>NC_053517.1:10326666-10927500 GCF_016920715.1 Anopheles arabiensis
AGCGCGCAGCGCATTCCAAGCGCGCGAGCAATGTACGCGCGTAGTGTAGAGCTATTTTTGGCTTTTTTACGCAGCACACAGTTTGTGTCTAGCGTATTGCGTTTTTCCCCATGATGATCTCATTTAGGGAGAGTATTTTTTCCGCTTCGTTTCTGTTCAAGGAAAAACTGAAGTAAAATCATCACGAAAAACAAGGGAACGGAATTTATGAAACTCAATACCGTGTAAGTGTGCGAATGTCAGGGGAACTAGAAGAACTAGAAGAAGAAAGAATAGAGCAAAAATGAAGACACACACTCATACACACATGGTAATGAAGTAGATAATAAAGTTGGCTGTACAAGCTGGTGATGATTAATTTTGAAACACACGTAACGCATTTTAATCGTCTTTCGTGTCTGTTGCCATCAATTCGTGTGCTGACGCTGAGTCGTGGGAAGTATGGGAAGCTTGACGGCTCTAAAAATAACCTTTCTCGATGCATTTTTCATGCAACACACTGCACCCGCGGTGACACTCATACGAACCGATTAACCAGTTGCGTAACGTTCTGACTCTCGGCTCTCGGGACCATAATTAATCGAAAGCACCTCCTCAGTCCTTTTTTTCGTTCATAAATCACGTATGGCCACCGGACAGGGACGGGAGATGAAAAATTAGTGTTTAATTTCATGACCACCGAGGGTTGAAATTTTGCACAATCGTGTGAGCTCATCGTGTGTAGCGCGCCGGAAGCCCAAATTGACCGGGAAATATGGCGCTGGCGAACTGGTCTATTTTTACTGTAACGTGGGGCGGAGGGTCAGATTGAAGAAAGAAAACCGAACCCTCGGAATGCGTATCCCCGCAAGCTCGTGGGGGATTGGGGAAGATGAATTCGTAACAGCCGCTGTTTGCCGCACAATAATGCGGCAGAGAAGCAGGAGGAGCGAAGCGATGTGCGGCGCGCATTTGCACGTGCGCAGACGAGGTCGCCGTGCGCGCAGTTCGCTCATGCGCGCGCGGCATCGCCAGGAGCGCGCATCTCGTCGCGCGTCGGTTGCCACGCGGTTGCCAACCCAAAACGGTTTGGGTGGAAAAGACTGGCCCCGCCCGTGCTTAGGACCGGCGACCGGTGGACATTATCGTCACAGATGCCGATCATTCTCTAATTTTATCAATCGTCGTCCCATTGCCGGTGCCATCGCCAGGCGAATAGACGAGAAGCAGCAACGTTTGCGGGCCAAACGCATTCCGACCGGCGAGTCACATCCTCGGATCCGGTGCAAATATTTGAATGAATTGGTACTTTTTTTCTGTTGTCTTCAACTCACTCTTTCACTCTCCCGGGGGTGGGCGGGGGTAGAGAACATTGTGGAATGTGTTGCCGGGTGTTGCCGGTCGTGTGTTAGCAGGAAGAAGCGTACTACCAAGAAGACTAAGAATGGGTCGCAGCGATGACTACTATCCGCTCGGGGCGGTTTTGGGGCAGCAGCGTGGGGTTAGGCGAAAGAAAGCGCATCGGGATCCATTCACAAGATAGTTGTACCGCGCACCGCATACACGCCGGCAGCAGAAAACGCGCGCCCCGGTCGACCGGAGAAAGACCATCCTGTCGTTGGGCGTGTGTGTTTGGAACCGGCCGGTCCCTGGATTTATGGTTCGCACACCCACCGGCATCGTACCAGTATGGCCGGAATAATCTCGTACGGCAATCGGAAACGGGCACCGGACTGTTGCAGCCGCCCGAAACAGTTGCGCACCGGCGGCGGCGGCAGTGGCAAACCGAAGAAGGACCGGCAGTCGCGCCGAACACGCGGAACCGCCGGCGGTGCGCGGGCAGCAGGAGCACGGCGACGGCGAAGAAGCGGTGAAATTGTACGAAGATTGCCGAAGCATGCCGAGGCGCGGCTGCGTCTTGAAAGCCGCACCCGAGACGATGAGCTGGTGGATGCGCTTTCGAACGCGAAAAAACGGCCACCCAACGGCTTTCGAACTTCCATTTTGAAACTCGTTGACAGCACGTTTGACGCAGCACTATGGGATCGCGCTGGTCGGCCGGCGGACATATTTGTGGCAGCAAATAAACAAGACGTCGTGAATGGTGCAGCTGGCGACGGCGACGGTGGTGGTAGTGTTGTTGGTGCAAGTATTATGTGCGAAAATAACTCCGGCCCGGGCCATGGCGCGGGTGGACGCAAGCGGGGCCACCAGCATCATCCCCGCTTCGGCGGTACGCGGCAGTCGACCGTTCCGGCCGAGGACGTGATAGCGGCCCTGCGCGGTGCCTTCGACGGTGGCAGCAACTCGCTGTCCTCGTCGTCACTCTCATCTTCCGCATCGTCCCTGAACGTGTCGATTTCGGGTGGTGGTGGTGGTGGTGTTGGTGGTGGTGACAGAGCAGTGACGGCCAATGATGGCAGCAACAACAACAACCCTCTGGCCACCGAGAAGACAACGTCATTTGCCACTCGGTCCGATGATAACGATGCAGAGCTGTTGGATGAGTACGATATTGGAACAGAAGCAATAGCAACAACACCAACAGCAGCAGCAGCAGCAGCAGCAATAGCAACAGCTGACATTGTAAATAGTAACATCGAGAACAGCAGCATCACAGCCCTCGGGGCGGCACGGTGGAGCGGTGAACCGAGCAAGGAAAACACCCCGGAACCGGAACAGGACCGACTGAACAACAATCGCAGCATCAGCAGCAGCAGCAACCGTAGCAGCGTTAGTCCAAAACATGTGATACTCTTTGACGAGGCGGCCGGCGATGCGGACGGGCGGCCCGCCCTGCCAGCAGGGCCACCGTCCCGGACGACCGAGCCGGACGACGAGGAGAGCATAGAGCTGAAGCTGGACCAGATTACCAGCGGGAAGGAGCTGGTGCAGCAGATCAGCAAGAAGCTGAAGCGCAGCAAGCGCAGCCCACAGTCGGACGATGCCGGCGGAGCACCACCGGCCAGCGGCAAGAAGAAGTCATCGTCCACCGGCAAGAAATCCTCATCGAAGACCAGCAGCAGCAGCGGCGGCACCGGAGCGGACGGGGGGAAGCGGAAAAAATCGAAATCATCGGCAGCGGCGGCGGCGGCGGCAGCGTTGGAGCAGCGGGCATCGGGGGATGGCGCGTCGTGCGGCGACCTGGATGCGGTGATCGGGGGGCTGCTGGGGGCGGCCGAGTACGGTGGCGGGCTGGCGGGTGACTACAAGGAGCAGCAGCCGAACGACGAGAACGATCCGGACGTGGCGGAATGGGCGAAGCTGCGGTGTACGAGCGAGCGGACCGAGGTCATCGCGGAGCGGGAACACCGAAGGCAGAAGCGCTGCGCCGACTATCCGGGGCTGGCGTTCGGGCGGTCCATCTTTAGCTCCGACACGATGATGAAGTTCAACATCATACGGAATGAGCTGCACAACATCATGAAAACGCAGCTAAAGCGGGTAAATATGCTTTCCTGTATTTGTCTACGTTTTAAAACACAACCCCCCGCTGCCCCAAAACAGCCCGGGTCCGGCACCCGGTGTTTCTTTGGTATATTTTAGCCCGTAAGGTTTCGCTCTCCCTGACGAAAACAAGCGCGTGCGAGGTTGCGCACGGAGCGATGTAAGATGTCAGAGCGCCGCAGTATGGCCATTCCCCGGGGGTGGTGGGTGTTCCGAGCAGGCAGGCAGGCAGGCAGGCCAAGATTCTTCTGTACGATGTGTGCGCAGGTTTCTAGGCAGCTATTTTTAGCACTCCCGCACGAGCACAAGGGAACGGCCGGTTTTTCGAAAATGCTGAATTTTCCATGACCCCCATGAGAATCGTGTGGGCCGTTTTCGTTTGGTTTGGCGCTTGCGCTTTCTACCAATTGCGTTGGATGAAATTTTCCATCAAACCTTTTTCTTCATGACGCATCATGCTGTGCTGCAAAGACCGCACACTGTCTATGGACACTCCCGTGTGTACACTGAGATTAGAACGATATGTGTGTGCGCGAATGAGCTAAATTGTTCATTGCGTACGGGTATGGCGCACAACGATGATATCATCATTTGCGACTATGGCCTTGCGGCTGCCTGCCCAGCTAAGCTGAATTCTGACAGACGCGTCGCGAAAGAAAAACCTTGGCGCAAAACCATTTTTACCCACCCTCGATCGAGACACACCGTGTGCGCGGATGCGCAGCAAACGTGAACGGTCTTAGCTGCACCCCCCTTCCCCCCTTTGCCCTGGTGCGCCACCATACGCAGGTGAAGGGGTTGGTGCTGGTGAGGATAGATTTTTCAGCGCCTAAGCGACAAAGAAACGTTTTGGGCCGTCGGTGTGTGTGTATACTGATGCCTTTGGGGATCGTAAAAGTGTAACCACCCCACCCCCCGCGAGGAGCTCCAACGGTTCCCCGAACGAGAGGTGCAATCCGCATTTTCCATTGCGATTACGCGCCGCGCTACGTGCCACACGTACGTTTTTGGCCTCTTGCCTCTTCTTTGTCTGCTTGTTTCTCTTTCCTTCTCACGCTTTCTCACCGGCACGGTCACAAGACGCAACGCACGGGCGGCACAGGTGGGCGATGCGTGGTGGTGCCGGCTCCTAACCTCGGTGTAAGGGGGCAATTTTCGTAGCCGTTTTTTCCTTCCTTCGTTGTTCTCGTAGCTCGCTTTTCGCTACGTTTTTTTTTTTTGGTTGGAGTTCGATTTCACCCACCACTGTGGCCACCCCGGCCAAAAAGAAGGTGGATTGCGGGAATAATTTGGCTTTAGGAGGCGATGGCAGGGGTGGGGCATCTATATCTACATTAACCGATCCTCATGATTGTAGCGAATGTTACTACTTCCTTTTGTTTATTATACTAACAGTGTTGTTGCTGTTGCGGCACGGAAGGAAGGGCAAGCGAGCAATGCAGCGCGAAGCAGGGAGTTTGAGTTTTACTGATTGTTTGATAAAACTGGACTGAGATTTGAAGCTACGATTGCAGGGTTTGCATTTCTTCTCATCCATTTGCGATAAACCGTTTGCCATAAAAGATGAAATATGCTCCTCGCGATTGGTTGATTCGTGGTAACAACCGCACAGCATTTTTCATTGATAAAGGGCCGCACAGATAAAGGGGTGGGTGTTATCAGCGCTCTAGACGCGACTGTGTGTCATCATTCTTGGAACACTCTGCTAAAAAGAGTACTTCGTTTAGTCTTGTTTTCTTATCTCATAAGTATAAATGAGCATTCCAAAATGCGCTCCATTTCGGTGCTCCGGTGTGGCAAACCCTGCCTGCAGCTATGCGTCTTTCCTACGCATTTTCCTTTTCTTCCAGCGCTGTAAAAATATCATCGGAGTCTGGAGGTGCAGTTGGGCTGCCTACCGATGTAGATTATCCAAATTATGATAAATTATCGAGCGCCGAAATTCGGCCAAAGCCAAACAAATTTCCATCGATCGATACTGTTACGCCGAGATCGACTAAAGGTTTATCAGTGTAGGGTTTCACACAGCCATTAAATATGTTCGATAGAGTTGCCATCGCGAGATTGTGGCCGAAATCAGCTGGCACAATAATAATACTGAACTCCCAGCGAGAAAGAAGCAACCTTTTTGTGATTTATTTTCCACCAACCTTGCCCCCTACCATCTTGCGCACTTGCGTTTAGCGTAATAGATTTTGGGAAGCTTTGGACGCCCGCAGGGCGCGCTGGAGCTCTTTGCTTGCGCACACTGGTTTTTGATTGCTTCGCGAAAGTAACGAGACCGTGTAAATATTTATACATTTCATTAAGGTTGCGCCCGTCGCCTTTTTGCTTCGACTCTCGGGCTCTATTGTACCACGACGGTCAGTGGTCAGCTTAGTGTTTTGTTGCTGTTGTTGTTGTTGCTGCTATTGTCAGTGCGTATGCGAGTGTACGGGTGGGGGCGCAAGAGAACGCCCCTTGCCAGCGATGCGCAACGCTTTTGAGGGCGGTGGGGGCGAACGAAAAGACCAACAAACTGTTAGTTTATTGGTAGCAAAATTCTGAATCATTTCACTGATTTCTATCTGTCCCTCCACCCCACCATGGGGGGTTCGGTGCCGGTTGGCTTGCCCTCCTTTTTGTTTTTTTTTGGGGAGTAAGTTCACATTTGAAAATCGATAACATACATAAGTTCCAGCAAACAAACACTGGGTTGGTTTTGGAGCGATGCTTATGTTCTATGCTTGTTCCATGCTACCACACAAAACTGACCACACCACGCTGTCTTTCCTCCGTCGTCGCCGCAACGGCGCACGAACGATCGCGCGCCGATGCGTTTAAAAATTACGCTCCACCGTGCGCACACGTGTGGCGCCATCGTGCGGTCGGTCGACGAAGCTGGTGCCGTTTGACGTTTCGGTTGTTGTTGTTGTTGTTTTTTCTCTCTCTCGGTAAACCCTTGAAGCTTCTCTTGTTGATGGTGCAGACATCGTGTCCTACATTTGCGTGTGCCGAATTGCTTGCCTCTTCGCCGTGCTGCCGCTACCGCGATTGAATGAAAAATAAGTAATTGCTGTTGCACACACACACACACATACACGTGGACGTGGACAGGCAAATCATGCGAACGGCGAACGACACAGTCCGCAGGCTGGAAGAAAAAAAAAAGAAAAAAAAGGCTACAGATGGGGCGGCGGCGCACAGGGCCAAAAGGATCGATTACGTGTCCGGGGCTGGCGCCTTTGCCGCGACTGCTTTTCATTATACTTTGTTTTGGGAAAGTCGAGCGCACGATGGCATTGGATTTTATGATATACCCTCGCTCGCTCGCGGATCAATGCTGCGAAGGAGGGGAGGGTAAGGAGGGTAAGACAAACATAGTCATCGTTTGGAGCTGACCGTGGTAGTGTGGTACACGTTCGACTGCTGCTGCTGCTGCTGACATGCTGCCTCAGTGTCCGCGGGGTTGTAGTCCGCGAGCGATTTTGTCCATTTAAGGAACTGATCTTTACGTTTTCCTTTACGGCCCAACCAGCCCGTAGTAGTGTGTGTGTGTGTCTGGCTGTGTGCAATGCTGTGTCGCGCCGGCACCATTCACCAGTGGCCCTCCGAGAAGCGTGCGCATGTGCGCGGTTGTAAGCGGTGTGTGGCATGCCTGGGAACTTGGGACGACGTGTGTTGTATGGTGTGTTTGCCCGGTGGTGGTACCTCACTGTACCGACCCTCCGTGTGGACGACCCCGCTTTCAAGGCAGAACCCGTTCCGTCCCGGTTGGTTCTGGGCTCGTTTGCCCTTCTGGGGCTATGCGGCATTACCCAACCGTTCCCACAAAACCCCTTCCCCAAGCCAGAGAGACATCAGCAAGCCATCCATTACATTGGCGAGGATGTTTTGCTGGAGGTCTGGGGCTGCTTGGCACGCAATTGAACATCTGGTTTCGTGAGGTCCTTAAAACAGGTGAAATCCTTCCGCTAACGTGCCTCATTTCCGTGCGTTGACAATGCAACGGCGCAAGCCGGCCAATGGAGTTCGAAACAGCTTTCGATACGATTTCCTAATCCTTGCTTTTGTCCCACCCCTCTGCCGGATGACTCTGCCGGTAACAATAGGTCGCCGGAGCCGTTTCGTAGGCCAGTTCATTTCATCCATGGCGTATCGGCCTTGACGTGCGGTGTTGGATTAATGCAGTCTGCGCTGAACCATCACAACTGGTGCGCCGACTTGCTGTTTTCATTTGCGAGCGCTGCCGATATCTAAACCGGAGGTACCGTTGTCACCTCCAACGCGTCGCGGAAGCAAAGCTTCCGGGGAAGGAACTTACCTGCTAAACGAGGAAGAACCAATCAGCGGTGATGGTTGTTATATCAAAAAACCTTTTGCCTTTTCCAATCAGTGCGTGTGCCTATTCATGGTATTTGGCGACACGGTGCTGCTGCTGCTGATGATGATCAGGCATGCCAGTGCGCAGCGGTGAGGCGCACCAACGGTAGGTGTCGGTTTGCGTCAATGATCGATCCCGTCGTTTCGCGCAGTGCGCAACCACGGGAGAAACGCACGGTGAATCGGTAATTCGATCGGTTCGATACACGAATCTTCCCCCGTAGACTCCCCTCCCGTACCCCACCGATCGACTGTGATCGACTTTGTGTGTGTGTTTTTTATGGCCGTCCCTGCTCCAGGAATGTGTCACTGGGAGGAGGCAAACGAATGGGAAGGTGGCTGCTCCACATATATTAGCTTGAATTGAAGTATCGAAACGTGACCGCCTGTGTATCTACTGTGTGAAGCGACGTGCTCTCCAACTCATCGAGCTCTCTGTCGTCGAGGTCACCCGCCGAGGTGTGTAAGTCGATCTGTGAATTGAGGAAAGCGAAAAGTGATAGATCGGAGCATCTCTCAATGACACACGCAAATCACATGCTGGGAAGGGTGCTGTTAGTGGTTTGTTTTTCCTCCCCCACCCCCCCGCCCCCTAATAGTAATTCAAAGTTGTGGTATTTCTCCGATGACTCCGATTTCAGTGCTAGTCGGGGAGCACAAAATCGTTCCACTAGATTACTAGAATAAAACTACCAAACACAGAAGTATCATGCGCACACCCAACCCTTGCACACATTGCGCAACAATGCAATTCGGAAGCGCGCGAGTCGGGTCGAGTCTTTTTGGGACCACACCACACTCGGGACCTTCTGTGCGCGCTCCATCCCCCCCCCATTCTTTTGGCAACAACACAATGACCCGCTGGAATGTGTTTAAGGGCAGCACCTGTCCGCCACCGGAATAAATAACTAAAAACGGGGTGGTTCCGCTTCCGTTCTATTCTACTCGTTGCTGCTCCGTTGGGTTGGGCAAGCATGGACAGTCCCGGTTCCCCTCCCGTTTGGAATTGATCGATACAGCCACTGCCCCACAGTGGCGATCACACAGTATGCTTGACGGGGGGTAGCATAAAAGGAGGAGGCATGACATGCATTGCATTGCATTGGGCGATTTGCAACGGGTCATCTGCGCGCAGGCTGCTCCAAGCGAAGGTCGGATGGGAAGGGCGCTACAAAAGCAGAACAACCCTCCCTCCCCGCTCCCCCTTCCCTACAATGGCTGTGGGTGTTTTTTTTTTCGTCGTTTTCGGCACGGTGCGTGTTCCGGTCCAGTGAATCGTCGCGCGCTGTTGTGTGTGTGTGTAGTTCGTTCTGTGTGACCGGAATTGGCTATGTGAGTTCATGGTTGTTTGATTTCACGAGGCAGGATCTGGTGCCTGTGTGTGTGCTGGCCGTTACACCCAAAATTCATATCGTAACAATTAAAAGCAGGCAGAACCGATTTTTGTTGTTGTGTGTCGTGAAAGAGCGTTCAAAGTTCGATTTTGAATTTTGCTATTGAATAAGGTTTGGAAAGCACACTTCTCCCCCCAATTCTACGTTTAATGAGGGTTGAACCTGTTGAATGCCTTGGAATGAACCCACAGTTGCAATAGGTTCTATTCGTTTACCCTGTAATTGCTTTGTTATCACCATTTTTTTCCTATTGATCTCAACGGGCGTTTTGGTTTGTTTGTTTAAAATCATCTTTGGACCGTCGCTCTCGAACGCACACAACGCTTCCAGGATCGTTTTGTGGGCTCGAGCGGCTCCTCCGACCGTTTGACCACTCACGAAGGGCAGGAAAGAGGCACAGGCTCGGCGAAATTCCACTGGAAGAGACGCAAATACGCAACAAAGTGAGGGTGAGCGAAAGTGTATGTGTGTGTGTGTGTTTTGACATTTCCAGTTCACGCGTAATGAAAGCAAACTGTGATGTCACACTCACACAACACACACACACACAGATACACATTCCTCGTTTGTCTCGCTTACTCTATCGATCTCTCTGTCTCTCTCTCTTTGCTTTATTCTCTCTGAAGACATGTCGCCCAAAATCTGTACCCAAATCGCGGCAAAGCAGCACACAGGCCCTGTAGGTCAAGGCACCGCCTGGCGATGGTGCGCCTTTTGGGGGAGGAGGGTGCCACACGGTGTGGCCAGTGGCGGCGGTGGTAGTGGCGACGGCATATTGTCCTTTTAAGGACACCTGGGTCAACCGTCCACCAGAGAGAGAGAGAGAGGGCAGGTGTGGGGGGGAGTTTGCCATAAAAGTGGCATCCGTTTGCCTTGCTCCATCTTGGGGCACTCATTGGGGCCAAAACGCCCTGCATCCGGCGGGGGCTACATGCATCCCCGCGTACTTCTTCCGGTCCCGGTCGGTGTAAGCGCGTCAAACGGCAAAGACCCGAGCGACCGAGAGAGAGAGAGTGAGAGAGAGGGCGAGACCCGTTGACTGGAAGCGTATATGCTTCGTGCTCGTTCCAGCGCACGCAGTGCACACTGACAGGGAGAGGGGATTTGCGTGTTGGTGTATTGGTGCAGCCGTTACTTTGCAGCCTTTCCAGCGGCTGCTCCAGCGGTGTGCGAGAGCCCATAGTCCACTCAGTTCAGTAGTGGTTTCGATCGAAGTGAGTAACGGTTTGGTGTGCTGCTGCTGCTCTCGTGCTAGTGTCGCGTCACGATTGCAGGCACAGCTAGTTTTTTTTTTGCTTGTTCTTGTGCACCCCTATCGCTCGAACACTCAAGCGCCGCGCGCCCAAAGTGCGTGATCAAGACAGAAAACTGTTGAAATCGATTGAAATTGTTCACGCCCGCGAAGTCTCCCAATTGGCGTTGGGTGCGTGGGACTGTTCTTCTTTCGCTTTCGCTAAGAGCAATCTTCTTCCTGCCTGTCTCTGTCCACTGGGCTCTCTGGGCGTTTGTTGCGCGCGTGTATGTGTGTGTGTGTGTGTAGAAACCCTGCAAAGTGGTGGTGTGCAAGTTGGTCTGGAATAAAGTGACACACCGCAAGGGGGAAGGGGACAGGCGGCTCCTTGATCCTGTCGCTCGATAAAGGAAGAAAAAGAAAATACATGTGTGTGTGTATGTTTTGCGCTACTGTGGAAAACGGATGGCATTTTGCAATTGGAAAGAATGGAAATTGATATGAAAAATCTTTCTTAGCGTGTCATGTGCGTGCGTGTGTGTGTTGGTGTGGCAACCCGTACATGTGTGTGTGTGTGTGTTCTGCGGCGGGAGTAGTCTGTGCGCGCGCGTGTGCCTGTGTGCGTGTATCGCTTCTGCGGGAATATTAGGGAATTGTATGCGATGGAGCGTGCGAGCGAATAAGCAACACACACAATTGACATCGAACCTTACGGGGGCACCCTTTTAGTCATCATTGAAACTGTTGAGATTTTGGAAGATTTTTGTAGGGAATCATTACAGATTAGAAGGAAAATTTGTCGCATTTCACACAGTGGGGGGGGGGGGGGAATAGATTGTTTGGATGGAAAACGACTGCAATCGTGTCGGAAACCAACCCTGTAAACTTCTTTGCATGATGTGTCGTTGAAAACACACATACACACACACACATTTCAGAGAGGTATACGGGGTGTGTATGTGTGTGTTTCCGAAGTGTGTGCAATAGGTAGCTTCAAACTCGTCTTTTTTCCCTCCTCTACAGTGCGCAAATATAGCAAATATTTTTATTTTGTATTTGTCAAATTGTAACTAAGCACACACAGGCAAATAGTTCCGCTGATTGTTGCCCTTTCAACTTGCGGGTTTTAGAAGGCAAGCTTTTTCCTCCCCATCATCTGCTAATATTCGGCCCGTGCGCACGACAGTACGATTGTGCGTGTGTGTGTCATTCAGTGAGACCAAGCGTGTGTGTGTGTGCGCAAAAGTGTGTACCGCGCTCTATCCCTAATCATCGTCATCATCACCATTCCCCCGTTGTTTTATCGCGCGCAGCGTGAAAGAGAGAGAGAGCGAGAGAAGAGGTGTTGTGCGAAGCCAAGCAAAGAAAGCAAAATATTTTATCCAAACGTCGTCGTTGCGACCTTAAATCCACAGAGTGCGTAGCAAGCAGAGCAACGGCGCCAAGGCAGTAAAAGCAGAGAGGCAGGCAGGTGTATTCTCCGTCGCATTCGTGTATTATTTCGGCAGTGTGTGTGTGTGTGAGTGCGCGCACGTGTGTGTTTGTGTGAATAGCGTGTGTGTGTGTGTCGGCAGGGTGATTGCATCTTATCACACACCCACCCACCCCCGCTTCTTCTCTCGTCTCGCCGGAAGATAAGCGAAGTAGTAGTAGAAGAAGAAAAAAGCGCGTTAAAAAGCGTGTGTGTGTTGCAATTGTGAACGACGACACCTCGGAAAATACTAGAGATAACCACCAACAACCAGCACAAAACAATGGCGGCGAACGTGCAACAGCAATCCGGCAACCTGCTCGACGTGCTGAAGAAGAAGATGCGCCAGACGAAGGAGGAGATGGAGAAGTACAAGGATGAGTGCGAGGAGTTCCACAAAAAGCTCCAGAACGAAGTGATGCGGCGCGAGGAAGTAAGTTTTCTACCAGCAAAGTGTGTGTAGTGTGTGGACGGACAGACGCGCGCACACTACGCCGCGCAAACAGGATTGTGTGTGGCACCCGAGAAAGGGCAAAGGTAGCGGGTAGGAGGCTCAAGAATGGGCACTTGTTGTTGTGAGGTGGCTCATAGGTTGGTGGTTGATTGGTGCATTCTATTAATAAGAAAACAACATAGAAACAACCACCTTGCACCATAGCACCTCTGTGTGCGTGTGCGGTCACAAGCCGGTCGTAAATTGATTGGAAAGCGAAGAAGACTCCTGCTCTGCTCAGAGACTCCAGCTAGAACGAACAACAGACACTGGAAGCAACCAGCAAGAGAGAGACAGAAATAGTGCGAGAGCGAGCGAACGATTGCTGCGCCGCCAACACCATCCGGTGACATTAATACACACAGAAGCACGCCAAAAAGGGCCGCGAGCTCTGGCGTTTGGTCGGGCTGTGTTTCACATTTCTTTCGGAAGGAAGAAAACAATTTAAAAACATTAATTTTCTGTGCCAATTTGCGCTAAAGCGAACTTTTTTTTTTGTAAGTCAGCTATCAAAACTCTGGCAGCAAATTTATCAAACCAAAAAAGAGAGTGACACACAAAGCGAGAAGGACAGAGGGGAGGGTACAGTGCATAATTGAATGTTTGCGTCAGTATGCGTATCATGTTTTGCCTTTGTTTGTGTGTGCGTGAGGGAAGGGTATGGGTTTGCTCTTTCTCTTTTCCTCACTCTTTGCGCATATCTTTCAACGTTCTCTGTGCTATGTTTTTTATGATCATTTCACCCTAACTGCTGTGGTCCGTTAATTAATACGCGATTGCGTATTAGGAATGTTGAAGCGGACTATTATGTGCAACAGCGCATTCTATCTACACCATCCCGAACAAACATGCTCATCAGGATATCGTACGTTTTGTTATTCTAAAATTGCCGATCAAATGCATTATGATGCTAAACGATTGAGATATGAGAAATGGTTAACGTTTTTTTTTGTTGCATTTTTGGCGCCTCTTTATCGTTCCCAATTCTGAACCCAATTGCCACGTGAGCACCAAAGTAAAGGAGAAAAGGAAAAAAACTAAGCGAAAATGAGTGCTACGTCAATTCGCATTTGGAAAAAAAAAAACGGAAGTACAATATTAACTAAAATGATCGTTTATTGCGTAAATACTCGCACCAAAATGTGCTTTCTCTTTCTTTCCGAGGAAGAAAACTGAAATATCCACAGCACCACACTACCGCACCCTCTCCCATCAATTGAGAATTGATCCCGCACTTTCTCGGACCGACCATTACCCCTCTGCAGGCTCTGAAACATGGAGTTGATCGCTTTATTGTCCCCCATCCCCAAGATCTTCTCTTTTTCCCTTATTTTTGCCGGTGTGGAATTCGCCACCCTTATAAATCAACCGATCGCAAAGACGTTTGCGTCTGTGTGTGTGTACGTGTACCCTCAAGAAGGAGGGTGGCAACGGCAAATGACGCATCCCTTGAGTCACGAAACCGTCGAACCGGGGTGGTATGTAGCAGCATATACATAACCTCCCGGCAACCACTGTACGACCACCACTGCAATGAGGAGCTCACCCCGTTGTGTATTATTGCAACACACACACACACGCGAGACATGAGGAACTGCTTCTTTCTACCCGCGGGCCGGTGTTGCGCTCTCTCACCTGCATGGAAGACCGGCGGGGTGGGCCTAACCAACAAACGCCCATCGTCTCACCCCATCTTGTGAACTGGTATGCGTAAATTGGCGATACCGGCAAGCAGACAAACACGACGACGGCTCTATGTGTGTGTGTGTGTGTTTGTTGGGACCCCACAGAAAGAAAAGCCACAAACCGCTTTGCTGCATGCCTCTTCAAGGGGGTGCGGGGGTCATCGAGAGGAAGTCGAATCAATAAAAAAAAATGGCGAAAATGGGGAGGAAGGAGGAAAGCATAATATGCAACCGGAACTGTTGATCACGCCCCACCAAGCCCGGGGCTCATCCCGTTTATGACTGTGGATTCGGGTGCTGCATACCAATTCCCCTCTCTCCCGCTCCCGCGAATGACCAATGACGTTGCACAGCATGGTGCGAGGAGGGTGTGGTGCCACAGTGGCACACAGTAGAGTGGGCTGGACCGTGGATGGAGGAGATGTGTGCCAGCGGTGGTACACACGTTTGCCGCGACCAACGCCCTGTTTGCGTGACAATGCGCTTTGCGCTACACTTGCTGACCAGCGTGCGTGCCGGTTGGGCTTGAACTGCGAAAGGGGTTGGCAGCATAAAAAGAAGGGTCTCGGGAGTGAAAAGCACGGTTTGGTGTGTTTGTTTGGAGGCATTTTTGTCACAAGTGTCTTGCGAACGTTCTTCCTCTATTTCAAACCCCTTTTAGTTGGCTCCGTAAGGAGACCAGTGGAATCGAAATCTCGCGTGGAGGGGATCCTATACCGACGCTGACCTTGAGCATAACTGTGTGGCTTTGCCAATCGATGCCGCACACATGTGTACTATCCAGCAGGTCCCGGGGAGCACAGCCACGAGCGACCAAAGGGGGGAAGGAATTCGTCGGTGGGGAGGACAGTTAATGCCGGTTCCGAGCGATGGATGATGATGTCAGCGTGTGTGCTTCTCGGTTGGTTTTGTCGCTCTCTTCAGGGTTACGGGCATAAAGGCGCAAACAAATCTGCTCCCCTCCGCTAGCATTGCCAGGAGTCCAGTTGCTATTCGCGCAGTTTTCGCTGGCCTATTGAATTATGCATCCAACGAGCGGGACACAGGGAGTTGGTGAAGGAGAAGCAAGAAGCAGTGCCCATTAGAGGTGGCAGATATCTCGTTTGCCTCCTGCACACCTGACCTGGCTGGGAATTGTTTCGAATTCTATAACCAACTTGACTCATCTGCCACAGAGCTTCTAGCGCGGCGGGCAGCACTGTATGGCATGGCCATTGAGAGGGCCCTTGGTGATTATTATGCTGATTTAGCCGCGCTTTTTGTACGGTGGAGAGTGGGTGGGAGCGCCATCATTGCATGCAAAAACCCGTGCAGTTTTTTTTATTGTTTTGTATTATGTAGCGCGGTGTCTAGCTTTATTTGATGTGTCACGTTCTTTGGTTGTGTGACACATACACAGAGACATGCAATTTTATCACATGGAGGGCATATGTGCTAATGATGGCATGCTTACTGCCACGAGTATTACTCCACCCGAGTCGTGTCTTATCTTTGTAATGCGGTGTGCCTCTCTGATATCTCGATAACTGCTTTTTTTCAAAGTGTTTGTGAGACGAACTCATTATTCATATACTGGTGGCTGACACCAAAAATAAATGTGTCACTGAATTTAAATAATTTCCACACATTTGCTTGTTGAAAAGTGCTGAGCAGCCACGGATGCTGTCTAAAAAGTATGTTCAGTATTTATCTTGTTGCTGTTATTATCCAACCAAACGCAAGACGATGACATCATGCTCCTTTCATCGGCTACATCGTACTGGCCACAAGTACCCTCTCCACACGGGTCCCATCGCTTCACACCCCCTGTTGTCATGGCTTCTTCCTTCGGTTGAT
Organism: Anopheles arabiensis; assembly: GCF_016920715.1. Lineage (NCBI taxonomy): Eukaryota > Metazoa > Arthropoda > Insecta > Diptera > Culicidae > Anopheles > Anopheles arabiensis. The sequence goes on from NC_053517.1 coordinate 10,342,565, forward strand.
TCTCTCTCGTGCGCGCGCGGCATTGCCTTATTTGGTTGCAAAGTGGAGCCAGAAATGGAGAAACGATGTAAATAAAAATAAGCCACGGCCTTGCCACACATGGAAGAGAGGTCATTTGAGGGTTGTGGGGAGGGGGGGGGGTATCCATATTTGTGACCTGGGGGGAGAGCGGTGTACTTTCACCTAGCAGTATGGGGTTTTTTGTTTTTGTGAAATGATGCGTGTCCAAGTTCCGGTTAAACACAGGATACATGCAAGGCACACTGGAATATTCAAATTTGAGGTTATTAAAGAAAAAAAACATTACGTTCTTAACTCACGGCATTCATAGCTGAGATTGCGGATAGCTAAATAAGCATTGTTTTCTTCTCTTTTAAACAAAAAAAAACCCTTAAAACATATACTAATGAGTGCTCTTCTTTCTTCTCCCTTTCCTTGCAGGCCGAATCGGAAGTCGCCGCTCTGAACCGTCGCATTCAGCTGCTGGAGGAGGATCTCGAACGTTCGGAAGAACGTTTGGCGTCCGCCACCGCTAAGCTGTCAGAGGCTTCGGCCGCTGCCGACGAGAGCGAACGGTAAGTGGGTTGGGTTCTGTGCGGGGCGGCCGACGAGTGGAGAGCGATATCCAGCGAAAGGGGGTAGCAAAGGCGCGCCACTCTCTGGTACACGCGGGAAACCACAAAAGGCCAACGAAACCAAAGGGGTGAGGGACAAAATGGCGAGACGCGCGAAAAAAAAAAGCAATGAGAAGGATAACGCGAAACAAGGAAACGGGGATTTCCATGGGAGAGGGGGGACCTCACCTGTTTGAGGACCTTCTTCTTTTTTTTCCATCACCCAAACTTTCCTTTTGTGGCCTTGCCACCCATGTGGAAGGCAGGTGCAGCATATTCCCCGTAGATCGTTTGTTCGAGACATGTTCAAGCGTTGCTCATTCATTTGCACCTTCAATCCCTTCCCTACCGCTCCCCCATTTTGCAGGATCCGGAAAGCGCTTGAAAATCGTACAAACATGGAAGACGATAGAGTAGGCATACTGGAGGCACAGCTAGCCCAGGCCAAGCTAATAGCAGAGGAAGCAGACAAAAAATACGAAGAGGTACACAACATCGCACTCACCCCACCATCCCCTCCGTAGACATCCTTCGATGGTATCATATCATTATCATTCCCACATTCCATTCGAACATTCCTCCTTTTTTCCTCCTACCCAAGTTTCCTTCATTTATGAATTCAGTTTTCTTCAGATCTTACGAATGTATGGACGGATTACGCTGTTTTAATCCTTTTTAGTTCATTGGTATGTTGCTCGTCCTTGGTGGACGATGTTCGCTCGTTGGGTTGTTTGTTTTTGTTCGTGTCTTCTTTTGCGTTGAAGTCTATTGCTGGGTTGGTTTTTCTAAATCAATGTTCAATTCGCATATTTCGTACCTGTGTATTATTCCTTGTGGCCACTGTGGTCATCAACTAGTTAGGGCCATTCCTCGACGTTGTCCTTCTCCTTCTTTAGTTTCCTCCCACGCTGCATTCGGTGCAGCCGAACAAAGGATGAGCGAAGGCGCAGTAGTCATCCTCTCTCCTTAATTGCGTATCTTTGGGGTGAAAAAACGTGTCTCATTTGCGCACGCGCAATGTGTTACTCTCTCGCGCGCGCACCTACTCTTCTGTGGTAACCCTTGGCCGGTTGTTCCGTGTCCGCAAGAAAACGTGATCCTCGCTTTACTTATAATGGTTCTTTTCTTTTCTTTCTTTCTTTCTTCTGCTTTCGTTTATTTCTTGCAACAAATTGTGTTTCTTGAATCAAATTTTAAACCTAAAAACAAAACAAACAAAACATTTGCATATTGCTCTCGTTCACTCGTGCGCCTCTCCGACAAAATAACGTGCCCCCGCCGCCAACGAAAACTCACCGACCGCCACCCTATCTCCCCCAAATCAAAAAAAATGCCCCGTCAACGATCGTCGATTATGTTTAAAAATTATTATAAAAATGTAAACGAAAAAAACGCTCCCGCACCATCCGAAAACCTGTAATTTACTGTTAATACGTTTTGCTGTGATATAATGATATGTATTTAAAAAAATCGATAATAATTTGGCACATGTATGGATGTATGGGCGCACCATGACGAAAACGAAACAAATTCACACATAAACTCGTATCGGAAACGCGTGCAGTGCTCGCAAGGTTCTTGAGAACCGTGCCCTGGCCGATGAGGAGCGCATGGACGCCCTTGAGAACCAGCTGAAGGAGGCCCGCTTCATGGCTGAGGAGGCCGATAAGAAATACGATGAGGTGCATACGCTAGACATCACTTGACTAAAACTAGGCTAGGGTTTTTTTTGGTTGATATGTGTGGGTGTGTGTGTATGTGTACTGGTGCATGTTTGGGGAAAGGGGGGGGGAATGATATGTGAAATGCTTGTAACAGTGGGGAAGAAAGATAGGAGCGAGGCAAAAACATCCGTGGAACGAGCTCCTTCGAGAAAAAGGGAACAAGAACCCAACTGGAAGGGACACTTCGTTCTCCACGATAGACTGTGTGTGTGTGTGTGTGTGCGAGTATGTGCTTGTATGATTGTATGTGGATTGAGTGTGGCACAAAAAATGTGAGGAAAAACGAAACCGAACCGAACCACATTGTGCATTGGAAAGGGAGAGGGAGAATGAACGATCAAAGGGTCCAGAACTTGCAAGCGAAAGGAAATAAAAAAGAGGATAGGAAGGATAGAGTCGATAAGGGGCGCATGATGGTGAAGCATGGGGGTATTACTACACTACTAACACATTGCTGCAGCCACACTTGGAGCTGGTTACGCTGGAGAGAGGACAAGAACAACAAAAAAACTATCAAGATCTTGTTTTCGTTTTTACATTAAACTATTCTTTTCTCGGCCCATGAGTCATAACATCTTGCACTTGTCTCCGGCGAACCAGTTCTCTCCTCGGTGCTAGAGAGTGCTGGTAGCGAATGTCGAGAATCATCATCACGTATCCAGGGGCTCGTACAGGAGTGTGCGAGAGTGTGTTTTATTAAATCGTTCTAAATACATCACAAACAAGAAATCAAAAATGAATGACAAAACATGTATGTCACGTAGGCACACATGTATGAGCTGGTAAATACCGATGCAACACTTACGTCCGGCAGCGCCTAAATTGATCACCCGAAAATAATAGCTAGAATTAAAATTTGATCCAGAACCTCTGTTCTTGCCACCCTTATCATTTGTTTCTCTTATCAAGAGTCTTCCAACCAACAAATTATGTATCGAATTTCGAGGACAGAGTCTCCAAAGCTCTCCGTCGGCCTACATCTTGTCAAAATTGATGAATATGAAAAGAAAGAGTAGAACTTTAACGACCAAGGCCAAGTCCCATTTATTATGTTTCTTTTGTAAAGCGGTGCGGTTTTCGCTCACACAACAAAATGAACTGTCCGGCTAAAAATGGTGGTTCGCCGCCTGTCTTTGTGAGAAAACATTTTTCGCATTGTGAGTTATTTTTTCCATTTAAATAAAGTTCATTTTCCACGATGATGATGGAAGCGCTAAGAAAGTGATTGTGTACCGTAGATAAAGGTAGGCGACCCCCCGGCTATGTTGTGTCCCGGGTGTCGGAATGTTTCAATGGGGGGATGGTGGTCATTGCGTTTGACCAAGAAAAAGAAAAAAAGAAGCATAAAGCAACAAAACAAGAAAAAGCTAAAATCCCGTTAAAACTCAAAATGATGGTGATGATTCTCGCCGACCCGCTTGCCTTTGTATGCTAACTAACCTTAATGTCCGTGTGCAGTGTAGTTATGAATTCACTCGGTGTTGGAGAAAAGGTGGCCTAGAAGAGGGGAGAAGTTGCGTGTCCGTCGGTGCCGCGTTGGAGATGGTTGTGAATTTTCACTCCTCGCGCGCGCACCGGTTGACACCTTGTTACATCGGGGTGGAAAAGTGTGCTGTACACACCAGCACCACCACCATCACCAGGGGGAGAACGGGGGGAGGGAGTCTCTCTCGGTAAACAAAACCACGATTGCAATGCCTAGCCTTTTAGTAAATGTTGTTGCTCATCATCCGGCACGGTGCGTGAACGAAGGGGTAGAACCAGGGGGCCAGCGGGCCGGCGGCAAGGCGATATAAACGAAGCGTTGAAAAGAAGAAAACGTGTGCCTTCCTGAATGATTGTTATGGCTTGATAATAATGCCAACTTGTTCAAACAAATCAGCGGTGCTTTCGGTAGGACTAGCGCAAACGTAACTAGCGAGAGAACGGGAGAACTGTAGCAACTGCAGCAAAAGTCGGTCAGAAATCAGCTCGGCTTTTTGCCTAGTGAGTTGAGGTTATTGTGCATTCAGTTTCAGTAGCACAGGACACAGCACATTTATATCGAAGCATCCATACACACCCATATAAACTTGTTCTAGCTTATTTTTGTTTTTATTTTCCTTTTGGACTTCAACACTTTTCAAAGGAACGCAACGCATAATAACAGAAATGCAATAATAAAAAAAAACTTATATTCGCAGCGTATCTAACACACGTGTGGGTAGTAGTAGTGCCTTTCAATTTGATCAACATATATCGCTCAGCTTACCGAGATAAAGAAGAAAGATTGTCATGCGTTAAAATTTGGTTACAAGTTCTGTTTGTTTGTTGGTTTTTTCTTTAAACGATCGCGTTCCGTCCGTCAATTATGCGACAAATAATGAGAACTACTCAATATTATTAACTTCAACAAAAGAAAATGATTAGATTTGCACGGCATGCAAGCAATACTGAACATCAGCAAATGATTACCAAGCGACGAAAAGTCTCTTTTTAGTCTACAATGTGTCTAGCAAAAGAGGAACTGTTTCGAATGCAATTGATCGGAATCGGAAGTCGTCGGAATAAAATCGCGCTCGATCGCGACAAACGAATCCTTTATTTATAGGAAGCAATTGATGTTATTGGTTAAAACAGAAAAGAAATAGCTAGAGAACATTAACACTCATTATATTATTACTAAAAGTAACCAATCGCGTGTGTCGTGCGAATCGAATCGCGGATAAGAGAGAGAGGGCGATAAAAAAAGGCAAAGCCCCGAAAGTCAAAGTGCAGCTTAATAAAGGAACAAACACTATTAATTAATGTTGATGACGCGCGCTGTATGAAAATATATAAACGCAATTATACATACACACTCAAGAAATATATAATATTTTTAAAAACCATCATATCGGAGACGAAGAAGCGATGCGTTGTGTTTATCGACTGCGTGTGTGTGTAGCATACAAAATCGAAAGTATTGTGCAATCGTGCGTACAATCCCCATGTGTGTGTGTATTCCGTCTGTTTATGGAAAAGCAATAATAAAAGCATTCGTGTATACTGTGTTTATTATATATGGTTATTTCTGACAAGTGTAAAGTATAGCCAAGCAACCGTTACCTTCATACCATGTGCAATATATTCCAATGATCCTACTGTCCGAAAGCTAGTTTTGGTATTTCTATCGAATTCCAATTGTGATCATGATAAAATGATAAAACATATCTATGTAAATTCTATTTGAGTTTGATGGGGGGTTTTGAGGCACTCAAATTGTCGGTCTCAATATTTTGGGTATTTTGATTCAAGTAGTTCCCCAGTGTTTCTATTTATTTTCCTTAGTTAGCCTTTGCTCAATGTGATCCAATCCGATTTGGCTCATCCATGACATCATTCTTTAAATATAGTCCAGTTTTTTTGAGAATACTTCCATCTCGCTTCATTTATGGTACATCTTGCCATAGAGTTATAATGTTGAATTATTTGCAATTCTTTGTGAGTAAATCAAAGATACATACTGCATTACAGGGTTTCCCAAGCCAATCTGCAAAGCGCACAGCATTTTTCATTGCATGCAAGATGTTTTTCAACAGCTGTCATGTGTTACAGAGTTTTCCAAGTCACTTTGGAATTTACACATTGTTTTTCATCGCGTACGAAATGTTATTCCACATCGATCTGATATTCATGCTGTGTTGAAAATCATGCTGAAGAAATTCAAAATTATTATGATATCAGAATAACAAATGCGGAATATCTTTTTGCACGCGGTGAAAAACAATGTTTACATTCGAAAGTGACTTGGAAACTCATGTACATTTGCATCACAATGAAATTTCAATTCATCCACATGATTTTCAACACATAACAAAGCACTGTCAACAAACTCAGTCCAGCTTGTGATGTGTTGAAAATCATGTGAAAGAACTGAAAAATGTTTGTGAAGCAAATACAACATTTGACATCTGTTGGAAAACATATCTCGCAAGCAATGAAACATGTTGTTGACATTGGAAGTTGACTCGGAAAAACCTGTAAATTACACATTTTTGTTAGAAAAAATGCTAGCAGTAGTTTGTTTGTGTGTCTTGTGATCTCTAAGGTTTGGCCCTTGGTCCTGGTTAGTGTGAGGAACAAACATTTTTGTTCATTGTGATGACAGTTATTTATTTATGGCCTTTATGGCTTTTATGTTATGGCCCATTTGAACGGGCATATGGACTTTTCGCACAATTTTAGTATTGTTTTGCTGTGAATCTGCAACTTACTTAATCATATCTTGATACATTATCAATTATGGCATCAGCCTTTGTTGCTGCCGTGTTATTAGATTTGTGTTTATACATTGAATAATGGTGACTTCATTCTTAATTGGTGCAAGCGCCTTAGCCGGTATAAACTTGCCCTAGCTGCTAATGGATTTGGTAGCAGTGACATAATTGGTTTAGCCACAGCAGGACAGTCAGTCATGCGTAAAGGTGCTTCAGCCCATACGGGACTTGAACCCACGACGGGCTTAGGTTTACGTAATACAACTTTGCCAGGCTAGTTTAATACGATTGGGTCAGCCTGTAAGTGGATTAATATTATTGATTGATAAGTTTGCATATGAATCGAATAATTGGTTCCGTTTGTCGTGTCCACCTGGCTGTGATGCACGGTCCATAGTCCATATTGTGGAATAGTATTTGAAATTTTGAAATTAGAACACAACAGTTTATTAGTATTTTTACTAAAAGAAATTGACTGCAAGGATCCTATTATCAGTAAAATGACTCCACATCCGGCCGAAGCCATAATAATATTAATTAAATATAAAAAAATACTTCACATCGTATCATGGGACAGAATAATAACAATATTATCAATTCGTGTAATACAAAAGAGTAAAAATGCCAACTATCATTATGAGCAATGCGTTTGAATCGATGAAAGGTTTCTTCAAACGTCTAGCCTAGAAAAGGACATTGGAATGTGAATGTAAATGGAATGAAGGTGAACAAAATGCTGTACAATCGGAATTCACATTCCAGGAAGGGCCCCAAAAGCGGAGATAAAAGATGAGCAATGGCATTTTCTAATAGCATTTCATTCGTCGGTTTACGACAAAAGAGAGAGATTTTTTAATAAAAATAATACAAAAAAGTTATATTTAACAAGTGTGCGCTACACGTGCGCAGGATGCATGCCCGTGTCCCCTGTTTCAGCCGGCGACAGTGTGCGGCTGTTTTCAATATCTAACCCGAAAGTGTGTTGCCTTCCTCCCAACTAACACAACCTGCAACATCCGCCCGAGTTGCTCTTCTTCTCCCCCCCGCTCGTGTGTTGTGTTTTGCTGACGCTCGGGTGGACAATGTGGGTGTCCGTTGCATGACATTGCATGAAAACGCTGCTCGAGTTAATCGAAACGAAACAAAAAAGTATGACAATTTACTAAGACCTCTTACTTTTCCTCCCCCCCCCAAACTATGCTGTTGTGTTCTACGACGGCTGCGTCCGCCTCCCCCTCACACACCTCTGTGCATCATCTTCTCGTACGATCGACGGTGGTGACGGCGGCGGCGGGTCTACGTTTCCGGGTCTTCGTCTGTGTGTGTAGGTCGCCCGTAAATTGGCCATGGTTGAGGCGGATCTTGAGCGTGCTGAAGAGCGCGCCGAAGCCGGTGAAGCGTACGTACTTTGCCCCATTTCCTCGTGTTATGTGTGTGTGTGTGTGTGTGTGTTTGCTCTCTCGAGTGCATTGCTATTTGCGTTATTAACACATTACTGCTATTGCTGCAGCGGGTGTTCTTTTATTTCCTCTGCTCCGTTTACGACACAGCCCAAAGGTAGGAAATGTGTGTGTGTTTGTGTATTTTCGGGTTCTACAGTGGTGAAAAGTGCCCTTTCCTCCCAACACGTCTGTCCCCGTCGGTCCGGTCTGGACCGACTCACGGATCGGTTCCGATGATCGTTTGATTGGAGGGAGCAGTTTACGTCGCTCTCTCTCTCTCTAAATCGTTCGCGGTGGTCTTCCACCGTCTGCTTTATGGGTGGATTACAACATTAGAGCTCCGTTCGTGGCTTGGCACCCACAACTCCTCTCGAGGAGGAGAGATTGGCCGAGTAAATCACGTTTATTGTCCGAGTGAAAGGTGGGAGGCTGTTAATTGGTGGCCCCTTTGGAAAGCTGACCGGATCCGGTGGACTACACTCTGCACTGGGTCATCTTCTTACTTCTTACTGCCTTTTTTCCCCCCTCCGACGATGTCTATATTCGTGCACTTACTGGAAATTTTCCCTTAAATTGTATGTTCAATCAAGTCCACCAACGAAGTTTTTGGAGTTAAACTGTTGTGTTGCTCGCTGAGTATAATATACCTTTGAACGTGGTTTGTTGCTTTATTTCGTTACTGTTGTTATTGTTTTGTGTGTTTATTTGGTTGTGTTTTTTTTGGCTTGTTAGTTTCGGCGCAAAGCAACACCGACTTCCAGATGCGTCCAATGCGTTGCGCCTGAGACAAGATGCTGTTTAATTTTAACTTTTTTTTTTGTTTTTGTTTGAATTTATCCAATCCCCCACAACAATCATTAATTGTATCCTCTCCTTCATATACACCCCTTTGATACCATCATATCTCTCATCTAGCAATAAGTAATCCGTATATAAAGCATGTATTATCATCCCCTTCTCGCGATCACCAGTGTGAAGGTGAAGCGTTTCCAATGCATTGTAGTGTTTGCGATCGTACAAAAGAAAGAGAGCGCGCACTTTAACTCGAATGGATCACTGCGTATCAATGGCTCGGGTGGGGGGGTTGGATATGCGTATCCTTCACGTGTGTATTGAGCACGCAGTGTCCTTCACGGGTTACGGTCGCGTAGTCTTCTTTTGCTTTGAAGCAAAGCCAGTGGCATTGTTACGCCGCTCACCTCACCTTCATGCCGTTTGTGATTGGTGCGCGAGGATACTAGGGGGGATGAGAATACCCCTGACCCTATCGATACCGATGTACTAACCTCAACACCTTTTTCTTGTCTACTTTTACCTACCCTGGCTGCTACCAAACTGACTGTGCCGCGCATCACACACACGATTGACCGATTTGCGTGTGCATTTTGCTTGTTTTTCTGTGCGCATTTCTGTGTGTGTTGTGTGTGAATGTATGTATGTTTGCAAATTGCTCAACAACGCACTGATCTCGGTGGATGATCACGTTTTTGGGGGGATGCGTTGCGCGTTTGTATGTATGCTGCGACTAACGACCGACCCAACCCGCACACACATTCCGATGCTGCCGCAAAAAAACCGAACACGAAAAACTCGATGATGCCACCGGACACCATCTCTACAACCAATCCTGCTGGGTCTTGCACGACAATGACTACGACAACGATTTCGGCTGCTCTTGGCAATGAATCGAACCAATCATCTTCGGAACCATTTTCGGGACGGACGGCTAATCACAACGCCAAACCACGGCAAACCTCTGTGCTTGTGGTCCTCATCATCCAACCATTTATTATTGACTCTGTGTGCTTGTGTGTGTGTGTTGATTTGTGCTTGCGATAACAATGCCCACCGCGGTGCTAACCCTTGGCGATGCTTTCCCGACACCCGACGCACTGGTGGCTGAACTGGATCAGGTGGCCAGAAAACTGGTGCTCATGGAACAGGACCTCGAGCGCTCGGAGGAGAAGGTCGAGATGAACGAAAGGTTTGTATAGGACACAAGATGCATTCCCAATATCCCTCCCATGTACCGAGATCATCGTACTGGGTAGTGTAACAAAAACAAAACAAAAAAAAACTGCATACAAGACATTGTTGTAAAGTGTGCTGTGTTTACTAAAGCTTAACTTAACATAAAACTAGCATGCAACGCAATTACGAGATGGAAAAAGCGAAAACTCGGTACTAAAATTATTTCTTTTCATTATTCCCTCATTTATTGCCCTTTTTGAACGTGCGCACCCGGAACAACTGTACGAACATGCAGCAAGATCGTCGAGCTTGAGGAGGAGCTGCGCGTGGTCGGTAACAACCTGAAGTCGCTGGAAGTCTCGGAAGAAAAGGTAAGACGAAAAGGTTCCCAAACACCGGCCTGAACCGCCGACCGGAGACAGGTTCAGGTCAGGATAGAAAACAAAAGGACTCTCGATGGATGGTTTACCATCTGGAGCGAGATCCTTCCTACACTGGACGGCTGGACATGACCTAATACTAAGTGCCTGGTTTTGTTTGTTTGATGATAAAGAGTTTGATGATCTTGTGAAGCATTGCTTGTAGATTTCTCATCAAGGTTGTCATGACCTACATATGAAACTGAACTATTTGCACGTGGATCATCAACGATCAAGTTTGTTCAGAATTCTTTATCGTCAAACCCCGAACGAACCTGCGCCAGACCAACTGACGTACTATTGGGACTATATCCATACCCCAAACAAACTCCCTTTCCTGGACCCCAAAACTGACTGAAGACTGACACGAAAAATTGCACCGCGCGACCCAATTTTCACTGCAATTGTTGCCGCCGCACCTGTGGTGTTGAGACCACCCCGTCTAAATGGAATTTATTTTTTATTTCTTTACAACCATTGCTCCACTTCTTCTGTTGCTCCGTGCCACATCTTGACTGCTCCCCCTTTGTTATGGATTTGCTATAATTTGTAAAAAAAATAATCATAAAATACATGTGCCGATCGACTTTGTTGTATCGTCGTCCAATCTCTTCGTCAATTGCACTATAATATCCCCAACTGTGTGATCCCCGGGATGATGCGTCGGTAAAATGATGGTTGTGTGTACTTTCCCTCGATTTGCGTAGGCTAACCAACGCGAGGAGGAGTACAAGAACCAGATCAAGACCCTCACCACCCGTCTAAAGGAGGTACAGCCCATTTGTTTAGCGCCGTTCTATAGTTTATTCGTTTTTTTCTGTGCAACGCGTGCGTGTGTTGTTGTGGATGTTGTGTTTGCTGTGTTTTTGCTTTCGATTTTTTTTGTTTTTACTGTTTCTCTTTCCCTTCTTCATATGTTGACTACGAAGTTACAGACAATATGGACATTTAACCTACTTTCTTATTCTAGACAGCGAAATGCCCCGAAACGTTTGGTTTGTGTGTTTGCAATTTTATTTTGTTTAACTCACCCCCTTCCCCCTTCATTCACAACACACTTCTCTCTTACGATGTTACGCTGACTGTGGCGTGTTGACATTGCCGCCCCGCCTCTTTCAACAGGCGAATTTTAAACCCGAACACTCTAAATTTCTTCTTCAACAATCAAAATTACCTATTTTACAGTTACAGTTTCTCGTGTAGCAGTTTTTCTAATCAAAACTCTTTTTATTACTTTCATCCATTGTGTTTTCTTTTGGCTGCTCACTTTGACGTGTGCTCATCTGTTTCGGAAACAACCGACCAACCTACTATTACTAACCTGTCCCTCAAAAATAAACAAACAACAAAACAATACGATTAACAACCTTGCCTGTGCAACCCTGCATCAACAACCAATTCTAAAATCGATGTACAAAAATCGAACATAATCGATTGAACACGGACACACGTGCGCACGCCATTACGCGCAATACGCGATCCTCGTGCGTCCGTGCGTTCGTGCGTGCCTGCCTGCCTGCCCTGTTTCAATGTACTTACTGACCGCGTGTGTGTTGTGCTGCGGGCGTGTGGAAAATGGGGACATCACCAACAATGTGTCCAACACACCATCATCATCATCATCATCGACAATCGACCGGTGTTGTGCTGCCACTGTTGCTGCTGCGTACGGACGACCGTGTTTAGGCAACGCAACGAGAGGAATCATACGGTGGCCAAGTGAGAGTGTTGGATCAGCGTCTCAAGGAGGTACAGGATATGAAACGACTTTTTTTTTTCTCTCTCGCAGTAGGTGTAGCGTTCTCTCTCTCTCTCTAGAGAGAGAGAGATAGAGCGGTGGAAACTCGCGGGCACATCCCGCTTGTGTACCACAAACTCTACATTTTAGCATTTGGCACTAAGCATTACTTCTGCAAAACAATGTACCAATCTGTTAGGGTTAAGTTTTGTGTCCTCGTGTCAGGCCTCTCTGTAGCTCTCCCACAGTTGTTAGATGCCCATACGTAGCTCTGCTCATTTCAGCGAACCTCTAGCATTTAGTGGCGTAGTTTTGTTTTGTCTCTGCACGGATATCTCATCCCCGTACTGTGCCCATCCCTAGTTCTTCGCTATTTCCCCGCTCTCTTCCCCATTTACTTACTCCTTTCTCGCTGCTGGAGGTACTTGCTCGATGATGAAATGTCTCTCCACTCCTGCTGTCTGCTGTTCGTCCGTCCTTGTGTGTGTGTGTCCTTGTCCGTCCTGTACAACTTCCTCCCCCATCCACTGTGTTTATGTCGCCGTTGCTGTGTTTTGTCCTTCGTCCTGATACGGGTGGGTGCCACGAGTCTTGAAAACCATCACAACTTGCTACATTTACATTTTGTGTGTACAGTCTATGTGTGTGTTGAGTAATTGTGATGCTGATGATGCATCTGTTTCCTTCGGGAGTTAGAAAGGACTGACCTCTGCTATTTTTCCCGTACACGAACAACCTTCTGGCGCGCTTCTGTATCTGTCTCGTATTAAAATCCAGTCCAACCGTTTCCCCTTTCTGTGCGTTCTCCCTTGTCTATGTGGTGGTAGAATGTGGCACCCTTCGCACCCATTCCAAACATGCTCCAGATAACGCGTTGCTGTGTTGCTGGCTCCTCAGGGTCGGGGCGTGTGTGTTCTGCATGTGTTGCATTTTTTTTTTGTGTTTTCATTTTACTGACACAAACAGTAGGGATGTTTTACACTTTTCTCAAAAACACATGTTTCCTGCCACACACACAAATACACCTATCAAACAAACATACACACATACACTTAGAACATATGCCAAAAAAAGGTTGTTCTTTTTTATCAACAGCGAGAAAGGTTAAATATGCCTAACCTGCTGCTGCTGCTTCTAGGAGGAAGCCAAAAAGCCCTGCTCTATTTACACCAACGCTCCAAATGCTTTCGCAGTGACATGTATATGTGCGTATATGTGTGTGTGTGCGCGCGCAGCCATGTTTGTCCCACGTGTCACCCTTTGTGCGTGTCTCCATCTTCCCCTGTGTTCGTTTTTCTCCCCCTTTTCCAAAGACCACCCGAAGTCCGCTGATTATGATGTTGTTCCGCAGAGAACGAGTGAGAGGAAGATACAGAATCTGTTGTTGGGCTGCGGGTTTTAGGTGTCTTCAGCAAACTCCACAGCATTTGGATGCGCTTTATCCGGTTCCGGAAGGACCGAGATAAAGCAGTGACCGACACTGACCAACGACCGGGAAAAATTCGACCAACACCAGAAAAAGAAACACTCACCTTCTGGGCTAGCCATCCCGTTCCCTTCTTCATCTAATTCTTCCATTTTTCATTCCAACTCCATTCGATTGTGATGTTCGCGCGCTATTGTAGGCAATGGCATCGCGTGATTCCGTTGAGGATAAGATCCATCAGCTGAACGATAAGCTAACCAACGTAAGTTTTTTTCCCTGTTCGAGGTTCGTGTCCCCCCGACGGACCCATTGTCTCTCTCTCTTCATTGCGCGATCTCTATTACAACGGTGGTGACAGTCGCTTTCCACGGACTCGGTTCGCTTCTCTTCATCTCCCCTTAAGAGTTGACTGTCTCGTCTCACTTGCCTCTTCACGAATGCTTACTCTAAAATCGGCGCTCTCATCAGGTGGTGTGATATCCGGATCTTCGTGGACCCGCTAGACAATTCATCGATCCGCTTCCTCATTCAGTTGGGTTTCGCTTTTCCCTTAATCCAGTCTTCTTTTCGCTCCCCCTTAAAGTGAAGGTGTACTGTAGAGTGTAATCGCATTGCAACAACTGGTCTCTATTAACCAGCCGAAACACGGCTTAGCTTAAGAGGTTGCAGGAAGGCATCAACAGGATGTGTTGGTATTTTAGGTTAGGGTGTGTGTTGTAAGTTTGATATTCGAGTCAGGTCAGGGTTTTTTTGGCGGAAAAGGTTGCAACTTCTACTAGGCTCTAACGTCCAACAACATAACGACCAAAAACCAAAAGTGTAAGCGCGCACCGGTGAGGTAAGGGGGTGGTTTTCTTCCGTTTACCTAACACTCAAACCCGTGTAAACCCGTGTTACGAACGAACCCGTGTGTGTGTGTGTGCGTGTTATTGTGTTCTGTTATATCCAGCTTTTATGGGAGCCGCTTTTCCCAACGCCTTCGGATTTTTGGCCGCCTCCCTCTGTCCCACACCAAAATAACCAATGACATTGTAACCTTCCCCCCAAAAGCTACCAGATAAGCTTCTGCCAATATTTGAGCGCGCAGCTAGGGCCATCTTAATGACTCTCCTCCCTCTGTATGCTCTATTACTAATGCTAGCAACGTACCTCTCCCAAAAAAAGGAAGTTCTTTATAATCAACCGAATTCCAAATCCAAGAAACAGAACAGGAATTTTAGATCTTAAATGCATGCCAATATTAGAATAGTTGTTGTTTTTCTATCTGCTTATTTGTAGACATGTAGGGGAAAAAGTTGAATTGTGATCAAAGTTTCTCGTTACAGAACAGGCCACCTTCAGCTTTTTCTCGCGATGTTTTTAAAAACGCTTCTAAAAGTATTGCGATCGGAAAAATATTAATATATCACTTCTTTTCTCTTCAATTTTACAACGATGTTGTTGCTTACGGCGGCATGGATGATCGACAACCACGAATGGATGAATCTGATTGCCTTTGTCGCCATGTGTGTGTGTAGGCTGAGGCCCGCGCTGAATTCGCTGAACGTTCCGTTCAGAAGCTGCAGAAGGAGGTCGACAGACTCGAAGGTAAGTGTGTCCGTGTGTCCAATGTGGTTAAAGCTTTCATTGAAATCATCGAAAAGAAAAAAAAAGAAATTGTCAATACTCATAAAGCTCGACCGGGTCTGTTGAGATCCATACGATCACAGCATCAAGTACACTAATTGCAATTATGTATAATATAATATCGTTTTTGATGTGATGTTTTTTTGTAGCTAAACAAAACTGCTCGAAGTTGTTGTATTTTTATTTATTTTTTAACTATATTTAATAATAACAGCTAGTACAATGTGTGAGAGTGTGTAATTATTCCTATAAACTAGGATCGGAAGCACTGAAATATGACAGGACTTGAAAAACACTTTTGTGCTAAGATCCTCCAATTGAGAAGCTTAAATTACAAACTTTGCAAATTAAAACGTTTACTTAGCTTAGTTTTCTTTTCTTTACTTTAGTGTGAAAACCAGACTTTCCTCACACAAGCAAAACTACCCTACCCCTAATTAATGCTCCTATTTATTTTATTGTTTACTTAATTTGATGTGTTTTTTCTTTCTTCGTTTTCCATTTCTTTTTTGGTTCATTTTTGTTTAACCCCGTTTTTTGAATGCGATGCGTGTGCGCGCCTCAAACCAAATATATGCCTTTGCTAATCGATAATGCCGCTGCCCGATTGTTGTGCCTGCTGTATGTTGTTTTGCGCCCCTGGCCGGCCCGGCGCGCTCACCTGCCAAAATCAATTAATCGCGTCCACCGCCGGCATTACGTGTGCGTGTGGTTGCGCCTAACTCTCCTGTTCAACATGCTCCCGACATTGATCAACACAACCGCCACCAACAACAACAACACCACTATCCCCCCTGTACACCAAATCTGCTCGTGCAACCGCAACGTGCACGCGCGCTCACACAGACGATTTGACGGTCGAGCGTGCCAAGAACAAAATGCTTCAGGAGGAGATGGAAGCGACCCTGCACGACATACAGAACATGTAGATCAGAGGCGTATCAGAGGCGGCTCTGGCCTTCTTGCACACTGGCAAATGCGGCTAGTAGTGGTTGTGCGCTGCCTGGAGAAACAGAAAGAAAGAGAGAGAGCGAGAGAGGAAAGGTAGTTTGAATCGAAGGCGACGTAAGGCGTTTGGAGCAGTGAGCATAATTATTTGAAGAAAGCAGAAAAGACAGAGAGATAGTGTGAGAGATAGTGAGAGAAGAGAGAGTCGGGATATTTACCGATGATCGCTAAACCGGAAAACCGTACTCTTGGGGGATCAACAACTATGTATTTGGCACGTCGGAAAAATGCAATGCGTGTTGTGCATATCGATGTGTGTCTGCCAATGTTCACCATCACACAGGAATCGAAAAACGCAACAACAACAAAAACATAAGCAAACCACACGCACGGCACGGCACGAATCAATTATACCACCACCTTCCACAAGAACACATCGCATTTGTGTGGCACCCCACGCTACCGCGCAATTCATTGGTAGAGATTGAAGCCGATCGGCTGATGGCGGAGATTGAAACAGGAAGGAATTAGGAATGCTAAATGCTAGAAGTAGTAGTAGTAGTAGTAGAAGCACAATAACAGAAAACATACAAATTATTTGTTTGAAATCAAAAAGTGCAACAACAAGTGTAGGAAATAGGTCGAAAGTGGTATAAAAATAGGCAATCGTTAAATTCAAACAAACACGCACGTACATACATTTGAAAAAGTGTCCAATGCAATTGTACAAAAAAAAAGAAGCATCAATTTCAATCTGTTTATAGAACCATTGGCAATCGTGTTGTGTCAGAAAAAGCAGTTTTTTGTAGAACGCCGTCACGTCCATGTGCGTGTGGGTTCGCGTGTACTTCCCCCACTTATCATTCATTCCCCCGATATCTTGTTTTAAGTTTTGTTTTTGTTGCATTTTAGCGAAATGGTTCGACGCATATACGCGGTTACAGAGAGACATACATACACACACACTTACTCTGTGCCACAGCGTACGTCAATGTAATGATAGGAGCAATAGAGAATCCCCCCATTTTTTTAAATGTTAGATAGCATAAACTCGCGATCGTATTTAAAACCGTCTCGTCATAGAAAAGTTTTCCGGTTCGAAAACCATTCCCCCCGCGGTGTGTTGATTGAAGTAGTATGGAACTTGATGCATTTTTTTTAGTGGCGTGCTGCTTTCTTCTTTTAAATTGCACGAAGCGAGATCGATGAAAACATTCCAACGGTTTAAGTGCATTCCGGAATAAAGTAAGTGTTTTGAAACCATTTTTTTTTTTAAATAGCACCGTTTTGAAACATGATTGTGTGGTGTCGTACGCTTAAACGAACGGGGGGAGGAAACTTTGCCGAAACCGTTGAAGAAAAGGTAGCGTTTTATGTACACTCCGACATTGCAAGGAGTGTATCCCGTTTTTAGTTTGGGTTTTATTCACTTCCGGCGAAGAATGTAGTCTTTCGTTTGATTCACTTTTCACGTAACCGTATATCATCTGTATGGAAGGAAGTTGACTCTCATCATCGTGTGGTGTCTTTTAACGTCGAATTGGTGTGAAGACGCAAACGGACACACAGGGAGAAGTCGTTCATTTTTTTGTTGTAATTCCCACATCCGCACCATCGTACAGTGTGTGTGTGCGTGTTGTGTATTAACGAGCAAGCAACAACAGGCAACGTTCATCAACGTTGGTTGATTTCATTCACCCTTAACCGCGTCTTGTTTGTAATGTTATTCTAGCTTATACGAACCATCAAACCCTAACAGTACCGTTTGAGCCACCAACGTCCAACGTGCGCGCACGAAAGCGGAAAGATCTCGCGGAAATGCACACTAGAGTTAAACCGTCGCGTCCCAGCAAGGGAAGTCGTCGACGTTATTCGCGTTTTGCATGTTTGGAGTGCGTCCGCCAGTGGTGGTGGTCTCGCCGGTAGCGATCGTCCGAAGCGCTACCTATGGACCATCCTACCGGGAATAGAGAAGGACAGAAGAGATGAATTAAGGCGCAACTAAGGCACAAACAACCAACACTTTTATTATGAACACTCGCGAACGAAACGATGAAACAAGCCACAAGCGGCGCGAGCGCGATGTTAGGATGTTAGGTTTCCTGTTTTTGAGAGCAAAATTGATCGCTTGTTGAGCGTGAAAAGTGGGGGTTGTGTGAGGAGGAGCATGACGAAACTACCGCCCCCGTCTCCGGCAGAGACAATATTCCAGGAATGTGCGCAATGCCACAGCAAAAGACCGTTAAAACGTGCCTTTAGGAGTTTCAATTTTCTTATACTTCAATGCTAGTTTAGATCATAAGCTTACGGAACACAGGAAGAGATGTGAATGTGTATGTGTGTGTGTTTGTGAAT
Organism: Anopheles arabiensis; assembly: GCF_016920715.1. NCBI lineage: Eukaryota > Metazoa > Arthropoda > Insecta > Diptera > Culicidae > Anopheles > Anopheles arabiensis. Next base: position 10,361,066 of record NC_053517.1, read on the forward strand.
GTATTATTTTTTCGATCGATTGTTGTTGATTGTAAGACGAACTTCCCGCGGGAGCATAAAATCAACTGAACTCCTCGTCTAAACACACATACACACGCCAATCGTCGCTCGAGGCACACGAACACCGAGTTACACATCTGCAGAATAAAGACACAACACACACAGACACCCAAACACACATATATGCAATCAAACACCACATTCACATTCACACACATACACACGAGTGGAACGCCGCAGGTGTGTCCAATGTGTGGGAGAAACAAAACAAAAAAATCGAGAGAACCCTTTATTGTATTTGAGTGTTTATAATATATTATTTTATCGTAAATCGAGAAAACAAACCCACCCGCTATTTGTTTTGCCGAGTGTGTGTGTGTGTGCGTTGTATTTTTTTTTAATTTGATTGTATTATTTGTATTTGTTGTCGCTTTTCTTGAATGTTTTGTTGTGCACTTTCGCTTACGTTGTGTTTGCTTTTATTTTCTTATTTTGCTTTATTAAAAAAAAAACGATAAAAAACTGGGCGTCTCCATCCACTTCTTCTGCCACTGCCGCGCCACGTGTTTGTGTGGTCGTGTGGCCCGCCTATCGTGCTATTTCTTCACTCCACTCCCCCCAAAACTCTCCTTTACGCTTACGCACGCATCAAACCAACTGCCTGCCAACACCATCGTGCGTGTGCGCAGACGAGCTGATCGTCGAGAAGCTCCGGTACGCCGAAATCGGCGACGATCTGGACTTTGCGTTCGTCGATCTCATCCCCGGCATCGACCCGATCTGGACGGAGCGCCGCCCGAAGCCGAAGACGCCGCCGCCACCGCCGAAGCTGCCGACGCCACCGCCACCACCGCCAGCACCGAAGGAGGAAGCGGCGGCCGCTGCCGGCGGCGAGGGTGAGGTGCGGCAGCGGGCGGCGAGGGCGCCCCGGCCGGCCCGACCAAGGCCCGCACGCCGAGTCCGTTCGAGCTGCGCAAGCACTTCCCACCGGAGGCGGCCGAGGTGCCGTACGTCCGCTCGTCCACCGGCACGACGCCAAAGTCGTCCCCGGCCAAGGAGGTGGCACCGGCTGAGGCGGCTCCCGCACCGGAAGCAGCGGCCCCAGCGGAGGCACCGGCCGAGGGTGGTGCGGATGCGGCCGCCCCACCGGCGGAAGCAGCAGCCCCGGCAGCGGAAGGAGAGGCGCCGGCTGCCCCAGCGGCGGAAGGAGAGGCGGCTGCCCCAGCACCGGAAGCAGCAGCGGCACCAGCAGAGGAAGCGGCTCCCCCAGCGGCAGAACCGGCACCGGAAGCACCAGCCTCGTAAAGAAGAAGACTGCCCGATAACCCTTTCCCCCCACTCCCGGTCCGCTGTTGAGTTGGCTCTTCCGGTACCACTTCCTGCTTTTGCTAAACTCCCACCCCATGCCAAAATACCCGAACGCTCCTTGCGCTTGTGTTTGTGTGTCCGCCCGCCACAAAACCTGTCCTCTGTATCTTTTGCTGTTGTTGTTTTTGCTACTTTTCTTTTGAAAGCACAATACATGCGCGAGATTTTTTTTATTATAATCCAGTAACAATAAACCGATTAAAAAAAAAGCTGTATCCAACTATCGCACACTGACAACCGGATAGGGAGCAAAAGACCCTACAACAGGCCGATTGGGATACTGAACGAACCACGGCCCGATTGAAATCGGATACGCGTGTTTGAAAAGCTCTCTTTTTTGCCGCCACTGTAACCGCTCTAGCTGATAACACCCCAAAGCGCCAATGAGTGTGTGTGTGTGAAAGCTGTCTCGCTTGCCACTAGGCTAGGTAACATAGCAACAACACATACATTGGGATGGCTCCCACCCGACACTATCATCGCCGCTGCTAACTAGATCCATTTGATACCAATGATTCTTATGTTCCGAATTTCCGATTTCTGTTTCTTTCGTCGACGTGTATCCGTGTGTGTGTGTCACTACTATCACAACCTCACATCGTCCCATCCTGTCACTACTATCCGATCAACCTTGGCCGAACAACACTCCGCTCCTGCAGACGAACTCGTCATGGAGAAGGAGAAGTACAGGGAAATTGGAGACGATCTCGACACCGCCTTCGTCGAGCTCATCCTCAAGGAATAAGCCGTCCCCGTCCCGAAGTAAAGCTTCCTCCCTTCCTGTGCCGCGGCTTCCACCGACGGCTGTACCGTCGGCGTGTCCCCATCGTCATCATCGCCATTACCACCGGCTGGCTGATGGTGGTTGCCGCGGAGAAGGGATGAAGCCACCGACGATGGTGCGGGAACTAACATCAACCGCGACCAGCGTGAAACGAGCAGAAGAAGAAGAGCAGAGGAAGGAAACGTCCGCTGGATTCTTGAAACCACGATCAGCTACTACCACCACACCACCACCAGACGCTGCTGTTGCTGCTGCCGGATGATTTGCTGAGAAAAAGGGGCGAGAGAACGATGACCGATAAACTGGAAAACACTCCGCACGCCGCCCCACGCGACCAGTGCGTGGAGCGATGGTGGTGTTTTGCTTGCCTTGCACGTGCTACGATCATTCTTTGCTGTTGTATGTGCTCTGTTTCCGATTACAAGAAAGAGTGTGTGAGAGAGAAAGAGAGAGAAGCGAACGGCGCGTGTGTTCTACCGTTTCCGGTGTTTTCCCGGTCGATGAGGATGCGATGGATGCCGTTTCGCTGGATGTGAAGAGTACAATATATTCGCCACCGTTTGTTATCATCGCCGTTTCCGTTTGTGTTTGTGAACAGACAGACCCAAATGCGAGAAAGTAAATCATCCAACATCAAAGCAATGGGAAGCGTTTTCCCCGACGGTAGTGGCTGCCGGTTTGGTGTGCGGTAGGTGCCAGCGTGGCAGGTTGATCGATTCGGGAATGCAATGGAACACCGTTTTCGTCCCGAGCAAGAGAATAAAAAGAAGAGCAATACAGTTTTCAAATAATAGCCAATGCTAAACAAATACGGTGAAGAAAATCAACATCATCTCACCCACACCCCCCACACCTACACACAAAGAACATCTTCTTTATTTCGATGTATTATGATATGTTTTATTGTAAAAAAAAGAAAAGAAAAAGGTAAAACCGCTGAGAGAAATCCAATAAAATAAAGAGCTAAGAGTACTTATACGAAAAGAGCTGCTACGACAAACGGTATAACTCGATTGGAGGAAGGCACGTGTTTTGAGTTTTTTTTTCTGTTTGTTTCATTTCTCTATGGTTGTTTGCTTTGCCTTGTTGGTTGGTAGCTGATTGTTATTTTTTTCTTTCTCTTCGCAGTTAAACAAAATCATGCAATTTTGCTTCTCTTTTTTGGTTTTGTTTCACTTCTTATTTTATAATAAAATTGGGCAGCGATGTTTATTTGTTTAGAGTGTATCTATTGATAAAAATATATGATTATTATGTGTACGATACCTGTGTTTTGTGTTTCTCTCTTTGTTTTGTTATGATTTTGGTTGAACATTTCATTAGGAATTTTCTGTTTTGTAAGTATGTACTTTATAAGGTAGTTTCTAATACTTAGAAAGAAAACTGCACTTGGAATAGGTTACATTTATGTAGGTAATATTATTTTTCTCTATTGGTTGCATAACTTTTCTATTCTGTAGTTATCATTTTTGGGCATAAATGTACAATGGTACAATATCCATTAAATAGTTTAAGTATCGTAACACAAAATGTCACATAAAATAGTTTTAAAAAAATGCACAAACCATTGTATAGCTTCAGGCGCCAGAGATTGGTTTGCCAATACCGATGAATCAAGCCTGAAATTTGTAATTTGTTATAGATACTGTATGACAGAATGTTATGTGTGAGAATCAACTATTTCGTTATCGTCATCAATTAAGCGTTTTAACATTCGAAAGGAAACACAAAGTCCTAAAAAGAAAACTTTAATACGATTCCACAGTAAACGCCTGATAGTATGCAAATCGTACAACACATTCAAATTGATGCGCACTGACGGTTGGCGCTTTGCGGATCGTGTTTTGTTCGACTTCACTCAAACATTTGCGCATTTTGAGCAATTAACTCCCGACTAACCTTTACTAACACACACACACTATTTCGTTCCGATCTTGCAACTTCTCTACTTGCAGACGATCTGAACAAAGAGAAATCAAAGTACAAAGCAATCGCTGCCGAACTGGACCTAACGTTTGCGGACCTGTCCGGATACTAACCAACCAACACGCACTGCCTGGAAGAAAAAAAGGAAGAAGAAGAAGCTGTTCGCTAACCATTCCCTCAACATAATCATTCCCGATTGCGCCGTCATCTGCTAGCTACAAAGTTCATTCGCATCATCGCCTCGTAGTGTCCAGTACGATCATTATTATTAGCCAGTGTCCGGTTAGAAGCAAAAAAAAAAACAATTCCAAAAACGCTGTGGTATATTTATTGAATGGCATAGCAAGTGAGGGGAAGAGGAGGGACGAATATTGTAACTATTATTACAAACTTTCCGCTTTATTATATAACGCGACGTTTTCCAAGGAAGTAAAACAATATGCCTCATGTTACGTTAGCGCTGCGATCGTGGCGGGCGATCGTGTTGTATTGATTTTGCGCACACGTTTCAATCAATTTGCAGTCTTTGCTGTTTTTCTTTTCTTGCCGACGAGCAATCCGTGTTACAAAGACAAATCATTCCAGGTTGCATTTATTTGCGTGTGCTTGTGTGTGTGTGTTTGAGAGAGAGAGAGAGATAGAAGTGTAAACGATTTCTTTTCACTAAAACGGGAAACATAAATCACAACAACAAAAAACCGTACAATCCATAGATGGGGCAGCGTTTAATGTGGTAAAAGTCAAATGCTTTTCTATGAGTGTCTAGGTATTGCGTGCGCGCTTGATGAACAATTTAAAAGAACATCTAACTCATAAGAAAATGGCAAAATGGTAGGTGATTAATTTTTTCTCAAGCTTTTGTGATTTGCTCGTTAGTAGGTGCATTGTGAAGAAGCGGAAGCATTGAGCGGTGAAGTTTATTTGGCAACGCAATACAAAAAAATAAGACAAGAAAGGTGATACCCACCGTGGTGAAGCAAGTGGTAGGTGAAACGAAATGAAAACGGTTTTTGCTCGCTCTCGATTCTCAAACAAAAAGCAAAAAAAAGAAGAAAAGTATAATTAAATCTCCTCACATGTAAGTGTCGCTCACGACCAGGAAGAACAAAACAAAAATAAAGATCGAACGCCAACGAAATGAGTTTTTCTCCTTGGGGGCGTTTTTAATTGCTTTCTCTCCCTTTCTCCCCCCACTCTCCCCATTATATCACGGGATACCGACTTTCCGCGTCCAGTATCATTGGAATGTAGTTTTGCACCTCGGTAAACGCGACGTACTTGTTGTTGTCGCACCCACCGTCCGCTGCCCGCGGCGCCGAGCTGACCAGCCCGTACAGATAGTACACTGTATCGCCCCCACCCGGCTCCTCCTTACCCAGCGCAAACCCCCCGCCACTATCGCCCTGGCACACGCTCGTCCCGGTCCGGGGACTGCCGGCACAGAACTTATCCCCCGTCAGAAAGGGCCGATAAGCGACGGGCGAAAACTCCCTGCACGTCACGTAGTCCACCGTCGCGATGTCGATCACCTTCAGCACGCTGCTCAGGTTCCCGGTGGACGTGGTGAACCCCCATCCGGCCACCCGCCCAACGCTCGCCGGCCGGATGCGCTTCTCGCTCTCCGTGCGCAGATTCCGTTCGAGGCAGATCGGCCGGATGTAGGTGCGGAAGGAGATGAACCCGTTCAGCACCACGATCGCAATGTCGAGGTTGTAGTAGCCGGAAAAGTCCTGGTACTGGGGCTGCGTCAGTATCTCGTGGATGTGGAAGTACTGCGCCGGGAGCGCCTCGATGGCGGCAATGTCGCGCCGGTACTTGCCCGCCGCCAGCCGGAAGAAGCGCTTGTCGAAGAACCCTTCCGTGGCCCAGAAGCAGTGGGCGGCGGTCACGACCAGCCGCTCGGTTAGGATGGAGCCGCCGCACACGTACTGCCAGTCGGGCGACCGCAGATCGTCCAGCGTGTCGTCGTGCAGGTTTTTGTAGATCGCCATATGCCACGGCACCTCGGCGATGGACACGTTCCGGCCGCCGATGATGTACGCTTCCGCGTCGGGCGTCGGTGTGCCGCAGACCGGCTCGCAGCGAAACACCGGACCGTCCCACGAGCCGTCCACGCAGCTGAGCGTTTCGTTGACGGGCTCGAGCGGTTTCTGGTAGCCGACGCGGCACCCGATCCGGACGCGCGTCGTCGGCGGGAGGGGCCGCTTGCAGGTGATCTGGCGCCGCTGGTACTCGCAGAACGGTTCGATCGTGATGCCGTTGATGGGAATTTCGGAACAGTATTCTGGAATCGAAGGATTGCACCATTAGATATTGAAGAAGAAGTTCCAAAGCACGTCTACTCACTCTCGCACACCGGGAACGGTTCCAGCCACTCGCCATCCAGACAGACGATGGTGGCCGCACCCTTCAGCGTGTACTTGTCCCCGCACACCACATGCACCGAGTTGTAGTTTTCGATAAACTCTCCCGCCAGTATCGGCACAGTTTGGGCCGTTTCGTCCAGCACGAACCGTCCATTCGGGGGAGCGCTTGGCACGACGCACGATCCCGGCGGTCCTGTCACCTTCACCACCGGCGCCACCGTTGTGGTCGATGTGGTTGTCGTCGACGAAGTCTGCACCGTCGCCACGGGGCGTGGCGTTGTCGAGGGGAACGGTCGCCCACACAGTAGCTCATCCTCGTCCGACCCGTCGCGACAGTCGACCACACCGTCACACTTGGAGTAGCCGCCGATGCACGCCCCGTAGCTGCAGCGGAACGAAAACGAGGGACAGAACACGAGGCTGCAGAGCGGCTGCGTTTCGTCCGTCCCGTCCGGGCAGTCCTCCTGCCCGTCGCACACCTGATCCGCCGGGATGCATTCGCTCGAGCGGCAGGAAAACTCGGTATTGCTGGAGAGAGAAGGAGTGGCATTCGGAGTGTTAGTTTGCGGGAAGATTTCGCACTTTGGCACCCCCTCCTCCCGTCACACTTACGAGCAGTTCCCGTGGGCCGCCAGTATGGTGCCACTGTTGCCCGGACAGTGGGCATGTTCGTCCGAGTGGTCGGCACACTCCCGCACCCCATTGCACAGGGCATTGCCGTCCACGCACGCCCCGTACTGGCAGCGGAAGGCGTAGCTGGGGCACCGGATGAACGCACAGCTGGCGGACGTTTCGTCCGATCCGTCCTTGCAGTCGATCACGCCATCGCACTGCTGGTGCGACTCGATGCACTGGCCGCTCGCACACTTCCACTCGTAGTAGTTGCACACTTTTCGACGATCGCGCCTGTACGATGACGCTGCTGCTTGCGGAGCATTCGTTCGGGGGGGAGGTTAGAATGAGTTGAACCCGGGAATCCCCAGCACAGTGGGGATGCGTTTGCTTTCTACACTCACCGTTTGCGCCCGTGACAAGCAGTACCACAGCCACACAAAGAACTGCACGCAGTGGCCACTTTCGTTTGCGAATCATTTGTTTGGACGAAGTTTGCGGTTCCAAAATGAGTTGCAGAAATTTGTTTTGTTTTTGTGCGATAGGTGCTTTGCTGTTGTTTGGTTACATTTCGCACAGCGGGAACGATTCGCACAGCAGCAGCCCGGTCGTAACCAAGGTTACACAGTCTCTGATCATCGCGTGTGCTTTAGACGCAGCAGTGCCTATAGCGTATGATGCCTATCGCTTCGACCGCGGTGCCGTGGTATGCGTGTTTCGTGAGAACCTGTTTTTTAGGTTTTTGTTGCATTTGCTGTTGGTTTTGTTTTTCGCCCTAATCGCGGATGAGCAGTCGACGACGACGACGACGACGAATCGGAATCACATTGTTCTGAGCCATAGGTCAATGGCTAGGCGGATTGGGAAGCGGCTAAATGAACACGCGCAGGCTCCGGTGCGTACGGCGCATCGGTTTGTTCGGGTAGTAAGTATGACGAACGCATGAATTGATTCTTGACGAGTGTACGCACTATGTAAACGCCTAACAGCCGAAAGGGAAAAACTTATTAGTTTATTAGATGGGTAGTTTTGGTTGAGGGTTTTTTTTTGTTTTTGCGCGCCAGACTAAAAATAAGGCTGAGCTGGCAAGATATTTCGGGGATGGTATTTATATTAATTTTAGTGTGTGTGTGTTTTTTTCTATCAGCGAAATTCCGACGCGAAGAGATAAACATGGCAGAAGAAACCTTCAGTGATGAACAAATGATAAGGGTAGCAGATGGATTTTCAGACCTTTAAACAACACATTTTTTCAGCTCGAAAACGAAACGAAAAAGAAGAAAAAAAAAGGAAATCAAGAAGTATTAGTGCACACTAGGTATTGTGTGTATTTATATAAAAAAGCAAAGAGTTTAATTTAATTAGATCATTTCTAAGTTCAGCTCATCTCTGTTTTTAAAACCAATTCATTCAATAAGTAACTCAAGAAAATAAAAACAACAAATTTTATGCGGTTTTTCAAAACAAAAAGCTTAAATAAAGAGTAAAATCTACAACATGTTGTATAGAAAACTCTTTAATAATACACAGTAATAAGAAAGAAATAAAATACAAGCTCAAGAATCGTATAATATAGCTGAAGCATCATTTACAATCAATAAGTAAATAAAACGGAAAATTAAACGAGAAATGCACAGCCTAGATTCTTTCGAATTTGTAATTGTTTCAAGTATTGTTTATACATAAATATATGATTGCCTATAAACAGTGATAAATGAATAATAACTAATAATAAATAATAAAACACACAACTCGTTGGATTAAAGAATGAAAAACTAAACAACAATGCAATAGCATTGTTGTACGTTTACAATAAAGAGGGAATTAAGCAAAAAATAACAACAACAAAACCACACCAAATCACAAGCAAGTATGACTAACTTAGTGACCTTTTTTTCTTTTTAAAAATAATACAGAAAAAGAGTAAATATGCAGCCGGCGCGTACAGCCATTCGTTTGCCTTGCCTTCTAAGAACAGAATTGCGTTCAGCCGTGTGATCTAAATTTTTGGGTCAATTTACTGACCATCTTTTCTATGCCGAAGCAATGCGAGAGAAGGGAGAGAAGCAAAAGAAAAAAAAGACACCGACCGATGATGAAAATTTAATATTCCTTCGGATATTTTTGGCGTACGAAGGCGAACCCAGAGGTGTTTGGTGGTGTTTGTTGTTTTGTCGGTTGATTTTTACGCCCTGTGCGATGTGAGGCACGAAAAAGAACCACTGTCTCTCTACCAGGCACTGGTTGGTTGTTGAAAAATTGGGTTGAAAAATCGTTTGTACGAAATGAAGGCAAAAAATGCTCAAAACGCGCAGTGTCGGGTGATTCAAATTTAGAATCGATGCGCACCGCGAGAGTGTAGCAAAAAGCAGCACGAAAAGAAAGAAAAAAAGCACACACACACACACACACACACGAAGGAAACACCAACCACCCGCAGTAAGAAAATTCGTTCATGGGGCATGTCGTGGCCGCTGGCTACTACGATTGCTGCTGCTGCCATCGGGAGCGCTAAAAAGGAAAAACGCTTCTCCTTTTCTAACCGTCGTGGTTCGTGGTTCGTGGTTGCCACCCCTGCAAACACACACACACACCTGAGAGAACCGATCGGGGTGCGGATGCGCGTGCGAACTGCACGCGCACTAGATTTGCGCAAAGGGGAATATGTGCGTCCCACGCGCACCAGCACACAGTGGCATCGGGGAAACAAAAATGCGGGGAAAAGCGCCAAAAACGTGACGTCACCGTGAGCTAAAGCCGACTCGGCGGGATCGTGCTTCACGCACGCTTTTCCCCGCTTTTCCTATGGCGAGTGTGTGTGTGTGTGCGCGCGAGGCCACTTCGTGCACCGTCCGGGACTGGTCGCACGGCTGTGTGCGTCGCTCGGCGTAAGGGTCAATCGGAGTTTTCCTCGTATTGCGCTACTCAGTGCTATCGTGTTTTTAGTCTTGCGAGGATTTGAGTGAAAGCGCTCAGGTTGGTTTTGTTGTTTTTGTTGTTCCTATTTTTTTTGCCTGAAAGGGGGTTTTGATTTGCCAGCGAAGGATAGTCCTTACGTTTTGTATTACAATTAGGGTGAAAAAGTGTAAAATCTTTTTTTTTTTGCAAATGAAGCTTCACAGTGATACCAAAATGAATAGTATGAAAAAGTGCAGTCCAAAGTGCATCCTAAGTACGGTTACAGTAATTGGTAGTAGGAACCATTTAGCAGTCATCGGCAAAACACCTTCTTAAACCATTAAAAATGTGTTTGGTTAGATACAAAAATGAAGCAAAATTACAACAACAATTAAAAAAAAACGACACATTCCTTAACGTGACGGCCTCTACCAGGGCAGCATCAGCAGTGAACTATTTCGTGCGCGTACAGGTGTCCGTGTAAGCGCCCCCGGTCAGTCAGATAGTGTGTCGGTGATCGGTGGGCCCGAAATAGCGCCAGACCGACCAATCGCTGCTACTGCGGGACGGCAGCAGTTTTTTTTCTCACGCAACGGTTATAATTAACCATTTAGCCTAAATCTCGCGCACGGCACACAACAAGAAGAAGAATAAGAAGAAGAGGAAGAGGAAGAAAAAACATTTGATTTCATAGCGGGTGTATTGGTTTGAAAAAAAACAGCCCCCCGCGTCTAAAAATAGTCTCCATTGGGGTTTGGGTATGATTGAGTAACCGCCTGTTACTGGTTAGCTGTGCAGCGGAAAAACTCTGTTTTGTGCCACCATCTTTTGCTAAGAGTAATCGAACATTGACAATGTATCCAGCAATGTATTCAATGCCGTCCAATAATCGGAGGCAAAAATTTGCCAACTCTCTGCACTGAGCTTGTACTACAGGGCTGCCGTTTCTGTTGGGCGCTTTGCGCATGTCCGTATTTTGCGCACACCGTACCGGCAGCCGCACGATTCAGCTACACTTCAGCTTATAAGGTCCGTCGGGCGGCTGCCTCATCCCCTCAGCCTCAGCCGTTTGCCACGGTATATACTAACTCCTGCCGGGGAGCTATTTTTACTAGAACAGATGCGCGCACGAACGCTGATGCGCAGGCCGCCTGATGCGTATGCGTGATCTCTCGCACTCGCGCCTACTGCTGTCGCCACTGTGCTGCAACCTTCCTTGCACGGTTTTGGGACGGATTTGGGGGCTACCGTTCCGCAACGTTACGCAGGGAGGGCAATTGTTCGCCGCGGCCTACTCATTTATGAAAATTTCTTGAAATAAACAGTGGCCTAGAGCAGGTTTCTGGGGGTGGGAGCAGAGGAATGGTGTGGAATGCGTTGCGTTGAGTATGGAATGTTGGGTAGTGCGTGGCGTAGGGACGGATGCGAATTTAGGATGGCTGGAAGGCCTAGAGTCGAATGTTCTATTATTAGGAATTGCCAACGGATTTCAAGCAATGGGCCTGCTGTTTTGTACGTCTCTTGATGTGCTCTACTGGTACTGTGGCATGCAAAATGGGGTGCCAATGTATTGCAACTGTATTTTTCCTCACTTTACAAGGTTTTAGTGCTAAGCGCGAATAATCCTTGCCAATTACGAGCAGGTTTAATTAACAAGGTAGTTGATGGAGACGAACAGTAGCTAAGAAGTATATCAAGACGTTAGGACCTACAATAAAACATCTTGCGTTCCAGAACTCAGCCGCAAAAAACATTGTATCTCCTAACTGTTTGTTCGTTTGCCAATTTGTTCACTTCGACAGCTAGCACCTGCAAAAAGGAAAGCTCCTGTTCCTGTTTCATTTTCTGTGGCCCGCGGTTAGCTAAAACAAACCATCCAAAATGGACGCGATCAAGAAGAAAATGCAGGCGATGAAGATCGAGAAGGATAACGCGCAGGACAAAGCCGACACCTGCGAGAACCAGGCAAAGGAGGCGAACCTGCGCGCCGACAAGATCATGGAGGAGGTCGCCGACCTGACCAAGCGTCTGGAGCAGGTCACCCAGGACCATGAGAAGTTCAAGGCTAGCTTGGAGCAGGCTACCAAGGACAGCGAGGAGAAGGACAAGCTGCTCACCTCGACCGAGGCGAACGTGGCCGCCCTGACCCGCAAGGTCCAGCAGGTTGAGGAGGATCTGGAAAAGTCTGAGGAACGTTCGTCCGCCGCGCTGTCCAAGCTGCTGGAAGCTACCCAGTCGGCTGATGAGAACAACCGGTAAGCACAGGGCAATTGGGGATGACAGCGGTCAGCTAACTAACGTGCGCGGGGCCTCTTCGCAGTATGTGCAAAGTGTTGGAGAACCGTTCCCAGCAGGATGAGGAGCGTATGGATCAGCTGTCCAACCAGCTGAAGGAGGCGCGTATGCTCGCTGAAGACGCCGATACCAAGTCCGACGAGGTGTCCCGCAAGCTGGCCTTCGTTGAAGACGAGCTGGAAGTGGCTGAGGACCGTGTCAAGTCCGGCGAGGCCAAGATCATGGAGCTGGAGGAGGAGTTGAAGGTACGCAGGCGGAGGGAAGCAACAGGATAAGCCATCGAGTGTAACATCTTCGTATCTTCCCTTCCCACAGGTCGTCGGTAACTCCCTGAAGTCTCTGGAGGTGTCGGAAGACAAGGCCAACCAGAGAGTGGAGGAGTTCAAGCGCCAGCTGAAGAGCCTGACGATCAAGCTGAAGGAGGCGGAGACCCGCGCCGAGAACGCGGAGAAGAACGTCAAGAAGCTCCAGAAGGAGGTCGACAGACTAGAAGGTACGTGCGAGAGCTTGCGCGACCCCCTGTATCTAATACACCACCAACAGCCATACCCGAACCATACAATCTGCGCGTGTACGATCGCGTTGGTCGTCGTCGTCGTCGTACCTTCTGGTGCTCACACTAAACGTGTTATACGGATAGGCAACGGGTAGTCTAATAGTTGTTCCTCGAGGCGAAGAGTACTGCGTCACTGATAATACACAAAGATAACACACACAGATGCACACGTACCATCACACTGACACTTGTTGTTACGTAGGCTTTACAGTAACAGTAGCTGTTAGATGCCAGACAGACAGACAACGCAGACAACACCACACACACATACACACACACACTATTCTATTTCTCTCTTCGCTGTTTGCTTACTTGAATAACCTGAGCTGTAAATAGCCGCCAAGGGTGCTTTTGCTGTTTGCCATAAACCAAAAAACAAAAAACAAACATAAAACATAAACCCCGAAGCCGTTAGCTTGGTCTGTCCCCATAGCGGGGCCCGAGCTAGCTGGGTCTATTGAAATCCAATCACACCATCTCCAACTCCTCGACCTGAGCGAAGATCAACATATCTCTGCGGCACACGATCGTCCGACACCGGGATGTGATGATCAAACTTTCCAAAAACCGTGTCTCCACCATTCCACCACGTCAGTCCACCATCCGTCCAGCCCACCATTTCCGGAACAGCAAACGACCTCGGGAACAACCACGCAAATCCTAACAAACTTACCTTTCTGTAATCTCTTGCAGACAAACTGATGAACGAAAAGGAGAAGTACAAGGCGATCTGCGACGATCTGGATTCGACCTTCGCCGAACTTACCGGATACTAAACTGCACGCTAACTTCCGTCTTAACGTTGGGCGTCACTGCCTGCCCGTACCAGCTTGCCTCAAAACCCTTCTACACCCTACCAACTTCCTTCCCTCACTCCTCCCATATCTGTACCACTGCTGCTCGCTTTCCCCTCGCACACTTCTCTCCTTCACAGCTCTCCTGCATCCTCCCGCCTTCCTTCCTCTAGCCAAGTCCAGCTAACGAAACGCGAAAGCTCTCTGTTCGCGCACTAGCGACAAGATATCCTTCGACTGTGCCTTCTGCTACATCTGCTACTGCGTCGCCGTTTTGAAGTGGTCGTTCAGTGCCTAAACGGTGCCCGACCTATACTACGCCACGATTACGCAGAAACAAAAAAACTCCCCGCATCACGTTACACGTTGGTGCGCGGTGATAGTAGTGCGATGCTATCCGATCCGACCCTTTAGGTATTTATGTGTAACGCACGTTACATACACGATTCTGCTATGCGTTTCGATTTGGGTTTTTTCTGAAAGTTTTGTTTTCACCGCCACAAACACTCACCACTTTTGTTTTTGTTGATTGATCCATTACAATCCACCGGCTGTGTGTGTGTGTGTCGGCTGTGACGTTGTACATCTTCTGCATTGTCTGCATTGTCCAGTCCGCACGTCCGTCATATTTGTACCTATATACATCTATATATATTTATATTGATCACCTCAAATGTGCTCGTCCGTTTCCGGTTCCGTTCGGTGTTCCGTTCATGTGTACATGTGTTTCCATTTCACATCTTTGCAAGAAAAAAGAACATAAAAGCACATCCACACAATACAATGTTCTGATCGTCATCTTCCGTTCGCCCGGAACATCTTCCACCTGGCTCACACATACACAAACACATACACACACACGCGACTTCTCTTTGTGGCCGTAACTGTTCAGCATTCAGCAAAGCATTCCACTCTGTGTTACGTTGTGTTGTAAACGTCCGTTACCATCCCGTTTCACCTGTACGTGCGTGCGTTCGTTGTACACATAAACTACATACCAAATCCCGAATTTCCATTTATGTCGATCGAGCCTCGAGTTCCCCCGGTCATCAGGGGGAGGTAAAAACCCTTCCGACAGGATAGCTTTAGATCCCCATTCCATCCAAAATGCGCCTCGATCTGCATTGCGTGCATAGACCGCCGCTTTCTAACCATACATGCGCTTACCGTTTGCATCCTGTTTTTTTTTTTTTTTGGAACTAGCTTGTGTTGTTCGGTGTACTAACGAGATTACTATCATATGTACGTAAACACATTCACTGGTTCTGCTGTCCCCATTGTTTGACTCATACGTTTGACCTTCGTGCGACAAATCACCATCGACCACACCGAATATCGTCCGTACGCGACAATCGGGCAATGTGTTATACTACGTGTCCTGGGACGCAAGATCGTTCGCAAGCCCTTCCCGTGCAGGCCAGAGAGTGAGAGTGGCTCCCGCGACGATCGGTGTCTGTGTATTTAAAGTGTCCATTCGTTTTTTTTTGTTGTGGCGTTCAAGTTATGTCCATTTGGCAGACGGTTGCATTCCTTGTGCGATGTGGTACTAACAGACCTTTTCTTCACTCCTTCACAGATGAGCTGGGCGTCAACAAGGACCGATACAAGTCCCTGGCCGACGAGATGGACTCCACGTTCGCCGAGTTGGCCGGCTACTAAGGTCGGTTTCCATCTATGGCCGGCTAATTCGAGGGGGGAAAGGATGGAGTGTTACGATCGGTATGGTATAACGCCGGTGCCCTGGACTGTGCACCGTTACCGTGCCCGTACCGTACAGCACCTGCACCTGTTAACACTCTGTTACTTTACCTATCGGAAGGCATTTTTGAACGAACTTTCGCGATCGAAGCAAACGAGAACCGAGCTTAGCTAGGACAGTCAGGCAGCAAAAGAGTAAATTTACACCGCGAATGCAAGGAACGAGCGAGTGCGAGAGAGAGAGAGAGAGAAAGAGTGCATTAGAACATCTAATTTAATGCGATCATCTAACATCACCGTCCCAGATGGTACAGAGGGGAGGTGCCCACAGAGAAAAAACAGAAACACCAGCAAGGCACCATATTTATTGAGAACAGAGAGCAAGAGAAGCCCCTCCTAAAGACCCCAAAAAGAGACCATCCCAGAAGCAAGGTTACAAAAGATCATGTTGTTGTTGTTGTTGATGATGTTGTTGTCATTGTTGTTAGTCGCCAGCGTTGTTTTTGGAAGCTTCTATACATCCTTGCGTCGGAGCGCACAGGTAGTAGTGGTGGTGGTGGTCGTGAGTGGTTTTGCGGTTTGTCCATTAGGCCTGTAGGCAAGTTTGGCACCAAACACACACAAACAGTGAACAGAGGTGACCATCTTGTACAACAAACACACACAAATACACACCCACACATACATTAATCCACTCTGTCTTAGATCCGAGGTCGTAAAACAACATCAACCAATGTGTGAAGCATGCGTATCTTCCAACGTCTACTTTCTCTTGATAAATGTATTATTTATATCTTTTGAATAAAACTACGAGGACGGTAAATAATTTTAAGTAAAACATCCAGAAACGTGCATTACTTTTGTCCAGAAATGGTTGACGATGTGGATAGTGAATGATGATTGTCTTAAAGGGTGACTTTTTAAATTCTACAAAACACGAGACTTCTTAACACGTGGCCCGGTAAGTATGAGTCCTAACGACAAAACAAAAAAGAGCTCTTATTCTGCTCTTGATGTATGACGTGCCATACAAATGTTTTAGCGTTGGTTGGGTTTGAGAATCCGTACAACTATATTTTTCATTAACGTCACTACGTGTTGTATTGCAAACTTTTTGGAACAGAAACTCGGAGTTGTCACGTGTTTGCTGGAGGCAACAGGCCGAAAAACCAAGAAAAGTTTGTGGAGTTGTTTCAAGGTTAAACTGAGAGAATAAGTTTGTGAATCTTTGGACAAGAGGAATTCAGAAGGATAATTAAAGGAAACAAGTACGTCAAGCGTCCAACTCCATGAGATCGCTTTAAAAAAAATACCGCTTAACGATGGAAGCGCATGGTAGTTTGTACGGTCAGACACGTTAGCACGTGTTTGAGCATTTTCAAATTATTATTTTTGCTTGCATAAAATGTTACAAATTTTAATTAATTTTTGAACAAATTTTAACAAATTAATAAATACAAAAACAGTCGCTAAACTAAATTAGCTTTGCATTTCATTCTTGTTTTGGGTGTATTGGGTGATAGGTGTTGCTCTGACGTTTCATGATTATATTGTGACAGTTGGAAGACTTCCAGAAAAGTTCAGACGTATTTTTCAGAACATTTTCCATTTCGTTTGGGTACATTGCTCCAAACTGGTTCTCTCTCTCTCTCTCTCTCTCATGTTTTGTCCCTCTCGTGCAACTCTACACATCTCATCTCATCTCTCAGCATCAGCAGTTGCTCCGAAAGCCGCGTAGGAGTCGCAAAACTGAAGCAATTAGTAGGCGACGACGACACCAAGCAGCAACCGGAGAGCTTAAAAGCTCCGGCCATTGTTTTGTTTTCCACCGGAATGGTGAAAACGGTGTAGAGCGCATGCGCCTCATTTCAGTTCCGCTTGCTTTATCGATTTGCCTGACGTTGGTGCTCACACCTTCAGCATAAGTGCGACATTGCGGTCATATTGTTCGGAGTTCCGTACAAGCGCATCGCATCCCAAGTATCCCAATTGTTGCCCAGACTGCTGGTGCTGGTGCTGCGTTCTGATCAGTGTTCAGTGCTTTCAAAAAGGATTCAACAATGCTACGCATTGAATACTGGGTGCCACAAGCATTATTCGTTCACTAGTTTGAAGGTGTAACAAAACTCGGTACCGAGGTGAGACGTTAGTGTCGACGTTTGCTAAAAAAACACTTCGTAGGACAACTCCTTTCAAGCGAGTGTGTAGGCGCGCGCGTGCGTTTATTTCCTCCGTGCCCGCGTGTGAGTGTGTTTGTGCGTTGGAGGGTGTTTTTGTGTGCTTCAGTGTGTGCCCGGAAGAGATCCTGGACTGCTGGCTGGATTTTTAAGCAAATTGTGTAATCTCTGCCTGTAAGTTCAGTGAAGTGTCTCCGTGTGGTTGTGTGGGTGGAGTTTGTATTCCTGTCTGAATCCTGTCTCACGTCGGCACAACGGTGGAGTCCGGAATCATCAACAAGATGGGCGACCACGGCCCGGACATGAACACGCTGGAAACTGGTAATATAGGGCTACTTCAATTCTAGGGCATTCTGCCCACGCGGACGGGAACGAGGTGGTTGGAATGAGTGTGTTCGAGCAGCGTAAGGAGGGGCTATGGGGGAGATAGAGTTCTATACAGGAGATATAAATATGGATGTATATATGGAAGGAATTTGATGTGGAAAAAGCAGGAGCTGCGGCTGAGTCTCTGCAAACAGGCCCATACTGAAGGTGAACCAATACACGCACACAAACGCAAACATGCCTGCTTTGATGTGTATGGCACATCGTACAAACATCGGGCATTCCCATTAGCTGACATTAACAATCGCAATCGGGGAGCTGGAGAAGAGGGGGCAGGAGTGGGGGAGGGGGAGGGAGAGTGCAAACATTGCACTTGCCGATCATATCACTGACGGTGGTGCCAATGCACCCGACAGTCGGTCGCCCGCAGTTGCGTGATGTCCGGCGGTACCAATTTTCTCGGTGCCCGCTTGGCTGGCAACACCTGATTCACCTGACCCCGTGAGTCATCCCGGGAAGCGTACAGAGCGTACGCGTCCCACACGACGGCTCTGCTGTGGGAGAGTGGGAGAACGATTTTGATTTGGTTCCAGAAATTAGTACCAGAAAACAAGAAAAAAAAAACATATCGATTAAGCAGTCCACAGCTGGAGCTGGAACATGATTGAAGAGACGGTGGACCTAGTAGATGCATTAGTTGGGATCATTAGATTTCCATTTGCTGGGCAAGAGGCTGCATTGCTCATTGAGGATACTCTGGATTTCGTTTTGCCATTGATTGTAGATTAAGGCTTCTGGCACCTGTTCAAGGTTTACCTCGTACAATGATGTCGAGGTATTTAGTGGATGTCCGCACGACATCCACAACCACAGCATAACAGGATTATAATTTAGAATATATTACCATCAGATCCCCGCTTAGCTGCTCGATTCCACACGCGTTTTCAGTTGCTGTTTACTTCTCCACAGCTTCATAGAGATTCCAAGCTAAGATTTATGGAGATTGCATCTAGTAGTCTGAGCCAAAAGAGTATGACTTAAGCTGGATGGTTTCGAAGCTGCAATCGCTACACTATCAGAAATACACCAACCATCACCATAGCGATGTAATCTAATCTACGTTCTTCCCTCTGGATTGATTGAATGTATTGCCTTTCGCTGGCCCTGGCCCTTGATTCACCATGCAACAGTCATAGTTTTCGCCGCGCAAGAGCTACCAGCTAATACCACGAAAGTGTCAACTAGCACAGGTACTCTCATAAAACACATTCCGGCTGCAAGTCACGTACGGAATGCAGGACGCGGAATAATCATACCCGTGTTGGACAGAATCCACTCCCGATAAGGGGAAGATATCAAACAAAGACAAAAAAACAGTCAGCTTATTTTCTTTCCCCTATCACAGCTTCTCCCACTCATCCTCATAGGGAAGCGTCTAACTCAGGAAGCTGTTCCTATCGATTGGCACTGTTGGCGTCTCGGTATTACTTGACGCAGCAAAATGCAGTCCTGCCTGCCTGCCTGCCAGCTTGCCGGGCGACCGGGAGGTCGTATAACTCCCGCCAGCAAAACCGTAAGCATTCCCGCTGTGCTCGTATAAAGCATTGCATTGCGTCCTTGGCTGTGGTGTGCACCCGCAAACCCGATTCTCGACACGCGCCGGCCATGGAGGCCTTTCCTTGAACTTCGATGACAAAGCCCTCTCCGAGTGCTCCGAAGGCAGCAGCATGGGAGCCGCCCGAGCCCGTGGAGGAGGAGGAGGATGCTGAAAGGGCGCACACAATGCGGGCACCGTCTTGTTGGGGGAATGGTTGTAAGACACGTTGCATTGCATGTCCGCCTGTCACTTACACTCGACGGCGTGTAGAAATTTCCATCCAGTATTATCGAAAGGGGAGAAAAAAAAACAAAACATAAAAGACAAGCAAATGCCGTTTCGAATGCGGACATCTCAAGAGACACGGATGATGGGTGTGCATCTCTGCAATGAGCCAGGCAGTTCGGATGAAGATGTCGGAAGTTGGCGCACCTGAGCGCCACAGAGTTATTCGTGCCGTGCACGAACGTGTAATATTGTGTGCCAACTGCTTGCGTCTATTTTTCCGTCGTTTGCTTCATTCGCTCCCCCGAGAGCCGTTGACCACCAACACGTCTGACGTCCAAACATAGCCCACCACTGCACTGGCGAAAAAGGGCAACGCGTTCGATGATGGTTTCGGCCATCATTCCCCGCCCGGACGAAAATGGACCTAAAGTGCGCCATTAGCGCAAAGCTCTTGAAAGGCTGGCAGCAAGAATCGGCAAGCTCTTGCCGCTTCTAGAACATCCACTTCGAGGGAACTGGTACTGGCTGCAGCTATTACCGAAGTGATTAACTGGAGTTTGCTTAAAGCGACGTAATGGATTATCCAGCAGTCGTTTGGAATTGAAAAATGCTGCCACTTTTCGGTGGTCAAGTCGATTCTCAACACTCGAGAAAGCTTCACAAAGCACCAGCACGAAACAACGAAACAATGTACCTTGTTAACCAATCGCTAGTGCCTTCCTTATCGGTGATTTGTTTGTGGCGAAAAGGAAAGCGGCCTCGCACCATCGTCCCCAAGCCCATCAATAATCCAATTAAAGTGGATTTGCATGAACGAGCGCTCGTATTTGGGAACAAACAGAACGCACCGAAATAGCTTTCAATACGCGAATGAATTCATAATTTGAAATGAAATCCTTCTTTGAAGTACGTTTCACGAAGGCAATCGCAATGGAGGTAAGCTTACAAAATCTGCAGACTAATCTTGTGCTGAATGAGTGTTTCATAGGGAGCACAGCGTCTTGATGCTCGGATTTGATTCTATTTTCAGTAGAATGTGTTTTCATTCACTCGGAGCTGAAATAGAGTATTTACAAGAAGTGTTTTTGTTTTCTAGCACCACACGAAATACAACATTGGTTTCCATTTTATGTAGTCTTTTCGTTGGTTACGTTCTACAAAGGTTAAATAAGTTATCCAACCGCTTATTGCTATCCCAACTCCACACCGGATACGCAGTTTACGCTCCCTTGTGGTGCATCCCTGGGTGGTGCGTGGGAAACCCAAATGCTAGATGTTTTTTGAATATTTTATAAACAATCGATTGGTGAAAGTTAAGGACCGTTGCCGACCGTTTACGCATCGCGCGGACATAGAGAGAAAGAAGGCGACCCCCATATCATTTGGGAGCCACTAAAATGTGTGAGCCAGCTCCTCCGAGGAGCTTTGGAGGATCGTAACACGTGTTACATTGGACGCAAGCTGTGCTTCTTGGTTCGTTTGAGTCGCTGGAAGCCGTTTTCGTTTTTGCTACTGCTGCTGCTGCTTCTCGCGGTAGAATGCCTTTATATTGCTCCCAGTTGGAGTTGGAGGAGGAGAGTTGGTTGAATTTTTGCTGAGCTCACTGGCGGGTCGGCCCCGTCCCAAGTCCCAACCACGGCTGGGCTAGAAAGCGCAGGGATAAGCGCAGAGAAGGTCGACAAAGTCGTAAAACGCCAAAGCATATTGCAATGAAAAAACAAACCTTTCATTTCTATGTGTGTGTTTTCGACTTTATTTCGTTTTCTACTTCGAAAGAATGAAATGAACGATTGCTTTTCCATTACCATTGAGCACACTGGGAGTAAAATAGAAAACACGAAAAAAACTCCCCCGTACGGTCAAATTTGGATTGGAGGGTTACGATAAGGCAACATTTGCAATTAAAATTGTTTTGGCAATTAACAGAACACCTTCACACAGTCGGAGACGTTGGAATTATGTATCGTTTTCTAATAATGACCACCACAAGCTCCACGTACGTTCGTTCAACGCGATTTGGTCTGGAAGTACTTGCCCATTACATGGTTATATTACAGCATCGACCAGTTGCGGGATTACTTACCACCACTGGCATGGTTGCTACTTATCTAAACCATCGTGCCCGGTCGGCTACAACCGATAAGGAAAATGACTTTCCAACGAAATTAGCACACCCGGGACAGCTCAGGATGAGATGATACCGTTGCGTAAGGTGGCGCGAGGCGGGAGCTTTTTCCTGCTTAAAATTAGCAAACCAGGTGGGCGCTGAGTAAGTGGTAAGGCCTCCTTGCTTTAATCCCACCTCGAAGAAGCTTCCCTTGGAGGTGGACGAAATGATTATCCAAGATGGTGTGTGCTTGGGCGGCTGCGAAAAAGCTCATGGCTTTTAACTGGAATTAGCTGTTAAAGCCCAATCGTTTGCGTAAATTTATCATAATTTCAATTTAATAAACACTCCAATCCACAACACTGTTGTTGTTGTTGTTGTAGTTGTTGTCAGTTAGGGAAAACCATCCTCGCGAAATGGTGCCACACATTACGGCTTTACGAGCGTTCGCAACGCGTAGCAACGTACGCATTGAAATATGACGCAGGAAAACCCGATGCCATCAACCCGCCCCTACTCGGGGGGCCTATTCCGCGGATTCTGTTGCTTTCAATTTGACGCACCACTTATCGTCACTTAGTAGTCCCTCCACCGCCTTCTGCCCGGTAAATGGTTCCTTTATGGGCTGCTCATATCATTTCGGGGAGATCTTGTAATGCTGGCTTCCCCCCCTCTGTAAGTTAGTCTGGAAGTAAACGCGGGCTTCCCAGAATCAAACAATGAACCTGCCAATTGGCCCCCCGATACACCAATGGATTGGCTCTGGCGAACGTTTACGATGCTTTGGGATCGTATGGGATGTTTTCTCACCGAATTTTATGGCCCGCGAATCGGCCCCGAACTGGAATGGTCGTCTAAGGATTCCCGAGCCTGACGGAGGCCGGGCGACAGTGACCTTTGGCAGGGCTTCCTCTATTGCACACTCGATTCCAACCCCTTCCGGTATCCGTCGTGCCACCGCGGCACAGCACCCACTCTCTATCTACTCTTTATCGCACGTTGCCGTTCATTCCAGATTACGTTGTGCTCATTTCAGTGGTGCCAGCCGTGCTCGGGCTAACCGCAGCCGCCATACTGGCCGTGACGGCCTGCTTCTGTGCCCGGCGCTTCCGCCGCCAGCACAAGAAGGCGGGCCACGAGGCGTCCTCGCTGCCGTTCCAGCCGCCGCGGCCACCGAAAGCGGTCCGCTCGCCGAGCGGCCAGCCGCCACAGTATCTGAAGAAATCACCGTCGCCGACCAGCATCAAGCCGCTGCCGGGCCACCTGCCCGCCCAGTCACCGACCGACCAGACGACGGCCGCCGGCGGAACGACCGCAGCAGCGACGACGACCACGCTGGCCACGACCACCACCACCACCAGCATCGTGCCACCGACCAAGTACACCGAGGAGAACGAACTGATACCGAAGAATGCGCAGCTGGAACCGAAATCACCGGACGTGTCGGAGCTGGGCGATCCGAGCTCGTGCGAGAACGGGGACGGCACCGAGCACGGCAAGCTCGGTACGATCGTGTTCAAGCTACGCTTTCTGGCCGATCGGAGCGCGCTGGTCGTGTCGGTGGTGCGGTGCCGCGGTCTGCCCGGCAAGAACCACGGTACGGCGGCGGCCGAACTGAGCACGATCGGGGGCGGCACGATGCTGTGCAACGGGAGCGCCAACGGCAAGCAGACGGCCACCGATCCGTACGTGAAGCTGCAGCTGCTGCCCGACAAGCAGCACAAGGTGAAAACTCGGTAGGTAGCAAAGCACTGCTGTCAAAGCTGACGCTTAGAATGTGGCTGGAGAGAGTTTCCCCCGGATGATGACACACCTTTGAAGATGTGCTCTATAAGACATAAGGACGCAAGCGACTACAGACAATCAATACTGAAGGTCATCTGGAATTGGGCAATACAGGTTGGTTTGGATGGCGACGTGCCGAGTGTTGTCCCCTAAACCACGCGTGGCAATAAAACTTGCGCCACCATTTTTCGCCTGCGGAGGACGATAAATATAGATGTGAAGAAAGTTTGCTTTCCCTTCCTTCCCAGAAACCGAGCCGGGAATTGAAAAGTAATCCATTTAGCGATCCACTTCCTTTTCTGCTTCTTCCAACTCTCCTGGTTGGTTGGAAGCGCAGATGTTTTCCAAAAATAAACCCATAATCTGCAGCCGGAGGCTCTTCTGTGCAGCAGGAAGAAGGGGGAAAATGGGAGCAGCCCGATGCGGTGGTGTAATCGTCGGAATGGGTTTTCCCACTAACTTATCACTTATCTCTGTGTGTTTTTCTTCTCCATTTCACCTCCCCCCTCCCCAGAGTGCTACGCAACACGCGCAACCCGGTGTATGATGAGGACTTTACCTTCTACGGACTGACGCTGAGCGAGCTGGCCGGCATGTCGCTGCACTTTGT
This sequence comes from Anopheles arabiensis, assembly GCF_016920715.1. NCBI lineage: Eukaryota > Metazoa > Arthropoda > Insecta > Diptera > Culicidae > Anopheles > Anopheles arabiensis. Next base: position 10,385,194 of record NC_053517.1, read on the forward strand.
GGTGCTGAGCTTCGATCGCTACAGCCGGGACGACGTAATTGGTGAGGTCGTCTGCCCGCTGTCCGGCATCGACCTGCAGCAGATCGAGAACCAGCAGGTAGCGCTGAGCCGCGAGATTCAACCGCGCAGTCTGAAGATCCGGGCGCAGGGCCGTGGCGAGCTGCTGATTTCGCTCTGCTGGCAGCCGGCCGCCGCCCGGCTGACCGTCGTACTGCTGAAGGCACGCAACCTGCCGCGCATGGATGTGACCGGGCTGGCCGACCCGTACGTCAAGATCTACCTGCTGTACAATGGGCAGCGCATCGCGAAGAAGAAGACGCACGTGAAGAAGCGCACGCTCAGCCCGGTGTTTAACGAAAGCTTCGCGTTCGACATACCGACGACCGAGGGGGCCGGCGGCGCCACGCTGGACGGTGTTTCGCTCGAGCTGATGCTGCTGGACTGGGACCGGGTCACCAAGAACGAGGTGATCGGGCGCCTCGAGCTGGGCGGACCGCGCAGCAACGGTTCCGCCCTGAACCACTGGAAGGAGGTGTGCAACTCACCGCGCCGTCAGATTGCCGATTGGCACAAGCTGCGGGAATAGGTGGCCAGCGGTCGCTATGAGCATGCAAAAGGCAGCGGACAGTTGCCGCAAACAGTCATCTTGTTTTCGTAAAACCACTCTTCGATCCACCTTGTTATATGGCTTTGACCAGGCCCTCCTTTTTCCCCCCAATGACTAAATGTGACCCCTGCAATGAACTGAGCATTCTTGAGCAGACGATAGACAATGTGTAGAAGCATCACGCTATGCCCTTATTCACAAGAACTCATCATAGGCCAGGCACGTTTGTTGCGGCAAACATATGAATTACGTCAAATTAACACATTTCATCTGGTAACGAATCTACACCCCTACAGTAGCTATGAAGCCCACTGATCTGTGCATCTGTAGTTTGTAGCGCCAGGCTTTCTGCGTGGGGGTTTTCTAGTGCATCCACATCACACCACCACCATCACCATCAATTTTTTATCACTAGGAAGGAGCTTAGAAATGGAGATGGATACAACGGGACAGAGATTTATCGATATACATATATACAAGCCAACTGACACCTTCTATATCCCATGATGATGCTGCACGTATATCCATGCTGAGGGCATACATCTAAAGTACAGGAATCGCTATTCCCATGGTCTTGCTGAGATCTTGCTGAGTACAACTAAGCTAGAAGTTGAATTTGCACCCACTTTTCCGAACCGATCCGAACTCTCCTCGCTTCTGCCGAGAAAAAAGGGAGTTAGCAAAATTAGACACGAGAGACATAACATTGATCGAATCCAATGCACACCGATTGCGTCCACCGATGCATCATCACTTGCACCCGTTGCTACTACGTTCACGTGTGCTTCTGTGTAGTTCTCGCACTTGGTGCCGTAGTGTTGTGAAGCAAAGAGCAAGATAACAGGGAGAGAAAGCCATGCTACTACTAAATAGGCATAACATTTTGGAATCTACCCAAACACACCCACTCAACAACATATATTTACTCGCTACGCGTAGATGATGATAAACAACAGGCAATAAGCAAGCAAATATGCAAAAAAAAAAATAAAGAAACAGAAACAAGCCCCTATAAAGCTGCCCCATAGAGGCGTATGCTGCCCGGCTATTGGTCAATATTTAGTGGTAGACTCTACGCTGATCCCATCCTGTCCTAGGTCCTAGGCGTAGCAGGTTATGTGAACGATTGGTTCTTTATGAAAGAGCCCAAGCAAGGACACCATTAGCGTTAGTGGGATGTGTATGTGTGTGTGTGTGTGGAGGGGTTGCTGGAGCGGTGGAAATGGTTGATGAAACCGCGCTTATGTATGTATTATGATACGAGAAAGGGGAAGGGATAGGGCCCATAGGGACGGGGATTTGATGATAAACGATGGTCTAAGTAAGTGTAGATGTTAGTAACCGCCAGTAATTAGAACCTTTTTTTTAGTACTTACACAGGAACCATCCGTTGGACGGGTCCTGGTTGTGTTCCTTATGCCATAGAGTAATGCTTCAGTGATTTGTTCTTTGTTTTTAAAATAGTCGGTAGTACCTTCACGTTAGTTACCACAAAGTTGAGCAGACAAAACAAGTATGTTAAACCCTCCCCCAGTTCTTGTTCTGCTAAGACCCCGTAACGGTACTCTGGTGCCGTTGTAAATATTTTGGAATTTTGGTTTGGAAACCGACTCCTAGAGATTATTTCTTTGTCGTTTTTTTTTTTGTTTAAGCATAGACTTTAACCATTCCATTTCTTTGATCCAATACAATATAACCCCTTTGGTAAGCGCAAATCAAACAACGTAGAATATGCTGTGAATATCGTAGTGCGTTAGTGATTATTTTATGGCTGTAGCTTTTCCGGAACTGGCTGTTAGGCTGTTCCGGCTGCGAGGAACGAAATTGCATGCGCAAGAATGTGGCCCCAGCGCGATGGTGCAGATATTTGTGGCAATGATGAGTCTCAATTTAAGGTAACAGTAATTTCAGTTTACAGTCCAAAGATGTAAGTGGGTGTTTGCTGGCCGTTTGCTAGCGAGCGACGATTCAAAAGCAGGCCCAACGGAAGCTACCCCTATGGACGATTGTACGTACAATTCGACGGTATCGCGCAGGAGCTGTATGATCAGTTTGCTTCAGTGCGTTGTTTTAGTAGCTTAAGAGATTGGGACACTATTATATTAACATGCGAGAAAGCAAACAACAGCAACCAAAAACAAACATTGTTAAATTTGAATTTGAATATTTAAGATGCTGCAAGGCGCGCGCGCGCGCGCGCAATAGAACGGCGTTTGCATAGCGCCCAACGGCGCCCAAAACCATACATTACAAAGATGGGTCATCAATAGTTCTGCTCTGTGTGAATGTATATATACACATAATAAAGCTATGCTCTATTTTATGTTACGAAATCAGTACAATACAAAATGGTATAATAAAATGATTTAAAAAAAAGTAAAATCATCGTGTTCTGATGCTGGATTTACCGCGGTAAAGAGTTCTGTCCCTATTTCTACGTCGAGTGCTTCCGTTCCGTCCCGTCCGATGGGTCGTCCTTAAAGTTGTCCGCGTGCTTCAGCAACCGATTCAACCGCCGCCCGATCAGCTTCGGGTACTGGTTGTGGCGGATCAGGAACTCTTTTGACTGGTGCGTGACTGCCCCGTTGGCGAGCTGGTACTGGCAGAGCACGTGCAGCGGCTGAAGCAGCTGCTCCCGGTATCGGTCGTCGCGTTCGAGCGCGCTGAGCGCCTGGATAGCCGTTTCCAGCGTGCTGAGACACCCTTCGGTCGGTTGGGTGCGGATGATGTAGCTGCTCGTGCCGGACGATACCAACTTCACCTGGCGCATCGCGTGCAGAGCGGTCGAGCAGTGGTAGATAGCTTTCGCCTGTGGCCACGTACCATCGAGCAGGATCAAATTGTACGGCCCGCCGGCCGGATCGATTTGTTCGATCGGGACCGAGCTGGCGCTGGGATAGAGCAGCAGCGACCGTTTGTCGGCCAGGATCGCCTCCAGCTCCGCATCGTGCCGGGTGTTGGGGAACCTTTTGCCCTTGTAAATGAGACACTTGCCGGGGGCGAGCCCAACGGATAGCATCGGGGCGGTGCGTAGCGATCGCTTCTCTTCGGCCGGATGTTGCAGCAGTACGATGCGCCCGGCAGGATTCAGCGGCTCGGGGGGTAAAGCGGCACACCAGCACACTTGCACGGGTCGGCTGGAAGCGGCGAACGGTGGAAGGCAAACCATTAAGCAATCCGTTTAGCAATCCATTTGTTGCAAACTCACCAACATTTGCTGCACAGCGGCCTCATCCTAGGCGGGTCTGCCGGAATGTTGGCCAAATCTTCCCAGGCCGATAGCTCCAGCATAACGTCAGCCATTTCGCTTCGATTACACTTTTGGTTGTCACAAAACAATTTCCCTACTTATCACTGAATGCTTCCGAACTAAACGGAATTTGTCCGCACTAAACAAACTTATCACAGGTTGCCAGATACGGTGTGTGTTCCATTGATAATCGCACTCCGTACCAGTACCAGCCCCACACGGTTCCCGTGAAAAGATGTAAACAAAACCGCCATGTGTCAGAAAAAAACCCCCACACGCCTGACAGTTCGCGCCTGTCAGTATGTGTGCGTGAGTGTGTGTGTCCGAGCGCCGTGAATTGACAGCAGCGAACGCACTGGAAGAACGGTGCGGTGTGTGTTCGTGCTTCTGCAGCGACGTTTTGTCGTCGTCGTTATCCCCGACAGCTCAAAAAGCGAGTTACATCACGCGATTTCACAAACGCAGCAATCGGAGCAAACAATTTGCCCAGCGAATCGTCCCCCTTTGCCGTGGTGCATTGTGCTGTGTGTGTGGTTTTGTGGGTAAAGAAACGGCCATTCCCCCCGTTGTGTGTGACCTCGGTGCGACGGGCAAGTGGCAGCACACAATCATCACCGAACGGTAGCGAAAAGTGCGCCGTGTGCGTTTTCTAGCATGCTCTAGCGCAGAGAAAAACGCAGCTTGCCAGGACATTCGGTCATCATCGGTGAGGAAACATCATCGTCATCCGCAGCAGCAGCAAATTGGGGCGCCGCTTGCTCTTTCCGTCGTAGTATGACCGAATCAAAGCAGGTTCGTATCCGGAGCGGAACGGTACAGGAGGGATGGAGGGGGCACGGGGAAAACACAACGGCGCACCACTCACCTTCATTCATTGGGCCGTGTGCTTTATCAGCTCCCAGCACCACGGGTGGAACGAACCACAAACGAAAAAAAAAACAAACCGTGCTCTTCTTTTACCTTTTGCGTCCCGCTTGCGTTCTGTTATTCTTCACGCCTTTCCGCTAATTATCCGACCCACCCACACACACTCAGTGAGCCATACAGTTATTTGGAAAGAATTGTTCGGCGAGAGCGCAATTACGATGTATCGTTCCCGAAAAAGATCATCTTGTTACGCCTGCCGTGGGCCACCCCCCAATGCCTACGTCGTACTAGCTTGCCTCCTGGCTTACCTTGACCGTTATGTGCTTTTTGTCCGATCTTTCCTGGCTGCATTTTCATTCATCCGTTTCGCCGCTTTATCCGTTGCTCTTTATCGATTGTTTTGCATTTCCCTCCTCTTTTTTCCAATTGGTGTGTGTGTGTATGCCAACAGTAGTTCCACGAGCGACGACCGTGCACCATATCCCGCCAAGCCCAGCGACTGTGCTTTAAACTTCCCAGTACGGATCCTTTTCTTATGTTCTGTTTTTTTTTCGGTTTCTCTTTTTATTTTCAGTTCGTTGCTTAATGCCAGAGTGTTAGCGAGCGTGAGATAGAGCAAGACGTGGTTCCTCCCGTGTGAACGTGTAGATAAGGTTGAATGCACACACTGTGAAGAACGTCCAAACAACCCCCACCCATTACCGCGATACCTTCCAAAGGCTCCTTTTGTGTTGTGCCGTCAAAAGTGGCTTTGAATGCGGCTGTTTTCCTGGCTTTAGTTCCACAAAACACATACACACCGGTGCTCAGTAGGCTATCATTTCCGTTCGGTTCGAATCTGTCTACTAACCCCTGCCCGTTCATTCATACGTTCCCTGCTTGTGCTGCGAAGTGTGGTGGAAGTGGAAAGCACGGAAAAGAAGGATTGATTCTTTCGAACCTGTTTTCGCTTTTTCCTTTTCCTCAACCTAGCGCCACAATCGAACCGCTTGACACACTCGCGCAGAGGATAAGCGGTCCACCGGAAGGCGGGAATTAGAAGTATACACGGTTTTTGTATTTGTCTATGTGTGTGTGTAGCACAACGGCATCGGAATCAGAGATTGTGACAAAAAATCACCAAAGCGCAAACTAAAGCGCAATTGATTCGTATTGGAGACGTATTTATTTAGCAAAATTGTTGCCCGTTAAAAGCCGTACACAATTGTCACGTGTCGTGATCCCTCTCCCTCGTTTCGTTTCGTTCGGACTGCCAATCCCGCCAATTTGCGTACCGATTTGTGCCACCCCATGGCAACCTACCTGAACCGCACGCTGTCGATGGTGACCGGAAACGGAAACGCCTCGATGTACGATACGGCCGCCCTGATCGATCCGAACGCCCGCACGCTGCACAACAATGCGACCGACGTGTCGCCGCTACAGATTTTCGTGCGGGCGAAAAAGAAGATCAACGATATTTTCGTCGAGATCAATGATTATGTCGTCGAAACGACCGGTTTCATCGAAGGTGAGAGCGAAAAGCGAGGAACACAGTATGTGTGGGGGATGTGGTTTAGTTGAATTGCCATATTTTATTTATTTTTTCTCTTCTACGCTTCCCTTCTCCCAGCTGAACTACCCGCCGCGTCCGAGATCGTCGACAAGGCGGAAGCGGAACAGTTCAAAAGCTATGTGCTTAAGGTGCGAGGCATCCGGGAGGTGCTGGCGCGCGATAACATGAAGGTGGCATTTTTCGGCCGCACCTCGAACGGCAAAAGCTCCGTGATCAATGCGATGCTGCGCGATAAAATTCTTCCCAGCGGCATCGGCCACACGACCAACTGCTTCTGCCAGGTGGAAGGCATCGATGGCCACGAAGCGTACCTGGTGAAGGAGGGAAGCGATGAAAAGCTCAACGTGACCGTAAGTATTCCGGTGCATGGATCCCCATCATCGTCCGGCGGTTAAAAAGGCGCATGAAGATAAGGTTCTTATTTGTGCAAATTGCAGTCCGTGAAACAGCTGGCCAACGCACTGTGCCAGGAGAAGCTGTGCGAAAGCTCGCTGGTGCGAATATTCTGGCCGCGCGAACGGTGCAGCCTGCTGCGCGATGACGTCGTGTTTGTCGACTCGCCCGGCGTGGACGTGTCGCCGAACTTGGACGACTGGATCGACAACCATTGCCTGAATGCGGACGTGTTCGTGCTGGTGCTAAACGCCGAATCTACCATGACGCTGGCGGTAGGGTTTTTGCGGTGCGCGTGAGGCAATTGTACAAAACATGAATTCAAAGCTGGTTTTATCTCTGTAGGAAAAATCATTCTTTCACGAAGTGTCCACCCGTCTATCGAAGCCGAACATTTTTGTGCTGAACAACCGCTGGGATGCGTCAGCGTCCGAGCCCGAGTTTCAAGAATCGGTAAGTGTTTGTTACGCGGGACTATCTGACTCATGTGCTCCATCGCTCATTGCTTCCACGGTGCGTTTATTTTTCTTCTAACCCATCTACACACATTTAAAGAAGGAGCTGGAAAAGGTAATGAAATGCGTTTCGATGCACGGTGGCTGTTATCGCTTCTTAAACGAACGCGTTAACCATGCACGCTTTTCATTCTTTTCTGTCCCTGTGTGCGGTTGTGCGTGTGTTAAGTTTCTGTTTCCCCGTACCTACAGTTATATATTTTTTGCACAACTACATGTGTTAGAAGAAGCATACCCAAAAGCAATTGCAAACGCTGACCAAGCGCTCATGTCTTCCTTCAGGTGAAAGCTCAACACCAGGAGCGGTGCATAGATTTCCTGGTGAAGGAACTGAAGGTCGCCACACCGAAGGAGGCGGAGGAGCGTGTGTTCTTCGTTTCGGCACGCGAAACGCTGCAGGCACGGCTGAAGGAGCAGGAAGGCCTCCCAGCGATAGCGGGCGCGCTGGCCGACGGCTTCCAGAACCGCTACTTCGAGTTCCAGGACTTTGAGCGTAAGTTCGAGGAATGCATTTCCAAGAGTGCGGTGCGGACCAAGTTCGAGCAGCACAGCTCGCGCGGCAAAAACATTGCGAGCGATATGCGCATGATGCTCGACAGCATCTACGAGCGGGCGAACGTGCTGCGCAACCAGAAGCTCGAGCAAAGGAAGCGCCTGACGGACCGGATCGCCAGCACGGAGACGTCGCTGATGCAGGTGACGCGCGAGATGAAGATGAAGATCCACACGATGGTCGAGGAGGTCGAGCAGAAGGTGGCGAAGGCGCTGAACGAAGAAATCTGGCGGCTGAACGTGCTGGTGGACGAGTTCAATCTGCCGTTCCACACGGATCCGCTCGTGCTGAACGTGTACAAGAAGGAAATCAATGCGCACGTGGAGAACGGGCTGGGGTCGAACCTGCGCGCCCGGCTCAGCACGGCGCTGGCGATGAACGTGGAGACGGCGCAGCGCGAAATGACGAGCCGCATGACGGCGCTGCTACCGTCGGAGAAGATGAGCGCCCAGCAGCATCAGGTGGTCGTGCGCACGCAACCGTTCGAGATGCTGTACACGCTCAACTGTCAGAATCTGTGCGCCGACTTCCAGGAGGACCTGGAGTTCCGGTTCTCGTGGGGCATTCGGGCACTGATCGCACGGTTCAATGGGAAGATCCGGGCCAGCAATCGGAAAGCGATCACGCATCATCGTCAGAACAGCAACATGAATGTGAGTGTAGTGTGTAGGGAAATGGCCACCTCGAGCACAACATGGTAATGAAAGGACAATTTCTTCTTCCCTCCCTCCCATCGTTAGATGTCACAGGTTCTTTCTCCAACCTCCCCGATGTGTCTTATGCCGGAGAACGAGCTGATCACGAACGAACAACTGTCGGTGATTTCAAAGGTGGCCATCGCTTCGATAGGATCGCAGGGAACACTCGGTCTGGTGGTGGCTGGATTGGTAAGTCTCTAGTAGTGTTTTATATTATTTAACGTTCCGAAACATAAACTACATGCTTATTTTTCCCCCTAAAGATGTTGAAAACCATCGGCTGGCGTGTGATAGTCGGCGCGGGTGTAATATACGGCAGCGTGTATCTGTACGAACGATTGTCCTGGACGAACACGGCAAAGGAGCGCAACTTCAAGAACCAGTACGTAGATCATGCAACGCGCAAGCTGAAGCTGATCGTTGATTTGACCTCGGCCAACTGCAGTCACCAGGTGCAGCAGTAAGTAGCGCTCGAAATGCATTGCTCCATTCATTGCTTTATTTTAAAAACGCTCTCTATTTTAATGTTTTATTCAGGGAACTGTCCAGCACTTTCGCACGATTGTGCCGGGTGGTGGACACGGCCAGCACGGAGATGAATGAGGAGCTGAAGCAGATCGAAAGCTCGCTCGGGGTGATCGAAACCAACCAGAAACAGATCAAGCTGCTGAAAAACAAGGCGAACTACATCATGAACGAGCTGGAAATCTTCGACAGCAACTACATCAAGGCGAATTAGATAGAATCGTTGACTACCCCTTATTTCTTGAGCTCCGGTGGATGGGCAACAGTGTAATTGCCCTTTAGATACAAATGTTTCCCATATTGGTTCTATTTTTTAGGGATTCAGGAAATGGGAGAAAAAGCTCCCCACAAAACAAAACGAATGTGATTTTTTTTTCATTTCTTCATCTCGGTTGGGAAAATCGAGCACAGAAACGGTGGAAGCATTGTAGAGCAAGTCCTAGTTGTTGAGCAGCTATCGTTCCGTAGCACACGTGCGTTCCTTTTTGCGCCATAGAACGGGGCAATAATGGTTCGGCTGTAATCGTACTAACCCAAAGCAATGTCCACAATATCCTCTGTTAACAGCAGCTCCGGAAGGAGTACAGCATATTTAATGTTTGTTTCTACAGTAGGCAATAGGCAAATGAACGAAGCAAGGCGAAACGACGCAACGCTTTTAGTGAGGGGATGCGCTCGCAGGATGATGGCGCAATGGCTGCGCAACGGGGTGCGTTACAGGTGGTGCGCTAGACGGGAAAGGAGCAGGTAGAGCATCGCTGCTTCACCCGTGCTGTATGATACTATTTAATGTACTGTGAATTAGTAGCAAATATCTATACTCTCAAACCCGTTGTTTGATATGTAAAAATAACACAACTAAATCGAATCGTTCTCTCCGTGTTCACGTGAATAAATGTAGTTTGCGACGCGGTGGCGGTGCACCGGAAGAGCGGACGAGCGAAGCTACCAACGCGGCACGTGATCACACGTTTGCTGCTATAAATAGACCGTTGACGCGTGCATAGCATCGATAGGAAACTTTTTACAAAATAAATTGGACAAGCAACAGAAAAGAAAAAAAACACAGAAAGCCTTTGTTTTGTACAATTAACCGCTAAAAAGTGAGTTTATTTCAATGCTTCTCAGTTCGGGGCAGTTCATTTTTTGTTCTCCGACAGCTTGGCGCTGATCATCTCCTTGAACTGGGTGAGGATTTTATTTTCCCGCTTCTGCCGCTCCTCCTTGCTGAACATGGCCAGCGCTCGCTTTTCGTCCGCCGAGTAGATCTGATTTTCCTTACGTATACGGACGGCCTCCATGCGGCGGTGCCGGCTGCCGCTCATCACGTACCCGACCTGCTCGAAGTTTGCTATTTCGTCCGACGTTAGACCGATTTCACCACGGCGCGGGATACGTTTGCCCTCCGTGACGTACGCTGCCATGGCCGCACCTTCGCCCGGAAGCAGCGCGCGTCCGAAGTCTTTCTGGCTCAGGTTGCCGCTCGTCTTTACCGGCCCGACCACATTGTCCCCGTCCTCCTCGGCGGAGCGGGCCTGCGAGCTGCCGGCCGTCTGCGCGCCAGAACCAGTACCCTTGCCGGCCGCCCGGGCGGTAGCTTCCGATTTTTCCACCCAAACTTCCTCGCCCTCCTCGCCGGACGATGAAGACGAGTCCGAGGAGGAGGAAGAAGGTTCGGACGACGAGGAGGACGATTCGACCTTTGCTTTCTTCGCTTTCTGTTTCTTCTTCTTCTTTGAGCTCTTGGACGACTTTTTGGACTTTTTGGACGATTTCTTCTTCTTTTTGTCCTTTTTCGACCGATGTTTGGAGGATTTTTTCTTGCCCTTAGCTTTCGATTTCTTGTGCTTCGTGGTGCCCCCCTTGGCAGGTTGCAGCTCCTCGTCCGTGCTGTTGCCCTCGGGCGGTGAATCACCCCACGCCTCCGGCACTCCCTCGGTACCAATTATCTCGCGCTGCAGCCGGCGCGATTCCATGAAATCGTTATCGACCGGGTCACGGTTTGCCCGGCGGAAGCTTCTGTCGACGTTGCGGTCCGAATCGTGCGACTCGTACATGTCGTGCATCCAGCGGTTCGGTGGCCCACGATTGCCACCGTATTCGCTGCGCTGACCATCATCGTCCGGGCGTTCTCTGCGATCGGTCCGGGAGTAAGCTCGCCGCGCACGAGGACTACGCGAACGATGTCGTGCATTGCCAGCACGATCGTCGTTTTCATTCCTTCGATCATCCGGACGCCTCGCCCGTTCCCCGGAACGATCCCTTCTGTCCCGGGGTGTACGGGACCGGTGACGCCGATTTTCTTCCCTTGATGGCCGCCGTGAATCCTCCTCGTGGCGACTCTTCTCCTCTCTTCTGCTATCTCGCGATGGAGCCCTCCTACCCTCACGGACAGGGCTCTGTGAACGGCGTTTGCGATAATAGTCTTCCTCGCGTTGCCTTCGCGGCGACCGCGAATCGTTCCGTTTGCGCTGCCTCTGGTCGGGACTTTTCGATTGTCGCCTCCGGTCGGTATGGCGCTCTCTTAGCGAGGATTCATCCCGGCGCACTTTGGGTACCTCTTCTGCCCGCTTCGGCGATCGTGATCGCCTTCTGCTGGACGATTTTTCCTCGCTTCTTCTGCGATCATTGTGGCTTTTGGTAGGCCTGTCCCTTGCGTCGCTGCTGGCACTGCTGCTCCGGCTGTCGCTAGTACGGGTTGCGCTACTGTCGCTGCTGGAAGTCGAGCTGGAACGGGAGCTAGATTTTCGGTTGCTTCTTTTCTTATCACGCTTACTGCGGCTGCGGGAGCGGCTTCTCGATTTCATATTTATACAACTTGATCAATACTTTTCTAATGTGAATACGAGACGCGCGCCTTGGGTGGTGTTTGTTTCCATTCGGTTTTTTTTACAATTTTCCGCCCGATGCCGATTTGTTGACAGTTTCGTTTGTCAGGTGAGGATGATTGTATATTTCCATCTGTATTTAAATTGTCGCGTGGATGACAACGTGTGTAATGTATTTATGGTATAATAATAATAAAAACAACCTCATGTAATTAAGCAAAATATAAGGAATATAATGGAAAGTGAAATTAATCCTTTCACTTCCTTTAATTTAATTTATTTACAGCTTTTTTCTTGAACGACCGAGTGTCAAATGGTCCTGACAATGCGCGTGTGTTTTTGTTGGAAAAAATCGAACACTGCTCGCCCTGTGTCACGCACACACTTGACTGCCTATTTTTTGCACAAGCGCTCCCCGGTCGTGTGCCGTCCGTCGTAATCGCTCGAGTACGGTCAAGTGTGGTCGGAAGCAGAAACGATTTTCCTCAGTTTCACCCAGCGCCCTCGAAGCAAATCACGACCGTCGCACTGCCAACCTCAAGTGGAAAACGGCTGTTACCTTGAGGGTCAGCGGGTTGTATTGCAAAGTGTCCGGGGTTGCATGTGTGCGTACCGCGAACAGAAGGGCTTGTGTCATCATCATCATCGTCATCCCGGAGGGAGTAGGAGGAGCGCAGACAGGAGGTGGTGGTTGTTCGAAGCCGTTCCGTACGGATATCGATCGCGTGATAGCAAAGGCTTGCAGGGAAAGTATAGACAGCAGGCCAGTGGCAGCAGAAGCTAGACAAACGGTACGGTGCAGGAAGTTTTCATTAGCGTGATTGCTAGAGCTCGAGCAGTGCAGAACGTGCTGCTGCAACGTAAGGCAACGAATCTTTACTGCTACGAAAAACAGCGGTGACCCCAAACCAGCGATGAGTGATGAAACTGGTAAAGCGCTGGCCAGCGAAACGGCACCAGCTGCTACCCCTGCCACTGGTAGTGGTGAGGTTAGCAAAACCGGCAAAAAGAAACACCAAAAAGGACCGGCCAAGGAAGAGAAACCAGTGCCTGTGACGAATGGTGAGGTGTCGGCGGGTGGCGGCACGGAAGAACACCAGGCACCATCAGGCAGTGGGAAGTCGAAGAGCAAGAAAAAGAATAAGAACAAAGCGAACGCGGCTGAACCGAGTCCGGTGGCTCCCTCGTCTGGAGCGGGTGCAGCGGAACCATCACCACAGGTCAATGGGGAGGCGGCGGGGCATGCGGAAATGGTTGCCGAAGGCGGCGATGGTGACGGAGGTGACGGGGGCGGCCCGTTCACCTCGAACCCGGACGCGGTCGATATGCTGATGAACGTGCGGGAGGTGCTGGAGCGTCTAAAGGTGAGCACGCGGTCCCTGAAGCCGGCCAAAACGTCGGAAGAGGCGCTGCACAAATCGTACAAGTTCTGGTCGACGCAGCCGGTGCCGCGCATGGACGAGAAGATTCTGGCGAACGAACCGATCGAGGAGGACAAACCGATCAGCGAGATCCGGGCGGAACCGTACGCGCTGCCAGACGGCTTCACCTGGGACACGATGAACCTGAACGATCCGCTGCAGCTGAAGGAGCTGTACACGCTGCTGAACGAGAACTACGTCGAGGACGATGACGCCATGTTCCGGTTCGACTATCAGCCCGAGTTTCTGCAGTGGGCCCTGCAGCCGCCCGGCTGGAAGCGGGAGTGGCACTGCGGCGTGCGGGTGGTCAAGTCGGGCCGGCTCGTTGGGTTCATATCGGCCATCCCCGGCACGCTGAATGTGCACCGGAAGGAGCAGCGCATGGTGGAGATCAACTTCCTGTGCGTGCACAAGAAGCTGCGCTCGAAGCGGTTAGCGCCGGTGCTGATCCGGGAGATAACGCGGCGCGTCAATCTGACCGGCATCTTCCAGGCCGTCTATACGGCGGGCGTGGTGCTGCCGAAGCCCGTCTCCTCCTGCCGCTACTGGCACCGTTCGTTGAATCCGAAGAAGCTGATCGAGGTACAGTATAGATGCACTATGCGGTATAGTAGGAAAATGACCCAAATGTCCCATTTTTGTTTGGTTTTAGGTAAAATTCTCCTACCTGTCCCGCAACATGACGATGCAACGAACGATCAAGCTGTACAAACTGCCGGATCAGCCGAAAACGCCCGGCTTCCGGAAGCTGTTGGAAACGGACCTAAAAGCGGTACACAAGCTGCTCCAATCGTACCTGCAGCGCTTCAACCTTACCCCCGTGTTCGACGAGGCGGAGATGCGCCACTGGTTCCTGCCCCAGAACGGCATCATCGACTGCTTCGTGGTGGAGGATCCGGCCAAACCGGGCACGATCACGGACATGGTCAGCTACTACACGCTGCCATCGACCGTGATGCATCACGCGGTGCACAAGTACGTGAAGGCCGCGTACAGCTTCTACAACGTGTCGACCCGCACGCCCTGGCTCGATCTCATGAACGATGCGCTCATATCGGCCAAAAACCTCGGCTTCGACGTGTTTAACGCGCTCGACCTGATGGACAACAAGCAGTTCCTGGTGCCGCTCAAGTTCGGCATCGGCGACGGCAATCTGCAGTACTATCTGTACAACTGGCGCTGCCCGAGCATGCAGCCGGAGGACGTCGGTTTGATACTGCTGTAAGGGACCGAAAAGGGTCGGCGTGGTTGGGGGAATGGGAAGGCGTGAAAAAGGTTGAACCTTTTCTCTCTTTTCTTTACTTTCCCGTATGCTGTATGATTTGCGAAAATGGACCCCGGATTGGTACGATGGAGCAACCAAAGCATTCGAAGCGTTTTGTTTTTTTCACCCGAGCGCTTACCGGATTATTGGGGGAATAGTACTAGGGCTGCGGTAGTGGTGGTGGTGGTGGTAGTGGAGTTAGTAGCTGTGGCGTTTGGAATGATGTGTATCCCTTTGTACTCAGCATGCATCACCGTAAAGCTCCGTCTTTTGTCAGCCTCCATTTCTTTCCCAACTGGGGTGTCCACCAAACAATGCGTTCTCATTTGGCAGTGGAATAATCGTAGCGTTCTGTTCGGAGTGTACCAGTCCTTTGCTAACGCTTAGCCGATTCAAACAGTCAACGAAGCAGCATGAAGGAAAAAAACAAATCAGGGAACCCGCAATTTGCTTTACCACTGCTCGGTTACATATATTTCTTTAGCAACGTATGCGCACGCTGCCTCTTTTCAAACACTATGCAATAATAATACGTACACGTTGAGGTGGGAAGGTGGGTGTCGGCAGGGAATGGAAACAACCCCCAGAAGAGATGTTCCGTCTTTTTATCTTAAGTTTTTTTTTACCATTGCTTCCTTCGCTGTTACCGCAGCGACGGTAGCAGGTTCAAAAGTGTTTGTAATTTTCTTTTTTTTCTTCATTTTTAACGCAGTAGGCATTACGAATGCAGATTGTACAGTGTAAGGGTGAAGTGGTACACATACACATTGGAAGGCTCCCGGAAGAACGTAATGCATGTGTGTTTTCGTTATTTCACGAATTATCCAGTCAATAAAGTGAACGGTAAAGCATTTTCTGTCATAGAAACATGGACCAGTGTACGTTTGCTGCTAGGTGAATGAGAAAGAAATTAGAAAATACTAAGCATCGGCCTTTTTTGGACTGGAAATGCCACGAAGCTGGATTATTACATCCATTAAGTCACACTACAAGTGAGTTACTATCTATTTCCTAAATTGAGAGTAATGTAGTTCTTTGTTGCCTGTGTAAAACGGCACACATTGGTCATGGTTGTGATATTTAACACGACTGTCATCATTATCCATTCTTCAATAAGTACACGACATCGCACCATGTGTTTGCTCCTTCTCGGCAATAAATTAACTCATCAGCGAGTAAGGGGAATAGTTTTTTTTATTATTTGATTTCACTCCTTTCCGCTCCGAAGTGTGTGTTGTTACAACTGTGTCGCACCCGTTGTACAGCACAGCGCAACTGTGCACGCGATCCAAACGCGTGCACAGGCGGCACAGTACAGCAAGATGATGATGTTGACGGTTGACGGAGCGGGAGCAGAAACGAAATGGCTAGGCTAGAGGAAGGAAAACAGATGCACGCTCCACCCATCTCATCTCACATCCAGTGTTTTTTTTACTTCTTGCCCTTTCCTGCGCCCGGCTGGTTGTTTTCGTTCTCCGCCGCATCCTTCGCCTTCTTTGCGCGAGCGCCGAAGAAGCGCGCGTTCAGACGCGCCTGGCGCAGGGCCTGGAACGCGTTGAACTTCTTCTGCGCTTCCGTGATCGGTTCCAGCGTCACCTTCGGGCGCGTGTTGTGGATCGGCATGACCGTGCGCTTCATCTGCTTGGCCAGCTTGCACTCGTCCGCGGTGGCCTCGCCCTTGCGCGGCTTCTTGTTGCGGTGGATCGGGAACAGGATCAGCTTGCTGCGGTACTCCTTCAGGCGCTGCACGTTCTCCTGGCGGCTCTCGACCGATTTGTTCTGACGGCGCGGATCGACCGCAATGCCGATCGTTTGAGCGAACTTCTTCGTCAGACCGGCACCCTGCAAGCAAGAAGGAAGGGGTAAAGTTGAAGTGAGAATCAATGGATGAACTTTTACATGCCGGGTAACATGGGCCCGGTGGTGCTTCACAGCAGCGATTGAAAGCGATCTGTGTTTTGTCGCTTGTGGTACTCTAGCCTCCGTTGTCCGCCGAAATCCCTTCCATTGAATGGGAAGAAGATTTCTACTAGGCGGCAATAGAGGCATATGTGTTTGGTTTCACGATTGATTTACATTTGCACTGTGAGTCCTTTTGCCTAAATAGTATGCCCATTACCCGGCACATACCATCCGATCAAGCACTCCCCCGAGTTATGGTCGCTCTTGCCCCGACGGTTAGCTTGCGCCAAATACAGCCAGAATCGGCTTGAAAGACACAATCGTAAGTAACCTAGGGCAGCTAGCTTGGTTGGTATTATTTTTCTTCAAGTTTGGCTTCATATTGGTTTGCGTGTTTTCACTGTGAGTCCTTTTGCCTAAATAGTATGCCCACTTTATCCGGCACATACCATCCGATCAAGCACTCCCCCGAGTTATGGTCGATCTTGCCCCGACGGTTAGCTTGCGCCAAATACAGCCAGAATCGGCTTGAAAGACACAACAAAAAGTAACCTAGGGCTGCTACGGCATGCACCACACTCCGCTCCTTCTCCTTACCTTCAGCTCGGCGAGAGTGAATCCACGACCCGCACGGATCTTGGTGTTGTAGCGTTGCGACGGGCAGTGCACGATCGGGCGGATCGGACCCTTGGCCGGACGGGGGAAGACGGCCTTCGCCTTCTTGATGCGGTTCTGCCTCCTGCGGTACTTGCGGGCCGGCTGGTTGAACCAGGTGCGAATGTGCCGCTGCCAGTACTTATGGAAGTGGCCATTCGAAATCATATGATTACCCTTCACCATCTTGACGGGTTATTTGTTGTCTGCCGTGTGCCTGCAATGGAGGTGAAACAGATATGTGGTTAAAAGAGATACCGAACATAGGCGATACATTCACTGCTGGCTGGCATCGGATCGCGTATGTCAAAATGGATGCACACACGATTGCTACGTTGTTGGGGCCAAGAGTCGTGCAAAATCCCGTGCAAAACATTACAGAAACTACAATTTACAATCTAAACTTTCTTCTCCAAAGCTATATTACATTTAA
Source organism: Anopheles arabiensis (assembly GCF_016920715.1). NCBI lineage: Eukaryota > Metazoa > Arthropoda > Insecta > Diptera > Culicidae > Anopheles > Anopheles arabiensis. The sequence continues at coordinate 10,402,659 of NC_053517.1, forward strand.
GAGAACAGTAATTTATGTCGGGAAAGCTTGAACACACTGAACCGTAGATCATTTGAGCGCATTCGCCACGAATTCGGCAAGGTACGCGCCGCTGGCAATAGGAAAGGTCGCGCCACGGTTTACATATATCAAATTTTACACATTTTCCCAACCACGAAGCAACGCGCACAGCATCCATTTCGACAGAGCAATGTAGCGAACACAGTTTAAGCCACCGAAAGTACACAACAGCGTTGATTTTACGGTAAAATTTGATAAAATTCTTCGCACCTCAACAAAAATGTGTTCAGACAAACACCATAAAGGCCGGAAAAGAGAGAGGTAAAGTTGTTTTCTCTGACAATTGGTGACGGCGCGTGACAGCTCTCGTACTTCCGTTTAAGCTCGGGTGACAGCAGTGCTGCCAGCACGAGCGAAGGCAAGCAGTGCGTTTATTGGCGCTGAAAAATATTGGAAAAATTGTTTTAATTAATAATTTGATGTAAGTTTAAAAAATGATTTAAATGTTTGAATTGTTTTAATGGCTTTTTATACGAAAAACACATTCTCATCAATCATTTTGCGCGAAAAATAATGAATCGAGAGTGTGCGTTTTTGAATGCGTTTTGTAATTTAAATTGGCAGTTGACCCGGACCAGTGGATTCGTGAGACAAAAAAAAAAAATAAATAAAAAAAGGGATTTTTTGTGGATTCGTTCCAATTGATAACTCATATTATTCGTTTCATAGGTTTTTGTTCTAATTTTAGTATGTATGATTTGTTTATTATTAAAATAACCCAATTAATTTAGAGGCATTAAAATTGAAATAAGCCGAATAGCCGGTCTCTTAATACAGTCGTCAACTCGTACGACTTAACAACATGCCCGTCATGGGTTCAATCCCCAAATAGACCGCGCCGCCATACGTAGGACTGACTATCCTGCTATGGGGGGAATCAATTAGTCACTGAAAGCCACTAGTGGTGTCCGTTCTCCAGACAGAGGCATAGCTCGTGGTGCATTTGAAATCGAACGTATTCTTTAATATACATTTGAAAAATTATTTGGGCCAAAGCTTATATAAAATGCATTACTATCAATATATGATGTGAATTTTTCAATCAGTCACAGTAATTGGCCAAGGTAGTCGAAGGTTGATGTGAAAAATAACCAGTGGAAGATCGAAACGATGAATCTATTTACGAAAAGAGAAATGTATTTACTAAATGTATTAATTGAAACGTTGTGAGTACAGCCTTCAGGGCCCTTTTGAATGAATTATTTTGCTGAAGTTAAAGTTTTAAAATATTCCAAAATATTCCCATTTTAGTCTGAACAAACTTTTGCCTCACATATACACACGAGTTTCAAAGTGTTACATTCTTGTACGGCTCCCGCTAATCGTGATATGAGCAACGGTTCGAGCACGTTTCGGCCCATACCGCCACCAACGGTTGCAAAGCATGTGCATTCAAACCATTGGGATCGAGCACTCCTTTGCGCCTGTAAACAAGGCAAATGAATAATTTTCATTGCTCATCAACCAGAACTGTCCAGAAGGAGGATGAATATTCAACAGGATGATACTTTGTGGATGGAAGAGTTGAACTCAGGCTCCCGCTAGGACAGGACACGGATCACCGGGAAGGTACGTATACGCTCCTAATCATACCGTCACTTGCGTTACGGCTCTCGCGTAAGGATTTGTGCGGTAAGCTCGGCAGTGTGACGACCGAACTTGCCCTCAGCACGAAACCCTCACACTAAAGAGGCAACTTCTGGGGTAGAACTTCGTCCCGTAATGTGCTGCTCGTTTTAACAGGAAGTTGTCCGTTCCTTCAGGGGGAACAGGGCATTCGACGCGTTTCCTCCTACCTACCCGTGCCAGCGGGGGCAAATGCTGTACCGAAAACTCGCGTAGAAGCAAGTGTGCTTAAACTGTATCATCCGTTGCTGGCGCTATGATGGGTACGGTTCTTTTCCCGGCGACAGCATTATGAAGGGGTTATGAAAGTCAATTACTTGCATTTCTCCCGCACGCCACGGTGAGGCGGACGGGGTGGGCTGAGCTACAGGCGGCACCATTATACTGTGAGCTGCTACAGGGCGTAAATCTAGCGTACGATAAGAGATTTTTGGGTTGATTGTTGGGGAAGGAATGGCGAGAAAACAAAGGACAATGTTTGAAACTGGCTGGATGGTACTTAATTTAGCGTAAAACAAGCTGCATTCGCTACACCGTGCCGGAAAGAAGCGATTTGCGCATTATACGTTTACGCGAGAGAATAACGCCTGACAGTATGCAATCAGCTGTACATGGTGATGGAATTAAAATTGCAGTATATGGTGCGTTTGAAGGAAAGTTTAAACCTACACCGGTAACAATGTACGGAATTGATTGAGAACGCTTATAAATGATGTATTAGGGCAAGAGAGAAGAAAACAATATGATGTATTAAGAATTTTGCGATAATCATCCCAACGATGTGGGCGGCTTGATTACGAATTTGGAGGATTCCGATGACTCAGTTGAACAGGAATTACGAAAAGACAACACTGCACTGGATGGGAACCTTTTCTAGCCTTTCCTTGTCTTCCCTTTCGGCACTGCAACAGACACAGTGCATGGCGTGCATTTGTTCTGCCGCACCAATTAGTCGCGTGATCCGGAACGCCTCGCTGCTGGAGGCACTGTTTGCCTAACCCACCCAGCCAATGTCAGCCAGTCATCAGCATCTGTACATCGCTCCCGGTGTACGATACGACGACACACACGCTCTGGCGAAACGGCGAAGAAAGCCGTGAAAGCGTTGTCATCTGAGCAAACGCCAGCGGCAAACAGCTGGTTGTGCTGCCAATACGTGCCACTACACACGGTGCAATCCGGCATGCGGCATTGGGGTACCGGGCCGCACACCAGCTTATCCGACATCCGTTGTTACTTCAACGACAGCACCTCCCAGGACGTTTACGTTTACCCCCGTGATTCTTTTGGAGGAGCGAGATGTACTCCCCCCCCCCGCCCCCCTTTTGCCGACCGAGGCCCTTGCGTGCCCGTTGCATAGCTTGCAGCAGTGCCGCCGGTGCAGCGGAACGCGTTGTACAGTTTTGCGTGTGCAGTAGACGCGCAATTAAATTAAGAACGTAATTGACATGGGAAAATTATCCAATCGTTGTTTTGCTGGCGGTGCCTTGCAAGCGCAGCTGTTCCGATGGAGCGCGGCGTTTCGGGAGCGACCGTTGTGAGAGGGAGCAAAGGATCAGCGCACTCTGGAAGAACGAGTGCATGTGGCATCCCGGGAAGCGTATGGGGAAGGAATTGAGATTACTGTTTAATTCCTCCAATCAAGTGTCACGAACAAAAGCCAAGTAACGTTGTTTGTTTAGTGAGGGGAAGGTTTTCTATGCACCAGTAACGTTGGAAGAGTTTTTACCATTTAGATTAGAAACACAATCTCTATCTCTATAGGAACAGTTACAACTCTAAATATCATTCAAATTCAAAGCCCATATGATTCCTGTTAGTAATTACCCTCAGCAGACGTAAATGGCATTATTTTGAGAGTTCATGCTTTGTCTGCAGCTTACCTTCAAGTACCACTTCTCGCAAAGATCTTGCCCAAACAGTGTCCCAATTGTGCCAATGCAGGTTGAGGTGAACAATCCCTTTGAATTGGGCATTGCTTTGGTCATCTTGAGGAGCACTTCAGTCGGGCGAGTGCGATCTCTGCTGCGTCCAGCAGTGCCCCTGTGAGTGCCCCAAACATCAAATGTAGGGCATCTTTGGCAAAGATCTTACCCCGAAAAAGCAAGTGGTTACAAAATCGTATCACACTTTCATTCGTTTTTCGATCCCCACATGTGATGATTTGTTCAATTACCATCACAGTAACCGGTGTGATAAAATCATCGATTTTGTAATGAAGTGTGCAGCACATCCATGCTTCATTCGTTCGTCAAATACAACGACTTGCCCGGTACACAGTTGCTCGCTAAACCTGCACAAACAGCGCAAACAGCCCCAATTAGTGAAGGGTCTGGCCGCGTGCGGAACATTTGATGCAAATCCTTACCGGTTCTGGTGATAGATGAGGTGCCGTGTGGGGCCGACTATAAGTACTTTTATTAGACGTCCTAGCAGTCGGGGCGCTGGTAAACTTTGTCTTTCGTCCGACCTGTGCGAGGATATTGATTTTTATGGCATTATTATTGCATGCAAATGGATGGTAACGAGCAACAGTGACTGAAGAGCATCGCGCTGTCGTAAGATACAACTCTGTTCGATTAACACTCACCGAACACAGAGAGCTATGCAGCTTGGACGATTTAATTGAGGAATCGCTGTGTGGCGCTGCGGTCGATTATTTAGCATCACAACGATGAGCGCAATTGAGCGGCTGTTTATGCATTGGGACGTTGTGCTGCTTGTGTCCCCCCAATGACGCACCTCTTGAGGGTTATTAAGAGGTATTTGTTTACTAAATGGTACGTTGGTCCGTTTCGGCACTAAATGATTCATTCTAATAAACGTTTGGCATTTAGAAATCGGGTGAAGGTTTGTTTTTGTGTGGGGGGGAGTGAGAAAACGTAGTCCAACTGATGGCGTTCGAATTTGACCGTGAACACTTAACTGACGTTACATACCTGATATATGAGCTGGAACAAATCTAGTTTTAGTGTTTCACAATTTATGATCTAAATTTTGAAAATGTCGGCTTAGCGGGAAGGACTCTAAGCACAGCAAATGTCAAATGAATTCTACGACTACGAGCCGCCATTCGTCACCGGCATGAGTATGAGACGCGTTTTGTTGGAATAAGGACCTACTTACGTTCTGTCGGTGAGTGGTGTTTTCAAACCTTGAACACCTTCTTATGGTGCTTTTCTCATTGCTTTGGTGTCTCCCGTCGCTTTCACGGTGCCGGTACTGCAAGTTGCAAAGCCAAGGTACAGCAGACCCTTTTCGCACCGTTTGGTAGGAACGATGGTAAAACGATTGCGTCAAATGGAAAAAGCATTTGCTTCTTTTTTGCTTCACCTATCAGTCGTGTTTGCAGCATGTTCCATTCGCGATGCAAAAGGGCTTGCGGCTGCAAAAGAGCATGGAATTAACCTTTGTGTGTGTGTGTGTTACTTCCTGCTTCCCATGCAGACAGGAATCGGATAGGACGGGTGTCATCGCTGGTGCGCCAGTGTAATGGTAAAATGTCACCAGTGTTTACTGGTTGGCCAACGGAAGACTGATAATCAAACCATCGTTCAAGCGTTGTGCCATGTCTGGTGCAAGTGTAAGGCAGTACATACGTAAGCAAGTAACCTTTCCATTGAACACGGTTGATGAATCTGAGGAGTAATGACGACAGAATATCCTTAACCGTTTAAATAGTTATTTTAATGATGTGTAGCTGATGGTTTACTCTGTTTAGGAATGGGTTTTAAGCGTAAGGTGTGAACATCTATTTCCCTGGTAGGGGTAGACAATTTGCGCGTACAGTTCGTGCGTTAAAGATAGCTTATTTTCAAAAGCTCATTGTGGATCAGTTTTCACCCAAGTTTTGCTCCAGTGGCATCACGTGCGAGAGCTGTTTGATGATTGCTGCGTTAGGAATCATTTTCAAACCTCAATCCAATCCATCCACAAGCGTACCAGTTAATCAGAGCTGATCGAATTTCTACCACTTTCGACGCGGCGTTATGCGGTGCTTCCAGTGTGCAGTCTGTAGGAGTACCACCCTTATTAGTGGTTCCATCAAACTGACGAAGGGCTAGTAGAGTAAGTGGTTATAAATGAAAGTTTGGAAACGAAAAAAAAATTACGGTTTTTCAAAAATAATATTATTTTAAATTTGTTATAAAAAGAGATATTTGACATTTGATAGCAGTAAATAATGGTTCTGGCACACATAATCACTTTTCCTTTGCATCACAATGTGTTCGATAATTGCTTTTCGCGGTGTAATATACCTAAGCGTTGACATTTCGAAAAATATCCATTCGCTCGTGTTCGAAAGCACGTGTTAATCAGTGGCTTCAATTCACACCTTTTTGCGGTGGCTGCTGCACTTTCCGTGTGCACTTTCCACCACATGATGCATGATAATGTTTGACTGCGTAACGCTGAGCTTGCATCGCATCCGATCCGTACCGCTCGCTCCGAACAATGACTAACGATCGTCCAGACGTCGTGTGCCCGTCGTTGCATCCCATTGCATAATTTGTGCAACTCTTCTGCACCAAAACACATAGCTTAATGGCGAGGTTGAATGCGGTCCATCATCGATCATCGAACCAGGAGATGGATTGCAGCTCCCGACGACTTGGGCTGATGTAATCCTGACCTCGATGAAGATAAATATTGCACAGGATCCCGTGATGGAGGTCTTTTTGTGTGCGGAATGCTGAGAGGAGCTGGCTGGAGCTGAAAAATGCTATTGTTGCTTTTGCTGATATTACAGTTGCAACAGTATCAGACATTTTGGCTTGCCATATACAGGCGATACAACAATTTTTGTTTTATTTTGCAAATTTCCAACTTGCAATTCTGCCCATCGGTTGATCAAAAACCAATGCGTTACTATCTCTGCAGTATATAGCTCTTTCGTAACATGAGTATCGAAACGAAACATTAACTTTTTGTAACCCGTTGTTGCATCGCAAAGCTGGGAAAGCGATGACAGTTTACTACACCTGTTTATGGCCCACATTTTAACATGTGCTTTACGAGCTGGCGCAGCATGGTTTGGCTGGTTGTACGGAGATGCTATACTACTAGGTGCACCTCGCTCTTGAATGAAACGCCAGCAGAGTTGGGGATTGTTTGGTAATATTCGACGTTGTTTGCCGACGGGCATGCTTCAACCGATAGGCACCTCTACGCGAGCATCGTTGAATTTTCTCCCGCCTAGCGCAGGCGATCCTGTCGAATACGCGGGCGGCGTATCGGTTCACCCATAATCGACGGTAATCGTGTACCGTATCTCACTATTCATCTTCATTAGCGATTAAATTTATCTTCACCGGGCGACGTTGTTGCATCGAGCGCGCTCGCGCACTCGGCTACGGAAAAGCTTTATCGCACAAATCACGCCCCGGCACACGAGCAACGAACGCTTTTCTCTTCTTCTTAAGAGCGTGTGTTTGTGTGTGTTTTGGTTGCCATTTTCCCGCGGACAAGTAACGTGCACGATCACGATAAATATTAAGACCAGCGGGCATAACTTTCGGACGGGTCGGTTGATAGGTGCGCGGAGTCGTCGTGCCCAACCATACCCATACCCGATGCTCCACAAGCATCCTTTGCCCGGAAGCTATGCCCCGAGCGAGATTGCACTTCTTGTTTGCGATGGTTGTTGTACGTTTCGGAGGAAAAATCACCCCACTACGACCACTTTTGGTGGATAGAATGGAGATTTATAGGCGACGCCATCGGCTCTGAGGTTCGTTAGACCGGGCTAGTGGCGAGAAATGATGTAAGTGTGGGTTACGTTTTTTTGTTCGTTAGATGTATTTTTGTGATGCATTTCGCAAGGGGTCTATATTTCTGGTAGATGAGCAGGTCTGCTGGTTGGATCGATGATCGATTAAAATTTATGACACCAATAGACAAACAAGCTGCTATTGACAAACACAACTCTGATATTTATTTATTTTTTTATCCGCCATCACTAACCTCCGCAATCGCGGAAATACAAAGCAAATACAAAGAAATGAGAACGCCTGTAGATATGCAATCCGTACTGCAATAAGCCCGGCTTAAGAGGCCACAAATAGATTTGTTAGCATTCAACAAGCTTTTCACCCGAACGGCTGCGAATCCAGGGAATACTGCAAAGAATACAGCTTCTCGGAGATGTAACCAACCGTACACATCACGTTGTCATTGATAGGTCAGTAAGCAAAGTATCCCGTAACGATGCTATTTCACTGTCATTGCATTCAATTGCTTTTCGCACACTACGTGCAGCGAGCATTTTTCTTCCGATCAGTTCAATTAGGCTTCAATCTGCCGTAGTAATGCAACTTCTTGCGAGTGCACATTGTAAGGATCCAATTACATACGGTGTACTGTATGGGGACATTCGTTCTGATTGCCACGACGAGACGGTTTGATTGAATTTCATTGCTGGTAGCTGAAATCGGTGCGGAAAAAGTGGGCTGAAAGGCGACCACTTGCATCGCACGTGCTTGCGGTGGAAGTGGATGCAATTTTCCACCGTAAATGTACCCATGTATGGCAGCAGCAGCAGTACCAGGGGCGAAGCATTGTGTCGTCTGCTCTCGAGATATGGTGCCGATGTCGATGGTTATTACTAACATTGCCATTACGTTAAAGCCTCGTATATGACAATGCCGTAGGGGGCAAAGGGTACGCGTACACTATTGCCGTCTCTTGGGGGGGAGGAAAGACAAGCATGAAGGAAGCAACGATGACGGGATTGTCAATTCTGCTGGAAGCGCCTACGTATCGGATGACACAGTGTGTATGGAATTTATGGTTTACTTCTTTCCGTGACGCTTTCTACAAGTGGTGTAGGTTTTGAATGTGCTTTCGAAAAGCGTTTTGCATCATTCATGCCTAATTGTAGTGGCAAAGAGGCTTTTTGGTAGGGTACAAAAGCAACTTCTTATCATTTTTTAAAAATACTATGCTTAGAATAATGAAGCATAGAGATAGATGCTATCAATCAAACTGTCTTTGGCAACATTTCAATTCATTCTGTATCGCGTGTCCTTCCAATCTATCGTACCAGCAAAAACCCCAACTAGGAATATTTGTGACGGTAGTGGAAATCTTAACCTTCCTTTTCAACTGTAATCTCCCGTTTTGTTTGTGGAACAATAATTTTCTGAAGCTGTTTTGAAGCTGTATTTTTAGCCACAGTTTTCAAAGGATAGAGGATGAATGGAGCGACATGATTTGGCGGTCCATTATGTCAACGACAATTTCCGTCTAAACTTTCGTTGTTTGATGTTTCGTAAATGGTATCTCTGTCGGTTCAAGCAGAATAAAAGAAGTCACTGGCGAGGAGCAATAAAAACAGAGAAGGTCGACAGGGATAATCAAACTTTGGTCGCCGAGCGGAGGGGCCACATTTTCGTATTCTTTATAATATAACAATAGATCCGTTTGTCAACAGGACATTACAGTCGCTTCGCAGATGTCTATGTTTCTCACAACTTTCAAGGTTTTCTTTTGTGAAGTATGAAATTTAAAGGAAGCTTTTGTTGTATTTCCGTACCCCAATGAAGGGCAAAAATGACAAAATTCGTACATAATAGCAGAACATCGAAAAGTATCGTTTGGAATAATCCTCGCCATTTAGTGGCAAAAAAGGAGTTAACGATCCGTTTCGTTTCGGGCCATGTTTTTAAGCTAATTGAGTGACATCGGCATTAAACATCGGCACGGAACCCATTCCGTGGGGGATTGAAAAAGTTCATAAAAATACAATACGAACAACGTACAGAATCATTATTTGTTCAGCTGTTTATGCCCTTTGTTTACGCACTGAACAGCCGAGCAGGTTGAATGGTGCAAATGCCACAGGAAAGATAGTTGTGGAGAGAATAACATTTGCCAACTATCGTCTCATCCACCAACCGAGATATCGGCCTCCATTCCTGCCAATCAACAACAAACAAACACACGCAAATCAGTTATCTATGTGTGGTGGTCCAGTTCCCACTCCCAACCCGGGTGCTGCCACCGTTTGCGGCATTTCGGTCCGGCTGGAAAAATGCACATTTTCCGCGTACATTTTGTTTTTGCGCGTGCTCCGCCACTATCTGCACATCGCTCAAACCAAACCCTCCCGGAAGTGATTGTTTATTTAGCTATTTTATGTTGTTCCCGCATCCTCCGCCCCACCTTGGGGGACGCATCCACGGAGATTGGGGCAAATGTGTTAGCCCACTGACAGTATTGACATCGGATCGGATCGGTTTTATTGTGACTTTGTTTGCCCATCGAACGACATCGGCAATCGATGCGGGCTGCGGGAATGGTTGGCCATGCGTGTGGCCGAACGATTCGATGCGCATTTGCGGTATGCAATTGGCAATTCAATTGCCCCTCCCTGCAACACCAAGGCTGCATCCACCAAACGCAACAGAATGACGGAGAAAAATGGGTGCGAGAGAAATATTTGCTTTCTGTTTACTTTTATGCAAAGCTCAAACTTTTCAACCATCCGAACCGGTGTGTTTGATGTGGTGTAAATAAACGTGTTCCCATTGGACGCATAGTGATATTTCTGGACAGAGGCACGAAACCAATCGTTGCTCACCCAAAGTTTATCGATACCGAATCGTTCAGCGTGTAAATTACACGTCACGAGCCTGACTGCCAGGATGAGTTGGTACTAAATTAATTTAGCAAACAAAAGCGATAAAAAAAAAACAGATGCGCAATATGAAATGTATTTTAATTTGTTTGTCGAGTGTGCACCCAAAGCATCCGGAAGGGGTCACCATACCAACGGTGTGTTGCGTGCAGTTGTCTGGGGATCCGAGGACGGAATGATTTGATTGGCGCTGTTTTTTGCATGGGATGTTGCGGACCGATGCTGGATGGAATGTTGCGGTGCAATGGCAATTCTATGCAACCACAATGGAATTGGCATTTTGAATTTTAATTGCTGCGAATTTCGAATGAAAATGGGCAAACTTTGTGGGGTTTTCCCCGCATTGAGTGAAGGGTCATGATTGTCTGTAATTATTATTGAAGTGTTGCAAACTAGATAATTGGAAAATTTTAACCTCTAGCCGTGAACCGTGCCGTCCCGATAGCTATGGTGGTGAATAGCTCTTGTAACATTGGCAGCAGATATTCGGAAAGTAGTTAGAATCGCATACAAAATATAATTAAATGCTCAATTGAAGCATGCATTAACAGAAACCTTACTTTCTGGACATTCATGAGGCGTAAAACGTACATAAAATGAGACTATTATTAAACCGATGCTACAATTACATGAAGCTGTAACTGTCCATTTCCGAGTTCCGAGCTCACTCCCGAGGGAGGCAAAAAAAAGTTTAAAATATTCTAACGAGTTAAAAAATAAATCAGACCGCTTTTCGAAATGTCTCATCGCGTCCATCAGATGTAACTGGAGATTATAGGATCATAGACAGTGTACGGCGAGCCGTGCTTGGTGATGAAATTTTAATCGTACCCATCCCTCTTTACTTCTTCCCTAGCATTAGTACCCGCGCTTTCTAACTCCTCTCCACCCCCACCCCCTCCCTGGGGGGCAATCAAACGTGATTGTATGATTGAACCCTTCGTTTCGATCGCGTAAAATTCCACCGAGAATCGATGGTACGAGAGAGAGTACGAAAGAAGGGCACACAAAAAGAAGAAAAAGAAGAAGCAGTAAGTCATAATGAACAGTTTGCGTTTTCATGGATTTGCTGATAAAATATTCACTGCACGAAATGCAGCGCCGCCGGGTCGTTCGATCGATTTCGTCGTTCGGTCTCGTGTGCTATCTGCACCGGGACAGGGTTCGTCGTTTACCGGTGGAAATGGAATTTCCTATCCCCGTCCCGCACAACTATCGGCAGATTAACGAGCGTATCTGTGCGTCCTAAGTAATGGGGGAGGGAAAAAAAGAAACGAAAAACGAACAAGCGAAGCCATCTGCATAATTAATTAAAGCAAACGAGCGAAACGGGCGACTCAGTGTTCCGATGTTACGTCAGATTTGGCAAAATCGACTGCTAGGACAAGACGGATTCACAGATTCACGATCTCTACCGTCGCGCGCATAGTCGTTTATTTAGCTTCATTCTCTACAGCCTGGCGTTTTGCGATTTTGCAATAGCTTTGTTTCGGTTTTCTACTGCCAATTCTCAGCTCTCGGTCGGTACTTCGAACGGGCAGCAATCGGCAGGATGCAGCATTACAGCAATCGCTGTTGTACCGCTTCAGCCGACCGTAAGCGAGATACATAAATAGATGGCCGATGGAAAAGCGCCGATCAAAGCTCAGGCGGAATGGCCAGATGCAGTGATGCACTTAATGTGCACGTTTTGTTGCTGCAGCCATCGTCTATTATCAAATTGGGAACGCCTCGCGCAATCGGAATGCCATCGGAAGGGGGCCGTTTCGGGCACTGCAAGAGTGACGATGGTCAGCGTGTTGCGCCGTGTGCGAGCGTCTTCGCTTAGTCTTGCGATAGGTGTGCAGAACCGAAACACCGGAGAGACATTGGTGGCTCATCTTCGTTGTGCAATCGGTCGGTCGGATGGTATAATGAAAATTATAGCGCTTGGAGTGTGGAGTCCCACTGTCCGCAGGACGTGGCAAACGCGTCAAGATGGGAGTGGAGCACGGCATGGGATAGCGTCTCGGTTTCGACGCTGTAATTGAATTGTACCGGTGGTGTACTTACGGGCTTCGGTTCATAAAACGGCCAGAGGGTAATGAGTCTGTCAGCCATTAGTTGCCGGTTAGTGTGCGAGTTAGTCCGAGTGTTGGCCGGGCGCCTTGGCTTACGTTGGCTGTAGTGCCGCCTAGGTTTGGCGACATTTGCATTCGGTATGCAAATCACAAACACACAAACGCACACACACACACCGCCGTCTGGAGTCGGAGTGGTTTCGGATGAGGGTGGCTCGCTGTGGTCAGCGTTACCTCCTGAAAGTGTCCCATGGGGCTGCGATGCGATGAAGGCTGGAATGGCTTGGGGGAATGTTAATGGCGGTAGCGGTTAATGTTAATGTTCTCGCGTGCATTATTGAGCTGATCACGTGTCGATGTTTAGCGGGTGTCATTAGCATGTTGTTAAAGGAAAAAAACGAATACATAGCACATTTTGTCTGCGATCTTTGGGCATCAGTGATGCGTTAATGTATACAGTGGCTAATTGATTGTTGAGAGCGATTTTAGCATGCAAATACGATAAAGAAGCTATCGTAAAAGTAGTTCAAATGCAGCAAGTAATAAAGCACGGAGATCTTTAATTTCATTTTCAATAGTATACTCATCAAACACATACAATATCATTTAGGTTATCAAGAACATTGAATAGCTTGAACAAGCCTGTAATTGAAATCCTGTTTATCTACAATTTCTAAATATTACTACTCGTGATGTTTCATGGTAAGTTTTGTCATCCTATTAATCCCTCACAAAATGGTCTTTCTTCGTACCTTTGCAAATCGTAAAACAATACACGCGTACACGAAACAAATGACTCAACGGTTAACGCCTAATTTAAAGCCCCAACGGTCAGCAACCGGAACCGGGCGCGTACAGGAATTATCGCCCCTACCGAGCTACCCGAATCCTGGGGGTGAAAAAGGTACCATTTTAACGGTGCATTAAACTCCGGCGCTTTACCATTTCGGCCGCAAACCAAAAGCTACGGCCAAATGAATCTGATTTCGCAAAAAAGCTATGAACCTATTGTGCGAGTGATTTGAACCGATTTTCAGCTAGTTTTGAGTGAGCAGCGGCTGGTAGTGGATCCATGTCTATCGATGAAGGGGCGCCATAGAGGCGGGTAATTGTAAGGGTGGGCTTTGCTGGAGTTTAGTGCCGCCGATTAATTCCAACCACCGCTCGATGGGGCGTGTAATGTTTGAAAACTAAAACTGCTACCCGGTGGTGTGCCACGACTTTCCGCTTTTTCCCTTTAATTGTTGTGGTGGGTTTTGTACTGTGGGTTGTGATTTAATTTAGAGTACCGCTGCGTAGTTCATTCGTGTCATCCTACATGTTGTTTAAACGTTTAATTAAAAAACAAACCAGTGTGCGCGGGGGAGGTAAACAAAAAAACACACAGCACACCCTATCGGACCGTTCGGAATGGTTCACTGAACACATCAAATTAATTAGATGCAATTAGATTTTAATTTATGATGATAAGCAATGGCTGCGTTTGGTTAAAACCTACCGCCTCTCCGTCCATCCGCCCGCCTCGGGAGCGAAGGGGAAAACATTTTCACAGTCTGATCATTCGGATCGTTATTATCCGGTGTAAAATGTTTTTGGTGCTAATGTTGTTTGGTGCTGTTTTACGATTTGTGTAAACCCTCGGGCCCATCAATGGAGCTGGATCGGTTGAGCTTAAAGTGCAGAATGAGTGGTTTGTTTGTTTTTTGTTTTTTTTTTTGCACATCACGAGATTACATCTGTGGAAGGGTTGTGGAAATTTACGACTAAACTGTGTGTGCGTGGTGGAGGGGAATGCGCCAAAGCGCCGGAAAATGCTGGTAGAACACATAAATCGAGTTAATTTTGGGTACCGCGTTAGCGATGGGCACATTAATTCGCTAATGTTGCTGTTTTTAATTACTTCAATCGACCGTTAAGATCGCGCTACGGCAAGCAAGCAAAAACGGATTAAACTCGCTTAGCATGGTGGAAAATTATGTTGACAATGGTGTGCATGATTGCAATAATCGTTTACGCTAGGATTGCTGATAGGAAATCGTAGAATGTTAAAAATAATAGAAATAAGTGTTGTTCCAATATTTGATCAATATGTTTAAACTATTTGTCTCGCCACAGTTTGACTTGATGGCTTTATACTTTGCTCTTTAGGTAGAAAATGTCGTATGTAAGGGAATTTTTACCCTTTGGTTCCTTTTAGCCTTTGCCAGGCCTTTGCCCAATCGTTAAGCTATCAATTACAATCTTTTGCAAATTAATTTTCACCAATGTTTCCCTTCAGCCTAGTTTGTGGTTTTCAATGCCACAGCAGGCACTACTAGAACACACACACAGTGTCAATGTTGTGCCATACTGCACCCATATTAAGCACCACCCAGTGCCCGAAGATACCGAGGATGGAAAGAAGAATTGGTGGTTATCCTCTTGGGTCCCCGTTGCTGTTGTGCTAGTGTACGACCAACACTGCTGCTCTGGAGCAAAACCGCCGATCAGAAAGGTGAAGACACCCCGAGCACACTTCAGGCAGACCCATGTGGCTTATAACCTCAAAGTAGCCGTAAATTAGAATGAAATCGACCATGCTTTTGATGCCCGGCATGCATCGGGTCCGCTCATGGATGTGCATGGATCGAGTTCTCGGATGTGTATGGGGCCTGTTCCGGGAAAGAGAGAAAGAGAGAGTTAGAGTTAGAGGTTTCGAGGTCAACTGGAACTATTCCTGCCGGTGATACTGGAGGACAGGAAGCTAATCGTTTTGTTGCCATCCGTTGCAATCAGATAGAGCCACACACACACACATACACACGTAAAGTGCACTTCATTTCAGTCTTCCCAAGCACTAGCAGAGAAACGGAATAGCAAATATCCACCTGCCGTACCCGGTTTCCCCCGCTTGAGGACTTTCCTCTCGGGTTGCATCTTGCGGCATGGAAATGGACGAACTTAGGCACGTAACCAACGAGATGGATCTTCGATTTTGCTACATACCAACGAACCGTGCGCCTTGCCCGATCGATACTGCCGCTCGGTTCGCCCTCGGTGACTGCACGTGATGACCCTTGGGGAGCACAAGATACACCAGGGGTATTGATTACGGTTTGTCGGATGTCTTCATCGACAACAGACACAAGACTGCTGCTGCCAGCCGTTGCCACTGGATGAGCTTTCGAGTGGAAGTTTTGACATTATCGTGGTTGAAGTCATACCGGAAAACGGCAAAACATGACGTCGGTGGCTTGACTTTTGTGGTAATGCCGACCTCATCTCCCACCTGCCGGTGGTCTGCTCGCATATGTGCGCCACTCTCACCACAATTCCCAGACATCCTGGAGGAAAGGTTAATGCAGAACAGCGACATCAAGCTCAGTCAGCTGTGACATAATTCATTGCAAATGGTTGCGAAGGGATTGGCATCGGCAAATGATTGACGTGTCCTTAGAGGTGGGTTGATGAGGTGGCACTCTTTTCCCGGTTTTTTTTTGTTTGTTGTTGATGCCGACTTGTCGCTGGCGTAACGATTCGTTTCAAAGTTGTAGCACGACTACATCAGCATATATTACGTTGATTGATAAGTTGTGGTATGAGCCGCATAACGTCGGGATGGAAACGTATATTTGAGTGCAAAAAAATGTATCAAGCACGTGGAAGGAGTTGAACGGGAAGATCAATTGAAATTGGACCAAATTGAAGTTGGGACCAAAGTTGCGTAGCCTTGGTTAGCAAAACTACACCAGCTATATCAAACATTTGTCGATCAAGCAATATTCCATTTCTACACTCACACGGGGTACGCATACAGGCAGAGTTGACAAGTGAAGATAAATCAGCAAAAAAAGTGGGAAAAGTATCTTGCCAAACTTTCCCAGCAAACGTATTTTGATGTCATCCTCTGTTTGGGGCTGTAATCGATACGATGCTCTGTAAGGTTTTGATCGTACCAGCAAAAATCAGCTGTCAAGTAAGGAGGATGCTTCTGTCACGTTTCGTTACGTTCTTTAGTCAAGCAGGGCTGGAAATGCGGGGAAAAGAATCCCCTCATCCCTCACAGCATTCGTCTCAGAGGAAAGGTGAAAGCCTTTGGTTCCATACATTCGGCGAGCAACGCTAGAACTTTTTACCATTTCTGCTACGATGACACGATATCGATACGCGTCCATACGGGCGTCCTTCGAGCGTGTATGATTCGTGCCGTTGTTCCGTTTCACCTCCCCCCTGCCCGACAAACGACGACAAGTACCGAGAGAAAGCATCGCTCTTCTTTTCCTACCTAACCGATGACATTTCGACGTACCGACGTACCGTAATGGAATGATTGCGTCAGAGGAGCAGCAGCAAGCAAGCCAAGTGGAGCGGTGGCATGAATCCCAAAGTTGGCCATCTAGCGTCCGGGAGTGGAGTGAGATTACACGTCAATGGAGAAAGAGATAGAGAGAGAGAGAGAGTGAGTGAGTGACAGACAGACAATACCGAATCGGGCGGAGAGTCAGAACGATCAAATCCGTTTTCACTTCATGGTCTTCGCCAACTGTATAGCTCGTACGAGGGAATGTTGGATGAAACCCGGGGACTGAGGAGAAATGTTTTCTTACAAACGACACGCTAGTGATTCGAGTGGAATGACTTTCCAAGGTTTCGTCGAAATAGAATTTGATTCCACTATTTTCGGGCAACTCTCCACGGCCTGTCCTCTGTTTGCCTATTCTTGACCTAGACCGGGGAAACAACATTTGCAGCATTTTGCACATCACGGCACAGAGCTTCTTATCCGGAGAAGTGTTTAAGCATTCACAAACCCCCCCCCCCATGCCCGTTTGTGCTGCTGCGGTGAAGCGAAACCCAGTCAAAAGGATTAATTAATTAGTCCCGCATTAGGGGCCCAGAGGCCACCGTCTCTTGAGAACGATGAAGGGAAAGAGACGATTATAAACACTTGTGTCACACCGACGACCGACCGCTTGATAGTCTGGCTTGGGATGGCCGATGCGTGTGTCGAGAGCATGTGGCGTTCCAAAAACATTGGACCTTATTTGTCGTACCAGTAGGATAGTATTTGAATTAAATTAAAATTGACATTCGTTGTCGGTGTTTCCCATTTTTGATCTCGGTTGCCTCACCCCATCCACTGGAAGGATAACTCTCCTGACAATACGGGGAGCTTTTTGGACGGAACAGTGTCGACCCTTTGGTATAATTCGTACAGGATGTGTGTGTGTGAGTGTAAGAAAGAGAGAGAGAGAGAGAGAGAGAGAGAGAGAGAGAGAGAGGAAAAAAGCTGGGCCAAAAATTGCAAGAAACCCTTCCCTCACACGGTTGGTAATCTCATTAGAAGCCGGACAGAATTTGTCATCTAGTGTCGGACGAGATTGGTCCCGCATCTCGTGCCCGTTCGCAGATGCAGACTCCTCCCCACCTGCTCACACACACACACATGCTCTATTTCTTCGATCATCGTTATACTGCTCGGTGGCCGGTTAAGTGGCCGATCCGTCTCTGGCCGGTGCTACTGGAACATGCAGAAGACGAATCTGTGGCGTACGGGTCAATGCGGTTCAGTTCGTTAACGTTTGTCAACTTTCCGAGATCCGGGGGAGCACATAGGGCTGCTCCAATGCTACGGTTTGGAATTTTTCCACTCGAGTAACAACGCAAAAATCACCCGGTCCTTTGGTTGGTTGGTGCTCCGGCGCTGGGCGACATTGGGTAGAAACAATTGAAAATAAATCACACAAATCGTTTGCGCCCGGTTTCTCTGATTATGTGGCTTTCGTTGAGCTTTTACTACTGGACGGGGGGTTGCTTTATGATTTCTTTCCGGCTGACAAACAAGATCATCAAGGACGAGGGCACTCCGGAGCAGAGAGTGCGATGGTGTACGATGCGTGGTCGAACAACCAAACCCGGACAAACTTTGGTGCAAAATGGCCATCAAACCGATACCAGTGAAACGATGTGGCGAGCTGAAATAAGAATAATGTTTTGCTCTTTCGATTCACTGTCCGAATCGGTGGGTTTCGCTAGGGTGGATAAGGATTTATTTGTCTATCAATCGAACTGCTGCGGACAATGGGAGAAGGGAGAGAGAGGGAGAGGACCACCGGTACTAAATTGTGCCTGGACAGAGGGATTATGTGATCATTCGTTATTTGATTTTTTACCGATTTTTTACGATTGCTGTACGGCGTTGGAATTGGCAACGGTAGGAAGTGACCGTGAGGATAAAGAAGTTATAGCATGCGATTTCCACCGCACGAAGAGACAACAGACAACAGAGGAGGTGGGTGCAGACGGCAGATTCAATAATCTCATCACTTTTGGCAGCTTCTGTTTTTTTATGTGCACATCTGAATTTAGCGCAATGGATGAGATCTTTTGCTGGTCGTCAGTGTGGCTGCCCAAATCTGGACAGCGTTTGGATGGAGGGGTAGGTTCGGTGTTTCGCTTTCGTATGGTTTCATGCTCTTATCGATGGCATGGATAATTGGTGAAGCGTGCAGGATGTATTATTTGCGCTTTGTTCTTGTTTGCTGCAGGATGAATAATTAAAATCATACTGCCATTTCACCAGTCTTGGTTGTACATTGTCTGCACTCTTTTACAGAGAGCTGGAAGTGTAATTATTTTGGAGTGTTTTTTTCAGATTGAACATTTTTGTTCACTGCTATGACGTTGAGATAACCCTATTGTCAGAGAATTTGTTTTACAAGCAGCGTAGATATTCATCTCTGCTAAATACTTCAACAGATATGGATCGATAAAAAAATCAGCCGTTTGTGCACCGCGCAAGACTAAACCACAATCAAAAGGAACGGTCAAAGATTGTGCAAAAGTCGATTTGAATAAATCAAGCGACAACTTGAAAACTTTTCCACTGCTCGCACCATTCCGCCCTTTCACTTTCGCGTCCGCGTGGTGTACCGGTTGCCTGCCGGAATTCGAGAAGGAATCGGAATCGGATACTGCAACAGTGGATTAAAAGTTTTTGCACTGGCGGGTAGTGTTGGGATCATCGAAAGGTATTTAGAACAGGTGCAGTCATGGTAAAGTGTTGTAGAAAGAAAGAAAGAGAGAAAAAAACGGACATGGCAAAGATAGATGGATGTAGTGGCGGGAACACAAAAAAGGCTCCCGGCAATTGCTTCCGATTTTCAATGGGAGCAGTTCCTATTTTCTCCTTCCTTTATCGCACAGTGGAGTTTGTATGGCCTTTAGCTTAAGCAGCTGTAAATTGTATTAAAGTTTTTTTTCTAGGAATTTGTTGGATTGAGATTTGGGAAACAATGCAGCAATGCATATAATACATATTTATGTTTAATTTTGCCAAAACTTCAACACTATTTAATATCTCATTTCCACGGGTTGTTTTTCGATCGATTTTCCCATTGTTCCACGTAACATTCTGTGCCTGTGACGGGGCGCGTGTATGCCCGTTGCTCCGTGCACTAATGGTTAAAGTTTTTCGCCCAAAACCCGGAAGTCAAAAACCGTTCATGCGGCAAGCGACCGTATGTGTCAATGCAGTTGATCGCGAGCTGGTAAAAAAGATGAACCGCAAAAAAAACAAAAAGAAACGGGTCACTTGGATGCATTTGCACAGAGCACGAATGGGCATTTCTGCAAAAGCGACCACGTGCGACCCCACGGTTTGAAAGGTGGAGCACGGGGTGAGGACGAATCGAGCAAGCGAAAGCGAAATCGGAAACATTTTTCACGTAAAAAAAGGATTCATTTTTTGTTTACCACGTTACGTTACAAACATTGAGCACGGTCGCTGTTCTTGTGCTGTAGAGCTGTCGCGGATTGGGCAGGGGATGTGAAGCATTCTTAGCTCCCGGTTAGTCGTAAAGGGGAACCGTTAGTTGTCGTCGTTGAACGGTTTATGCGTTGGCGGTTTTTTTGTTTTAACCTCACGAGTTACGTTCTAACTCAAACGGTTCCGGTCGTGGAGGAGGTCCAGGACGATCCCGGTTTGCTGTTGTACGATTGAGTTTGTTCGCGGAAACGGAACGGAAGGGCAGTGGACAGATTCGTATTCGTAATTCAAGCTTCCGCATAAAGAAAAAACACATAAAAATAGCTCCATGTTCAGTCTTGGGCACTTCTTTTTCCGCTATGCTTTGCCTATGGACATGTCCTATGGAAGGCGGCGTATCGTCCGTGGTTGGGACGCGGATTTCCGTGAGAGAGTACTTTTATTGACCCGATAAATCTTTATTACTATGTAATTAGAAAACGAAATGTTTCAGTACAGCATCGATTAGCGTTGGATAAATGTTAAGTGCGCGGCAAAGCGAGCTAATAGGAATGTTAAAATCTAAGCCATTTTTTTAGAGTAATTTTCACTTTACCAACACAAGTTGATGCTAAGTAGCTAAACAATACGAAACTGACCCGACGATTTAGTGCATTAATGGCAATGACTCTCACAACACCACACATATTAACAAGCCAGCCATAATCATTCTGTTGTCTGCAATCAAATTTGAAAACGATGCGTACAATCACGTATGCAAATGGTACGCACGTAGGGGCGTAATTTTCATGCGCATAATTCACACGCACAATTTCGCGGCACAAGCACTACACAGCTGCCGGTTCCGCTCCTGGCTGCGGAGCGAAAAATGCTGCCTTTGCTGCCTACAATTGTCGCTCTCCCTCCAGCCAGTGGGGTGGTTGATTTTGGGCAATTGAATTATACGTGCCCCAGTCTGCACAAGGTTCGAACGCGGTTAATGCGTGAGCTGGGTGAATGGGGAAGTGTACAATGCACCCGTTCTCGGTTGCACAACTTTATACTCCCGGGTGCCAAGGCTATTTGATGAAGCAGACGCTTGATTGAATAGTTGCAGCAATTGAGCAGAGCTGATTCGCAGTAGAGTAGCTAAACCCGATTGATTCGCGTGGAAGTCCCCCAGCTCCCCCAACGAGTGGCTAGTTGAAGTTTTGCTAAACAACAGCATCCAAATTGAAATCAACTGTCTCGATGCGCACTGAAACGCATCCATTCCACTGTGCGCCTTTGTTCTACTCGAGGGGGTGGGCCCGGGTGCGAATTAATTAACAGTAAAGTGCCCTTTGGAGGCTTGAGCGCACTACACCCGCCCTCCCTGTGCTGAGGCTGTGGGATCAAAATTGTCATTTGTAAAGGAATGCGTGTAAAATGGACACGGGGGAATAGGACAATCCATCTCTCGTCCAGCAGGTTGCGGGCGTTGTGTTGCCCTGTTTGTGTGGTCGGTGTCTGATTGAGGGAATCATTCACTTAAGTGATACAAGCCCATCGGTGCCCACGCGTACCCCTCCTGAACAAAAGGGACAATTATAAATGAATGGATTTATGATGCAAGAAGCAGCCGGGCATGCGGCGCGCAGTCTGGGACCGTCGGGTGCGTCGTGCGGGTTCGGTTTATGGTGGATGAAGGGACGATTATGGTTGGAAAGCCGTTCCCCACAGATGCATCGATTGTGGCTGCTAATGGAAATGTGTCTTGCGATTGGGTTGTCCATCTTGTATATGCGTGTGTGTGTGAGTATGTTGTCATTGGCGTGGCTACATTAATGTTGAACGATATGATTCACGAGACGTCTGCTGGATAAGGCAGCGCGCGATAGGGTGGGGTGTACCCCCGGTGGGCTTTCACCGTTTATTGTTTGATTGAAGCGATTTGTATTAGGAATTTCTCCATTAAAATGAATAATAGACAACAAATGGGTGTGTGATAAAACTCGTTTGAGTCCGAGCATAGAAATGCCGTTTGAATAGTATTATTTAAATGAATATTCTAAATTACTGTAAAGACCATCGCCAACAAAGAGCCACACAATTGTGTAAATAAAGGAATTCCAACATTCCATTCTATGCGAAGTTCATGTTAAGGGAGGATACAGCCTTAGCTAACCCGATGTTGAGTGTGTTAATCCAATATCATTGCATAGAATGCCTCACCATGCCTAAATAACAGCTAAACATGCGAATATTTCAAACAATTCTTAACCGTTGCTGCATTTGGAGTTCTGAGCCAGTTGCTGTGTACTTCTCTACTGCTATTTGCGTTCGTGAATTTCGCAGATAGAAAACTTTAGCTAAACAAACAATGCCTGTAACTAACACCCACCGTAGGGGAACGCTCTCATAGTACTGTAAGCTGCATCTGCAATCATTGCCGTAAATCTATCACTTCCTCCCTAACATCCATCATGTTGTCCGGCACCGACTGCTACTACCCTTACCAAAGGAAAGTATACACAAAAGCACCACCAAGAGCTCCGTCTGTCTGTCTGTCTGGCTGTGGGTGCAGTTGGTTTGGGTTGGGTGTGTGGTAGAAACTACAAACATAATCAGTTTACCCCGCGCTCACGCGCTGTTTATGCAATAGGACGGACCGAGATGGATGCGTCGCGCGAGGGTAGTGGAAAATAGAAACAAATATTTTCGTTAGATGAAACCGAAACAATAAAAAAAGCGAAAGCTAAACCACAATCGAGAAGGAGTGCTGATGGATTGATAGTTTGCTTTTGTGAGTACTTTGCAGCGATGCGCCCCAGAGTGCGCCAACTTTGCGTGCAAGGAGCTTCTAATTAACAGTCGAGTGTACGGCGTTAGATACTCCCAGATCGGGTCCAAGAGGTGCTTTGGTGCTTGAGTAGTGGCTGAGCTGCAACAGTGCCGCTACAGCTGGGAGACATTCATTCGGTTCGAACATCAAAACGATGTGATTGCATTGCTGCTGTTGACCCGCCACGACCACACTGCAAGGTGTTGATATAGTTTTGAGAGGCTTTGGCTCCAACGGAGTTCTTTCGCCTCCACTGCAAGGTGTAACAACTTTTGCAGGAGCATACTCACAGCACAATTCAAATTCGAACCATTAAAGTTTGCAATGATGAAGCAATGTAGCGGTGTGCTATCTAATCGATTAGGCTCTGTAAGTGTTATGCAAACTGTTGGCTCTTGTTGGCAATCGATGCACGTAGTAATTGACATCAATCGATGCTCTTCAAAGCCGTCCTATTCACTTACCCCAAAAACGGTCGTTTGATGACGATTAATGAGCTCGGGATCGATTTCAAGCGGCTAGAAGTGCCAGGGCATTAGAGAGGAAATGGGAAAAGTTGCTAACTCCTACTCTCCCCAGTGAAGTGTTTTAAATGGAATGGAACTTCTAACAGTTGTTAGGTAACGCTGGCTACTGGGTGCGACGAGGAATTGCGTTTGAAATTTAATTAGACCCAAAACGGCTAATCTTTCTCGCCAGTGTGTCAATTGCGTGCGGTTTGTGTTGCGTTTCAATAGAACTTAGACCTGCTAGAGCTAGCGCTAATGAGCGATTTGGTGCTTCTTGGATCGTAATTTAATGAGTTGATTGCGGAGGGGTAGAACCCATTACGTGAAGGATTAAAGTGGGAGATTGGGTTCAATTTGATGATTTGTGGGAGGCCTTGTGCTGCTGATTATATTGTTTGCTTAGCAGCTAGGACCGGCAGCAGGTGAAGATGAAGTGTTTAATGATTTTATAATCAATTTGCGGTGGTATGTAGGTTAAAAATGGCTTTACGCATCATTGCTTCTAGGATTGATTAATAGATTGATTAGATGCTGGATTTATAAGCAGAATAAGCGTTCATTTGTATGCCTTTTAAGTTGTCTTGCTTATGCAATCGGAACAGCATGCAAAAGCTTCGATTGCCTTGAAACATGCCCCTTCCACATGCTAGTAAGCTGCCGTTGAAGCTAAATTAATACACAGATGAGGATGGAGAGGCAAAAAAACACAGACAATCTTGTCCCGTGCCCGCTAATAAACGGTGTGATTCAAAAGAAAAATGAATGTTTGCATTAGGCTACCGGATTTCGATTACGATCAATGGCGCTGTGTGTTTCTAGCAGTCGTTTTTTGCTTCTTCTGCACTTATTTAAATAGCAAAACCAGCCCTAATGCGCCAGCGCGCCACGTCGTGCACTTTCTAAGCCGGCCTTCCATATCCCTGGAGGGTGCCCGGCGCAGCTTGCGCGAGCAAGCAGCTAACAGGCATGAAATTATCATTTGCAACGTCGTTGCCACCCAACCACCCAACCGCTGGCTCGGGCAAATCCATTTATTTCCATGCTGGAAAGGCGTGCGCGCGCGCGCGTGCGCCAAAAACCTTCGCGAGCGGGAAAGGTGTCATTATGCGCCAAGTTCCATAAATCACAACTCTTTCCGCGTTTTTTTGTCCTTGGTGTGGTTGTTTTTTCGTGTCTTTATTCTCTCTCTTGTGGTGCGCGGTACGCTACGGTCGTCAGGCACTTTTGTCAGGCGCCGTCAAAACGCTCCACAAAGCGCAACAAAGCCCATTATTGACTTGTAAGTGTACCCGTACCAATTCGAACCCGTGGGGCCCCTTGGGGGGACTGGAACAGGTCAGCTGGGCGAAGCCTTTTGATCGACAAATTTCATTAATCTACTTCACAGCAAACAAGGCTTTTATTTTATGGTTTGTTACTGTTGTTGTTGTTGTTGTTGTTGTCTTTCGGTCCAAAATCCATCCCTATGCCCACCCTGGCACTACACCGGGAAGTGAGAGGTGTGAGCACTTTCGGTTCCCCCTCGTTTTGTCAAGACGGTTACGATGACGACGCGCTAATATCGGCCTGGTGTACCGATAGATAGAGCGAAACAATTATTACGAGATAAATCAATCACGCGGCACACCGGCGCTCGGTGGACACGGACTATGTGTGTGTGTGTGTGTATGTTTTGCGAAACTTTTGCCACTTTAGCGCGGGTGTTGCCTTGCTCTCACTCTACCCTAAGTACCCAGTACCATTTTCCAACGGGGTGGTGGGTGGTTCGATGCTAATCCACCGATGATCGGACATCGTTAATGGTTGGTCACGTTGTAAATCGAATGTTTGTGTGGGGAAGGAAACAAAAAACGATTTGCAAAACGCCAACTGCCCCTGGTCGATTGTGCATTGAAAAGAAACGGGAAATTGGAACGACAAGCATAAGGGCTTAGGCTTATTAATCCGGTCTCCCCCGTAAGCGATAATACCACACGTGGAGGCTTTAATTAAAATGTAGCCCATATAGTGTTGGCCTCGTTTGACAAATGATTTTTGCTTTCGTGCTACTGTTTTTCACTGCTAATAGTAACTCTGAGCGGATAGAGAATAGAAATTTTAAAATAAGGTTTCGTTCACTTTGCGGGATAAAAATGTGGGCCAACCACACGCGTCTGAAGGGTCTAAGCTGATCGTTCCTTTTTTTTTAGCCCGCTATGGAATCGGTTTAAAGATCGGCTGATTGTAGCGCATTGTACAATGTACGGAGTTTCGCCAAACGAACTGGTGCGATATGGCATCGCGAGTGATTGAGGGTAAGATTCGGATGTACTCGATTGAGGTTCGCGAAAATGGAGTTTGCTCCACGCCAGCTGGGGCTGTGAGCTGTGGGCAATGGGCAGGAAAGTGTGCAATTTCCGTCCAGATGTGAATCGTGTTTTGGGCCATGGGAAATAGGTCCGCCCGTTCGATGCGGCGTGCGTGATGGAGGATGCAATCTTGGGGAGAAACCGTGTAATCCCCCACAAAGTGCCGTGGTTGTAACATAGTGATGGGGTTGTTGGTTTCGATTATTATAGCGCGGAAAATAGATGTTGGTGTGGTGGACTAGTTAGATTTTAAGCAAAACATTGTAAGGCAGGCAATAGATATAAAATAATATAAAAATATCTTGAAAAGGATTATTTCTTCATAAGGTTTTTTAAAGTCAAAACTAACTTCAAGAAGTTTTTTGTGTAGTTTCAAGACTAAACATGTTACATGGTTCAGCCATCCAACATAAAGAGACAAGATTCACGATTAATTTTGAATGTCTTGTTCGATTGCTTACTCAAGGTACATCTAGATGATGATACTCATTGGTCATTGCCCACAATTTGTAAGAAGCAGCTGTGGCAGGGGAACAAAATGAAGTACCAACAACAAAAGAAATAAGGGTAGAAACTTCACCATCCCCATAAGGCACTGCACGCGCATTTCATTGAAATCTCGAAATAGTTATCGCGATGAGGCAACACCAACAGACTTTACGAGACGGTACGAGTACCAGTGCAACAACAGAAAGGGCTCTAAAAGAAGCCCAAAGATGCCCTGAGAAGGGAGGGTGTACCAATGATTATGCTCAAACGCCTTCCCTCATCTCGGCGTTTGGTGTGCGACTAGCAACGTAGCGTGTGAAAGAAGTGTCTACAAATTTGTGCAAATGAGCCTGAGATGAGCGAGAAGAGATGAGCGTTTGCCGGTGCGAAGCGTAACCAACAATTCCACTGCAGCTGAACTTGAAACCCTCCGGACTCCCCCCTCACAATTGTTACCTCATTACGATTGGTAAGGTAGGCGAGAAGTAAACTAAGTAAACATCCCCTACGTTAGCCGTGCGATCGTGAGAGTGGTGAGGCTGTCGGACGTTCGCAACGTCTAACCGGACGCACTGGAAGGGCAGTGGGTGCGATAGGGCACGATAGCATTAGCCATCAGCCCCGAAAATGTAGGCCACTTCACATCACGCACGAACACGCCCCACAGAACACGCCAGCCGGGGGTAAAATGTTTCGCGGGGTCGTTTTGCCCACCCACCGGTTTGCGTTTAATCGGATGCTGATGAAACACCGAGCGATCGGAGATACAGTGGGTTTGGTGCGGCTGTTGTGGGCTGGACAGCTGGCCAGCACAGCAGAACCACCGGGCGCTGAAGATGAAAGATCGCTTTACAAGGGAGGGCGCGCAAAACATTACACCGCGAGCGGCTACCGGTATTGGTAGCCTCTCTTCCCTTGCGCTATTAGATCTGGGCTGCAGTGATAGCACGAACATGATCTGTGTATTTGATTTCCGGCCAGTTGTTGTCGTCTCATCTGCAAAAAGGGGCATTCGGGGGTTTGGAGCGACCGACCGCTCGAAGGTGCTGTATGATTAATTATGTTTTACTTTTGATGAACTCATCAAATTTAATGGCTCTATTTGTTGGGGTGGCGTTTATTTTTTGTTTAGTCGTACAAGTCCGTCGTCGGGATTGGTTTTGATCTTAGTGAATCTATACTGTTGCTTTACAGTGATGACACTGCAGTTTGAGCTAATTGCTTGCGATAATTAAAGTGGGATGGATGAAGGGGTGTGGCGTGTAGTTGAAATTAAGTGCCTTACTTTCCGTTTCATGAGTTTTTGTGACTCAATTAATTTAAAAAAGCCCTTCTTTGCCCTTTATGTTTTTGGTCGCATCCGGCGTAGTAAGGCATTGAAATAAATGTTTTTCAAATATGATATTTAGCTTGCAGAAGTGTTAGAGCAT
This sequence comes from Anopheles arabiensis, assembly GCF_016920715.1. Classification (NCBI taxonomy): domain Eukaryota; kingdom Metazoa; phylum Arthropoda; class Insecta; order Diptera; family Culicidae; genus Anopheles; species Anopheles arabiensis. Next base: position 10,430,369 of record NC_053517.1, read on the forward strand.
TACCATTTACTTAACAGTATGCATGCTTAAGCCAACTTAAAATATTTTTGATATTAAAACTAACTTCTTTGGCCATCTCGCAGCAGCAATTTCGCTCCCCTTCAATCATCCCCGTGATAGTCTCCCAGGCAGTGTTACAGTCACCTTTTACCACGGATCAGGTCTGCTAACAACGATACACTGTTTGCCGAAACCGTTCACATTAAATCTTTCTCGGTCGTACGTGAAATTTCACAGCTTTCTTCGGCAACTGCATTGGCCACTGCTAACGACCCTGGCAGGGCAATAGATTGTTCGGTCTGGATGAAAACCGCTACCGGATACAGTGTAGACACGGCACACGGCGGCTCAGTCAATCTCACGCTGCTGCAGCTGCTGCTAGGTGGGGCCGAGGGCTGTGCAATTACCGGTGAGCGTAAATTATGGAACCGTTCTTTTAATATTTGATCGATGGTACCGTGAAGGTCACAACGAACACTGACAAACAAACATTGAACAAGCTCTCTTACAAAATGATGGATGAAAGTGTAGCGAAAGAAACAAAAAAAAAAAGCTGTGCCCCAGGATACTATGTATTGCACCAGAGCAGATGCGGGCGGTGCACAAATTACGTTCAATGATGCAAAAGTCAAACACGTGCCCGGCAAGTGGAAGTGAAAAATAATGATGAGCTGCATTGAAATAAATGGCTGCATGAACTGTGCTCATTTTGCCGGCAGGCGGCTACTTTCCAGCGGGCGTTGGGTTCGATATTGAAAGGGGAATTAATAATTCTTCCCCGCCAGAACTCATCAGGGGGCCTTGTTTGGGGAAATGAAATGGCCTTTCGCTTACTCAGGCGGTGGGCTATGGGAAATAAGTTTTAAATACTGTGTGTGTGTTTTAAATTGATTGTCACCACCACAAATTGAGCAAAACAAAAAAAACCTTGTTTCACAAAAAAACCAACCAACTTTATGGCAACGTAAAGTGGAGTATTGCTGTGCGGTTTCCACTTGCGGGTGCAACGGAAGCGGAACGGTTTTAATTACAGCACCCGACCACAGTATGCAATTGACCGCATTACGCGCAAATGCGTAACCACAAACGAGAGACGTCCCATCTCTCGAGCCGAGGGACCGATGAGCATGCCGGTGGGGACGGCTGCTTTCTTTCCACTCGTCTGTGGCGCTCGCGGTGGACGTTGGTTCCACTTTCAAGTACGTCGCGTGCAGTTGGAAAGTTGGTCCTGGTTTGCTGCCGCACGAAACATGCCTTTCTAGGAAGAGGAGCAAATTTTGAAATAAAAAGCCCGATGCACGTACTTGAGTTTGCGGCAGACAAATATCACGTGCTAATCGTTAACACTCACGTCCCGGCCTGGTAGAGGGGAGGTTCTGCAGAGGATTATCCCCATAGTTCGACCGAATCAATCGATCCAATCAGTCGCTCTCTCTCTCTTTCTCGGCCACTGATTAGTGTGCACGACCAGTGGCTGCTTCTTCCGTTCGGTTCCAGGAAGGAATTTAGAATGCAATCTAATCTGCCGAGTGCCTATGACCCGTTAATCGTCTTCTGTTCTTCAATGCATGCTGCATATTCGTGCACATTGGGCATTGGGCACGATAACGCACCTATTCTTAAGTGCATTCGACATTTCGTACAGGTTCGTGATTGTTTCTGCCGAGCGCTCGTACCTTGAGCTTTTGTCGTTCGTTGCAGCAAAGCCTCTTCCGAATCGAATTGAATTGTTATGCTTTCTCGATTTGCTAACGACGCTCCGGCACACTGTAGGCACACCGCAGAGACAAACATCAACATAATGAAAGGATACGGAGACGGCTTGCTCTGTCCTTTTGCATGAGACGATACCGAACGGACCAGAGCAAACGACCGAGCGCCGGTGTTGGTGGTGATGATGGTTGATGCACTGTGTTGATGTTTATGTCCTATTTTCCCATCCATCCCATGCATTTATTCGACTGCAGCCGCCGCATCCACAAAACATCGGGAAAGGTACGCTCTACCCACCTACGCTCCCTACTCGCCATCGCTCGCTTATGCGAAAGTATGCAAAATACCACTCAATCATACATGCATCAGTGAGTCTAGGGTTGGGAAATCACAACCGAGCTATAGGTAGCAACCGAGCGCTCGGTTTCAGGTGTTGAGCTCGGTTGAGCTGGGGGATAGGTCCTGCTGGGTGTAGATATTTGGAGATAACGGTTGGTGCGGGTATCGATTGCGATTGCCGTCCAGTGCACACGAGGGGACGGGACTGGCGCCACAGCATCACCCCCTGGGTGGAGCTAGTATTGTCTAGCTGCTCTGGAATCTTGCCTTCGATAGATCGAACTTCATTAGCATGTCCCGTATAGATGATTTCATGATCGGCGTCCGTGTTGTTTGGACGGTAAAGTTTTCGTTGTCGACAGTCGTAGGGATGCCACTTGAAGAAAGGATGGCACAGGCTTCTTCCTCCCCCCTCCCCTTCCGGAAACAAGGTACGTCTGTGTGTGGAAATTTGGTAGCTTATAAATGGACTTTTGAAGTGCTAAATCAATAAACAGTGCAGAAGTTCTGAAAGGATCTTTTAGTCAGGTGCAAACACTAAGGATATAGCACTGTTCTGGTGCACAATGAGCTTTGAAATATGGTTACCAGTTACTTGTTTAAGCTGATACACTTTCTCAACTGAAATATGATAAATTTATAGACAGATGATTAAACCATAGAACAACTATCGCTTATGCAGTTTTGGGGTTTTGATATTCTTAGTTTATAAGGCACTTTTATACACTGCTATTTGCAATTTCAGTTTCTCCTGGCGAGTATTGCAGACAGCAAGAAATGGTTTCTTAAACGGTTTTCTGATTTATTTTCAATTTCTCACCTCAACCCTTTGGCGCAACTTTTCCGACACGCAGCGCAGCGGAAAAGGTACGCCAACGCGTAATGGTGCATACGAGGCAGGCGATGATGATGCAACATGCATGGTGGATGCTATGATGATTTACTTTCAACTCTCTCGTCTCGAATCCCTGGTCGAAATGGGGCACCGTTTTGCACCGCAGCGAGTGTGCTGAAGAGAAAAGCGGTCGACCGAGTTGAATAAGAAAGATAAAACGCAACAGCGATAAGAGAGCGAAGGGAAAAGAAAAACGGCCAGCCAGCTAGCAAAAACTTCAAGTCTAAATCGCTAACATTCTCCTACCGGTCGGAGGAGAAGGGGGTTGGAAAATCTGCTCCCCAAGCGTGAGTTGGAAGAAAAGTCCGCCGTGCGCGAGCAAAACCGATGGTTTAGGCCGAGGGTAGAGCAGGGAGGGCTAGCAAGAAAAAAAAAAGAAGCAGAAATAGGTCCAACACCCTCGCACCTACACTCCTAACCTTCCCCTTGCCTTGTCGCTTTTTCTGCCATCAAAAATGGTATGATACAGTTTTTATGCTAAAATGGACGGCTGAGATAATGGTTTCAAATATTAAATTTAATTACCTTACCGGCCCTGCCTGATGTAACGTGGCGTTTGCTGTTGGCTCGTTTTTTTGTGTGTATCTCTGCTGCTCTCCAGCTTCCTTCCACCCACTGGCCGGGTGGGCGCACAACACGCTGATGGATCGGTGTGGTTTCGGAGTCGAAGTGCACACAGAAACGCACCCTGCGAGCGTTGGAATTCGTCGGTGAAGTTTCACTGCAGTAAAAGTTCGGCACCACGTGTGCCGGCACCGGCGCCACTCCTCCCCGATGGTTTGGTACTTGGTAGTAGTGGTTGTATTAGCAGTAGAAATGGGTAAAGAAGAATTTTACAGCATCCACGCTGTACGGTACCCCACTACCCCTGGGTTTGGTAGTTGTTCTTCATTTAATTTCCCTCGCCGTGTACCGTAATGCTTTTTCACACCGGTAATGCTGCTTCGGCCGGGCATTCCGGCATTGCGTTGATGAATTATGCGGCAGATGAGCAACAACAGTACAAAACTTGTTCGTGGTGAAGCTGAATACACAGGCGTTAAGAAAGTAACAGTAACGATCAGCGAGTCAGCGGTTGCTACGGTTATCCTGCAGGAAGTGGGACCAACTACACCAACACAACACAAAGCTACAACTGCCGGCCACCAGATACCGCTAGCAGAAGCCATCCATTCGTTATTGGAGCGAATTTCACTCACTTCCTTCACGGTTTCTCTATTACTTTTAGTATCAATAAAACGTACACCATCGGCACTTGGGTAGCGCAATGGCCCCGCGGGCAGGGAGATGGATAGCGCCCTGGCCAGTGGCTATCAAAATTTAAGCCACTGCCGGTGAAAGTAAAACAAAAACTAACTGCCTCTCCGTAAGTACACCTGGCGGTACACAAGCCATCAGCGACTTGGGGCGCAACTTATCCACCCGAGCTTCGGCAACGAGCCGCAGTGATATTGGCTTTACGCAGGAAAGCTAAGATAAACGTTTTGTGCAAATTGTTGATTGTTGAAGTTTTGTAATGCTGCACCAGATGCGGCGTTTGCGCTGTAATAAGCACTTAGTTGTGGCCAGTGCCGTTGTTGTTGTTACTGTTGTGGTTGGAGTTTTGCGATGTTGTTTACTTAAGGCCGGAACCTTGTTAATGCTTGTGCCGCTGCAAATTGAACATGTTTTGATAAGAAGGAAACTTTCTTTGGTCGCAAGAAACATCATCATTTCATGAAAAATTTTATTTGTGAGAAATTGTTCTTTATATTAAATTGTTATCTTTGAATACTTTTGAAGGTTTTTTGTGAAGTTTTTTGAAGATAACTGTTAATTTAGAATAGAATGAATGGATTTTGAAAACATCTTAAAGGGTTTTAATGTTATCTGAAATGCTTTTCAAATGTTCTCTAATTCATGTGACATAAGGTGGCAATTTCCTCCCTTGGTAATTCTGTGACGTACAATTACGAATCTTTGCCAACTATCTACGATTACTTTACACATCTCTAAGCTCCATTTCAGTATGCTTACACCAGTTTGTGCTTGTAGCTTAAAGAAAAGAGCTTAAAGCTAAATCCCTACTTCTCGTTGCGATGTAACCTGAAGTGACTGGAGTGAAGAAGTGGCCAAGAACGACGGATAACTGGGATAACACATTTAATCAATCGACCAAACCTTCTTTGAAAAGGTACATGGGAAGCTCTAATTACCGATGGTTGCTGGTAGCGCAAGGTATTCGATTTACACTGGCACACATCTTTCACCGCCTGGCTGCTGGTTGGTATCCCACTGCCCATGGCTCTGCACACGGTGGAGCAACGATTCCGGATGCGAAAGAAAGGCGGAAGCGTTTCTGCAGACGCGTCCTTTTCGCTCGTCCCGATCAGGTGAGACGGGGTGTGTGTGTGCAGTCGAGGCACAACCAATTATCGGCTGGCAGAGATTGAGAAGACAACCGAACAATTAATCGGCTTCCATTTGGTAAGCGAGCGCAAAAGAGCGCTTTCTGCTACAAACGATGGCCGTACGGTAGTGATTCCAGTGATTCTTGGCTTAAGCTTTAAGCCACTTCCATCCAAAACGGTTCTGCTGGCCCTGCTGCAGCACGGTACCATGTAATAGAAATGGGGCGAAGAAGCAGCACGGACTAGGACCGCGAATCCGAACCGGTCTGTCAGCAAATTTTTCAATCGCTCCAATAAACTGGAAAGTAAATTGGGTGAGTTTGAAACAAAAACAGACACCACAGACTAAACGACCCAAGCCGAGAGGGAAGCTAAAACGCTTGAACGGAATTTTGGAATCTAGATAAAAGATTTAATAAAGATTGCTACAAATCTCGCACGTCCGCGCCGGCATTCCGTCCGCCTGCCGGCCGACAAATTGCCAGATCAGCATCGACAGCATATGATGCATACATATCCGGTTGGCTTTGAGTATAGAACCGCAACGCTTCGTACGCAACGGTTCCCACGCGTACTTTTTTTTCTATCTTCTGACGCGTCCTTCAACGACCGTTTGGCTGTTCTCTGCTGAATATGCCATAGCTGCTCGTAGCGCAAAACTACTTCCGATGGAGTGCTCGAGTGTGCCGAGTGGTTCAAAAAATTCGCTTCCTAAGGGGATTAACTTCGTTTCCGATTCGCTCTAGCTTTGAGCGTGTGTGGCAGTAGCCATGTGTGTGTACGAAGCCTTTTTTGTATTATACATGGCAAAAAAGACTCGTCCAAAATCTGCTGGGTTGTAAAAGTTTCAAATCGTGCATCGCTGTGGCACGCATTCGGGGAAGCCTTGCGTAGTGTGGAAGATGAAAACTAATTAAACTCGAATGCAATATTTTCCACACGCCGCCGCCACAAGCCTTGCACACGTGTGACAGTCGCGAGTCTCGCGGTGCTGGAATAATGACAGATGCGAAGCGCCGACCGTGGCAAACAGTGAGGAAGATGCTTGGCAGAGCTTAGGCATCGGATGTCGATTGAAGCACGCATTGAATGTCACTGTGAAGGACGCACTGCTGTGCGGAGCGTGAGGAGCTGTGGTGTAGATTTTGATGAAATTAGCTTTCTTTAGGCACCGCCGCCATTGGGTAGCGGGGGGAGCGAACAATGTCGTATCGTTTAATTTTGGGCGCAGATTACATTGTTGAAGGTGTAGTGTTTTTCTTTCATCTTGTTTCTAAGCTCAAACGGTTGACCTTTTTGCGTTACACAGAAAAAGATATCCCACGAACTAAAATGTGGCTCACGTTGCCCGTAAAATCAACACTCGTAGGATGTAGCGTGTTGTTTAGCGGTGGGATGATGGGATTTTGCACCCTACACTGGAGGATGATGATGTGGCAATAATGAAGAGGAAAGATGCTATGTTGGATTATGTTTTTTTGCTGGTGTGATCAAAGTTTGTGTGCGTTGGATGATAAATTAGACGTTGAAGCACCGTAATGAAAATTTCGTCTGATAGTGTTGATCCGCTCTACGTAATAGGCGTGTGGCAATGATAGGAACATAATGCTGACTAATTTGTCATGTTTGGCAAAATAGCTTGTCTAGTGCAGGAAGGAGCTTTTCGCGTGGCCGGTAGTGAACATTTTTGTTATACTTTTAAAATCACCAGCAAGCTAGGCGATAACTTACATCGAATAGGAATAATACTAGATCAAATAAAGGAGTACTTCCATATATTTTCAAAGTTAGACTTCTGATTAAGCATTAAGAGCTTGTTTTACATGTAAAGGATATTACAGTGTAAAAGCAATTTTGAAGCAACAAATTACTTGATGAAACATGCTAGTTACATCAACTGTTTGGCATCATGTTTTATGAGAATTTTCAATCGACACGAGTAGTTTGCAACTAGTGCAAACAACTTCCAGTAACAGTCACTGTCGGAACCATTGCCTGTTTCGGGTGCTTTTGCTTTCAGCAAAACAGTCCAATCGATGTCGTTTCGGGGGCAATGAAAAAAGGGAAAATTGGGAACTACCGGCCAAACTTTTAATCACCTTTGTAACTTTCACCTTGCACGTGATGTGCATCCTGCCCTGTGCACAAATTCGGTGAAGCTGTTTGATAAATGAACAGTTTGGATCAATAATCATTACACTTACATGCCCATACGCACACATGTTTATTGGCGTTCACTTTCCCACCGAGCGGCAAGATCCTGCACGAGGCGAGACAAATTGTGATCTTTCGCTGCGTTTTCACCGGCACAACACTGTACCCCGGCAAATGGGGTAAACATTACGTTTCAGCTCACCCGGCGCGGTGTAATTACTGGCGTTATTGGTTCAGGCTGGTTCCGATACGCCTTAAACTGTGCACCGTTGTGGGGTGGATTTTGATGCTGTGACTTGCTTGTTTGTTTGTTTGGCTCCGCCGCTGCGCTCCTGTGGAGCGGTCTGTGGGGAAAAGCGCGCTCATCGACTCCGCGATGGCACTGGGGGCAATTACAAGCAAGCGTTTGCCTCATGCGCTTCATGCGTGCGACCGGGAAAATTAACTGCCCATGATTGCGTACGGCGGCGGCGGCCGGTAGGAAGCCAATGGAGTCAAATTATCATTGAACTGCGCGTGACCAAATGTGCGGTGCCAGTGAAAAAAGAAAAGCGGATAAGCAATTCTACTGCAAAACTTGCCGTTGATAACGAGCTGATAGTTTGTGGCTTGCGAGTAATTGCAATCTCGATGTGTGTGCATGTGATGAATGTATTACAAGTGCTGCAAATTTCCATACAGCACGCTGCAAATTGATCCCACACTAAATTGAATTCGTTAGCGAGCCGGTTCGGTGTTGGTGGAAATGTTGCATTAGTACCCAATTGCATCAATTTCATATGTGTGCAATGCCTCTATTCGTAGGTAGCAAATGGATGGATTAGCGATGCTGCTGCTGGGTGGGTAGGTGTAGGTAATTTACATCCATCCAAAGCACCTCTAAAGCTTTCCATCTGCCCCGCTGTCTGACTGCCGGCCTGCACGGACGCAACATAATCAACGGCACATAAAGAATCTACATCCAAACATTGGTTGCGATCGAGCGGGTTTTGATACACATGAGGGAAGGTAGATAACTGGCATTTACCGGAAACCGGAAAGGTCGTTAAAACATAAAATGTAATCCAACCGCGATGCAACAGTGCATGGCAGTGGCAGTGCTTCGGAATGGGATCATACAGGCATCGACGAAATCGCTGGCCAAACTGGCTTCCCGCCACTGACCGGTTGACTGACTGGCTACCATCCAACCTTTTTTGATTGATATCGCTGTGCAGCGGTGGGCTGACCTGACGCTTTTGCCACAAAATAGCTGATTTGTTGCAGCGTGCATTACAAAATGCAGCAAAACTAGCGTGCCTATCTCATGCGCATCATAATTTCATAATGTAATTATTGCCATCCATACAAAACCATTGATTATGTCTGGCCAGGGCCGGTTGGCCGGTTGATAGGTCCGCTTTCGAGCGGGTAAAGCCATATCTGGCGGCTGCAGGCTCATCGGGGGTAGTCGTTGCAACGGGTAGTTGCCTGGACCAATTGGAAATGAAGCGAAAGCAGTGTGGGCACATAATGGAAAGCGTGGTTTAATTGTTTAAATTCTAGCCATTACCACACACACACACACACACACCCATTGCAACATATTTGCCCCAATCTTTGGGGTTAAGCGTTCAATCATCGGTTCCGTCGAGTCGGTTGAGTGGAAACGATAGCGAATGGGGAAAGAACGGTTACAGTTTTATTTTTGTGTGGAGGATAGATGGATAGAAAGGGGGGGAGGGGGGGACCGATGGCGTGATAAAGCACAATGAACATTTATCACTTGATTTGAGGAGGATGTGGGATGCATTGGATGTTGTTGGCACGTCTGTGATGTGTTGAAACGCTCGCAAGTAGAACGCCAAAAAATGGGATGAACCACTTAATAGGAATTAATCGTTTGTGTGACGATGATTGTGAAAAGTGTGGTAAATTATACATTAAATAACTCAATTATTGATTGCAATTTGTTGCTTTTAAACACTTTGTCGACAAAAGTACAGTGTTGTAAGGGTCACACATCACATAAGCCATCAGCAATAAGGCAAAGTGTGAACACATCGTCCCCCACAGCCGTGCCTCTTTTCTAGCGTCCTACCAACTCAACACACATTGTGCATGTGTTGCAACAGAGCATAATAATAAATCGATCACGCTTTTACGGGAAATGCACTCCCACTCGGTCGGTTTTGTTGACAGACCGTCCCGCGTTGCGTTGGCGCCGTACAGTGGGATGAAAGTGAATGCACTTCACGTGCATTTTTCCCTTGTCAGCGTCAAAAGCATGCGGTCCCCCTAGAGCTCCACACGGCAACGGGAGCGGGAGTAATCTTTAAACATCAAAGAGCAGACGAAACAATCATTGGTGGTTTTTGGCCGCAAACAGCAACAACATTACCCAAACAACAGTAAAACAGAGGGGAGGGGGGGAGAGAGGGCGTCAATTGAGACTCTGTTGCATAAAGTTGTTTGTGTCACTGGTGCACGGCACCACTTGTGGACAATCGCACTTTGGCTTGGCGCGATTTTCTCGGTCGCCCTTGCCCTACCGTGTGCTCCAGAGCGGGGTGCACAGGAGAACGTGAGGGGGGGGGGGTACTCATTTTCCAGCCACCAGTACCAGCGGTGCGCAATTGAATGCAAAAAGGGCTCGCGAGTGCAAAGTGGCAAATGTTTGAGAAACAAGCATAAAATATGTTTTATGGTTAAACTTTCAACTTTTGTGCCCGCTCGGTTTCCCCTCCCCCCCCCCTCCCAGCGTGCGGATTAGTGGCGTTTCGAAGGCATGAAAAGAGCTGGTGGAAAATTAAAATATGTCATCGCCGTGCGGTGCGCGAACTCGTTAAAATGTTGGCAAAGCTTTGGGCGTTCGTAGTGTGCTCGGTGTGTGGGTTTGTGTGTTTTTTTCCCGCTTTCGTCCACTTTTTTGCGTTCTGCTGCGTGGTAAAGTTTTTCACGTTCACGCTTTGCTGGGAATGGCTGTACCGCATGCGCCGGGCGAGATGCCACGCGAGATGCTGGTGGCGTTGCTTTTCGTTGCAGCAGCAGCAGCATCTCGGCACGATCAACAACTCGGCACAATCGCGCACACAAAAGCAATAGCGTGACAATAGCAACAAAAAAATGGTGGGGTGAGTTTGTGGGTGCGCTTACGTGTCGACAAGACACACACTGTCTTCCTCCCAGGGGCCAATGCATAGCTGGCTGCATCTTGCATCGGGCCGCTAGCTGCAAACACTGGGCACGCATCCTAAGCAACCGTTCGATGGCGTGGTTGCGGTGCGTTTATGCGATGATGCAACGTGTCGTATTTAAATTTTTATCTGCACATCACTTTATCACGCCATGGTTGGCTGGGCGATAGTGGTGGGTGGAAGAAGATGAAGCTTCGGTCTAACCCTTCGTGTTTTGTAGCGCAATTGCACTGATTTTAGAAATTGTTGGGCAAAAATGTCATAAAAGTCGCCCAAATGTAGGCAATATGCCTAGCAAAATTGTTGCTTTTAAGACAATCGAAACGAAATAAACACATTTTTACTTCCTAATAACTTTTACACCTATTTTTTTGAAAAAAAAACAAAATATAAACTTTTATTTCACGTTAAAACGAACGTAAAATATATCCAACTACGGGCTGAAAATACAATCCCTTTTTTTCTCTACAAAATGTGGCATTTGCGGTGCATTTTTCACTAAACTTTGCTCCAAAATTGTACCACAAATGGCACACATATTGCTTCCTCCCCTGAGATGCACCTTTCCGCAGCCGTCCCTAGCACAAGCTTTTCCCACTGACCCGATGGTGATGATTCGAGCCGCAGCGGGCACGGCCGCTCCCTTCCGTCGTGGCGGGATAATTATGGAAATTGCCAAGAAGTTAACGCGAGGTCGCACCACCGCACAACTCAACCTTTGGTTTGGGTTGGTTGGAGTTTTTTTCTTCTCTTGCTCTCGCCCGACGATACGCCCGATCGCGCTGTGTGGCTGGAGGTGAGATGAGGTCGGACCAAAGCCGCCAGATCGCCGACTAGCAAAAGTCGCCGTCGTCGTCGTCGTCGTCGTCGTCGTCGACGTCGTTTTCTCATTTTCCCGTGCCCGACGGTTTGTCGTCGTTGTTGCACAAAGTTTCATCTACTTCTAGCTCTAGCGCGGGAGATGATGGTGCACTATGATTTATGCTAAGATTATGTCACGATCCTCACAGCCGATGAAGCTGCGGTGGAGCATCCGGAGAGTATGGTGGAGAAGCTTGCGGTGGTGTCGAGTTTTTCCACCAAACTCGTAACTTTTTTTCCCTTAACTTTTCTGTGCTTTTTTTTTCTATTGCATGCTCGTCTTTGCCCTTGCCCAGGGCCCTGTAAATAGCAACGCAAAACTAACCAAACAAAAAAACGAAAAAGGGCTGCGCAGTCTCATTTGATCGAGTGCGGTGTGCAATGGCTTAGGGGGGTTTGTTAGCCTTTTTTGGTTCACTTGGTGCTGCTTGAGATGAGGCCCTTTCCACGAATGCAATGCAGCGCGCGCAAGATTATGGCTATGATGAGCGTGGTGTGGTAAAGTAACAAAAAACCAAAATAAAAAAAAAAAAGCTTCAAGCGATGAAGTTTAGCAATCGTCAGCATCGAGAATTTATGACGGCTCTAACCCTCCTAACCCGAAGAACGGAATTATGGTGTCGTCGGTGAGAAATTGTTCACCGCGCACGAAACGTGCCCCCCCCCGTACAGCACGGTGCTGGAAGATATAAAAGCGGTGGGGCGATGCTAGCAGCAGTTGGCGAATAATGCGAATTAAACGGCACACTATGGTTGGCGTTTAATGAGTATGCAAATGATTTATTGTAAAAGTTGTTGAAAGTATAGCAGTATAGCTGCTCGTGATTGCAATCGATGATCGGGTCTCGTCAGGTGGTAAAACAGGAGGTTCATGGTCTTTTTTTACCGTGTTTGTTTATTTTACTATGAACTGGAGATTAAGGCATTGCACAGTAACAAGACAAGACCTATCCAGTGAGCGTTGCTTTAAAACACCTCAAAGGTTTAGTCAGTTTGTTTGGTTTAGTCTATAGATACGTTTAGCCAAACGTTTGGCTATTTATGATAAAGCTATTGGCTCAAAATAATGCTACCTTCAGTGCATAGGAAGGAATTAACAGAGAGTTTAAGCCATACACGAATGGATAAAACGCTTATTTTCATCGGTTTGTTTACATTCATACCTCGAAGAGATTCGTTATAAAATGGCTTAACATTTATTTTGTTTCTCTAATGCGAGCATGGCATTCACCTGTGAGCATTGTGCGCATTAAAGGACACACACACTGTCTGCAGTGACAGTAGCGAAACCGACAGATGCGGGTGTCTAGCAAGGGAACGGCCGTGTCACGTTCACGCGTTCGTGCCGGTTCTAAAAATAAAGCGAAACCTTCGAACCAAACGCGCACTACGGCGTTATCGGCTTAATCAGTCACCTCTTTCCAGTCACCGGCGTTCACGGTTGGAAAAACTCGTTCCGTGACACAGCTCACGCGCTCTCACCTGTCACCCGTTCCCGAAACCGCTCACTTCAGAATCATCTGGGGCCGCTCATTAGCTGGCGTCCTCGGGTTGGTACGTCTGGTGCAACTACTGCAACACAATCAAGCGGGAGCATGCTTTGCATACGCACTTGTGACGCACTCGAACGCAGTCACCGTTGCTGGCTGTGTGCTGCGTGTACGGTGCGTTTTCTTGCACGACACGACGTCCACGTACGCCAGCTAATGAGAAGGTTCTCGGGGGGTAGTCGCTTCCACGCAACGGTGAACTCGAGACCTGCCCCCGGTCGACCTTGGCCGGGGGTTAGTACCTTGGGCGAAATGTGCACCCATAATGCAAAGGGTGGAGCGGAGCGCAACGGTCGATGCAATGCGCTGCATACACAGCTGTGAGTCGAAATTTAATCACAACAGCCTCCAACGGCTCGGTGGCTGCACCACGAAAGCGCCTAAGACATTCACCTCCCGCTCATCACTCACCTTCGCCACGAGTTAAATCTTGCGCGGCGTGTGCATTTGGGCTAAATTGGGCTGCAGGGCGCCCGAAATTATGACAGCTGAAGCTGCCATGCGCCCGCTACGAAACGAATCGTGCGCCCTTGCTCACACCTACGCAGCGTGGCTCACAATTATTTTTCGGGGAGGCCTCGCGAGGTGCGGTACACTATGGTTTTGGTGGGCTGGTAGATTTCGCCATTGTGCCAGGCGAGCTACAATTTCGAAGACCTCCCTCCCCGGGTACATTTATGCCGCTGGCAGGGTGCGAAAAGGTCATCGGCCATATTCGGTAAAGGTGTTCGTGTTAGAGAAAAAACTGTGAACAGCCAGAATTATAGACCGCCGGACTAGTTTGTAGTTTTGCGAAAGGTTAGCAATGCGCCTTTAGTAAAGAATGCATGCTTCGGTAAACAATACGATTTTGATCCGTTTTTTTTTTTTGGTTTGTGGCAGTTCGATTAATTCGATGACAAATGGTCAATGCGGAATGAGATGGTGGGTAGTGTTGGGCGTTAACCCGTCCGCCTTGGCGGAAGTGCTGAAGCTGAAGAATCAAATAGTCGATCAAAACAAGAAACTGGACCTCACAAAACTCCCTATTCTGTCTCAGTGCTGCTCCACGCAATAAATGGTGTGGCGAGGGTGAAGCGAACACGGCCGCTCCATGTGCGTGGACGGTACCCGTGACGAGTTAAATTAATGCGCACAGAGTGTGGATTAAGTTGAATGCAAATTTATGAGCAAAACCTGTGGGTAGAGTGTGTGTGTGTGGTGTTGTTTCAGCAAAAGATTAAATTAAAATTAACACACGGCAGAGAGAACGAAGCAGAACGACGAATAACGGATAAAACAAATAAACAATATCGTCGTCCAGCGGGTACGAGCTTGCAATCGTTGCTGCTAGATGGCGCTGTCCGTGTTAGTGTCCGATTGGTGAAAAGCTGAATAAATATAAATCAAACCAACGGAAAGGGGTCTAGAAAATGACAAACTGGAGTTTGCTCTGTCGTCCAGGGGGTGGTTTTGTTTTTCTTTCGCATGAATCGCCAAAGCGACTGAAGATGATGAATGTTGCCTAGTGGCCGTAGAACTCGTTTACTAAAGTATCGTTCAATTGTGAGGAAATAATTGTGTTTAAACTAAAAAAACAATCACCTGAAACTGACTGTTACATTCGAACCAGTTCGAGATGGTGTGACGGGGCTCGTCTAAGTACTTTAGCATGGGCGGTCGGGATGAAGAAAGTCAAACAGTAGAGAAGAATGGCTCATAAAAACGCATCAAATTGTTACAATCACTACAATCGGCACAACAAAAAAGACAAATGCAGCCCGGCCACATTTGCCCGGCCCATTAACCGCAACTGAGGACGGTGCAGCAGTTTGGCCGTAACAAATGAACTGCCACTAACGCGTGATCAGCTAACGATTTGTGAAGATCGCACTGGTGGTACTTTCCGAACTGTAGGCGACTCTATTGTTTGCCTCTATGTTGGGGGGGGGTACGAGTTGTGCCCGGTACACAATCGGCAATAATATTTACGATCGCATAAAAATAATAGTAAAACAGCATTTCAGCAAATGAAAAGAGGGCCATTATGTTAAACGCGAGGTGTTTTGTTCGACGATGAGTGTAATGGTATTTACACAGAAGATATTGTATATGTGTGTTCGGTGTTTTTTTTTTTGCTGACGTTAATGTTAAAAAAATGCTACAATTTATGGATTTCCATTTCCATAAATGCTCACGTGAGTCAAGGACTACAGGACCTTTAAAATCCATTAACATCGGTCGGCGCAGTACCGGTGTAGATTTGGTAGTACCATTCATCATGCTTTCGGATGCTTTCGGTCGTAAATTATACTGCGACGTATATAAAATTCCAATAATCAACGAATTGTGCTGGCTGGCGGAATGTGTTAAAACAAAAGCAGCAAAGAACAATAGTGCAGTCGGACGGAGATGAGAGATGGGCAGCAACAACAAAAAAACCCAAACGAACAGTAGTCAACTGTCAAACAAGAAGCGCCCGGATATGGCCGACGTTAGGTTGTCAAAAAGAAAGGGGTTTTTATTTATGTGCGCTACTACAGCAAAATGTCGAAAATGATACGCGCCATTCGTGGTAGAGAGAAAGGGAGAGAGATAGACACGAACATATTGTGAGTGAAAGAGAGATCTGAGACTGGCGAGAACCAGGCGCCACCATCATCAGTGTCGGTTCGGTTTGAGGACAAGGCGAACAATGACAAAAGTGTATCAATTACACTTTAATGGGAGGCTGTGGGCCACTGCAGAAGCAACGCAAATGGTGCGCAGAGGGGGCCAAGAGACAAGGGCGGTGTGTCATTTGTGGCTCCGGTAATGATCGGCGTGTGTAATGCGTGGCCTCTCCGTCCCGTCGAGTGGGCCTTTGCGTAGCCATACGCGGCAGCATGATGAATAAAATTGAACCTTTAATCTTGTCATTATCTCATTTTGAAGTCCACGTCGCCGTCCGGCATTCGACGCTGCAGGGCTTGTCCAACCCTTTCGCTACTTTGAGGGCATCGAGAGGGGGGAAGCAAGGACGATGCGTAAATATTGATATGTCTGCACAGGACATTCTTTGTTCGATTGCTGAAGGGATGGTTTAACGTTGGATAACGTTGAAACGCTTTAAAAGCGGGAAGTGTTGTGTGTAGTACGGATGTAGTATGGAATACAGCAAAAATGTAAATTTTACATCCTTCATCCCTGCAAGCCTCCCCTGGCTGGTTGGTTGAACCATGGTCAAGTAATGGTTTGTACAGTTGCCGCATTTTTTGTTGTTGTACCGACTCGGCGTCAACGAAAGGATGTGTGGTGTGTTGTTGTATTTTGCGACGACGCTGATTAACGCCATTGCGTTCTATTATTGCACCCATCGGTGGAAGATGATCGTTTACGGTGAGTCCTGCATATTTTTTGTGTGTCAGCTCACCCCACAACGATTGTTTTTTATCTTTCCACAGCATTAAATGCGATTGTTACCACACGCTATCATTACAGCAGGTGTTTTTTTTTCAGTTCGTCTCTCCTTTTTATAAGCCCCGGTTGTACTCGAACAATTAAATCGGCGAGTTTATCCCATTACAGTGCGGGGCAATGCTTCGATAGCATTCCGGTGTGTGATTAAATATTTAACGCGTTTTGTTCACTTACCGCACAGATTTATTGCACATTGTGTGCTTGTTTTTTGTTGGTAGTGCTATATACTGCCCTGCTATAATCCTATCTACCGTTGATGTGAATTATGATTTTTAGCCCTTTTGATTACGCTAAATAGATGCACGGTTTGTGTGATTCATGAATAGGAAATGTAATTAGTGCATATGATTATGACGGTTGCTTTAATTTATTAAACGGAGTAAAAACAAACACGAGAGCAACATAAAATTGAAGTCATTTTGCTATTCAACCAATCAACTTTCATCCATCAGCAGCTCGCCCAACGCTCCGTAAAGGCAATCGTGCCAGGGAAGCAGAAGCTCTAGTAAAACCTGCTGCAGAGTTTGATAAAAACTTTGTTCCAAAACTCGCTATCAGACGCGAAGCATAAAGGATTCTAACTTTAGGTTGGTTTTTGTCCAATGTGTCGCTTTGGAAGCTTTCTGTGAAAATGGGTTGCAGTTTCCCCAGCAATAAGCTGATGGCTGCAAATGGTGTTTTGGGAAACTGTGTATGTATGTATATTTTTTCAGCCACATTAGCTTTCGTGACGATAAAATATTTTAGCGAGAGCCTGCTTCACACTGCAGTCGGGTGTGTGCACTTCGTGTGAGCATTAGTATGCCGTTTGGGAAACTTTGATGTGCTCTGTTGAGAATTGTAATGTGCTGAGTTGGTTTCTGGGGAGCTTTTGTGGTGGAGTTTCGAACGAAAAATAATGCATAACATTGTTACCTTTGATGTGCAGATTGTGGTGGAAATGTTGTATATGGATGTGGATGTGACACACACACAATCCTTTTATTCTAGATTTAGCAGGTTGGAATTTGGACGTGGTGATGAAATGGTTATTTAAAAAAGGGCAATGTTGTCAACATAATTTCTTGTATTTGTCTTGATGTCCACGAAGTCAAGAAGAAAATAGATGGCAGAGGTTCAAGTTTATTTATTTGTTTTTTGAAAAATCAGGTCGACAAGATCTGTCAGGGGATTGTCAATAAAAAAAATCAATGAATGGGTTGCTGTCTTCGATTGATTTCCTTGCTTTTTCTTCTCCTAAAAGCATTGTTTTCCTAGAATCAGAACAATTGCACAGTGCTTACCGTGAACTGTAATTAATTGGTTCGATTTCTCTGTAACGCCAATAGAAGAAAATGGGAGAAAAATCACAAAGTAAAATGATTCACGCGACCGAGCGATGCGCAACGGAAGTAGTAGAGATGTTTTTTTCTTCTGCCCGACTTGGCCTTTCATTCGCTAGAACAATGTTGGACTTGACGTTTTCGTTTTCCATTTTTCCGCAGCGCAGCAATGGGACGACGGGCGATGAAAGGTAGTAAAAAATCAGATTAATTTTGCACGCGAGTGCAGGTGGGGTGGTATTTTTAGTTCCAAAGCGAAGGATGGTTTATGTTCATAATGCTAATGCTTCTATAAGTATGGAAAGGTAAATAAAAAAAATAATAATACGGTTCTTGGTTTAATCATTTTAAACTGTACTGAGCGCAGGATGGCAGGTCGGTGCGCGATGCCCGTTGTTTGCGTTCTGCGGTGAGGAAACTATTTTTCAAGAACCCACCACTACGTGAAGTGCAAATAAATTAGCTCCCTCTAGCTCTGGCAGAAGTGAAATCATTTAATCTTTTCCACCTTTTTCAATCTTCCCTTTTTGCTGGGTGCTCCGAGCGAGAACGCTTTTTTGCTGAGCCGGTGCTGGTCCGCTAATGTCGGTAGCTTTCGCTTAATGGGAAGCAATTAGGATGGGAATGTTTTATTTCGTACGCTTTCAGTTCTGTTACTTTTGTGCGTAATTACAACTGTTCTTGGGTGGTGCATACTTGCTCCAGCCTCTTCAAATAGATGGGCGAGTAAAAAAAGGAGCTCGCCCCGCGTGTATAAGCGTATTCGTCGTAAAACAGCAACAAAAGCGACAGCCTGCACGCGATCGCCATTTAATAATGGCGCTGACATTTGCAGCGTACGAAGCTATTTGGCAAACAAAAGCATGTAAATCGGTACAAGTGTACGAAAACAAAGGCAGTGACAGCCTTACTCTGGTTTGCGCAGTGCCTTGAGGTGTTTTTTTGGGACAACAAAACCAAGCCAACGAAAAAGTACGCGTACACGTTTGAAGGATATCTGCGCGTCGAAGCTGAAAAGGAGCGCGAAAGCAGAACACGCAAAAGCAAGCTGTGATCCACTAGTGTGTGGCATTTATGCACCATCCTGGCGTGCTGCGATTCGCTCAAGGTTGTTGCTACGGGTAAGCACCGCCTTTTTAAACAACGATGGTACACGCGCTCGCTGGAAATGTCATCCAACGGTGGTGTGCATTGATGATCGTGCAGCAGGCAATTGATGGAAACGGGGAAGGCTGGAAGATTTCTTAAGGCGTCCACGTGTGCAACTGTCTTGGGATCAGTCTCTGCATCTGCTGTGTGAGCTCGGCTTGCTGTGTCCGTACTGAAAAGGGCACGAGCACCAGGTTGCGCAAAATACCTTCCCGCTGCTCCTGCTCGAGGCAAGGTTCGATCCGTTTGGGGACTTCGGCCAATGGCAAACGGTGATGGAGGCGATGGTTTTGTGGCAAAAGCGAAGGTCGTCCGGTTTGGATAGTTCCGACCGAGATGAGGTTTTCCGAGATGCCTTCCCAAGATCTGCACTTCGTGGGCAGGCGAAAGCGACGATGTTTCCACCACGCAGCTCGCCAGCCCGCACCGGTAAAAGGGCACTGCGGTGCGGCAACGATGATATTACGTTTGCCTCGGGAAGGCAACCACAATGGTTATTGTGGTTGCCCGGTCGTGCCGGCGGTCACGGAAGTAAAGGTTGATGATGCTGCAGCTCTTTTGCACCTTACGGCTCTCGATTCGTTCCACACAAACAAGAGCTCTCTATCCTGTTATGGCATCGTATCGTATCGATGTTCGTTTGAAAGATGATTACATTCTTCGGTACGGGCCCCCGTTTTTGAAGGGTTTTGGGATGGCATTTTCTCAATCGGAAAACATATTGCATACGGGGCACGGTGGCTTTCCGAGACTCAATTACAACCCACTCCACGGCACAAGTACGTCTCAACGGACACCTTCGGCACGCCGGAAACAAATCTCGTCCCGGGAGTGGTCGTCCAAGTATTTCATGTCCATGTCCCGCGTGTGGAAGTGCTCGTTCAGAAGCAATTTTAGCGCCGGAACATCATCGCCCGTTGGGATCGTGTTGCTGCTTGTATGTTGGGTTTGGGAAAATTGAATGTTTGAATTCAAAATTAAACAACAATCGATGCTGCATTCCTTTGTCCCGTGCGATGCTTGCTTAGCTTAGCCAAACGATTACAGCGTTTGCGTGCCCGGGCGGTACGTGCTGGCAGTGTACATTCCGGAGCGGACAAGTGCACAACCGGATCCGGAATGGGGATTGTTTGGCAGCACGGAGAAGGCTGTACATTTTGACGGTGGCCATACTTTGCACCCAGATTCCATCCTCGAGCTGATCCTAACAACCAGATGCAATGCGATGCTATCGAATCGTGCGTACTGCTCCAAAACAATGGAGCTCACGTGTCGTAAATAATAAGCACCAAAGGACGAATTTTGGAGCCTGGAATGTCTCCATCGCTACACAGGAATTTGTAGGCACACAAGTGTGTGTGCGTGGGACATGTTTGATAGCCTGATTGCAAGATTAAACATTCCGCTCGATTGCATGGCGGGAATTTGAAGTATTTGAGCTTTTTTTCCGGCCACGGGACAACTCGATCGTTCTACCGAAACGAGTTTTCACCGAAAGTGGCCATTAATCATGCAGCATAATTGGTAGATTCTAATTGTTACCAAATGTCGCGATTGAGAATGGTCGCACACGGTGTTGCAAACGAGCATGCCGTGAAATGCCACGTGATGGAATTTATTACGAATGGATGGCAGCGCATCCCCGGCACGGTTACGGGTATACAGGGGTATCGCTCTCTTGTTTTTCCAATGAGCCAAACATTCAGCACCGGTTCTGAGCCAGTTTGTATGCCCTCTCTTCGGCCGTGCAGCGACAAAAGTGTAATTAAAGCGATATTCATCTCTGGTTGAGCAAAAAGAAAAAGGACGATGACGAGGCTCGATGACAGGAGCAAATATTTATATCTTCCCCTTACCCCGTATTTCCTCCTTGTGATTCTTCCCCCTTGATTTGTGTGTTCTCCGGACGGTTGGTGTATAGCGTTTGTAGTGTTTTTCTTCCATCTCTGTCACTCTTTCTGCTTCGCTGCTGCCATTTCCCTCGCAATCTGGTGAGTGAGGCTGAGTGGTTGAGATCCTTGTTGGATGTTTTTTTTCTTCCTTCTGCTGATTGCTCGTTCGCAAAAAGGTTTAACAATGGCAGGATTAACGATCACTGTAATTAACAGAAGCCTAGAGGCGACCGAGGTTGTTACCGGCGACAGCGGCACGGTGATCCTGACAGCAATTCTGCAAGGATGGCAGAGCAGGGCTGGAGTTTTGCTGCTGGGTTGTGGTTGGCCAAACCGGAAGAAAGGGCAGGAAGGGGTCCAACAATAACGATCCAATTTCAAGGGCTTTATACAAAAGGGGCGTGTGTGTGTGTGTGTGTGTGCATAGCCGGCAGAAGGGTTTGATGGCAACCTGGTGATGACAGCGTCGCAGTAGGCGCGGAACCCTGGTCGCTGTTTGCTGCCTTGCACAGCAACGCAGCTGTCAAATCAACAGGTCGCGCGGTTGGCAGCGGGTCGTCGGGCACGTATCGTATGCTGTGGTGGAAGAATTTGGCCGGTTGTGATGTTTTGGGAACGCGATTCGATCAAACCAAGTGTAAGGCATAGTGGTGAGATTTTACATTGCAATGGAATATGTAATCAAATGGCAGGGGGGCACAGTGTTTCATACGGTACATTTCCCCTGTGTGTGTGTGTGTGTGTGTGTGTTTGTTGGAGTTACCGTAGTGGCAGTGAGTTGGTAAAATATGAAGCCATCAAGATGGGAAATAAAAACAGAGGGCGAATTTTGATGTACGAAAGATTGGATGCTAACAAACGTTGGCGCTAGTGCAGTTACACCTCTTTTTAACCTTCGTTTAACTTTACTTTTATTTTCATTCTTCACAATCTCCATTTTTTTCGCCCTTGTTGTAGTTGGATGGTGTAAGAAGGTCGGAGATCGCTGTCGGAACCACCATGTCGAGGTGGGTTGAAAACACGGCTCGCGACATCATTTGAGCAATTAATCAACCCGTGGCCCCCGTGCCTGAACAAATAGGCGCGTCCTCCAGGTGAAACGAAAGGTAAGGGTTTTCCATTTTGATCTGCCACACAGCCGGCCTTTGTGTGTTTGTGACTGTGAGGCGAAGAAAATTTAGATGGACGGACGTGGAGGACAAATACACAGCATCCAGCAACGTACGGTTTGTTTTGAGTCTTGAAATTACCTCCACTCTACCCGGCGTATGCGTATGTTTTATTCAGCGTTGGCGGATTCGGTCCGCCAAATTGTGGTTTGGGTCTGCTGGGTAAACACACTTTCCTTAACCCGCTGAAATTTGGTGCTTTTGTGGCAGCGAAATGATGTTAAACATTTTCGGTAAAACAATAGCGTGATGAAGCTATGTTTGGAGTCTTTTTGTTCTGTAGCACCTAAACATAATTACATATTTAGCGCAACAAAAGCTGAAATTGTCCTTTTGAGTTGAGTTCTATCATTACCCTTCGGATTGCCGATTTGATGGGTTCGATTCCTTCGATCAATTGGGTTATAATTTTACCTAAATTTTCTCAGAAATCGGAGCTTCTGCTCCTCTCCCCAATAATAGCATCCTCGCTGTTTCCAATTAAGTAAATGAAATGAACCCAATCTTCACTGTTGGCCCCTCATTTACCACTCATAAAAAGAAAATGCAAATAGGCATCATTTGCCATCACCGAATCATGCAAAATAAACACACAAAAAAAAACCACCGCGAAGGACGCAGCTCCATTTCATTTCAAAACCGCCCGAGACGTGCTTCATCCCAAAGAAGAGAAAAGAACGAATAATACTCCGACATTCCATTAAGTATCGAAATGGGGGAAGCCGAGGGCACTCCCCGCCCCTTCAGGCTGAATGGCCTCATCAATTCTGAAAGCTGCGTTTTGCAATTTCATTCATTCCTCACAGCTCATCGAATTAATGCGTGATTTTTTGCTCCCCACCACCGGCAACCCAACCCCTCCCCGACATATCGCTCCCTCTTTTTTTTTGGGGTCAACCAAACCGAACACACTTTCCGATACGATTCCGCTACCGTGGACGCGCGGTCGCGATCGATCAAAAATCGGTGATAGAATGTCAAAGTTTCTGGAGCACTTTTACGGTGGCGCGTTAACTTTCGCTCATCTTGCTGCAAACGCTGCTGCGCTGTCAATCAAATGGTGCCGCCGATAATACCGCTGGGGGGGGGGGGGGAAAGTTCAGGGGGAGAGAAGCTGAAGTTTCGTAATTCGTAAGAAAGGTGCGGGACGGTTCGAAAGTTCAGCTTCGGTCGGGTGGGTTGGGCGAGGAGGAATCCTTACCATGATTCGGTTTCACGGGTCCGTATTTTATTTCCATCCCTTCGATCGAAATGTTCCGCTGTCTAGCGCACCGCACCTCCTGCCCGCCACCACTGGCCCGTGTGTGCCGATATCGCCGGAGTGTCTTTCGAACGGTGGATCATTAACAGTGCGGCGTGCACGAGGCGTGAAGGCTGCAAGCTCTCACGAAGTTGCGCTTTACTCGATCCGATATTCGTACCCACGAGGCCTATCAATTAATCTCGGTTCGTTGTCGATAGTGAGGCACTCGCAAAAAAGAAAAACCAAGCGAAGAAGAAACAATATTGCTGTACGCTTATATACTGCAGAGATACTGGATTATTGCAGTAGAGGAAATGATACTCGTGTAGTAAAAATGAAACATCACTATTCAATTTCATCAAATCATCCAGTATAAAAGTTTGTCCTTTTGCGCCGCATTTGTTTAGTATGTTTAAAATGATCAATCTCAATCATAAACCCACATTTTCAATCATCTATACCTTACCTTTACCTTTACCCAAAACCATTATCTTATCTTCGATGTCGCTAAAAATACACAGTGAAACCCCGTTTATCGCATCTGTTCAAAGAGTTATGCTTTGATCGGGAGCGCCGCGTTGTTGTAGCATTAACCCTTTTCTGCCTCGCCTGCTGTATGCTCACCGAGAAAGCATAACCCACCCTGCCTTCTGTGTGTTGGTGCGTATCGAGAGCCGGCGTATTTATGTGCCGGTGCTGGCGGTCGGTCTCTGCACGTTCGGCTTCGGCGGTTCGGGCATGAACGCGTGTTCTCTCGCTCTCTGGCTTTGCGTGTGTTTTGTGACTCTCGCGTTCATTTCTGTTCATTTCGATTTCAAACCATGATTTTGATTCATTTGTACCCAATGTTTTCTGTTTTATTTTGTTGATTACTTCTTTATATTAACTATTTTATGAATGGTTTATAGTTTAATTCATTTTTTAATTAATATGTAATATCATTTATGTTGTTCTTCAGATGAAAGTAGACTTTGCTTTCCTCGTTCATTTAATGGAATATGGAAATGCTTGTTTGAAGCACCTTGCAAATGCATTATTAACCCAATGATGATCTTAAAAGGCCGTAATATTTAGTTTAAACTTGATAGAATTTAGTTACAGTTTATTACCTTCAAAGGATAATTTTTTCCTGTGCAAAATAATTTAGCAAATATATTGTTTAAAATTAAACCAATTCAAATACTCTAACAAACGTGTTGGCCGGTGGTGCAGTCAGCGTTCGTTCACGCTTTCCAGCGTCGTGCAGCCCGAGTGCGCGTGCCTTGGCCGAACGGAACACGGTTCCGTTCATCGCGCGTTCATCGCGCTGCTCTCTCCGCGGGCCCAAAAGCGCGTGGTGCGGCCACGCCGGTGCATTCCGTTCGGCGGCTTGAGCCTTTCGCCAGTGCATGAAGAAATGCGCGTTCAGTCTACGTAAAACAACCGCCAGGGAAGGTTGCCGTCGGTCTGCCCGTTCGCAAGCGAAACAACGCGCTGTGTGTGTGTGTTTTTTTAAAGCAGCCGCACGAGTTTCGGAACTTGGTGGCGAATGTGTTTTGAGCGTGGGGCGTTTGTCGTTCGTCGTAGCGATTGAAAGCATGCTTTGTGTGATTGTGGTTTTGCAAGCGTGAACGAGAAAAATATGCATTTTTGTGTGGTGTAAGGTGTGCTTTGAGTGTATCGCTAGGTATTGCGTTTGTTTTCATGTTTTAAATAACCATTAAGAGAGTATCGAATAAAACAACAAACAAACATATGTTGTTCTCTCACCACTTCTTCAGCTCTGTCGCTAAAGTTTCCCCAAGTAAAGGAAACGATCGTGAAAGGGGAAACTCGAATCAGGGTGGCAGTGGCAGTTAAAAGCTTGCTTTCTTGCGCCAACGGAGTGGAGATCTCGATCGACGGGCGAAGGTAGCTAGTAATTTTTGTGTGGATCCGGTTTATCCCCGCCGCCGAAGAAGCTCACCTTGGTGAAGATCTTCCGTGAAGGTGTGTTTGTGGCGATGGTTCGATTTATGCTTTGTACGGTTCCCGATATATATCGCGCTCCCAAGCAATCGTGTGTATTGGTGAGAGTTCCACGCCGGGGCACATAACGCTGCGATGCGTACACACTGCGAAGG
Organism: Anopheles arabiensis; assembly: GCF_016920715.1. Taxonomy (NCBI): domain Eukaryota; kingdom Metazoa; phylum Arthropoda; class Insecta; order Diptera; family Culicidae; genus Anopheles; species Anopheles arabiensis. The sequence goes on from NC_053517.1 coordinate 10,455,762, forward strand.
AAGAAGCGCTAAAATCCGAACACAAACATCATAATCGCCCTTCGTCGCAAAGGGAAGGGCTGTTGGCTGATAACGATGATCGCATGTTAAACTCCCCGTTTCGTACGATGAAGTTTTGGAAAAATCTGCAACGCAAGCAACATCTCTGGCTGCTGCTGGCGCACACAGTGCAAGCGAGTGTGTAATGTGCAATTTTGAACCGGAAACCGGATTGTAGCTGTGCTTCGTTTCGTAGGCGCATGGGGGAGTCGCGGCTTTTAGCCCGAGACAGTTCCAGTAGGGAAAACCGGTTTTTCTCGACCCAACCACTCGTTGGTTGGTTGTTGCTAATTTCCCCCTTCGCCGTCGATCGTCTCGGGGGGTGTTTTTCGTTGTTGTATTCCTGTGGGAGTTGATAAAGCATAAAAATTGCAAGCAAACGTGTAGCTCACCTTCGATCGAATTGCACTGATTCCACCCACCTTTCGTGCGGCAGGAGAAAGGCGTTCCATCCTGTGGCCCGAGCACCGAAAGAGTGCGCATAGTTTGGGTGTAGTTGTGTTTAATTGTTTCTCGTTTTTCCAGTTGCTGCAGTGTGCGTGGTTTCGTGACCGTGTGAAATGCTTCTTGTTTTGCTATCCGTGCAGGACACGATCGTCCATTGTCCTGTTAGTGTGTTTTCCCCCGCCGTGTGTTCAGTGTGATTATGAGCTGTGTTGAATGCTGATTGTTGAAAGAAACGAAGTGCAAGTGAGAGTGTAAAGCGAGCAAAGCGAGCTCAGTGTGCCACAACATAGTGTGCCGGGAAGCCTTGTGCCGGGTGGAAAACTGCATTTTTAGTAAACCTGATTCTGATCCGCCCGTCAACTACCGGCTGGAAGTGAGCCAACCCCGTTCGAATCCGAAAGACCCTTTCCCCACCGGGGTGTGGAACGAACCGAACGTCAACATCGCAGCAGATCAAAAGGCGCAGACTAACAACAGGACAGCGCTGAGAGGGAGAGAGTGCTGGACATCACAAGGTACGGAAGAGTTGATCGTCCTGCCTGTGCTGGCGTACGTATGGAGTGAACAATTATCGCATTACATTTTTAATTAACCCTACTCCCCCCCTCCCCCCCCACGGTAATGGAGCATAATGGCGCACGGCGTCGAGGTTGAGTGTGTGAGTTAACCGTTTCTTTCTCGTCGGCGGGTTCTTGTTGCCTCTCAGTGCAGTGGACCCGCCAGGAAGGAAAGGACCTTTGTGCTGTTGTGCTCAGCAAAATGAACCGACTGCGCTGGGACAAGTGTTATAAACTAACACACTTGCACTCACACACACACAATTAATGCTCAGGTGACAGGGTTTGGGTTATTTCTCTCTCATTTCCCGGAAAATACCTGTCCCTCCCAGTGAAAGCCCCGTGAGCAAAGAAAAGATTCCAATCACTACCACTAAAAGGGGTTTTCTTAGCAGATGAAAAGCAAAAACCAGTGGCAGCAGCACTCCATGACCACCCTCAACCAGCTGGTTTGGGTAGTACACTGCACCCCCGGCATGCCGGAACGTCTATCCAGCGCAGGGAGAAAAATCTGCCACGAGGTGAATCAACAAGTGGTTCCCGGGGATTGCTCGCATCACTGTGATCGTTTGGAGCCCAAGGGCGGTAGCCTTCCTGCTAACGGTACGGTAGGGGTTGAACGGCAGACAGGGACGAATGGAATGGAATGGAATGGAATGGGAAAATCGAAGGAACAGGGGCGATTGCGGGAGAGTTTTGTTTGATGTGCTTCGCACGTTTTATCAGGTGTGAGGTGAAAGTAAAGCAGCCACTGGTGGCTGAAAGATTTGTTTGTTTTAGCGGGTTTAATTAGTATTTGAACTAAAATGTTGCAATATACGGTATAAAAATCATACTTTTTAGCACGATCTCTTTCATGAAGTGGCTTTTTCTATTTTAATTTCACTGCCATGGGGGTAATGAATATGGTATGAAAAACAGTTTCCTCTCAAGCTGTTTGCCGTATGTTGTTCTTTATGATTTTGCGTGCTGCTCTTTCTTTCCTTGCCTGTGAAAAATTATTTATTTGTTTTTTGGTAAAACATGTTTTCGATCACGGTCTCCCCCGTCCCCCGCTGTTGCACTGTCCCTTGATTCGTCCCTTTACTTCCATTCCCATCGGTCATCCTGTCCATCGCCGGCTGCTCCATCGGGGCGCACTCTTTTCGGGGAGGCACACGGTTGAATCTTCTCTGCTTTTTTCGCTCTCTTTGTACGGCGTTCTGTCGTGTTTGTGTTTCCTGCTCTGCTTTCGAACCTGCATCGAACGGCAAATTATGCTAGCACCACCATGTTTTTTTTTGTGCGTGTGTTTGTGTTCAGTTCCGCAAAGCTCAGACGAACAAATTACGCGTGAAGAAGAGCCACAGTAGTTTTGGTGCGTTAGTCGAACTTTTATTTTTGGTTCGTTCGTTTTCTGGTGCTTTTGTTTCGGCCGGGCGGGTCAGATCGTTGAACCTTTTGGGGTGAGCATGTGCTAGCGGCTCGAGCAAACGCGCACATACAAGCATAATTGCGGTCCGCGGTGTGTGTGTGTGTGTGTGTTGCATTATTCGCAGGTACGCTTTGTTCGAAGTTTTCGGTGCCCTATCCGGTTCGGTGCTTTTCGCCCTGCGAGGGGCGGAAGTGGGCAAGACGCTCGATTTTGGTCGCTCGGTGCGATAAATTAGTGGTCATGCGTTGTGGGCTGGTTGGATGGTTGAGTCCCGTAGGCCCAAAAACCGGTCCCCCACCCAGAACGATGGCACGCGGTTTCGGCTGGACAGCAAAGACCGCGGCTCCGAAACGCGTGTTGGAAGGTGTGTATTGGACGCTTTGGACAAATGGTTTTCACCTTCCAGTTAAGGGAAGTGGCCAGTGTCATTGCACTTCCATTTGGATTTAACAACTGGATGGGAAGGTAGCCGACAAGCCACTGAACATGTCACTTCCAAAAGATGCATTGGACAAGATTAACTAAACATCATCCCAAAGGTGTCAATATGTTTGGGATGTAAAATCCTATCTTCTTATAGGTTCTGGACGTGTGTACCGATGCAGGGGGAGTGTGACTTAACGCACTGCACTTAAATGTGCCGATAAGTTAATGACCCTATAAATACGGCATCCGTACCTAGATGCCAGAGATAGATCGTCTGCTTTTGACCGCTTAGACATGGCGAGCATAGTTGCTGCTCCAAAATCGCTTTGATTTGATAAAATTGAACGTAGAATGTAAACAATGAAGTGCTTTTGCCCATATTCAACTCCAAAAACTTTCCCAAAGTTCAGCCCAGGTTAGGGAATGTTCAACGAAATAGATTATTCAGCACAGTACGGGTACATCCGACCCGCCTCTGCTGCCGACGGACGGTGTTGTGTACGGGCGCTCGGACCTGGCCCCGGCAATAGATCAAACTTTGCCATCCTACCGCCACAGTCACAGTCGTTTAGCTAGTCAAAAGCTTCGACTTTTGACTTTATTGAGTGAAGTGCGCTTCACAGACACGGTGCAGCACGTTACCGAAAAGCGCTCCGAAGGTCAACCTGTCCGATAAGACAAGCGTGAACTGGACGGGAGCTGCACGTGTCGCTCGAACGTCCAGTGTCCATCTCCGCCGAGCTTAATGGTAGAACCGCTCACGAACATGCTGCGCTAGAACGGTGCAGAAGTTTGTCCGTGTTTGCCTGTTCCCGTTCCCGGCGAGGAAATAATTGTATCCGATTTGTTGTCATATTGAATATTGCATTTCTTTCCGGCGCGGGTCCGAGAGACGAGGACTATCCTCCGTCCGAAGTTTTTCACTTCCGGCCACAGTGTCGGAAGTTTTCAATCAACTTTATGGAACTTTATCCTACCCGCGCTGGCCCGTGCAGCATGGCCTGTACGCTGCCGTCCGTCTGTACGAGCATTGGCACGAGGCCCCAAATGGAGTAAAAAGCAACCAGGAAAGCTTTAAATATTTAGCCACGTCGGCTCTTGAGGGCAGAGCAGCACGTTCGGATGCCATTTTCCTTTGCCGATTTAAGAGAGAGAGAGAGAGAGGGAGAGTACTGCAGCACTGTGCGCGCGGGCTGATGTCCGTGTTTGGTTGAATAAAAGTCCGATCCGGAGGAAAAGTACACTCCAATTAAGACATCTTAAGTGAGCGCAATAAATGTTGCCCAAGAATGATGACTCCCGCGTAACGTCCGTGCAGCATCGTACTGGAATCCTGCAGCGCGAGTCAAGTGAAGTGAAGTCAAGAACCGAAGAAAAACTGAAAATGAAAAGCCATACCCGAAGATGGACGAAATGCTGCTTGGCCCCAGCGTAGCTGCCGGTTCGAGTGCTGGTTGCAGATCTGTTGTTGAATATTTCATTGTGGCGCGCTGTTGGCGAAATGGATTTTTCACTTGCTTGTTCATCGAAGTTCCCGAAGCGTTCGCCAAGCGTCGTACTGCCCCGAGCCCCTTTCCGCTCGGAAACGGGTGGTCCTTTGGTCGGGCCGTGCCAAGACGGGACAGTAAGCTTTGCAGCTGTTGTGAGTGGGAAGTGTTTGCCAGTGGACATACCTTTTCGGTTGTCGCGAGAGACTGCGTTGCTTTGTGGCTCCAAATCATTACTTCTTGTGACGGGACGCTGTGCCGTGTGGGCATCCTATGTCCCAAGATGAGCAGCCGACTCACACTGGGATGGAAAATCGACTTTACTAGTCAGCCAGTTTGTGTAACGAGAGGAAGGAGAAGTTTTTCAGAAAAATAAACTCGCCGGGTGGAAACGTTTTTGGGTGAAAAGAATTGCAAAATTGCATTTCCCGAACTCCCCTGGTGAGGCACGTTTCGTTCACCATTTTTGACGTTGCTGCGTTCCTGCCACGTGCCGGGTGTAAAAGCTACAACCTGCTGGCACGGGTTGCCATTTTTCTCTCTCTTCACTTTGGTGCTTTATTTTCTGCCTGTTCCCCAACCAATGGAAAGTTAATTTCCCCATCAAATTGAGCGGGGACTGCCGGGGTAAAAAAAACACGGCGCATCAAATACGGGTAAAGTGATGTGTAAAGTTTTTGCACTTTCCTTCGTTAAGCTTGCAGCGTATTTCGTATTTCGTGCCGCGGGAGATTCCGGGAAGCAGCTCCATCGGTGATCATGATCGTTAGGTAATGAGAATAATGACGATTTCCATCCCGGGAGAGTAGAATGGCTTCACACTGACACTGACATTCCACCATTCGCTCGATGTACGTTTTAAAGCGCAGCGAGTGGCAGTCTTTAATTTCTCTCCACCGCGGGTTAATTACTTCTGCACATTTCGCAGACCCCACGACTCGCGGTCGCGTCTAATTTGGTGCGATGTTGCAAACGAGTCGCTCGTTGATGAGTTCTTCTTGTGCCACAATCACTCTCCGCCACAGAGCAAGCACAGAACTTTGCTGCGCTGTGTCGCAAACTGTGTGACGACCCGAAATGAGATAATTTCCCGTTTGACGTGCCATCGAAACAACTTCTACCTCCCTTTTTTTTGGCGTGGCGTGAACACCGAGGGCCGAAGAAACCGCCAACCGCCGGTCGGCTATTTCGGTGTTGCAGTTTTCTTCTCGTCTCGAATTTTAAGATGATTTTGAAACCACAAAACGAAAGAATCAAACCCAAATGAGGCCACGGCGGAGCGGTTTGTGAAGAACTGCAGCGTTTGTGCGACTGCTGCACGAGTCGCCAAACCGATGGGCCGATTCTGCGTTGCCGCACCGGTGAGCATGGCGAACTTAAAAGGTCCCTCTCCTCGTTACGGGCGCATATTCTTGAGTGCCCTTTGGTGGCAACAATTAATGCTGGATGCTCTGCGGAGTTGTGGATAAGTTGCTAGAACTTGGGAAAGGTGAAGCTGTGATGGTGCTTACGTTTGTATTGAGTTGGCCGTGAAGAGACTTGCGCACAAACTTATCAACTAAACTGAAGGGGTTTGCCTCAGAACATCAGCGCATTCGAAGTATTGCTTCACTGCAAACCCAAACCGTGTATAGAGCGTTGATCACGACGCTTCAGTGTTTCAGCGCTCTTCAATTGCCGCTCGTCATTCTTAAGTGTTTGTGCTAAGAATTTTGCATAATTAAAACAGTCACCATCGTTTCTGCAAGTCTGCGAGCGAGTGAGCGAGCGTGAAATTTCAGTACCATTTGTCACGACCGAAAACGAGGGGAGGTGGGTGAAATCAAACACACTTTTATCGAGGTTTTGTTGCGGTTGATGAACTGTTCTTCTTGAGTTCGGGTAGGGTTTGAGGGTTATCTTTCCACCCCCCCCCCCTCGGAACGATGTACTCGAAAGGAGCATTCGCCAGAGAGGACTTTCAACAGTCGTTAAGAGTTGCGTTTTGTCTCTAACGAAGTCAACCGGTAAACGTGGTAGCATTCGTTCCGTTTCCACCTGATTGGAGATCTCTCCAAGAGCGCGACAAACTGGAACGCTAAAACTCGCTAGTTTCACTGCGCGCGTGCTCTATCACGGCATTCGGATGGTATTTTCCCCCTGGGCGGTAGGATGTGTTATGAAGTTAGTTTGAAAAGCAAAAAAAAAAAGAACCATTTGCGTAGTGTGTGTTTATTAAAACCGTTCAGGCTTAATTAATCGATCTGTGCTGGGGGGGAGAGGGAAAACAGTGCACCGCTAATCTCCGGTAGTCACTCCAGTTTCCCGTTTATGACGGGTGCTGTTGCCGTCTTCGTACGCTCCGGTTCGCCTCGCGTACGGGCCGCGTTAGGCCGAATGCAAACACAAGCATCCGGAGGAAGGCCACAGTGTGTGTGCATTTCGCTCCATTCGCTCAATCAATCATGGCCGCAAGCATAGACACAGCCCGGGCTGTTGTGCTGGTCCACTGGTTGGAAGCGAGCGAAGTTCCGGTGTTTTCGACCGTTCCGCGAGTGGCCGGCCGGTTGTCAATTAGTGGATCGATTTCAGCAGCTTTCCAGTGAAAATTATAGGCTACTTTTATGCTGGTAGATTTTCTAGTGTTTCTGCTTGCTACGAGAGGTTTCGATGCGTGTTTGCCAGTGTTGTTTTACTGTTTGCTGGTTACTTGCAACGGGAGTCAGTTGTCAGATGTAACCGGTAGGGATGTATTTTGGACTGTTTTTTCCACAGTTCCAACACTTCACTGCCACCCGAATGACAGAACTAGACGCAGTGTGTTGACTGTACCCAAATGAAAGAAAAATATGGTTGACTGGTTTACATTCATCTCCATCAAAGCGTACAGCAGCGCTTATTTAGCTTGTCCGGTTGTCCGACATTCCTTCGGAAGCTTGAAAACATTTAACAATTTGACGGATTAGCGATTTTTCTGTTTTTTAGCTACGGTTTAGGACAAAGCATTACAACAAATTTCCTTAGCTAGCTAGCTAAGGGTAGCTTTGAACAATCGGTAGTTTTTGTATGAGGCTAATCGATTTTGTAGTTCATAATTTCGCTCAAAGTAAATTAAGCTATGCGCAACAACGTTATTAGGGGTGCATCTGACACCTTTTGAATTAAACAAAATAAAATATAGCTTGCGAATCATAGCGAAAATGTCGCTTTTTTCCATTCTGTAGATAACAAACGCTAGATAAAGTGCCCCCCCGTGTACCCAAAAACACATACACGTCGTTATCGATGTTACGCACGAAACACTGACAGTGGTTTGCTGCTTCTGGCGATGCAGTGTCCCAGTGGACAGCGACAGGAACCTTGCTGACAGGACATAATAGTACGAGCGGTGTTTGTCAATTTCCCGTCGCTTTCATGGTTGTAATGGTGTACGTGGCACGTGGTTAGCATGGTTGACCTCTTTGGCGGTTGTCACCGCTTGGAACGAGGGTACACTAGACACCGCAGACTAGCAGCGCTGGTTGGTTCGGCGTGTTTTTCATCGCCAGCCCATACCAATCCGGTTCCGGGGTGCTTTCATTTCATGGTTTAGATTACTTTTCGTGCTGCTCTTTTGTCGGGGAGCTGGGAAATGGCTGGTATTTTTCAGCCCGATACTTTACGGGATGAACGAGTAGGGAAAATGAATTGTTGTGCGCTTGGATTATTCGTTAGTGCAGTTTTATATTTAAAAAAAGAAACATTGAGGAAGGATCTTAAAAAAAGGATTACTTTTTTTTACACATTTTGGTCATTGTTTAAATATGTATACCAAACTTTGACTAGGATTAACCTGTAACATTCGCAACTAAATTACAGACGATTTGAAAAATAAAAACCTTCTCTATCACTTGAGGAATCGTTTACATGTTGCCTACTAATGATCCAATAACCGTGTGCCGTTCCAGCAATCCATTAACCCGACGCTGGAAGCTTATGTAACACGTTTGTTTTTAAGGAAGGAAGACAAGGAAGCGAGAATCAACAGCCTCTCTACCTCTTGCTTTTGGGAGTTTGAATACATTTGAAGATTAATCTGCCGGCATCGGTGGCATCGTGTTTAGTGGACACTCCATTAGCGCCGATCATATCACATCGGCATTTCGCGTGGTGCCGTTTCTTTTGGGGAAAGATCGAAGAGGAAGCGAAAAAACAAAGAGCCCACAACAAAATCAATCTTCTCACTTGCGATGCGATGGGTGTGAGATCGAAAGTTGCTTCCCGCCCGTGTCCATTGATCCAACACGGGGGTAGACACACGATCAGCGCGAAGGCTTGGTCGCGATCGCTTCGATGCACTTTACCGAACGAAAGAGAAATCCCGTTCCCGGGAATGCAAGTGAATCGATCCATTGACTGAACCATCCCAACTGTTTGGAAGAAAGCTGTCGCGCGGGGCAGGAAAGCAAAAGAAAGAAAAATGACTAAAGCGGGGTAAAAAAAAACAGTAAGATTGACACTGTAGAAGCCAAACCTTACGTTTGTCTGGCTTGTTTTGAAGCGCAGTCGCTTGTAACGTCACAACAGCAAGGCTTTCGTTTGTTGGCGTGTCTCCCATACCCTTCTACACGGGACGGGATCGGGAAGGAAATGTTCCATCCCCCCAAAACTTCCGAATGGTCGGGTGTGTGGGTGTGTTTTTGTGATCGCTGATGAAACCGGATGGCGGACAGCGACTGTTCGAAATGGTCGTGATCGCGAGAGCGCACTCGTGATTGCTCGTAAGTCATGGGAAACTGAGTGTTGGCGAGAGCCAGCCCTTCGGAGGTTCATTTCGATTCCGTAACGTGACATTCGATGTGTTTGCCGGTATGCCGGGCTCACCGGAGCGCAACATGAAGTGAAAGAACTCACACCTGAAGAGCGCGTGGATAGGGGTGGAAGCAAATGCAGCTCATACAATTTTTGTTCGCCGGGGAAAAGAATGCCGGAACGACCGTACGTAGCATGGGAAGCGCCCTTAAGAACTCATTCAGTTTTGAAGTGCTTCTTTTTTTTCATTCTTCACGGTGTAACGACACGTGCTTCTTCCCATCAAACTGGGCCCGGTGCGTTGTTCGTGTTCTGTGGAGTGGAGTTCGTTCACGTGGCCACTGCTGCTCGTTCTCGATTGCGCCCTGCTTGTTGACGGGCTCGGCACGGTGATGATGATGATGTTGTTCTCGCTTAAAACCCCTCACCAGCCATGATATATTGGCAATTTATCTTCACTTTTATGTGCTCCGTACCGGTTCATAAACTTCGCCCGGAATGGGAACCTTGTACAGCGCAAGGGGGGAGGGCAGTAAAACACAGTAAAACAACTGGTGCCAAATTCTCGGTTAAAATCGGGGCGGCCCCGGGTTAGAAAACAAAACCCCGTGTCGTTAACCGCGTGCACGCTTTTAAGGTGCTGCCAATTTTTGGGGGATGAAATATGTGCCGATTAGAAGCCGTCGTCGAACGGTCGTAGGCGCATTGTGGATCGCCAGAAGTGTACTGCTGGAACGGAGTGCGTATGCATGCGTCTTTATTAGCGGCGGCAGCTGCTACCATTGGTGCAACAACGTGAAGGAACCCCTTTGCATGTGGGCCGACCCGTTTCAGGCCCATGTTGTTGGTGCGTTGTTTGACAAGCATCGGCGCATTGGGTGGCTGCACGGGTAATGCCGGAAATGTATTCCCCGCGGATCAATTAAGCGTGTCGCGGGCAGGGTGACAAATCGGTGGGTGACGTTCACCTTTCAACAGCTGCGATACATTTATAATTTGTTTTTCTTCGAAATGAAAATTCAACATGAACACACGCTACGAAAACGGGGGTGTAGAAAACAACTCCAAATGCAACTGTTTTTTTTTGTTTTGCTTCAGATTTTGTTCAGATTCAGAAGTTCAGATTTTGAGTGCAGCTCAACGGTCGTGTGGCGAAGCATTGGTTGTACAAATTGGCGGCAATTTGAGCTCATCTGTCTGCAAAGTATTAATAATTGCCACCTTCAAGGTCTCTTGCGGCGTGCGGTGTGCGCGTCTGCAGTTTCGTACCTCCGGTGCGCGACCGTTGTGCTCTGCGCCTCGCTAATACTACATGCAGCATTGAACCACATTTCACTTTTGGTTCGTTCGTCGACTCAGCTCACAGAGTTCACCCAAAAGCAGATGAAATGGGCGCGCGAAATGAGTTTTTGGCAATTGTGCAACGGACCCGACCGCCACCGATTGAAGCGAAGGCGCACGGCATGGCCATTCGGGGGGGATTATAATTTCAATTTGCCGGTTCGACTTTTACCCACCATAGCGGAATGCGGGGCTTTTTTGCTGTTGTTACGCTGACTCACGGCTGGGAAAGAAAATGGTTAAACGATCTCAACCGAGCTAGGCGCGTTGTGCCAATTGTCTTGCCGGCTGGTAGCGAAAATCCCTGCCGTGCGGGCAAATAACGGGCGAGCAAAATTGGCCACATCATTGGGGGATTTTAAGGGTCTGTGGTAGTTTCCCAGCCGACGTGACCTCTTCAGGCCGGTTCCTCTAGACGCGGTTGACCTTTTCCGGCTGGAGGGCGGACGGTTTGCCGAATCGTGTGTGGAGTGTGTGTGTGTGTGGGATCTTCTCATCCAGACAAGCACGCATCTTGGCGGCGTCCAGTTATTAAGTACCGTAAAGCGACCGCTAATGAAGCCACCGCCAAACGTGCCCGCTAATTATGCACACGAAGTAGTTGCAACGTTTTGACAGTTTGCTGAAGGTGCATCCGACGCAGCTGCTCCGTACCAGACGGGGAGGATGTGAGTGAGTGCGTTTGGGAACAGTGCCACAGTGCACAGGCCCGCGCAGTCGCTTCCGCCATGTGAACGATTTCCCATTCGCACGCAATTAGGCACGACCCGTTGGTAATTTGCTGTCGAACGGCATGGGCCAACAGGCAGTGGTCGGCAACCGTACCCAACCAACAATCGCCCAGCAATGCTGACGTTGCATCTTTTCAATGCCAATGCGTGTGTGTGTTGCTTAGTTTTATTTTGTTTTGTGTGGCGTTTATTTATTCCGCTACCAGCCGCACACCGGTTAGGGATTGCATGATTCGGTCGATTATTATTTCATATGTTTTGTGGGCGTGTGTGTGTGTGTGCATGTTTTTATGTTTTTGCCTCGCGGAAGTTTTCCTTCGGCACTGGCGGGGACGGCGTGGTGGAGCTGACAGTTGGCAGACAGGCGCTGTTGGCGGACTGTGGCTGACATTGCCGACGCCTTTTGGGACGAATTATTTATTTTGATGTTAATGACCGTGCCTGGCTGTGATGGGAGGATAGTGTAAAGAAAAGAGAAACAAACCGTTCACGGTTACTGTTGATCGACGAAATCCGAAATTCGGTGGAAAACTAAAGTTTTTTTCGTTGAGTTGATTGCTTAAGGGCATCAGGGACGATGAATGAACGCCAGAATGCTGAAAGAAACTGTTCATGCATCAATTTGCTGCCATCGAACTCCAACAGTGATGTGGACGTCTGAAAAGTGCGTGAAGAAGACGCTTTGGATTCGCAGACACGTTTAAAGTGAGCCGGGCAGGAGCTGCTTTACGATTATTTTTACGAAACCTTGCATGTCCTAAATTGGCGCTGAACGTGGCAGTTTTTGTTTGCAGGGTTTTACGGAGAAAGGTAATGTGCTTTCATTGTGAAAGTAGTTTTCATCAGTGCATGTCAGGGTGGACTGTCAGAATTGGTTGTTTTTTTTTTAGGAGCATTTTGGAGCTCTCTGGACCTGGCAAACGGTCCTAACGGAGACGCTCGGCACGTTAACAACAGGTAGCCATCAATCGCCACTCGATTGAGCCTATTATGAAAGGTATTGCAATCAGTGTTACATGATGCTCTCAAACCGGTGTTGAATGAGCTCTGGGAAGACAATGCTGTGATCGCACCACCAACAAAAAAGCAACCATCCCCAATTCCCTTGTGCTGTCAACAATGCACCATTCCAGCCTTGACTGGTTCGCCCGTTGTTTCCCCCGGTTGAGCAACTGGGGTTTGTGCTGGAGCATTTTTGTTGCGGCTGTTTGACAAGTCGTTCGCTGCTGCTCTAAACCGATAGTAAGATTTATTAGCGAAATTTGTGCCAATTATCAACCACCAAGTTAGGTGGCAAAAGAGGCAAGGCCCGCTCGCGTGAGCCAGTTTCGGTCGCCTGAGTATTAATGCGTGTAAGGAAAGGAGTTGTCCATGTGCTGTAAAAAACAAAACTTGCCCCAGCGAAAGGTACTCGCCGTTGTATCAAATCGCGTTGGAAATGCAATGAAACGGAGAGAGAGAGAAAGAGAGAGGGAACAACATTGAATGTGAAAAGTGGTAAGAATATGGCCAAGGTAGACGAAAAGTAGAAGCACTCGGCCTGTTGTAGATACCGGTCTTCCCAACTGCTCCGCCGACCGACCAGCGCCAATGGTCTGTGGCGGGACTGTCTGTCAAAAAATCCATTTTAGAAAGGAAATTACTCTCGTTACCAGCAAACTAGATCTTTGCCCCTCCACCAAACGCACAGTGTGCCGTCCTCAACTCCAAGACTGAAGACCAAGACTCTGTTTACCTGCCGCGCTATGCTTTCGTCAGTGAACGGTTTCGGGCCGGGGTTTAGGAATTTCGGCAACGATTTGAGACTCGAGACGAGTAAACAGTCTGCTCCGTGGGCCGACCTTGCAGAGTACGGCGTGGTACGGCCGCTACGCAAGGGACGCAGAATGTTCGAATTAAAGAGGAACGATCTTAATGAAATTAGAGATGAAAAAAATGTACCATCTCACGCACACCGGAACGCGGAGATGCTTTTCGAGCGCTGTACATTTTCGAGTTTAATAGCGTGTAAAACAAATTAACTCTTCATGCCCGCGCCGGGTTGATTCGTGCCCGGCACGGCTCGGCAGTGTCCGTGAAATGCTGGCGGATCATGACGGGGTCGATGATCAAATTCGCTTTTTCTCCTCCAGCGAAGGCGCGTAGACTCGATTTCCTTCCGGAGCTAGAGGTGGAAAAAGTGTAATAATGCCCCCATTAACGCACCGGCTCGGCCTCGGTTCATTAATCATCGATTTCTTTCTCCCCTTCTCGCCGGGCTGCGTTGCGCGCGTGACGTTGGGTTCGTGGCTCTACACTGTCGCAGCTGAAGGACGTTGGCAAGGTAACGGTGAAGGTGCTCGCCTTAGCGCACAGGTCACCACAACAAACCGCGTTGCGTTGCGGCCATACCATACAGGAAGACGCGAGCGATTCGTACAATCCATTCGCCACGACCTTGATCCGGCGTGTTTCACGGATTTCCAATATGGCAGCGTGCGCTGCATGAGCATTAGTAAACAGAGCGAGCTGTCAAGTTTGACAGCTTCGGTGACTGGAGGCGGAGGGTGCAATGGGCAATGTTTACTTAGACACCACGTGGAAGCAATTGATTATCATTACGGCGCACGGCTGACATAATGAACGATCTGAATAATGTGTGTCAATGTGTGCCGAAGGGGGGGTAAGATTGCCATCGGCCGTCAAAAATCGAGTCTTTATGAGTCATAAAACGCCGCTTGAAACGTGTGGTAAAAAGGGGGGCAAGCAAATAAGTGAGCGACCGTATCTGTCCGCCCGGCTACGTCAGCCCCTTGCAGGTCTGTGCTCAATTTCGATTTCCACTTCCACTTTTTTTCGCCTCATTTACCAAAAAAAACGAAGTTTGATCTAGGCCGTTCAGATATTAGCGCTGCTATACAAATTGCGACGAAATCTAAGGTATACCGTGCTTTCAGAGCGCCATTTGCTGATTCGTAAGTATTTGTGGGTGAGCTCAACCCTGCCGGAAACGTCAATGGATTGTGTGCCAGTGGGCGATTTTATCTGGCGTGGCCGAAGGTAACGCTTGGGTAGAATTTCTGCAACGCACTCCGGCGGCATGTTGCCTTTCCTTAGGCGAGACCTTACACCTCATTGAATTGCTTCCACGCGGCGAAGAAGTTTCGGTGTGGTGTGCTTGTTGGGACCCTTTTTTGTTTGTTTGGAGCTAGGTTGTGAGAAGCAGCTGAGAATTGTGTTCTAAGCCGGATCCGAAGTTCCGGCGATGCGTTACACCACCACCACCATCACCAGCATCAGCTACAAAACTGATGTCAATGTCGGCGTGTTAGGTTCGCTGTTCCCAAAAAAAAACGACCCAAGACAAAGGGAGGAAATAGCGCGTTGAATACCAATTTAACATCAGCCTTTGCCACGGTTCCGTGAACAAGCTAGTGCGGAGATGTTACTACTATCTTACCGGTGTAGCCACCGTCCCGCGATTTGCCGATCTACTACCGGGCTCGTGGCAACCCTTCTACAGTTGCTGGTGGGCAAGCTGCTACGGGCAAGAATTTACGAGCGCATGTGGGAGCATGAGAATCTCATCGTTTTGACAACGGCAGATAGGCAGCAGTATGCCTAAAAGTAGCCGCACCGAAGTTAGCGAAGGCAAAACTACGCAGCTGTTACATGCCGGCCGGAAAAGAGAGTAAACTTCCGAACGGAAACTTCCTGCCCCTGGTCAGGTGCGTTAGAAAAATTAGAACTTCGAGTAGATTTTTGTTGCGAGATAGATCCGTAATGCTATCTCCTCCGCTTCCATTGGCGGTTTCCGGATGCGTCGATTTATCTGCCGCGATCGCAAGCCGCATCTGTGGGGAAACGCGATAAGATCCGGCAAGCCTCGCGGGAACCATTGTCTATTTGTTCGCAGCTGCGGCAGCAAGAACTGCAAATGCTTCAACAGTTCTTTCGATCTCAGTGGAGATTTGGTGAATTGCTTCTGCGGCTGTATGCAGCCGCGCGCGGTGTGATGGGTTGGATCGAAAGCGAAATCCGCTAATCCGTTGAATAATTTAAGACATTCTGAGAGCTCACTCAACCGTGCGATAAAATGCGGTGGATGACGTACTGACGAGTCTTGGCTGTTCCGCTGGCCTTCCACGGGACGGCCAATGCCTTCAGTTCCCAAGCGTGGGATGTACGTACAAGAGTGTACCGTGTGTAACAAGTGATTTTCCCATCCGCTCCCGACTACGGTGTTATGTAGCGCTGTCAGTCAGCCCACACCCCGCAATCGGCGGGGAATTTTGTGCGTGTGGTACTACCCGCGTGTATGATTCTTGTGCAGTGAAGTTTGTAGCATAATTTCTCCTAATCTCTGACCATTATCACCATCGTCGGAGGGGAGGAAACGAGTGGACCGACGGCAGTGAGAGCCACCGAACGTAAAGCTAAAGGTAATGATGATCCGACCGAATCGAGCCGGGACACCGAATCACACGGGACTTCACGTGCGGATAACTAGAAGCGAGACTTCTCCCCCCCTACTCGCTACCCAAATGTGCCAACTCAGAGCTAATTCCCGTTGCTGATTAACGGGAAACTTTGGGGCGTTGGAGTGTTTTCATTTGCACCTGTAAGAGCAACCATAGCAACACATACCGAGAACATTACATGGGAACGCTCCCACCGCCGCCCTGCTTTAGAATGGGTAGCGTCATAACAGAGCGATCCAGTCCAGAACTGAACGAACAACTGCCATGGAAGGGGGCACGTGGGAGCAGCATAGCAGCAAACCGGGACTGAAAGAGTGCTGTAAAGCTGGTGCGTGGCGTTGCCCGCTTGCACAAATATAACCCCGAGTGCTGGAATGGGTGATGATAGTGTAATGCGATTAAATGTGTGATCGTTTACTCGGAAAGCTTAGCCAGCACTGTGTCAGCAGGTGTGCCAGCACCGTGCGTCACCCATCCAGAAAGGGGGGTACATCACTCCCGGCCGGTCGTCATCTCTCACAATCGATTGGTCCGATCCATCGGTCCGCTGTCCATCGGCTGACGGGCTGAAAGTCGGCTGGCACTGAAACACTCACACTCAACGTCACCACGCATGAACTGGACGGCGCACCTTCAGCGCCAAACCGTGTTGGAGTGTTTAGTGACATTCCACTCGCCGAGGGATTGCCGAAGAATGTGTGTTACCGGTCAGGGTAGGGAAGGGATGGCTGAGCGAACGTGTCATGTTCCGACGTGCTGGGTGCAGTTCGACGCAATTTCGCATATTGTTTTGCGGTTTGTCTGTTGGCGTCCGTCTTCAGTGGTGTAATAGCCAGGAGCGGCATTAGAAAGGCAGGCAACACTATACACATATACCTGAGCTGATGCTTCTGAAACCATCAAGGAGCCGGGATCATTGTTGCGCGAGGGAAGTATAATCGCGATAGAAACTGGTAATGCTTTTAACTTTATTGAGAGGAGTACATGGGGGATATTATTATAATTATGTTCCTCAGCCTTAAACTAGACGAAGATTGTAAGCATTTCATGTAATAATTACATATACCAGAATGCTTATGGATATTCCATTTTTGGATGATCCAATTTGATGATAAAATGAAATACTTAACATCTCCCTACCATGTATGTTGAACGACCATCGATTGCTCTCACGTGACACTGCTCGGTCGTGTGAAAGCATCGCTCGGTCCAACCACACCTCCAACACGGCCGACGTGAAGAGTACACAATTTGTCTCCAAAAACGAAGCAGCAATCGACCACTGTTTGCTCATGTTTCGATTGATACGCATCGTTTGTAGCGGGCATTTGCTAACGTAAACATTGCGCGAGCTTATGCGGACGTGTACGGTATGGCCAAGCCCACAGCCGGCAATTGGGTACACTTGAAATCAACCACCGAAATTGTGCCCAGTTTTCTTTGTTTTTGTTTCGTTTCCATTCGAGTATCGTTGTGACCACGTATCGTACCTCAAAACCCATCGAAACGTGTGTTGTGGAAAAAGTGCCTTTCGATGCGGGAGGATGAAACATATCCTATATTTTAGCGTGGTTGGATGGAGACTGGTCGGGTGCGCGGTAGTTTTTTTTTTACGAAGCACCACAAACAGGGCTTGGCTTTCCAATGGTGGCATAGTGCCAAACAACTGTGTGCATTCGACAACTGTGCATAAAAACGCGGGGCATCGTTTCGGTAAGCGAGCTAACATTACAGAGGGCAACAAGTGGCAATTTTTCACTCCATGATTTGGATGGTAAAACCACACAGTGTCGTAAAAAATACTGTTTTCCTCTCCCCTGATACAGATATCACTAAGCAATGATTCTAAGCTCTTTACAGGGTGTTAGTATTGAGCGATGGTAAAATAATTGCAATCGTTACAACAATCTCTCATGGTATGTAAAAAAGCAGAATGAAGCTAAAAAGGTCTCGAAAAGAGCATAGCTTCCAATCATTTTACGATGAATTTTAAAGCGCTTTATCATAACCCCCGCGCGAGTTTACAAGCACCACCGCCGTGTGCTCGGCGGACAATCAAAGCCAGCACGTGCGTTCAACACGCAGACAGAGCGATGTCCCTGCAGCGAGTGCAACGACACTGTGTTGCGTTCTGGCGCGCGCAGAGCGACCATATTACCGCCAGCATAGAATGGTCTATGTTTGTCCCCCCTTCTTGTCACACAAAGCATAATATGACGCGATCGTACGGCAAACACGATGTCAGTGAGCGCTGTCGGTCGGATCGTTTGTAATTTTTTGTAGTTGTTGGGCCATCCCGACACCTCATCCTGCGCTCCCCCGGCCGGTCAACCGGTCGCACAAGCGAGATCGAAAGCGACGGCAAAGGGTGCGCTCGGTTGCAATCGAGTTAAACCCGGTGCCGGTGGGTTTGTTTGTTTGCATGTTTGTTTGCCTCCGCGACTGTTCTTGAAGCGTTTGCTGTGAGCAAATCAAGCTGTGGAGTCAGCGGGGTAAATGGTTAAGCATTGAAAGGGCCCCGCGCAAACGGATGCGAGCAGAGGAGCATTTGCGTGCAATTGAGTGTTGGCAGCGTCGTTTGTTGGTTTGGACGGTACATCGGTAAGAGGGTGAATGGATTTGCAAAAGGAAGGGTTGAATAAAATGCATTAGTTTTGTTTACATTAGTACATGGCAGTCGTTTGCTTTGCGTTCTTTGCTTATGTTAATCATACCCAAAGTTGAGCGAAAATCTGATTTTAGCTGTTATTGAAGATAGTCATTAGTTGTTTGTTACATTTTGTACAACTTACAGCATGAAAAACATAGTAACAGAAATAAATTCATATTACATGTTATCTTGTTCACTAACACGTTGGTTGTAGTTGTACGAACAATGCATGATTTAAAAACAATAATCATACAGCAGCAGCAATGCTATAGGCAGCAACGGCCACTCACACCATCCGCCTTAGTAATAACATAAATATGAACCACAAATGGGATGATTAAAAAAGGGCACAGCAGCAAACATCTCCCCGTTGCCACAGCTACTTCATTGCAACATAGCTAATAAACCGTTGAAAGAGCTAAGTGATCGACGGGCGGGAGGGTAGACTATCGAACCCTGATGGGGCAATGCAGTTTTCCATGTGAAGCGGCACTGCAGCTGAGCAGAGATGGTTGACAACAAGCGCAACCGACGTATCCGTATCCCCTATCAACCGACCCACAGTCGGTGGGTGTCAAGTGCTGTTTTGAAAGCATTTTTGTGTAACGAAATCATACCCGATCGCTCACACAACACAGCACGCCGTATGTATGCCTTTTTTGTTGTTGTTGTTGTCGTTGTTGGCCTTCCCTTTGCTTTCCCGTGTGTGTGTGTGTCAATCGTCGATCTTGTTGATGGGGGGGCTGCACGCCGCTGAAATGTTGGGTGCAGCATGAAACTATATGCTCAATCGATGACAGCGGCAGGGAGCATAATGGCTGGTGGGGTGTGGTGGCGCTCGAAAGCGTTACTCTAGAGCTCGGGGCTGCGATCGATCTCAGATTGAAAGAATGCACAAACGAATGACCCCGAACGGGTAGTGTGAGCTGGTCGGCATTGGTCGCCATTGGTCGCCATGATGATGGGAAGATGGGGGGGTTAATGCTTCCGAGGCCCATTACGCCACATGTGTGCGATGGATGCGATTCGCTTCGTGATGGGTGGGTGTAGTTCTGGGCGGCGAGCGGTGCCGTTATTAAAGCCACTTTGTCCGCACAAGGCCGGATGCTGCAAGGATGGCGGGACGATGCGCTTGGCAGCAGTTTTCACACTTTCATCACATTCGAATGGTTGTTGGAAGAAGGTCCATTGGAAATACGCCAATTATAGATAGAAGGCATATTTGGGCAGATTGGGGGGGCTTCGTGTTCGACGTGTAACAATTATTGTGAAGTTTATGGACGATTAAGGGTAACAACACTCAAGAAATTATGGTAAAAAGGTTATTTTGAGATACATTTTAAAACTAAAAATCAAAAAGTGTAATAATTCCGTCCGTATCGAATGAGTTAAACTCTCAAACAGCTTGACGATTGCACCCGACTTACACACACACACACTGAACTGACTCACCCGCAGCTCAGCGTCTCAAGGCCTTTCTAAAAGCAGGAAATGCGCACGGCAACAAAATGCGCACGGGAGTACAGTCGCGCACGTGTGTCGCGCACTCGCGCTCGCCTCGTTGCAGTTTCCCTTCGATCGGCGCTTTGGGGTGGGTTGTGGAACTGGTCCTTCCAACCCCGTCCAACCGAATGCACCTGAGCCAATTGCCCTGGGCGCGTTCACCACCAGTTCACCAAAAAAAAAAAAAAACGACGCCACCACCGCCAGCAGCAACGACGGAACGGAACCGGTTTCACCGTGTCGGTAGAAGGGTTTTTTCGTGTGTATTTGTGCCTAGTTTGTTGTTTTTTTTTAACTTGCTCCCCATCAACACAGTCTGCGTGGAGTTGCTTTCTATGTGGTTGAGGTTTTGGTTCGATTTGGCTGTAAAAAAAACAAACAACAAACACACAAACACATCAGCCTCCGCGTGGCAAAGCCCTTATCGCGGCGCAGTACAAACTTCTTCGCCCTTTGGAAAAGAAACCTTTGCGACCGTGTGTGTGTGTGTCTTCCTCGGTAAGCTGTGGGCTTGTGTTGGGTACGTGTGCCACGGTGGTTGACGTGAGTCTGTACGTCCTGAGCATCTGAAAGCCGGCAACTTTCGCTGCTCTGAGCTGGTATTGCTTAGTCGACACGTGAATGCAACTGTTTTTACGCCTTTTATTTACAATAGTTTTTTTGCGGGAGATTCTTTACCATTTGGAAGCTTTAAGGTAAGTCTTTGGATACCAAATAAGCTAAGCTCTACTGGGGGTTCAGGTAGAATGTTTGCTTCTTGAAGGCAAGACATTAATTGAATTTTTCAATTACAATCAAAAGCGTCCCCGGTGAGCTTAATTTTTCCCCCGCTTGCGAGATTATTTTCCCCGAAAGAGGCGACAATGCATGTTTTTCGCGCATTTTCCTTGCTTGCTTCGGAACGACATCAATTTCCCGTGTGTGGGTGATGTCGGCTTCTTGCTCGCTTTAAAGTGCGGAAGCGTCGCAGACTAACCCCCGGACACAGCGCGAGCACAACCGGGAGCGGGAGCTCCAACAATGTGAAATAATTTTATTAGCAAATTTATGATAATTACCCAGCCCACCCAAACGGCGGCACCCCTTGGCGGAGCAAAAAACGTCGTCCGTTTGCGATGGGGGGAACGTTGCTGGTGCTGCAGAAACCGTTCGAAGGTGTTTTCCCTGGTTTCACTTTTCACCGGTTTTCTGTTGAAGTTTGCCATGGGTTCCGTGATATGTTTGTTGGTTTATATTTGTGCTGGCTTGCTTTCCTTATTCTTTTGCCATTTGCGGATGTCAAAGGAATGGAGGAGATTGGAGCAGGTTGGTTTGGGGATGGTTTCGTGCAGCAAAAATGGCGAAAACATCGCACCGTTTTATGAGGTGTCCTACGAGACTCTTTAAAGGATGTAGCGAAAGGAAAAGTGCTATGAAAACTGGAGCATTTATTTATTATGAAACACGCTTTAAACCTGCCTGAGCAAGGCTGGTGGGTAAGAATATATTAATCGAACGTTTGTCCTAGTATTTGCCTCATTTTCATCTCTAAGCAGCTTCATTGAATCGTTTTGTGGACAAAGTTCTTAATTGGCCTGTTATTAAATTAATGGAGATGTTGTTTTTCTCTCTTGGGGAAACAAAAAACTGTCCCGATACTCCTGCTCAACACGCTTAATAGGCTAGAACGATGGCAATTTTTCAGCAAAAAAACCTCATTTGTTTGGATTTTATTTAACCATGTTTGGTCGAATTCAAGCTTACGCTGCTAAAACGTAATCCTCGCAATCAGTCTTCGTTGTGAACATTTTCACGGAAAACACAGCATCCATGGAAAATCCTAAAAAAATGTTCTCGGCTTTTCCAAGTAGGAGTGTGCTTTATATTGTAGTAGAGAGTCTGAAACATAATTTTGTTTCCACAGCGAATAAAATGGGAAAATTGTCCCCCGCCGAACATGTAAAATGTATAATCCAAATTTTTAACAAATCGCCCACACAACCCCACACAATGTGAGCTCGGGAAGGGATAAAACACGTGCTTTCTTTGAATGATGGCATACTACGCTGCAGGCAAGTTAGCAAACCATGTACCGTTCTATCGTAACGGTAGCATGTTATAGAAACCGATGGCGTCGTTTTCTTTTTTTGGCGTCTACGTTCCACAGATTGCATATTTCAATAGTTGAGTTTTAATTAATCGCCTCTCCCTCTCCCGTCACTTATCTCTCACGGTTTCTGTTTCGGGTGGTGATAGCAGTAAGTTACAATGCGTTGAGTAGAAGTAGAGAAAAATCCAAACCATCGCGACGTTTCCTCCCAAGCCATCGTGCCAGCTTCAGCGGGTTGCATTGTGTCGCATTTGCCTGGGGTGGGGTGTAGTTTCAGCTACAGAAAAGTATGACGAGACCTGCGTTAATTAAAACACGCCAAAAGCACAACGTTAGCATAACACAAATTCATGTCTGCACCTCGATGCACCAAGCATTGCGGACCAACAATTAAAACTTGATTCGGGAACTGAAAGCAAAGCACAAGAAGCCGGGTTGAAAGGTTAGTTTCGAAAAGACACTCATTTTCCAACAACAAACACAAAAACAACCATAACGTAATGAGTTGCTGCGGGCTGGCTGAGCTTTTGACACTTCGGTGCGGCATGATCACCCTACCCTGCCAATCGGGCAGTGGTTCGATGGGAAACGCTTCTGGGTGGGAAAATAAACCCCACCTGCCAATGACACCGGGACACGGGCGCAAAGACAAAAGACGACCTGTGCTGTTGCTCCCTGATGGTATCACGGCGCACGTTTCCAGGTCGGTCGGTTTATGTTGGTCACTGTGGTTGACTGATTTCGACATCGACTCCGGCCCAACGTTGGTCGTCTCAATTTGGGTCATTGGGTTGACCATTTGATAATGCCGCCGACGCCTGGCGGTGAGCATCGGGATGTTTACTACAATCGGCACTTTACGCTTTAAAAGGCAATGCCGAAGAAAGCTGAAATGATGAAAAGATCATAAAATTGGACCGAAAAGAAACAAGCAAGATGGGGGTCGATTCTGTGATGAGCGGACCATTTTCCCGCTTTTGCGGCCTTTGCTGCTTACCGTAATGAGCGTGTGTGTGTGTATGTGAGCTTGACCTTAATTGAGCCCTTTTTCCGATCATACGGCCCCTTTCCGGGATGGTTTTCCACCCATCAATGGTGATCATCATTTTCGGCTGCGGAGGAAAAGTTCCCGCAACTTCTTGGGGTTCCTATCACATTTTTCGGAGATTCTCTCCCTATGAACTGCACCACACCTCAGCCGTGGACAGCGTGTAGTGTGAGAAAGTGGACTGAAAAAAAAGCATCAGCCCAAACTTTGAACCGGTAGAACCCTAATTATTGTGGCCGTGTTTTGGAACAAACCGCCTCGTCCATTTTACCCCCAGGCCCTAAGGCTTTTATGGTTCGTGCCGGTGGAAAAGATGACGGATACGGGACGCCACGGTGGACGCTAATTAGTGTGGTTAGTTCCGCTGCACCGTTCGCGGGTCGCTAATTGTAAACTAATTTGGTGCACTTTTATTCGCCTTTCTCGACGCTTTTCTCTAACGCTTCAACGTCAATTATACAACGGTAGTGTTGTGGTTAGGTCGAATTTTCTTTGTACCTGCGGGCAAGTGGAAAGATCGCAAGACGCTGGCTACGCTTTGGAGTCCAATTTATTAAGGGTCTGCGCTAAACAATTTTCCCATTCTCGGCTAATCAACCCTAGAACCGGGTTGACACAGTTTTAATTCAATTTTCAACCTCGCTCGAGCATTTGCTAGGTGTTTATTTGTTTGTACGTCTTCACTCCACTCCTCCCGTTTAAGTCGATGTTGCTAAACTTTGCGCAGCGTTTTCTCATTTTAATTTCACATTCATTCTACGCTATATTACCACTCTTACCACGCTTTCCTGCCTTCGACCCACTTGTTGGGACCGTTTCCGCTTTTATCTTAACACTTTTTCCAAAACATTTTCCATTCCGCTGCCTTGGCGTACATTTTGCGAAACGATTAAGCCGTTCACGATTGCCCAAGCAGCTATTTTCTCGCGTTAGCTTTCGATGCTCTCGGTTCGTTGTTGTTGTTTTTCTGCCACGCCACGCCTTCGCGCCTCAATTTTCCACCTCATCCATTTGCCAATCAGCCAGCCAGTTTTCACAACGTCGTTTTAAACGTATTAATGATTTTCGTTTTACCTGTTTCTTTTCCAATCTGCTTGCAGGTGAGTTCGATTTCCTCATTTCCAGTGCGACCAGGTTCCATCATCAGATGTGTCCGCCGGTATCGGTCCAAACCGTCCAGCTGGATTTCCCAAGCGAAATCCCCATTGCGCGCTGGTTGCATCGTGCGAGCTGCAAATGCCGGTGCAGCGTCTCGTTCTCGTTTGTTTCGCCGTGATTCAATGCAATAGCGGCGCCCACACCGTACCGACAACCCCTCCTGCCTCCTTTCCACCCAACCTCTTTGGGTGCTCCTTGGGTCAATCGTGAGGTCAGGAAATGAACTGTCGAACGTCGTTAGCAAAAGGTAAGGCCGTTCTGCGTGGTAGGAGGATGCGCCCGTGCGCTGGTTAAATTAGAAACTCGGAACGGTCAACCAGCTCACTGGGCCCGGCAAGCGGGCAGAAATCCTACGGCCCACACCGGTTGACCGGTTGAAGAAGATTTCCCAGGCACATCGCAACGGTGCAAAGTTGGGCATGCGGAAATCGGCTGAAATTCGTTTCGCCGCCATCGTGTCGGTCGGATTCCCGCAGACGACAAGTTGACGGACGGTTGGCTTCGAGAGCGATTTGATGCTATCCTCCCACGGGAAAGGTGTGTGTGAGAGGGAGAGAGAGAGGTGGTAGAAAAACAAACGCAGAGCAAGGTGGCAAGACTCAGAGATGCTCAGGGCATCGTCACCCGGCACCGTAAACTATCGTGACCGTTTCGCGAAAATCGAATGCCACGCTTAATGTTGCAAGGCTTTTGGCCCGTTTGTTTACCTAAACCCCTGAGAGCTGTTTGGGGTGCTGAGCTTGGAGCCTGGGGTTGGAAAATGCCAAAGGAACAGCATCACCCTCCCACATGATGCAATCATGGTGGCTTTCGGGTGAAACTTTGGCACCGTTGGTGGTGTGGGATCGCTTTGTGGGATAACTTTTTCGATCGACTTTGACGGATTGACTTTGGTGGGTTTGTTTAGGTAAAATACACCTTACTGTTGTACATTCTTCGAAAGGCAAACCCAACAATTTGCTCATATCTAATTAACTTTTATAAGAAATTTTCCAATTTGAACTCTTAAAAACCCACAATACTTAATGTAGCAGTTAATAAACGATTTGAAAGCGTTCCCTAATTGCGCCCAATGCGTTGGCACGCATAAGCGCGTCCAGCGGTTGCGCTTATTGACTTCGTTCCAGAAAGGAAGTCGTGAGAGTGCTGATAGCTGCGCAAGACCCTGCGCAGCGTTGAAGGGAAAAGCCTTGCCTCGGCACTCTCCGCCGAATCCACAATGCGTGATTTGCAACCGAACCGGAAAACGCGGTCACTCGGCTGGTCACTTTCCTTGCTTCGTTCTGCAGCGGTGCGCTTCCGGCACATTCGCCACACATCTTTCCCGGGAAAACGAGCGCCCTCGCGGGAAAATCGGGTCACTTTTTTCACCGCACATACGGCATCCACACACGGCAATGGGGTGTGTGTGCGTTGATATCAGGTGGAAAGTTTGAGCGAAGCAGTTTTGTGAAAGCGAATCGATGAACACGCTGCACGGCTATCGGTAATGGAGGATAAGCAGATGGAAAGGCGAGGATAAAGCGGTGCTATATTGGGTGGGATGGGGAACGATGTGACGGAGGGAGAAATTCGAAAATATTAAGCGCAGAGCAATAACAACGAGGCCCTTGCTATAAGTGGGTGTTGTATTTAAAGCAAAATAAATAAATACGGCAGGGCGTCCCGATGCGTGCATCCCGTGGAAAGCGTGGGATGAAATTATCACCTGCATCCCTGGTGGACCGATGGCAGGAAGTATTGATCAATTTATAGAGGAAGAGAGAGAGAGAAAGAGACGAAAAAAAGCACCGAAAGGAAAGCCCAATCCACGATCACGATTTTAAACACTCTCACACACAGAGGCAGTTGCACGTTCTGTTCGGAGGGAAAATCGATTGCCCCCTCCCCGACATCACGCCGATCTGTTGTCAAGTGTGGGTAAAGGGTAGGGTGGGGTGGAATGTCCGGTGAAAGTTTTTGTTGTTGTTGTTGCTCCCACCTGTGTGTGCATTTTTCAGCAGCAGTGGGTGGGTTTTTGGTTTGGTTTTGGTTCGATCAAGCACACTCGCTCTCTCCCTGCCTGTCACACCTTCTCTCGTGAAGGGAAAGCCACCGTCGGCTGACCGGATCGAACCGGCAGGGTGGGAAATCTCCTCTTCGGGTGCGTTTATTCGCCACACTCACACACAAACACTCCGGTGCAGGTTAAAAAGCACAAACGAAAAACAAAAACAAAAAAAACAAAATGCCTCCCAAAACACAGCACAGGTAAGCAAAACAAAATCATCAGCGAATTTAAGCGCTACGTGCTGCCGGTCAGCGATCAGCGATTTGCGAACGGGCTTTTCCCAACCGTTCTTTTCTCCCCCCACCGCAGTGAGCTTTCTTTGCCACGGGACGGAACTCTTTTATTGTTGCTGCTGCTGCTATGCAGTGAATTATGCGCCATTAAAGCGAAACACAACTAATTACCAGTGCGGGGGAGTGGAATGGCGCAAAAAATAGGGTGTATGTTTGTCTGCTGTGGCTTGCTGTGAGGGTGGTGGGACATTGGGGGATGCTGTTACGGTTGCTGCCCCCTTTCGGACCCGCTGGGGATGTTGCATTTAATGATTAATTGCATGTGCAAAATGTGAATTTCGTGTTTCAATAGCGTATTTGCTCGGGCTGCGAGAAACTGTTTGGTAAGGGAAAATCTTTATTCTTGCCCTTTTTTGTTAAATTGTTAAGCGTTTTTTCATTGTATTATTAAGGAATATCTTTGAACTGTTCTGTTAAATGGTAGGAAATTATAATAATTACCAAACGATGCATGTTTGAATTGAAAGCATATGCTTGGTTAATGGTTTTGTATGCTTTTAACCGATGTAGTGCACGCTAAACAGGCTAAAATTTACATACAATACTGTTAAACTTCTCGGGCATCCTTGTGTCTCAAATATTCAAAACAGAAACAAGCCATCATAACGCTTTCGTTAATGCTCTGCCAATGTTCATCCTCTCTGTCTTATCTATATATCTCATGCGCCAAAAAAAAGGTCTGCAACATTAAACAAGAACTCGCTAACAACGCCCGGTAATAACTGGGTTGACGGTAACTATACCCAGCAAGAACTTTGTCCAAATCCATCCTAGGAGATCCGTGAACGGGGTTGCTGATTGGTGTTGTTTTTGCACCGGTAGCTTCATCTTGATATCGTCTAGTTCGCTTCGCGAGCTTAACGCGCTGTACGGCGCTGATGGTCGATTGAGTTGTTCGGTTTCGGAAACACTTTCATTGCGATCCGCCTCACACACCGCTCCCCCGTTGCGCTGCGGTGGATAGTTTTCGCGCTTCATTCTTTAACGAGTCGCCTTTGAGATGGAAAAAACACAACGACTTATCGTTCGGACGAGAGTTTTGCAAAGTCGAACAATCAGAGCGTGCAGACCGTGTTCGACGCCATCTGCAGGTTGTAGTAAGGGTGAAGATGATCGTCTTCACAGGGAAGGCGAGCTCTTGTGGGCGGGTGAAGAAGTTCGGTGTGTTTTTCTTTCCAGCTGCAGCGAAACACATCTTCTCTCGGTTGGAGGAGCATCCACGTTTCGAAACAAGCGCCAGTTGAGGTGGAGGATAAGCAAACCATTTCACTGGGTTATTCGCTGGTTCCGTTTTTTTTTGTCGGTTGTTGTAAAGTCTTCGTCTTCAAGCTCTCGTCCGCGTGTCTTTGGCTGTAACGCGTCATCGCCCAAGCGTAAGTGTCAGCATGGCACTTTTTGTTCGCGCTCCACGTGCGGCCGGGTGCTGCGCAAGCGTTTGCATTTTATCACCGACACATGTACAACAGCGGCAGCGTATTCTTGCGTGTACGGATGGGATCAAACGCAAACAACAGATTCATAAAAAAGTAAAAAAAAAAACAAACAAACAAACCGCCACTGAAACTATGCGACGTGCAGACGATGAAACAATTTATCTACATTTCTTTCTAAGAATTGTGAACGAGCGGGTCGGAAGAACGCGCGGTGCTTTCGATTGACGCGGGCGAAAGTTTCTTGGCCCGCAGCCAAACTCGACTTTCTTGCCGTGCTCGATGTGGCTGGGTGAGAATGCACCGATGCTTCTCTGCTTCTCGGGCCGTGCTCTTACGGTGGATTAGGATGTTTGTTTGGATATCCTTTCGTTTTATGGTTGGTTTTATTCGGGCGTGGAGCAAAAATTAGCACCCATTAGCTGCATTGCGATGGGAGGGTACGCGTTCGATACTGGTGGGTTGGTGGGTGAGTGTCTTGTTGCTGTTGGGAACGATAGCCGTAAAATGGAATTCATATTGCACTACTGTTTCGAACAAGTGTAAGAGGGAGAATTAGTAGTATAGGAGAAAGTAAGAGAATAAAGTTGACACTTTGAGACGATATACTCACTGATGATTTTATGAGAGGGAATAAGTTACTAAGAACTGCAAACTGTTTATTCTTTGATTTTTTTTTAAATTTTATAACAATTATCCTGAAGGCATTAGTGTATTATATTTATATTCAGATAGATAACAGTGGAAGTTTTTTACTGTCTGCCGAATATTGTTTAAGGCATCTTGCAATTTTTTGACATCGTTACAAAAATCGTTTTTGAGCAATTGAAACAATCAAAATGTCGTGACTCATATCCAACATATTTGAAAATTACTAGATAAATGCTATGACGAAACCTTTTGGAAGCAGTAAAACCCTTGACAAGGTGCCAAAAATTCTTACGGAATCGTATACCATGTTTAAAACAAATACTAATGGGTAATTTTGGGTTTTATTCCGAGAAAGAAATAAGCTTTTCTTCTGATTAATAATTCTAGCCAAATAATATCTTTTGCTATTAAATTATTACTGAACAAAAGCTTTACTGCTTCAGGTTTTAATCTGACACAATTCTCGTCTGTGCAGCTCCTAATTTCCCCATTCTTTATCACACAACTCTAAAAATTTCCTCCAAATCATCAATAGCCTTTTGGGGGAGCAAAATCCTACCACCACAACCGGATGAACATGGAACAGCCAAATGCCCGAGCGTGATTGAAAAAGGAAATACATATAGGCTGTCACGAAATATGACCATCGTTACCACCTACCCCAACGCCAGAGATGCTCCAATGTGTTTTTTTCACTTTTGATCTTTCCTAACACCTCTTCTGTATTGTGTGTGTGTTTGTTGCCTGTACGCTGTTGCGATATTAAACACCTCGTACCCGTGCACTACACCATGCCTTCTCTGCCTTCCACCGGGCGATCCTAACCGCAAGCTGTACCGCAACATGCTCCCCGACCCACCGGACCGGACGGACACACGTTGTTACAAATGTGCGGGCGGGTTCTTGCCAAATCGCCCGCCGAACCCAAATTCGGACACGTCGGCACGATAAATTTACCCCCCTCCACCCCAAACCTCCGGGAATATGTGTGTTTTCACTGCCACAAAACGATGTTCCATCGCTTTGCGCGTTGTGCTAGGATTTTCCTTCGTCATTTCTTTATCTTTTTTTTTCTCGTTTCCCACTGCCCTGTGGCGACAATTATCGGTTATTCGATAACATTGTCGTTTTGAAGGCGTCCTCTGGCTAGTGACATTTTCGGGTTTCTTTTTTCCTCGCCACCGCGACGTTTACCTGCTCCCGCATCGCTGTGCCAGGCGCACGCTGGAGAGCAGCAAAACTGCTGACACGTACTGTGGTCATTTTTCTCGCAAATGTGCCCTCTTTTGGGAATGTCTTTGCAGATGGCAGGAGCGCACAAAAGAAAGAAAAAATATCCCGAGATCCTGAAACGATTCCGAGCACACACTTACACACACACACACACAGACACAAGTATGCAATGTGCAATGGGAAAATGGATGGTAGTACGGGCAGGAGACGGAAAAAGCTGCCAGGAAATGGCAAAAGAAATAGGAAAGAGTTACAACTTGTCGAGCTGGTTCCGCTTCCTATCAAGGCGACTTTTTTTATCGAGCGATCATTTGCATGTCGTTACGGATGTCGTGAACAACTAGCCAGTTCTTCCATGCTGGTCCTTGCGTGCGTGTGTGTGTCCTTTGCGCCCTTATCGGCTATTCTGTTGCTCCTGGTCGGTCGGAGATCATTTCGGTACCATTTTGGATTGATTCATCCGGGAGACACGGCTGCAGCAGCAATGCTATTAGAGCTGCTTTTTCTGTCCACTATTTCTCGTAGGAAAGGGTCCTACTTTTTCGGAGTTCCCTCTCTATGGAGTGCACTTATGGACGGAACTTCTTCCGACCTATCTCAACCCGCGCCCTTCAGCTTTTCCGGCAGTGCACGATAACGGGGCCGCACCAGAACGACCGAACGAGGTTCAGAGAATGGTTCTTTCCACTGCCAAGGTGCTTGGGTTACTTGGGGGGCACTGTTGCCTTTTTTATTCGTGGTCCCACTCCGGGGGTTGTTGTATCAAGCATTTCCGTTGGAGGTTTTTCGATCCAGCAAAGGTTCTGGTGGAAGCTCTTTTTTTTTTTCGTTGTTGCTATTGCTGCTACTAGTGTTCCGTGTTCGTTCGTTTGGACCGGAAGTCCAGCTGATGGGCGTTAGTAATGGGTTTGACCAACTTCTTTTTTTGTATGAACACTTTACCCCGTGCACCTCCGGGTTGGAAGGGAAAATGGTGCAGGAAGGAAGGCATAGAAAGGGACTAACGGGCTAAAGTTTTCCCGTCCATCGCCTTTTCTTTCGAACGCCAAATGAACTTCCCATCACTCGGATGTGGGTATATGTGCGTGTGTGTGTGGAAGGTGTTTTTTGTTGTTACAATATTTTTTGTGCCATTTTTTTCGTTCATTTTTTGACCACCTCCACCACGCCACATCCTCATTCTTGAATGTTCACAGCCCTGGTGTGCTAGTCCGTTCGCATGTGCATTGAAAGGAACTGGAGCTGGTCGAACCGTTTCGGCAAAATGTCCGCTACAGCGGAGTGTGCACGTGTACGCCAAGCTTCAGCGGAGTGCTAGTGGGTGGAGTCGTTCGTCGGGAAACTTTTCTTACGACTATTTCAGCTATGAATGGTTGAAAGCTGTTAAAATTTATATTTATTCATAGTGTTGTGGGGGGACCCGGGGAGCAAAAGTTTGCTTATTTTTCAGCCCCGTGTGTGTGTGTGTGTACCGGTCGTGCCTTTTGCTGGATCGATGATGATGGTCACTTTGGACGGGGCAGCCAGCCAGTTTGAGCTCGAGTTTGAGCCACGGCTTGTTTGTAAATCAAGCTAGAACCACACTCTCACACACAAAGGACACATTTTCCCACTGTGCAAAGTAAATTTGTTATTGTTGTTGTTGTTGTTAGGGCGCCCACGCATATTTACCGGCTCAAAAATTATTGAAAGAGACACGGAAAAAAGGCACAGCAAATAGAAAATGAAAACATTTTCCTTTCCGAACCACAACACTCCGCTGTGGCAGGCAGGCAGGCAAAGAAGAAACAGCACCATCACCACTCAGGTTTACTTTCGGAGAAGCTTTCTGCAGTGAGAGAAAACAGCACGGCCCCGCCGATCTGCGTTCGGGTGGAAAATGGCCGGAAAAGTAAAAAACTTTCACATCAAACGCACGATTCGGCGAATTCTCTTCTTGTTATTTTTTTGTTGTTGTGTGCGGGTGCCAGGGGAATATACTAAACTAGAGAAGGGGGGGAGGGGGGGGGGTTGGTAAGACACACAAAATAAATGCAAGTGTGGAAAAACAGTATCGCTTGCTGTTGCTGGTGTTGTGCTTAGAAGTTTAGTTGTGGAATGAAAATTATTTAAATACAAAGGCGCTTCGGACAACAACAACTTCGGCGGTTTCGGTTGGCTTTCTTATGAGCGTGTGTAGGAAGTTACATCGTTAGAACAACAAGCAGTCAGAGCAAAACAACATTAAATTCCTAATAACGTTTGCGCAACGGCCAAACGGTCCAAAGGTAGCGGGTAAGTTCTGCACCGGAGGGAGAACTGCTTGGAGCGAGAGTGTTGGTTTGTTGTTTAATGTTTGTTTTTACTTTTTTTTCCTCCGGCACGCTACTGACACGCGTCCGAACCGTGGTCGGGGGGAATTTAATTCAATCATAGTTGCACCACGGTCCGACGGCCACTTTTCATTTGCGATCATCACTGTCGCAGTAGGCGCTGTGGTGCCGGTGCCAAGCGATGAAAATGGCAGCAAGGACGATCGGCGAAGGGAAAGTTTTTGCAAGGAAAGTCAAATACAGAAAGGAAATGAGAGATGTTGAAAAAAAAATCGTTCAGGTAATAAAACATTACCAAAAGAACTAGGATTAGGATTAGAAGGAAACGAAGATATTGTAAATTTGAATTGCTTTTAATTCATCAAATATCCAAGCTGCTTCTCAAGCTTAAAGTAAACAAAGAGATTACTATCCATAGCACTAAATCTAAGTAAATCAGTCGCTGGAATTTCTCTTAGCATTTGTTATGAAATTTTGATCCCAAAAGAATTCGCCCGTGCAGAAAGCTGGCTACCGCTTTCACGCTGATTAATTGTACAAAGGAAGCTTTAGCGCTTAGCGACACACTGATCGAGCATCGAGCCGGCAGCCAGATTGAAATTGAAATCGATGCGGAAGGAAAAAGCAATGACCGATCCAGTCGGGCATAAATTAGTGCCAACGGTCGGATTGATGGGGCAGCATGCTTTTGTGTGATGCAATCGTCTGCCAGTGTTTGCCCCTCAAATTGCAACGGGGCAGAGGGTGTTGTTCTTCTCCGCACCGGCGGCAAGTCTGGTTCGGGTTTTATGTTGCCTTTACAGTACATTGATTTCATTGAAACTTATCGCGGGATGAAAATCAGGGCGCCCGTTTTCCGTTCGGCGTCACCCGATAGTATCTTGCTAAACAGCGGACCTTCAGCGACGGAAAGTCACAAAAATTTGTTGTGAGTAAAGATGGGCTTCGCTTTTTTTATGACTATTGTATGCCAATGAGGCAGAAGGCCCTGCCGGGGGGAAGGGAGTTTTATGTCTGCATACTACGCACTGCCGTTTGTTTTTCGTGCGCATACTTCGTCACAAAGAAAGCTTTTCCTTGCAACCCTTTTCTCCACTGTGCATGGAAAACCGCTTTACCTTTTCGAGAGAGGGTGGGGTGATGATCCTGTTCAATACAATTTGGCGTAGCTTTTCCGCCAAAGGGACCGATTGTTCAAGCGCTCCGGTCGAAGGAAATAAACAAGCGCAAGAAAAACTTACCAACAAAAAAAAGTACGACAACGAAACACAAGGATTAGCATAAACTATAATCACGGCTTTCCATTTGTGCCCACCTTCTGAGCGGAATACGAAATGAGCGGATCGGGTTGTTTCATTGACGAGGTTTTGTTTTTCCCTGTTTTATTCTAACCCTCTAAAATCTCCATCCCGGTCCGTGTTCGAATGCCGTCAGGATGGAGATTGTGCGGGATTTGTTTTGACATTTTTCAATCGATTCCTGTCGAACCGGAAGTCGAGCGTATGGCAAAGCTCACCGTTTTAAGGGTTGGCGAGGCGAACGATTCGTGTCGAGGGAATGTCGGAATTGAATTATGGGTGTAGGTAATTTTCGAATCTACTCAAAGGATTGCCCGGATTGTGTGTATGTGTGTGGGGCGGAGGTGTTGTTTGAATATCAGATTTTCATGCTTTTCATCGTGTTTTCCCTATCGCACACTCCATTTCCCGCGTTGCGCAAGCAATCATGACGCGGCGAGGCGCCAACAGCTTCCAATTCATGATGCAAATTTATCACGCTCACGGGGCTGTGCTGTTTTTTTCTCTTTCCTCTTTCCCTGGGTTCTATCTTCGGCCCGTCGTTTTCCACAGGTGCGATGTGGAGAGCGAGACAAACACAGCAAAAAAAAAAACAAATCCAACTTCCAATTTTATGCTCCGGTGGGCCTAGTTTGCATCTTCGCGTCAGCTGTGCCACCCGTCGGTGAACGTCACGATTTTAGGAGCCCGCTTTTCTTGGCTTTGATTGAAGGGCTGTTGGAGAGGAAGAATTTTCTGTTGGAGTTGTTTTTCTCCCCCCCTCCCTGGCCTGTTCATTCCCTTTCCCTACGCCTGAGATATCCACGCGATTCCGTAGGTCGAACGGACGGCGAAAAGAAAACACAGCACACGGAATAGGGAAAAATTGTTAGAAATTGTTCAATCGGAACGAACCCCGAACGAACGCCCGGGCGATATGGCTGTTGTCAGCCGGGCTGGGATGGAGTTCGGAGCCCGAAAATAGTCTGTCACAATCAGGAATCGTTGCTCATTCCTCTAGGGCGCTCAGGCAGGGAGGGCAGCAGCGATGCGATGGTTATCGTACGAGTGGCTGTTTGCTTGCCGACTCGAGTGCGCCAAATTCTTATAGTTTCTCTGCCTTGCGAAAGATCGATGTGTTTGCTTAACGTTTCAATGGAAGGAAATGCCGTGGAGGACATTAAGTAGGGGTGGCAGGGCACCGTAAACGGTAACATTTCTCTACACATAAGTTGCATAGGAGATTTGGGCCAACTCGTTTACTGCAAGCGGGAAAGACTTATAACACACATTGATTGCTTTTTTCGTTAGTTCGTTCGTTTTGTGTGTGTGTATGTATGTCCCAATACCTAACATGCATCCATGGTGGGGCCGTCCAGCAAAGGACATACTCAACAGAGAACCAACCAAGCCTTGGGAGAAGAATGCAGGCCCTGCCAGAGCAACCAACTGGAATGGTGATAGAAAAATATGCTCCCAGCTCTAATCCCAAGAGGAGTTTGTGTACTTGAAGCACTAGCTTTGCGTTTAACTTATTTTTTATCCACCACTCCTTCCCTCTCGGTACACTTCCCCATTCCTTCGAGCAAATTTATCTGGATTTTCCACCTCCTTTACAATATCGCAGGGCTGAGATATCCCGGAAGAACCGTTTAGTCGAGGCTGTCGAACAGGAAGACCTCTGCTTCCGATGAGCCTTGCCGAGGTTCCCGTTTGCCTCGGGGGAGCGTTTCTAACCTTCTAAAAAAACCCGGACCACCGTGTACCCTCCGTCATGCCGAGACATTTCTTCTGTTCAACCTTTCCTCCATACTCGAACAGCTAAAGAAGACAAACGCCTTACCCGGAACGGAAACTCACGGAAGTGGAATAATTTATACAAATTTATTGATTACGATCGGTAGTTCCCTTTGGAGCGCGTATGTGTGTGTGTATGTGTGAGCGGGTATCGGTATAGCAGCACGACAAAGCAGTTGAGGCTGGCAACCGTGGGGCGGGCACATGTGATGAGTGTGTTCCCCGAACACAAAAGCGTCTCGAACTACATTGTAAGACGGAGGTCCTCGAGCGCCCACATCAGCCTGATCGGTAGAGCTTGCACTTCTGCTGGAATTTCTTCGCTTCCCGCTCCCCAATCGGCCATTGAATGCAGGGGGGGGGGGGGGGGGGGTACAGGAGCGGGAGGTCACGTTCGGTCGTGTCCTTAGAACATACCACAGTAGTGGTACCACTTCCACCCCGGGAGTGTGTAATTTGAAAAGGAACAAGTCAACGATACGGATGCGAACAACAATGGTACCCTCTGCTCGAGCACTGGGACGGTTCGATTGGGAATCGGTTCTTGATTGAACGTTACAATGTTTTCGTTGCTGTTGTGCATAATTTATGAACATGCTGTTAAATGTCAATGCGCTATCAGGTTACCGGAGGCGAAACCGGAGGCGGTGAATGGTGGTCGAAGGCGAAGGCGTACGGAGTCGTCGAAATACAAAAGCTTGTTCACATTGCTACCGGAGCGGAAGGCGCATGCGACGATGAGGGTGGTGAAACATTTCCAACAAAGCTTGATGGTTTCTAATCCTTTCGTCGAACAAAACTGGGGACCACCCGTGGGGCTCGGTAACGCAAAAGCCAAAACCCGTTTGCAGATGTATTTAATTCACTCCTACACTTGCATTTAACTGGGTACACACAAAAGCATGCCCTTCGCATTAGCGGCTCTGTGTTGGTTCATTCAGCCAAATACTGATGGTACATCGGTAGAAAGAAGCCGAACACCAGCAGTAGTCGTCGCACACGGTACAACAGCGGTGCTCCAGCGTGTTAGATAATAGTTATCTCTGATGATGCGCGTAACAAACGCAAACACGGACAGAATAGCGCCGCCGATTCCCAAACTCCCATGGTACATCTGGTACAAACGCCAAAACGACAGCGGCGCGTGAGAGAACGGAATGGCTTATCCCCTTCCCAGTTATTGTAACACAATTGTGAGAATTTACCGCCAGGTGTCGCTGGCGGGTTTTTGGTGCGGGTGAACTGTCAAAACAGTGCAGTGTGAGCGGTTACATCTGACACTTTAGGCTGCTACTTGCGGCTGCTGCTAGTGATGCAGGTTACGATTTGTTTTAATGTTACGAGTCATGTTTTCCTTCGCTACCGTTTGATGGGAGGGAGAAAAAGTGATGATGAACAATAAATGATATATCTTTAAAAACAGCGTTCAGTGTACTTGTGTAACCGATCACACCAAAACAGAGTGTAAGTCTCTCGGGACATATATTTGTCTGTGTCCGGATCGATATGGGCGATGTGGCTACCTTGATTATTTGAAGATATAGATCATTGATATACTGATTATTATCAGAGATAGATATGTTTTGAATGCTTGCAGCCCAACATTTTGACAAGGTGATGGAGTAATTTAAAATCCATGTACCCTGTTAGACATCTCGTGAGATCTCTTTCTGTGCGTGTAAGTTCTCATCACCCATATGACACGGCTAGACAGACCTGTAGCTTTCACGGCAACCTTCCGCGAGCGAATGAACCACAAGCCCAACATTGATGAATGTTAGATTGTATTTTATGGCACCACCGAAAAAGAGCATCCATAACTCATGATGTGTTCATAACGTCACTAACCAACGGTCATACACCCCTTTCCCCTTGGCTGGCAGCATTGCGGCTCGGTCGTGGAATGAGTTGTTTTCCCACTCTCCATTACTCGCTGGGGTTTTCTCACTGTTTTACGTGTAACGCGACCACAATTCCACACAGTTCCCCGTCTGGGTCTGGACGGCAGTGAGTGTCCGGGTAGTGGTGAAAGGTAAAAGTAACCGAGTCCATTTCACCACTCCAGAACATCCCGACCGGTGTAACGAACCACATTTCGGCCACGAACCGCCCGCCCGCGCCCCCATCCGGATGATGAATGGAATTACTTATTCATAAATCTTTCACTTGCCCTGACATCTCGTCAGGTGGCGGCACGCGTTCAGCGAGACGAAGCTGGATGTTGCGTGTTGCTGCAAACGCGGTCTAGCCGTTTTACGGAGTTGAGCTGGCTGTGCGCAATGTTAGATTTGTGTTTTTTTTCTTACTGCGCTTTCTTGCTGCTTATCACTTACAGAATACGTGTGAAGCTCACCAGACTTCACCTGAGTAGCGTCAGGTGCAATTTTCACCATGACGAATCATCCGGACATCGGGGAGGACGAGGGTACCGTTGAACGTGGGGCTGTACGGGATGCAGGATGCAACAGTGCATCCTCTCCTGCACAGGGTTTGCACAACGGAAAGGTGGCAAACGGTTGATGGGTTGAAATTTAATTTATTTGCACCGGTGCGAGTGCAAAAACCTTTCGGTTCTGTGGGCAAATAATAACCTGTCTGCTATTGCGTTACGGAATGCTACCCGTCGGCAGGCAGCCAGCAAGCACAGTTTGCAACACGGGCTCCGGACGGATGAGTCGGAATTGCGTAATAAAATTTCATCTACTTGAGCCGCTGTATCCCTTTGCCGGAATATCCACATGGGTGTGTATGTATGTACGTGTGTATGTATGTCTTATGATATGCTCAGCCAGATTGTACACGGCCGAGGCATTGCAATTTCATTTGTCGCTCGGAATCATATTGCCGGCACACTTTCATTTGTGATAAGCATTTTTCTGATTGCGTACAAAATCAGTGAAATATTAAATCCAGCTTCTTGACTGATTCATTACATTTATTCTGCAATGGATCCAGGCCTTTTTGCAGGGTTTTTATACTTCCCTTACCTGGAATTACCCTTAGAGACCTTTCAAAGAATGGGTAGAACAGGTACCTTTTGCTTATCGATACGATTTCATTTGCTACATCATGCACCATGAAAGGATCAAACAGGGGAAATTCCAAGTTGGCTTGAATATTATGAGCACACAAACACACGCGATCCAGACATTGCTTCAGGGGATGCACATTAATATGAAGTCCGTTGGCATCAACATACTCTATATAGAGCATAGTGTTTGCCCTGCCGTAAGCGCTTGTCTAGTCAAGTCGCCTGCATTTCATTGCGCTGCAAGACTTCAAAGGACACAGACACGTGTGACATAGGCTGTTTGGAAATTGAATACCCCGGTATCGTGCTGGGAGTTGCAAAGGCACAAAAAGTCCACACCAACGCGTTCCATACGTACTCCGCAATCTGTCTTCTGGGGTCTTCGGGGTTTGCTGAAAGTTGTCCTGCTAGCCGGTGGGTACAGTCGATGATATGAGGAGCATGTCACAGTTAGCTGCAATATTGATATGATGGATTGACAGCTAGTAGCCGGAAGCCTGTTTTGAATGCTGAATAGTTGAACCTTGTGCTGGACCATTCAATGCATTCTATGGAATGTATGTTACCTTTGATTGGGCGAAAGAAGCCATGTTTAGACAGATGAGTTTGTTGATTATTGGTTTCTTTGAATTTACGGCATCTTTAACTTGGCTGAGCTCAAGCGTCTCTTGATTGAATGATATTATATTTCACACTACAAAGAAACAAACTAATTTACTTTCCAATGTTCTAATCTTGTTTTCTGCTATTGTTCCTTGGTAAGGTAGAAAACTCGATCCTGTTGATGCTCAATATTTTGCAACCATATCACAAGCAGCTTTGGTAACATCGGAAAAGACAGGGATTCCAGGCTCTCAACCCCAAAACATATGACCTTTGTGACAGTAGGGGAAATGCTGAGAAACGATTTTCTATCGTATCCATCCTGGGTACTATTTTCGAATGAGTGTGTGTTTATGTTCTGACCATGTCAACTGACCATGTCCTCGAGCACAACGTAACGATTGAAGTGCTCGTGTATGCCACAGGTCAAAGGCGATCGGCTTTTTCCGCTTATCCATTTTCAACAAGAATAGGGAACATTAGTTCAAGTTCGATGAAGCGCATGACGTAGAAGGAACGAAAAAAAGGCCGGCAAGAACCAATCGTTTTGCGTAGTTTTTCCTCCACCAGTGCTTAAAGGTGATCGTCGGCTACTGAAGGACACGAAAGGACACGGTGCACACGGTTATCCCACATTCCGGGAAAGTTCGAGACCGTTCGAGATGACTGTCAACGAAGCAGGCACAATACTGAATAAGAATGGAAGGAAGAGGAAAAGAGAAAGAGGAAGTGTGCATAGTGCGGAGTCAAAACATCCGGCTCATCGTTCTGCGAACGGTTCTACTAGTTTTGGGCTGAGCCCGGTGAAAATTGCTTTTCAATCGTGTACCACCTGCTCGGCGTCAGTCACAGGATGGGCAGGATGAAAGTCCTGCCCGGTGAGGAGAGGAAGATGCTCTTGTTTACGAGTTTTCCATTGCAAAGCAGACGCTTTGCCTCGCGGGTCTGGGTGGGTTCGCGTACAGTCCAACTGGGCGATATTTTTTTATCAACTCGCTATCTTTGTTGTTCCGGTTGGACGAACGTGGTAGGTTGACTTTTTTTCAGAAAGTGTATCACCTGCTAGAACAAAAGTGAACCAACGAAGAAAAAAATGTGTCATTGTTCTTTCAACGTTTATGGAGAGTTTTGCTATGTTGCACTATACGAGTAAAAAGAAGAAGAAAGAAAAACATGAGCTTGCAATAAAAGAGAGTTGTTTTAGCTCTTGCATCCTTTCACTGGAATATACAGCCATGAAACACATACACAATAAATCGATCTATAAAGGGTCTCCAACACAACCCTCCTCTTCATTTGAGTGGAAAAACTTGATGGTAAACCCATACAGTACTGCTCTTATCAAAAGCTTCCTTTGAAGTTCGTTTACATTTTGTCTGCATCGCGAGCAAGGGACGAATTGACGATCGACAAAGAAATAAACTTACGCCTTTTTCTTGTACTAATGCGACGGTTTAACGATGGATGATCAAATTCCATCCCGGAAACCTATATCGTGCGGTCTTTACCTGGCTGCATTCAGCATGCTGTAGCTCCTCGAAAAAAGAAATGCAAACTGGAATAAAAGACCACCTTGATGGAAAATATGGTGTTCGTGGTAAAGAGAAAAAAACCCTTACTACTATGCGCTTCCTACCTATTTCTCTTCCTAATGGCATGATCCATTAGTATTCCACTGGATACTGCTGCACCTGCAGTGCAAATGGCAGTCTGCCAAGTTTTGCTGTCTCCTTGCTGTCGCCTTACTTCATTTTCGTGTTCTTAAAAAAAAAAAGATTATCTTCTTGCTTGGCCTTCAGCAGGAAATGGGTGTAAAAGAGGGCGGAAAATGTACGTGCTGACTAAGACCGTGCCGGAATGACCGAAACACGCGGTACAGGGAGCAAGTTTCCCACACTCTGGTATAGGTCAAGAAAAAGGGTAAATTTAATTGTAGAAAACAAAAATAGATGATGGCTTAATGGAACCAGCTCATAGGGGAGATGTATGTTGAGATGCTTTTGTTGCGTTTCTTTTGAGTCTCTACAAAACTTATGCAAAGTTATGCGCGGAAACAGAGATCCCGGTGACTCTCCCACTCTGGTCAATATGGCGAAATACTGCCAGAATTTACGCGATTTGAGCTATGCTGCAAATTGAAGTTCCATTTGCATATATCAGCTGTAGAGTCAGTGATGGATACATCGAAAGTTTTTGCAAGCACTTGCAATTAAGCTCTTAAACGTTATGTTATAATATTACTTAAAACTTGACAAAGCGTATTATGGTGGCCGCTATGTTTAGTAATCTCTCCAAGAAACTATTATCTCTCGAATAGATCCACATACACACAAGATTGTAAAAAAAATCTTTTCCAACTCTCCCGGTAGCACTTAGAAAAGCTTGAAACATCGAGGCTAAGCCGCTTATAGTTCCATATTCTCACGCCGCGCCATTTCCGCGATCTTACGACCTGACCATGCGGCGAACTTCCTGCATGCTACCATCGTCAAAAGCCAGAAGAAGCATCGGATGCACTACGTGCCTAATGGTGTCCAGTTTTTCTAATGTTCACGGCACCCTTGCACCGACCATTGTTATCGAATGTATCGATTACCATAAATGCATATGCAGCCAAAGTAAGGGCACAAAACGAGCCAAACCAAAGGATGTCTTTCTTTTCCCCGGCCCCCCCCCCCTGAGTATCGGGTGCAATCGAACTTCAGCTTCATTGTCGGACGATGTGCAACAATGCAACCGACCGATACAACCGGTTTTGCGATGCACAAACGTTGAATGCACAAACCCATCCGGCCGGTGAGCTAAGAGCAGTCCCGCGTACGGTTGCGAGCAGGCGGCTCTCGGTGAGCTATGAACATTGTGGTCCCGTTTTTGGCTTTTATGCAATTAAAAGGACCATCTGCGGGTTGTGCCTTGTTGTGGTTTCTTGGTTGGTGTTGGGGATTTTTGGAGTTGGGGCGTTTTATCGAGAGGATTTATTTTAAGCAAGACCTTTGTTTAATGAACTTTAAAGAGCACAGTAGTAGTGCTTAATATGTTTGAAGTTTCAACGGGGATTAATATTTCAAAAATATTTTCAAGAAACAGCATAACACGAGCTTCTCAAACAGGGAATGCCAACAACACGAAGGCAAATATCCCACAATTTTGATAATAGCAGCACAGCGGTCAGTAAAAACGAACAGAGAAAAATGATTGCATTTTCATTACTTGCAGAGGTCGCCCGGTCTTTCTCCCTGGGCAGAGT
The DNA here is from genome assembly GCF_016920715.1 of Anopheles arabiensis. Taxonomy (NCBI): domain Eukaryota; kingdom Metazoa; phylum Arthropoda; class Insecta; order Diptera; family Culicidae; genus Anopheles; species Anopheles arabiensis. Next base: position 10,497,806 of record NC_053517.1, read on the forward strand.
TGCATCGTAAACAGGAGCTACAAAGGATGAATTATTTTTACCGCCCGTTGTTTCACGGAAGGAATATCAATTTATGACTTCCGGCTGTACGAGGTGAACGTAAAATCGTTCCCTATTCGTCTCTGTTTCTGTGCATCGAAATGTTCCGAAACGGGGTTTAACGCCGCAAGGATACGCGGGCCGAAGGAAGCTATACAAAACGTTTTCCGTTGATTCGATTCGAGAGGGCTGGGAATTTGTACCCCAGCCAATCCGGGGAGTGGGAGTAGGGTTGAGTTAGTCCAGGTGGCATTGAAGCTTCCAGCAATTGCCCAGGACTAGCATCTCTATCTTGCAATTTCGTTCCTCTGCTCTCTTTATCCATGTACAGACACCCGAGGAGTAGTGTTTTTACTTTCGGATGAAGGTTTGTTGCTCCCCGGGAGCTGTTTTTTTTTCAAAAGGCTGGCTAGTCGGTTGGTACAATCTACTTGGATGAGTCGGTTCGTACAATTGCTTCCCTTTAGCCACAGCAATGTAAGCATTGCTGCAGCACAGAATCGAGAAGCAGCTTACCTGCGCTGTGCTCCATTTATCACCACGTTTCGTTGAGTTTTGCATCCCAGCTTGTCCCAGCTGCAGGCCACAGTTAGCAAGGTGGCTTGCAAAGTGGTAAAAAGGGAAATGTATTCTATGCTGTAAGAGCACTCCACGCTAAACGCCTGCACGGTAAGCAGAGTGAAGAAGATTCCTACTGCCAGATATCGACCGTGCCTCATAACGACGGTGCAAAGTCCCCGAGTTCCCCGTTGACTGCAGCTGCACCCCGTCGACGGTTGCCTGCCTGCTTTGTTCGCTTTGGTGTGCGATTCTTTGCAATTATTGGTAAATAGCAAATTTACACAATTAGCATGATTAATGGCTTCCTTTCGTTTTCAAACGCTCTCCGGTGCAGTCGTTCGCATCGGAATGCATTCGAGCGGCCCCTCTCGATGCATCATCATCATCATCATCATTCTTCTGTGGCCGTCCAGCGCAAGTGGAGTCCGAGGGGAGGATCGTAGAGTCGTTGCTCCCAAACGTTTATCGTCTGTTACGTTGCCCGTCTTTGCTCCGATCGGTGGCTCATGGCTTGGCAAGTCTTGCCAAAGGGGAGCTCACCGAGTGCCTCATGCCGAAGAAAGCATACCGTGCTATTGTTCTTTGTAACGTGCGCAAACACTGTGTCTGTGTGTGTATGTGTATGAGTGTGTGGGTGCAAAATGTAGAAAAGTTATGAGCTTTTCATTCATTCACGCGCAGTTGCCATCGATGGTTGACGAGCTAGTGACAAAACGTCCGCAGCATAATGATGCGATGTGCGGGCCATCACGGGCAAATGTGAGGTGTTGGCGGCAGATTCAACTCTTGTTTGGCATAATAAATGATGCGACATGATAGATGCTTCGCTGTCACTAATCGGCTGGTTTGAGTGCATGCACCAGGGAGAATATCCATGAAACTTTAATGCTTACTGGCATAGGGAATACTGTGCAATGTTCACGTCGTTCGTGTGTGTCGTCGCCGCATTGATTGATCATATTTTCCATCTAGTTTTTTCTTCTGTTCGATTCCTAATAGGAAAAATTTACAAGACTGCACTCGAATCATGCGACAATCGTTGCTACGAACAGCTTTGCTATCAAATGAGCTTTTCCTTGAAATTGGCGGCCTGTCGTGAAAAGCTTGCAGTCGTCCCTGGATCGTGCAGATTGAGCTGCCACCCAGGGAACAAGCTGTCGCATTCATTCACTTTGGCACTGTTGGCACTGGCATGGGTATATGCGCATCTTCGTTTCATCCCCGTCCTCCTCGAAGGGTGAGCTAATATCGGTGAAAAATCTGTGCAGCATATATGTATATATGCACTATATAAACCTCACACCCTTTCCAATAACACATTCTACTGCAGCCTCAAACGTCAAACGAATTGTGTGCTTACGTTAGGAACTAAATCGTTTTCGTGTGTGCAGCGTTGTGTTTTTTGTCGTCTTGTTTTATATTTTTTCCCCTACCACTGCCCGGCACTGTCATTCTGTGGCCCAAAAGTGTGTCCTCTGCCGGCGCTGTATTATGCAGGCAGGCTGCAGCAATCAGGTTTCACTTGCGACGGTACCTACATTATCCCACCGGGTGCCGTTGCAAGATCTAAATATTTATCCCTTCATCCTTTCTGCTTCATTCCCACCGTTTTGCACCGATACAGAGTGCCGGATTGCAGCAGTGTGTGTGTGTGTGTTTTTTTTTCTGTGCTCCTTTCGCTTAAAATTGTTGTTGAAGGCTTGGCTCCTGCTGCGATGCGAGTGTACATGAGCAAGTGGGGGCAGAACGATTCCTTGAGCGAAGCAAGAAAGACCACCTCACCAAATGGTTTGCGAAAGAAAAGCTTCCACAGCCCAACAACGGACCATTTTTGCACATTTTAGCCGTGGTGTGTGTGTGTGTGTGTGTGCCGGAGAGCATAAAATACATCAAAAAGGATATAAACAAATCTGGAGCGCATGAATAGCGATAAATAACCGAAATAGCAAGCGATATGGTGGCGGAAGTTTGTCTGGGAAGGAACCGAAAGACGCGGTAGAAATGTGCACGAGTGCAACGAAGCGTAGACTGTTTGTTTGTGAAGCATCTGCAACCATGCCCCTCCGGACACAGACATTCACATACACACACACAGTCTTGTCCTACTGCCGCTTTCGGAGCCGAATGTCTTGGGCAAATGGAAGAAATGGTTCCTTTATGGATGCAGCAGAAGACGAAGGATTGCGTTTGAAAATTCGTTTGATTTATCTTATCTTATGCAAGAGGACAAAATCTCTGCCGGGTTGTTTGATGAGATTTTGAAGCCAAAGCATCCGTCTCCCCAGAGGATAGTTGAGCGAGTCGCAGGGAGCGGAGGTTAATTTAGTTTTGAAGCAGGGCAATACGCTGGGACGAAAAACATATCTGGGCTTGATTAAATCTTAAACGAAGAACGAATCACGAACGGGGTAAGATATGTCAGAATTGCAAATAGATTGAATATTGCGTATTGCAAATGATGAGCTGATGGAGATATGTGGAAGTTGTGATTGCACTGAACTTGGAGATGCTTGTGCAAGCTTTGCCACGGCAAAGGAGTGCACTTGTGTTGCTTGTTCAAGTATTGCTACAGGACCATCCATACAAAAGAGTTTTTGAATGAATTTGTTTCCTTTCTAGATCTAGATGCGTATCGAATTGTTTTTGTTTTATAAATTTCATATAAATACTTCATATTCTTCAGTTTGTATGATGTCTTAGACATACCTCTTGGCTGGGTAGTTTGAAAGAGCATCTCATTATAAACACAATATAAAAATCCTTCCGTCATCCATCATTTGCAGTTATATCTCCAAACAGTTGTACTGAACAGTTGAAACAAATCTGAAAACGATTCGGTTAAGCATCCAGCCATCAGTAACAAATGGTTTAAAAACAATGCAAAAAAAGTGTACCATACTAAAGTAACATTCTTGGGATTGTGCAAAGGCAAAGAAATGTCGGGTTTACCATTGCGCTCTGCCCAAGCTTTCCGCACTTTCCAGCAGCTGAAAGTGTGTCGTGAGCGTCCCCGCTGCATGGATGACAATTTATAAGGCACCCGGCACAGACGATCACCTTCTACACAGGACGGCCGCAGCTACACGGGGCTTGTGCTGTGTGACAGACAGCGAAGTTTATTTATTTACTGTCATGCCGTGTGTTTGCTAGCAGGCGAACGCGAAGCTTTTAGAGCCTTTCGCTGCTTTATTTTCCGGCTTGACTCGGCTTGACTGATGCGGCTGATTGGGAGCAAGTGAACAAGTTGTAATCCGTTTCACATGTACATTATTTAATAGTTTTGCAACACATTTTCTGTTACGGTACACCGGGGAAGTCTTGACAAAAACTTTCCATCTTCAAGCTAGTAGGTCGCTTACACGACGGAAGGCGAAGGAAAAACACAATATCGCAGAATTGTATTGAATTAAATTATCAAGCAGGCTCCATTTGGAGGGCTTTTCGCTTGTTCTTCAACTATATTCGTAAGCCTTTTTCCTTTTTGTCTTGATTGCGATTGTACCATCCCTTTGTTTTCATCCGTCAAAAGCAGTCGCTTTCCATCCAATCTGCCCCGCTCGATCGCGGCGAAAAACCTTTGCGTGCTTTCATAAACAATATTTTTACAATTTCATCTGCTCTCACTTACGGCGAATCAAATTATGTCAAAAAGGGGCGGCGGCGGCCAACTGACCCGGCCCCATCCCGGCAGAACTCCTTGATTGATTGTGCCGTGCCGTGCGCTTGGCGCGGGTTGCAAAATTGCGTGTACCGTCTGTCAAGGAAGCACAACGTCTTAACACAAACAGAAACCCTTGAATGGCGGTGCCTAGATGCCTGTGACAAATTGTGTCACATTGATGACGAGTTGGAGGGATTCTGGTTGTTGTACTTTCGTGTTTTTTTTCGTGTACTTTGCCGTTTGAAGGAGAAAAAAGGACATTGACCCCTTACCGGCTCGTTGGCGGCCAGCATCCAGCAGAGCGTATATTATGCTTTCATCGAGCTAATGCACTTACGATGGATCCGGGTGTGGACTGAGGCCGTGGCCGTACCATACTGCTGACGTGACTATTTTTCACAAACACATGCACACACACACAAAGCCGTAGAAAAATATTGTTCCTTTCATAGCAGCGCTTCTCCAGACTAACTGGCTTTGTTGTTTCTTCCCATCCTATTTTCTTATCTTCTTTTCATTTCACTCGTTTGCAGGTAATTATCGTAGATGGATCTAATCGGAAGGACAACGTTTGAGGACCCACCCAACCCAACTGGAAGTCTGCAGCCAACACATACATACATACACCCAAGTATGTGAGTGAATGGGCGCTGCTTAAGTGAATGGTTTTCCCTTCCGGTATGTCACACCCGGCCGTATCCGGCCGGGGAAATCGGAAGCCATTCCGATGAGCTCATGGATACTGGCTTCCGTGGTTCACAAGCTTATTGGGAGGTTTTGTGTGAGTTCTTGTGTGTATGCTTTTTTTCCGTCCATTATATATATTTTTTTTGGTTTCTTGTCTTCACCATTCAAAGCTTTTCCTTGTTAGCGGCACGTCCCTGTCCTCGATGCTCTAGTGAATGTGAAGTGTTTGAACGACCACTCGAACCGGCGGGTACAGCGGCTTCAGCAAGGCGGACGAAAAATTGGACGCTAGTAAACGGGGAAGGCTTTCAGCCGGTTGGAACTGTGTAAACTGGGCCCGCTGGCAAAGCCCCGGACGGTTGCAGGCTGTGGGAAAATAACTCAGCTTAAAAATATGATACGCTTTCCCGCAAACGTGCCCTTGCGCAGGTTTTTTTTTTGTCCTATTTCTGGTACGGACAATTTTTTATCCTTCTCGCAATTCAACCCTAACCTTAACCCCTCGGTTCTGGACTCGGTTGAATTCGTTGACCGTACCGTCCAACCTCGGGATGGATTTGATTAGAGAAGAGCCTTACCCTCTGTTCAAAGCTCCAGAGTCTTTTCATTTCAAAACAGCAAAACAGAGAGTCGAAACAGCAAAAAAAAAAAGGGGGCCATGATGGACATAGGACACATTCCTCATAATGTCAGTCGATGATGGGGAGAGCGGTGAGCGGAAGCCAGTATAAACATGTAGTCCTCCCGGGGCAGCTCGAGCAGCTAGCCCCAGAACGGCAAGTCAATGAGTGGCAGAAGTTGAAGCATTTTTAACATCACCGTCATCACCGTACCCCGGGCACCGTTCGTCACTGGCGCATGTGGTTTATGCTTTGTGTCCGTCGCTCGCCAAGTCGGGCTTTTGTTGCTGGTCAAATTTGTTCAGCGTCCAATTTAATCACTCGTCTCGTGTCAGGATACTGGAACCACTGCGAAGGTTAGCACGGCATCGCTGCCGCGCGTTGCGAGTGGCGCACTGTTCAAAGCTAGGTGAAACATAAATATCCCGAAACCTTCTCGCAACTGTATTGACATGCTTTCATGGCTGCCTACCGCTTTAACTGCGACGTTTGGTAGGGTTGGTGCGCGAGGACCGAGTACGCTCTGCCAAGCGTCTCTGCTCGTCTTTTTGCACTGTTGAACGAGCTGGAAATTGTCACATCGCTGGACACAGAGCCGAACAAAAGACTGACGCTCATTTTAGGGGCGCACGGCTTGTTTTCCTTTTTACTGTCTCTAGTGTCCGAGAATTCGCTGCCTCAAGACGGTTGGAATGTTTCTGGGCCACTGCCCAGGATGGCGTTTCGCTTTAAGCTCGTTGGGAAGTTGATGACTGGTCGCAGTTCACAGTGATATCAAAGCGATACACCCGAGGACTTTGATGTCTATGATGATGTGTAATGATTAGGAGACAAGTGGCTTGTCCTTCTAGAGATCATTCAGGACTTCTGGAATGGACTTCTTGGAAAGAAAGATGTGTACACGAATGTTGATGCCTTCCTTTTTGGGATATGAAACAAACATAAAAATGGCCAACCGTTCCACGGAGATACAAAAAGCTAAATGCTTTAATAATGTATGCTTCCCTCTATCTGATATGGTCTAAACTGTTATCAAATTCTTTGCCTAGTTTAATTCAAATGTTTGGTGCAATTGGGTGCTCGATGTTCATCGACATTCAGGGCTTTTCAAGCAGTGAAAAATATTGCCCTAGCACAATGCTACTTTTCATCTCATGCTCCAGCGAGCCAACGATTTTCTCTCAAACTCTGTAATAAAGCGGCAACATTATGTTTGCATCAAGCATCAACAAAGGTTATCAGGAGCTAGAGTTTATTTTAGGAATTCATCAGTCCCGAGAAAGTGCTGTATTAGTTTGCACCGGTGGAAACCCGTCAAGAGTGTTCTGTTGTGTTTTTCTCACTCATTGAAGTATTCCAACTGGAAAAGGTACTTGAATAAATGGGAGAAATTTTCGTTTAACTCTAGTACAAAAAAAAGAAAGACGACATCAGTTCTCTCGCTTTGAATGAGGAGGTGCCAGCTAAACAGAGCATAATGCACGGATTATTTTATATGATTAAAATCGTTGTGGAACCACGGATAATTTTTATGGACGTGAGTAAGACGCCATTCGTGTAAAGGTGCATTCAAAATGGTTGAATGCCGGTTCCTGCCGTCGTCGTAGTTTTCTTCGTGTTCAACGCTACCGCGGTGTGGTTTGAGTGTGTCCATAATACAAGCTAATGGAAGGAATGGAAACAAATATCGTAAACCTAATGGGACCATTATCGTACCACCATACATTGTGATTATTGAATCGTTATTTTTCAGCATCACAATGATCTTTCCAGCTTTGTCCATGTTTGTGTGTGTGTGTGGAATGTCCAAACGTACGTAGGTCCGAACAAGCCAGCTCCATAGCGAGCAGGTTATGGGGCGAATGTTTTGAAATGTCAACGAGTACTTACACTTTGGAGAGGTTGTTCTGGCGCTCGAGCAGGTGCTAGCGTTGGCCCGAAGGTGTGATATTCATTTGCAGTGAAATGGTGCTCCGAGTTGTTGTTATAACAATGTCCACTTGGTGGGTCGTTCAAACGCAGCACTCCCCGACCGACGATGGAGGCGCCTGTTGTTGTACTTCTTCATGGAATTGGGAGCTGGAGTGTGTAAACTATGAAGTTTCACTACCGAGAAGCGCTGGTATCTAACCATGAACGAAATTTGGCAAAGTTCGTTCTGGTGACAACTATTTTCGTCGTTATTTACTTTCGTCAAAATTTATTAAATTGTATATGAAAAGCAAACAATTTTCGAGGAAATTTGTATTGCTTTTTAAGTGAGGTATTTTATGCGTTTTTTAGAAAACAGAACTAATAAAGTTCCGCGAACAAAATGGCACAATTTACCTAACAACCAACGGTTGCATTGCAAACCCCCGTGCACAATTGGCAAACGTTTGCGTTTTTCCCGCTGAGTTATACTGCTTCTTCAACCATCCATTCCCATTTCCAGGCGACAAACGCAATTTAGTGCTGCACCGAAAGAGCAATATTCGTCCCGAAAATTCATTTCAATTTATTGCCCCGCTTTCAATTAAACCTTTCCCCATTGCTGGGTTTCGCAATGGTGCACCCGTGTTAGTTTGTTTTTTCCTTCTCTCGCGGCAACCCAAAACGCTACTGGAGCGCCAGCTTTCTAAACATTTTGCTACAGCTCACCAGCCGCTTCACCCGTGGCTCCAGTTGACGCGTTCTCGCTTGAACTGTCGCTCACGCCCTCGCCCGGAGGCTGGTAATAAACAAAAAACAAAAGCAGGAGCAATAGCACCAATATTACCTTCTATCAGTTGGGATAAATTTGCGAACGAATGCAGACGAATGTGTCGCACGACTTGGGGGAAAAAAGGTAAAGGAGAGCAAAACAAACAAAAAACGGTTAAATTAATTCATCTGTCACGCCACGACAGCCGTCGCTCAGCACGTCCCGTGCTGGAAGCTGGAACCCTGGTGTTGGGTTGGAAAATTTGGCCCGCTTCCGCTCGGGCTGCAATTGTTTCGTTCGGTGCAGTTTCAACGGCACCCTTTGCTCGTTCTGCTTGCCGCCGGGATAATGCTTGGCTGTTCAGGGGTTTTTTTTTTCTATCGTCCAGTGCCATTTTGCATCGCTTCAATGTGTCGTCGTGTTCGTTTATAATGCACAATTCGGCAGCCAAGTGGGACTTTTTGTGGGTGTAGTAAAAAGAAACCAACTAAACATTCAATCCGTTTCTAGTCAAAATATTGTGAATAGTATCCAAAAATCTAACTTGCATGCGGATAAGGCACGGTCGTGCTGGGAGGGGCTTTGGGAGGTGAGCGTTAAGCGTTTTTCGCTTTTTCGTTCGCTACCAATTGTGTGCTAAAGTTTCCCCAATTCCAATGGTGATGGACACGAGCAGGAAATCAAATTTTCCCAGAAAAGTTGTTACCGTTTGTTTCATTAGAGCGTCGTGCTCTTTTTTTGCCTATTTTGTATGAATTCGTTGGCATGACTAACCAAAATGTGTGGCTGCTCCAACTACTGTACATGTGTGCAACGGTGGAGCAGGAAAGCATGTCATTCAATTAGTTTTAACAATCGGTGACAGGCATTTTAACAAAGTTTTAATGACGCTTTCTGCCATGGCTTGGAGCTTTTGCAGCGACCCGAAATCAATTAAACTAATACACAGAAGTAAATTGTCCATTAAAATTGCTGATCGTTTTCCACGCGAAAACACAAATCACAACAGTTTCGATTCAAATGTAACCTAGAAACGTATGGCGGAATTGAAAATTCAGTTTTCCACATCAAAGACAAGCCATTAGAATACTACAAAACAACGCACAGGTTGACACCCGGCAGCGGGTGCTTTTGTTTAGCCAACAAACACCGATCCTTCATGAATATGTAACATTGTAAAATCCAAGCGCAAGCCCATAAATCCTCCCACACGAGCATGTGAGCCTGAAAACCTCAAGCACACTGCAAGCCGCAAGTAATCACAAATTATCTAAACTCCACACACACACACACACACACACACACACACACACACACACACACACACACACACACATACACAACTCTTTTTTTGTGTGAAAAAAAAACAGGAAAAGGTAAGAAAATGCATTGAACGGTTGCTTCACTTCGTCTCGCGTTGCCGTTTTTGTGTCGGGCAAAATTTGAACCACTCGCCCACCAAAGCCATACCGCGACACCAGTTTGGTGTAACAATGTTTGCCCCTCCGCATCGTGTTGATAGCGGAGGCGAAAAAGGTGAAGGAATTTCGTACCCATGCTTCTTTACCACATCGCACAACACGGCAGGATGGCTGCTGGTACGTGGGAAAAATGCCCTGCCCTGTACACAGTGTGCAGCTTCAATCTTCAATTTAAATTTAAAATTTTATTTATGAATTTATTCATGATGAAAATTGTTTTTCATTCCGTCCAATCCGGATGTTCCTGTCGGTGCTCACTGTAGCCGGTGGTAGTGGAGTGTTATGTGTCCTAGGGTGTTGGAACGGGATGTTGTTTTTTTCGCTTATTCACTGTCTACCGTTTTGTTTTCCCTCTCCCTGAGTAATATCCCTTGCGGGTGCTTTGACACTGGGTGAGCTTTGTGTTACTAGGGAAGCTCTTTACACGATTACACTAGTCTGTAGCAGGGACGTCCCAAAAGAATTGTTTGCAAAATTGGATAATAACAACAAAAAAAGCCCCACAGAAATTCACACACTACCAGGAGAAACGAGGTAGAGCCTTCCTCCCGTGGGAAGAAATGGTGTAGGTGGAAAATAAAATTCCCTCCTTTCCTTTCGCCTTCCTTGCTCGCACACTATTTTATTTTTCCGGCTTCGAAACAAAACTGCATCGTGTGAGGTTTCCAAAAATTGACGCCACAGGGAAACATAAAAATGAACCCGATGGCATCGCCCGGAAAAATGGCCCCTCGGGCGTACAGCCGTCCAACACGGGCTGGTACCGCCACAACCCGGGCATGCAGTGGTATGGCCGTTGGAATGAAAAGTATCGCCACGACCAACACAAAAAAGCGCTCTACCCTACGAACATTGTATTGTCGGGCAAATAAATTACCACAATGGAATTGCTGCACTGTCCGTGCGGCTGCCGCCGGTTGGTGCTATTACTGGCCGTTTTTGTTTTGCATCTCGTAAGCTGCCGTGCTTCGTCCGACCGGCACGGAATCATAACGGATAACAACATCCGGTCGGGGCTGAACTTTCCGCCCGCGGTGAGCGGCAAAGCCTCTTCAAAGGGAACAAAACCATCCGCTGTAAGCTCGAGTGGTACACTTGGAGGATTGCACCACTATCTTATCCCGCTGGGTGGCTTCCCGGGCAGGTCCTTTGTTTCCAATCTGGGTGTGCAAAAGAAGCTGCTCGTGATGGGCAGTGTCGTTATTTTTTTTGTTTTAATTCTAGCGTTCGCATTTCCTTCCTGGTACGACATTTTCAGTTATCTCGCGTGAACAAAAGCTGCTGAAACGGATGCAACTTTGCAATAATCGAATCATACGCCAAGCTATACGCCGGGGAGGGCGAAAGAAGTTGGTCAGTCAATTCAGATTATGGTGAGTTTTATTTTCTTGAATACATAGATTGAGCTGTCAGCTGATAGTGTCATAGTAGAGCGTGGAGCGAAATGTAATGAGAAAATGTAACAATAGGATTTTTTATTGGGTGACATGGTAGAAAGAACATATCCAATTGGAAAGGGTCTAGCCTTAAGCATTCAAATGGATTATTATATGACGATCCTTGGAAATGGAATCAGTCGTACTTTTTTAGTGGAATTTACTCTTTGTAACTCTCGTATTCCGCACAAAAAATCAATTTTATTTAAATGGAAAAATATGTGCCCTAGAAATCGTTTCACGCAATTCCGTACCACATCAATCAAAGGTGATAAACAATCCGATAATGCGTGCATTTGTGCCCTCCCTCCAACCAATGAATTAAGCATCGGACGCTGTTGTACAATTTAGCATATTTCTGTTGGATCGTGCCGGATTTAACCGAGCATTGCACGGTGGCAGGATATCGATTGTAAATGTGTTTTGTACAGCTGTAGTACAGATTGCGCAATGTGAAAAGAAAAACCACAGATGAACACATGCAAAAATGGATGCAAAACAAGCAAATTGCATCGTCCGTTGTAATGCTCTTCGTGCTTCATTGTAACACAAGATTGGGATCAACCGATCCGTCCAACTACTGGGTATGGTGAGAACATTTCATGATTTTAATTTTATGGTTTGAATAAAAATAATTTTGTTGCAACTGCAGAACCGGATGGTAAAGAATTGTTCATAAAAAAGGAACAAATGTCTAATAGATAAGGACACTGCTGGGACTCATTCCTGTCGCGTGTGCGGCGTTATCAGTTAATAACAACAAAAATTGCCCCATTTTGATCCGACATGAAACGTATTTTAAAGTGGAATTTAACGAGCGATGGTATAAATATATTTTTGTTGATATTTAAATCCACTACTAAAGAGTATATAAGCTAAATTTTGTTTATAAAAAGTGCTTCAATTTTTTAAACAAGTTTAAGGTCGTGTAATATATATTAAAAAAAAAGATGAAAAAAAACTTGGTTAATTTAAGATGAAATGAATCACAAGCCGCAATCTTAACATGCCGCGTCCGATTTCAATTTGTCATCCGATTTCCGCTGCTGGACCACTTTTGCGCCCCCCCTAACCTTAACCGTGACCGTCATATATAATCACCGGCTTACGCCCAACACGAGCTTGGTGACAAAAGCAAGCTCCCCCGTAAGAGGAACATAATGCTGCGGCATGGTGAAGCGGAAAGATTTCCGGTTCGTTTCGGCTCGTGATGGACGGATTCGGTGGCGTGTGGATGGAATAAAACTTAAGGCTGACGGTACGGTCAGGTGAGGTTAAAAATAACCCAATCCATGGCCATGGTCGACACGATACGATCGGTTTTGTTTTCATTCAATTAAAACGGAAACTAGTGCTAGTGCTGTCTGGCCAAATAGGATGTAACAGAACGTAGCACCTCGGTGCGGTTTGTACTGTAACCATGTACATCCGTTTGGTCGAAAGCGCATTGAGTGAGGTAAATATTTCTGCATGGAATTTTTAATTAATTCTGTTCCGGTACACCTTCTGTGGGTTTTACGGCATTCGGCTACCTGGCTATCCTTTGCTAGTATATTTTTTATTTCAACGAAAATAAGCCACATGAACCTTAACATCGGTTCACCTTTCGGTGGCACTAGCAGACCGGTTGTTAAAAGACTTCCCGCAGACGGGCTTCCCTGAAACACAAGGAATGCGACCTATGCACATACTTTTTGACGAAAATGTACCGAGTGCATGAATGCATGTGTATCGTTTTGAGGTTTAAAATTCATTTGCAAAAGCATCGGAAGAGCGAATTCTCGGTATGGCCCGCTTTGCCGAAAATAAACCATTGTACAGTGTGCACCGCTGCTGAAGGATGGTTCAGAGCCGAACACGTCCTACTGCTTGCTGGTTCGTGTGCTCGTCCGCTCGTATGCAGCCGTATTTAGTCTGGAAAAATAAACGGACCAGAAATAATGGCTATGGTCACGGTGCAATCAAGCCGCTCTCGCTAGCCGGCAAGGAGGGCCGGGCTCAATGCTTGTTATCTGGTAAGGCAGAGCACAGCCACCCGCATCGGATCGTGTTACTCGCTCGTGTACGTTGATTAAAAGTCAACTAGACGGGAGACATCCTTTATGGGAAACGGGAATTGATGTTTATTTAAACGATTACTTTAGCTGAGAAAGTGGCCAGCTTCGGCAGTGGCAAGGGGTCACTCTTTTTTATCATCTCTGCTCATGCTTGGGTGTGGTGCAAGTTCAAACGAAAGCCTTAGAATGACACAGAATGCGAAGTCAAGTAAATGGAATCACTTCACAGGACCATGAAGAATGAAGCTTTATGCTATAGATCCTATTATATCCACCCTTACAACAAAAGAGATCCTAATCACCATAATGAATAGCCGTAATTGAATCCAGCCGACGGTGATTTCTTTATTCGCACCTTCATGCCTATTAGTGTACCTGTGCTGCGTGTGCACTAAATTAGATTTTCCACCCACGGCCCAAAACAAGCCCAAAAAACGGAACCCCCGGTAGGCCCCGCTACTGCCGCTGCATCATTAACCACGTGTCGATTGGCCCCCTGACTTTGAGGATTCGAGTGTTGCGGGCAAATAAGGCTAATTGTTGTTTACTGTTTACCTTTTATCCTTCCATCGCCGTGCTTCCGATTGTGCGCGGCTCCCGCGCACGCATTGTGGCGTAAATGGTGGCGAACGCTCCACCAGGTACCGAGATTTCCTTTCGCAAGACAGAGTGTGTCTATTAATCCGCCCATTAATTTGCAATTATAATGGCCTCCGCAGTTTGGGAGAGGGGAGAGGGAAGCCATTGCTGGGGACGCATCATTACAGCCAGCGCACCAAATCGAACGAGCCCCCAGTGTTTCGTAGTGTTTGCTGATGGCCACACAAACCGGCAGTGGGCAAAACCGCATACCGGTGGATAATTGAAGCCCTCGCCAGACTGACGCGTTGAGCCTGGGGCATGATTCTTAATTCTTTGTTGTTTGGATTTTGTTTTTATACGTAGGATTTTTATTTTTGGAGGAGCGCAGGGTTTGGGAAAAACAACTCCCGGAAGCCAGGTGGCACTGAAGCAAAGTAATACTTACAGTTCAAATGGAAATTGCTTGTGTTTTGTTAAACTAGTAGAAATTACTACTACTAAAACTGGAACATGTCACAATTGTATCATACATTTTAAAATTACAGCTTAATTCAAATGCCAATTGAATGCTCTTCGTTTGCATTTTCTACATAAGTAGGTTGTTTAGACAATATTTTCAATTTACAAAATTACAAAGCTGTTATATCCATGTATATATTGATATCATTCGCGACATTTTCAATAACTTCAATAATTTCAACCACTTTTCATGAATCGCAACATTCGCATATGTTTTATTAATTTGCTTTCAAATATTTGAAAACTGCCAAAAATGTGCAACCCTAGCCCGCCACATCACATAAGTGAACCTGCCTGCCAGTAATCTACCTCCAACCCGTCGGTCTAATTAGTATATTTACGACCGACTTTGTGCCATTTGGGCCAAACACACATCCAGCGGCCAGTGAGGCCAGAGCGCACCGTACGCCTAACCGCAATCAGCTCGTTAGCTGCACGGTGCCGGGCAAACAGATTGACCCTTCTCATCCAACCGAACGTTGGTCACAAATCGGGCCAAACCACGCGCGAATCCACCGGAACCAACCGTGCACGCCGGGCAACCGTAAACCGAACGCTGCCAGGAAAATTGCGCCAGGCAAAGCCGGAAACGGAGCAAAACTAATTTAAATGCTCCCTCCCCGAATCCCCAGGAGCAATGCTGCGGTTCCGTTGAAAACTACCCCCGAAAAGTCGCCCCTCAAGCAAGGCTGCTGGTACCGCCGTTAAAATGCAGAACAAATTGTATTTGCATGGTTGTTGTGTGTTTGTGTGTGTGTGTGTGTGTGTGTGTGTGTGTGTGTGTGTGTGTGTGTGTGTGTGTGTTTGAGTGTATGTGTGAGCCGGGATGGGATTAACTTGCTTGCGGTCGCATACAATTGTCATCGCGCTGGCCAACTGGGCAAGCTGTGCGTAATTAGGCATTAGTGGCACGTTATGGTCGCTAATAATAATTGGCATCTGATCCTTTGGCGTGGCTTTATTTGGACACAAGTAGTAGGGAAACTGTACTTCCAGTCACGACAAACTGCATGGCGGGTTTTGAGGGTTAGGATTACGATTGCATCTAGTTGGAATGTGGAAATGTAAATCAATTGTGTTTACCAATTGGAAACGTTCATGCCGTTTTTCGAATTCTTATAGTAGTTTCTGAACCTTTTTGTCCAAAACCCTTTGAGATACGTTTCCTTAGATAGTGGGTTTGAATTGAAATGAAAATTCAAATTTGACACATTGCACCAATTAAACTCAAATATATAATCAGATCGACAGTCAATTGAATCTCACACGTGCTAGCAGAACTCTGCTGCAAATATATTCTTAACAGCCTTCTATACACCCAAGCAATCCAACAAACCTAAAACAACAACAACAAACTCATCATTGAACTCCTCCTACCCCCGTTTCCTACACCCCGACTAACGACCCAAAATGCATTTGGTTAGTGTTCGCGCTGGGGAGATTTATTCCTTTTTATCCGATCTCAATTTTCACAATCCCTCTGAGCGTGCCGACGGTACATTCGTTTTATTTGGTACAATTTAGACCAATCCATTAGATGTGTGCAAACTACCACCGACTACATACACCAGCAAAGAGGACGATAAAAGGAAGGATTGAGCCGTAAGGTGGGAAAGAGGTTCGCCTTGGGTGAAGGGTGTGCATCCCCAACCCGGGAAAAGATTAACGTTTCTGTGGTGCTTGATAAAGACATGACACGAGAGCAGGAAATTAAACACAAGTGTGAATGGAAAGCTCCCCTCTGCTGCTGCTGCTGCTGCTGCTGCGGCCAATAAATTCAGGGAGCACACACCCACACACACCACCGCCAGTCGGCAAACGTTTCCGATTGAAACTGACGAAATAAATTCTTCCCAAAAAAAAAACGAGTGCAAAGCTTTCCGACACTTAAAAACGGATTCCATTTCCACTCCCTGTTTTATTCCAGCCCAAAATGACAGGGCGGCTTCCATGAGGTGTCGGAAGCTTTTGGCAGAGTTGAGAATGCTTATCTTAAGATCATAGTACTTTCTGGTCGCAAACTGCTCCCCCCACGAACCAGGCGGGAGCAAATTTCCCGGAATGGGTAATTAACGTACTTTCGACGAAGTTGCACCCCGGCAACCCCTGAGGAGAAGTGTACGGAAGCTTTTGTTTATTGTATCGAAAATTTTCCAAGAATTTTCACCAGTTAATCCGTGATCCAGAATGTCCTTCGTGCGGGAAACTTTTCTCCATTTCCAACCGTTTTGGAAGCAGCTCTTGTTTAGGACTTGTTGTGTAGAGGGGGGGGGATATATCGGCCCGTAGGCTCTATAGGGGTAGAAACGCGACTGCCACCGCTCCTACTGCCCCGTGCAACTTCACCTTCCAAAGTGTCTAAAAACTGTCGTTTTTACAAAGATTTCCCCAAAAAAGATGTTTAATTTTAATTAATTCCCAACTTGAAGAAATTAGCAAAATCAACTTTATCCGACGCGGGCGCAGCGAACAGCGCGAAAGTTCACCCCCCCCCCCATCCCTGGGTGATGGTGAGCAGTGCTATTGCCATTTAAACAATTTAATTTGCTAATCTCGGGTGTCGTTTTGTTTTATTTTATTCAGCGTCCGTGTACTTAGCCGCGTCCGCTTTATCGCCGGTAGAGCCGGGATTTTGCCCCACCCGGGGGAGTTGTTTCGCAAAGTTTCGGTTCGACCAGACACGATCGGGACCCACCAGTATGCCGTATGGTTTCCGTGGATGCGAGTTCTAACAAAATCCGCCCGACTCCACTGCCGCCTCCACAACGCACAATAAAACGCTAAAGTTTTGCGCCCCGAAAATGTCAAACTTTGACAATGCGTGCAGTATGTGTGTGTGTGTGCGGCGACCATAAGATGCTGTGGGAAATGCGGGACACATTGCATTGTTTCGATCGTTAAGCATCGCTCTAAACGAACGCCATTCGTTTGTGAGGAGTTGTGATTTCTTTCATCGTTAGTGGAAAAGTTTTGCCCCTCGTTTGCTTTGCACCCCTCCGCCTACCTCCCTTCCCACCGTTTCCCGTGTGGTAAGGATTTGCATAGACGCAGACTACTAATTGAGGGGTACCGAGGTTGCTGTATTCGAGAGGTTTAGATTTACGGTGCAGAAACGATCGACCAGAACACGCTGGGAAGCAAATGCATCGCGCAACCGGCGAATGCTTCTTGTCGGTGAAGTTGACCGGGGAGCCTTGCGAAAGGACACTAAGAGCAATGTTATTTATTTAAAATTTGCATACCATTTCAAATCAACCGGGGGGGATTCTGCCCACCGTCCGCCCGTTCCAGCCGTGCTTGAAGCTTCGACCCACTTTTTTAGAGCATGCAAAAGGATTGTTTCTTTCGCCAGCAAGAAGCATGCTCCTTTTGCCGAAGCTGCGCTGTGCGCGCAGGCGGAAGCAAGCAATTGTTTTCCCAGCGCTTTTTGTTTAGTTTATGGTACAGCGCGCGCGACACAACGGTGACAAATGTTTCGCGCTCTCTGTACAGGAATATTTCGTAGCTGAACCCGAACGGCAAACTAATCCGCTGGGCAAATAAAGGTGAGCAGCGGAGGGTGGGGGGGGGGCAAGAAGGGGAATGTTAAATAAACACTTAGTAGCATAAATAAATGAAGCATTTTTCCTTCCGATGCAAGCGCGCTGCTGCGTCTGCTGCAGCATGATTGGAGAGTGCATTGGAATTATTTGCGTACCGACGGTTGTTGCAGCTGGTGCAGGCGCTTTGTGGCGCTTGGTTTTGGTGCTATCATTTATTATGCAGCTTTTGCGCGGTAAAACAAACCACTTATCATAAAGGGGAATGTTGAAGGGCAATTCGCCAACGGAATAAAAGAGTTGGGTCGTCGCAAAACTTTCATCGATAGTAAAATAATTCTAACTTAAGAAAACAATATTTTTATTCCAAAGTTGGTTCATTTTGCTCTAGTCACAATAATTCTGGTTAAAAGTAGTCGCTCGTGGAATGGTTTTCATGCTCATTTTCACAAAAAATGGCTGTTTGAATTGTGTTGTGCCCAACCTGAAAGGCATTAACTGAAAGCATTCAATTTCTACTAATGTAATCTCATCTCGCAACCACAAAATATCATTCCAGCCACTGTTTCGGATTTGGCCAACCATGCCCATTCATTTATTATCGGATTACATCGCAGTAATTCTGTAAAACAACTCAAACTGCCGGAATGGCAACGACAAAAAAAAAAAAACTCCAACATCCAAAGCACTTCTGCTTGCGCGAGACCATCATAACGCTGAAGAATTATTACACCATAATCCAGCCGCCAGCCATTCACTTCGATGCGACTGGCTCGTCGATCGCGCGCACTTACACTTTGCCGGCAACACGCCCCACCACGCCAGGGACACATTCCAGTCCATCTCGAACCAGAATTCCACCTCCAGAACTCGACTGTTGTGAGGGATTTTATTCGCATTTTTCTTACCCCTTTTTTCCACCCCGGACACTACAAAGCCAGGCCAACGACACGATTCGAACGAAGAAACAAATAGGAAGCCCGGCCCGCGAATGGAGTGTTTTTCTTGCGCCACCTCACCGCACCGGGAAGCGGCAAGTGGAAAATTAATTGATGTAATCCGTGAATTTATTGGCAATTGATAATTTCACATGTTTCATAACTTCCGCCCCATCGTCTGGTCCCATCGTCTGATAGTAGCCTGAACGCTGAAAGGTAAGCGCCTTCCAAATGCCATTCGTTCGGGTTCGTTCTGTTCGTTGGGGTTTTGTTACCGAGACGAACGACGGAGGCTTTCCATGTACGCAAGCAGTAGCAGCAGGCAAGCAACAACAACAACAACAATAAATATGGACGACAGGACAGAAGAATTTTAATTGGCGGCATTTTTCTCCTGACTACCGGACCGGATTCAGAACGAATGGAGTTTATGCTTTTTTTTGCTGTTCTTCTTCTTTTTGGCTTTCCTTTTTTGTTGCACTTTGTTTCAACAGTCTCTCTCTCTCTCTATGTTGTGTTTCATCTTTTTGCACGGTTGTAAAACACGACTCCACGACCCTGTTCAACCCTGGTTGCAGCCAGCGGCAGCGGGAGCTAAGCACAAAAGGCACAAGACGGCCGGAGCCGCCGCTACGAAACAACAGCGCCAGCCCAGAACGGAACTGTAATTTTCCGGCCCTGCGGGAAGGAAAAAAGGCTCGTTCTAGTCCGCTTTCCCGAACAAACGGGTCGGCGGTACTTGGTACCGTGTACAAAAGGAACCAAAATCGGTAACGCTGGTGTAGTGTAGTGCCATGTTTTTGTTTTGCGCTAACTCCCCCCCCACCCCCGGCGGGGCACACATTCTGTTTCACTAGACACAGGTGTGTTGTGTAGTTTGCGTTTGGTGGGAAGGATACTCCACGCTTTCAAAACCAAAGCCGATCGAAACTGAACTGAAGCGAAACAACAGCAAAGGGAGAAACAACAGCAAGGACTACAATTAGAGCATGTTTCGCTCAATTCAAATCAGTGAATGGATGAGTTGCCTGTTGTTTTTTTTTTTTCGTTGGGATATATTTTTAATTTGCTTTGTTCTTTGCTAACATAGGCACTAGCAATAGCTTTTTGGGCGTGCCTGTTTTTTTGATACATTTGTCAGGCTCAATTTTCCGCTCGAAAAAGGACCATTTTTGCAGCAGGTAAACGAGGAAAAGTTGGCGTGTTTTTGGGGGATCTTTTTTAAAGCATCGAACCAATGAACAAATGCCCCACAACACGCACATCTAACCGATGGACAGCACCCACCGCTCGTGATATTCTTCGTACAACCCAACAAAACACAAAAATGGACTCTCCGAGGGAGGTCTTTTAGGCGCAAAAAAGAAAAAAACGCGAGGCAAAAACGAAACATAAATCTTCCACTCATTTAGGCTGCCACCGACAAAACCCATTAAGTGAAACATCGGATCTCCCGCTTTCGAGGTGGATGTGGTTTTCCTTGTTCGTGTTTCCGTTTTCTTGACACACAGACACACACCCGCATTGCCCTTCTCGGTGTGCTTTGGTTTTGTGCCGACACTTCGATCCGTGTGTGTGCAGCCCTTGCCGCCACACAGCATGAAATCGCTCTTAATCCTTGACACATGAAATTCGGAATGCCGGGGTTTCCATCCGGCACCAACCGTGGCTGCCCAGAGCCAGAGGGTGGTGTGCTTTTACCTGTAAGTGGGAAACATCCCTCGATCCCTTTCCACTACCGTCCAAAAGTATCGCTTCCCATCGAAAAACAGGGCTAGAGCTTGGGAGGAGATTTTCACACGATCCTTCTCATCCTTTTCCGATTGAAGTGTGAAGGAGCTGTTCCGGGCATGATACTGCACGGTTGCGAGTGAGTAAGCTTATTTTAGACGAAGGCAAGCAAAGCTGGCCACAAGAAAAGTAACCAAGTAATTGAATTGAAATGATTCATTATTTAAATGTTGTTCGTGATAGTTTGAATTAGTAGCATTATCATTGTACGATATGAAAAGTAATTAGAATAATCTCATTCAACAATCTAGGTGTAACTACCTTAAACTACCCACAGAGCATCTCAACAATAATTCCCAGTACTTCTCAATCTCTGTCCAGCAGCAACCCGCTTGTTTTTCCTTTCCAAAAGTCACCCTTCATTCCTGCTAATACCTCAACCGGTGGCAAAACAAAACAGCGAGAACCTTTAAACGGTCCCCGAACCCCCGCAGCCACGCAGCCACCGCAAAATCTGGGCCAGCAGTGAAGTGTTTCGTTTTGTTTTTCGGAAAAACAACCCCCATTTCCATGACACACACCCACACACACGCGCATTGGTGGTGGGGATACTGTCTGGCCCGATGAATCACGGGGGGGCCGCCCCGTTTGGAAGAAGGGATCAAGCTCGGCAGCCAAAACAAAGCACCGTCGGCGACGGGTGCCACAGACACAACAGCGCCCGGAAACAAAAACTCCATTCGATGCGGTTGGATGCTAAATTGAATGTATTTAAAAGGATTTATCGTCTGAGTGTTCGCGGGTGTGTTGTAAATGTTTTTCAGTGGGTAACAGTCGCCTCCATCCAGCTTTTCCCTTCATTGCCTCGCCTCAATTGCATTAAGCTGACTCACTTTCTCGCTCTTCTCGCTTTCTCTCGCCCTTTCTTGTTCGGATACGACTTGCTCGTAAACCCTGCACTGTCGGGAAATCCTTTCACCGAACTTTTGCCTCCGTTCGTCATCATCCCAGCAACAAGCGCTTTTCCCATCGGTTTCAGTTTTTCAAAGTTTCCCGCCTGTGTTAATCCTGCCGCTCCTCGTACCCCACCAACTTTGGTTCTGCGGTATGTCCTTACATGAGCTGCGATGGAATGAAGACAGTGTAAAACCGAGGGTGAGAAACAAAAATGTCCCGATTAAGATTCTCCCCCAGCACAGTTTGGGCACAACGCGGGAGAGAGAAAAAAAAAGGAATCAAACCCATCCCAGTGAGCGCCTCTTAGCTTTCCATTCCCCGTTTCGGGAAAAATGTGAATAGCGTCCCGATGTGTGTTGTGTGGTTTGCGTTGTTCGAGGCGAGGGAGAGGAGCAATAAAGTTTTGATGCGAAATTTCTAGGGAAAACTTTTCACACACTCCCTTTTTACGATGGCGCTGTCTTGCTTTCAAGGGAGAATGTTTGCTGGTTAGCGCCATTAGCTAGCGTGCTGGATGTGTAGCTGAGAAGGAGCTTTGGACGGGCCGCGTAAACTTTCAGCGTAATGTATGAAAGTAAATACAAAACAACGTCTTGGAAATGCACCGGATGAATTAAGGCATACTTTTTCGCCGCCGGAAATTGCTCGAATAAAGATGAGGATGGTGACATTTTTTTAAGGACATTTTTTTGCTTCTTCGGAATTGTTTGGAATTTTAAGGACAGCATGCTTTCCCCCACATGTAATGCACTCGTTGTAGGCGCGAAAGTTGAGCGCTTCAAGAGCTTTCAAGCCAGGTCTCAAAAGAATAAAGACACCACAGAAAGATCATTTCCATTTTCCACGTCGGGCCGCCCGATCTTGATGAAACTTTTTTACACAATCCTAAACACAAAATTCCATCGCATGAAATGAAAATTCTTCCCCGCCTGGGCAAAATTTCTCACTAATTATCTGCTAGCGTTCACGGCACAACCAATGAACGGCAAACCAATCGCAAAACTTTTACATTGCTCCAGCCGAACTCGGGTGCGTAAAGAACGTGAAAGGAATCCTATTGTTGTTGTTCGTCCAGTGACGTGCCTGCTGTAGACATTGTGATTGGAAATGGCTGGCCCAACCATCGCCGGCTTAAAGCACAACCGGACAGGGACAGCGGGGTTGGGGTTTTCCGGTAGCAGCAACCACTGCCCGGTAGCTGGAAATGGAAATTCCATTAACACCTACGACCACAATGTACCGACCGACACACGGCACACGGTGTACATACCATTGAACCCCGGGGCGCGTAAGGATTATCAATCAAAGCTGCCCGGTCCGGCGTGTCCCCTTACGATTGCTTGCCTAATTGAGATGTCACATTCTGCGGTCGGTTTGTGTAATGGTTTTTGGGCAATTCCTGGTAATGTCATCCATTAGCTGCGGTTTTTGGTTAGACTATAGTTTAATGAAGCAAATTATTGAAAGCGTTCGAAACTGGGCTAAGGCACAAATTGGGTGCATTAATTAGCTAAAATTTAGGTGACCAAAATTAAAGCACAATCATATCCATTTCCTATCCTTTGTGGCAATGTGAACAACTGATTACGCAATATTTCACTTCACATTCGCTTTATGGTTTCAAATTTAAAGTGCAATGTGTATCCTTGCGCTCTCTCGTATCGTTAATTATTTCATCAGTAAATAATAGCCACCAGCGAACGTGGTTCATCATACACTCACGGGTGACTGTGAATGTGATGTGCACCATTCCGAGAGGTCTTCCGCTCGATCAACCTTGTTGCACAGGTAGCAAAAGCAATAAATAACTAGCACAATCTCCCACCGGCCGCTCGCTTTAAAGGTCACGTTCCTGTCATAATGAGCAGTCGCTCACACCACGGTTCAGTGTATTACTTTTTTGCCATTTGACAGCTTAAGTGACAGGAGAAGAAGACACTAGGATAAGCGATAAAAATGTGGTAGGCTTTGCCCGACTTGCTCCATTTAAATTATTACATTACTTTTGCCATGTTCAACAAGCACTCTTCTGCCCCATTTCACATTTCCCCCCTGCATCTTGGCGAGTCTTCCAAGTGGACGGGTTGTTTCCGTTTTATAATCAAGATAATTGATACCACAAAACCACCAACACATGCTGGCACGGTAGCGACGGCAGTGTTCGTGCAACCATCGGTTGCGGTGTCTTAAAGTGCCGGTAATTGGTTGCAATTAATTTGCGCACCGCAAACACACAAAAAGAAGAATGAAACTATCTCCACGCAAACGGTTAGAATAATTCAAACCCCGAAAAAGCCAGTCCGCCTGTGTTGCCCCACCGTACAATTCACGTACAGCGGTTGGTTTGCGCAACAACGACCAAACAACGCCCCTCCGAAGCAAGCGACTGTCTCCAACCACCGGGCACCAGCAGAGGCGAATATTAATGACATACAATTTGTGGTGCAATCGGTGTATCCGAAGCCAAAAACCACTTCTGACCCTTAGGAACACACGCACACACACACACCATACCTTAGAACAGCAACAGGCCCGGTGTGTTTGTCGCGTGAAAGGCTGGTGCCGTGCCCGGCGGAAGAGTGCCATTTATTTATTAGAGCGCTCCGGTCTAATTTGAACCCGCGAAGGAAACGAATCGTTGAGTGGGGCAAGTGGCAAGATTTTTGGACGCTACACGCACACTTGAAGATGACGACCGCAGACGGCGGCACTTCCTTATTGTACCCGTTCGGTTGCGTCAGGTTAACAATCACGGGACTGATCACGATGGCAAACGATGGCAACGACCGTCGGTAAGCAGATGATTGACCAGCCAGAGAAGCCCGTAACCGGGCCCCGGACAATGGAGGTTTGGTTCTGACTGGTCTCTGGCGGTACGATTCGAGGTGTTGTAGCTGGCTGGCGCAAAGCACACCCCTCGCAAGACACACACACACTGCTTGGGCGACAGCTCCATGGGGCCAGTGCGCCACCGGACCGGGTAATAAATCGGACTAATTTCAGTGTGCGGTTAAGTGAAATGATAAATCATTCGGTGTGCGAGGAAAAAGACCAACGTACACCGTGCGCGCTTCTTGTTGGTTTTTTAAAGTTGTCACACCCGCTTCGTGTCCCGGGCAGTCGGTCCACACCGTGGTCTTTGCAATGGTCATCGTCGAGACGGGTAGTTGGTCGTTCGAGCGATAATGTTTTACTTTCATTCTCCGGTCGAGCTTGCCACACTAAAACTAGTTCCAAACGAGAATAAGGGTGGAAGCTGATGGCCCAAACCTGGCTGAACAGCTGTTACTTCGTGCCGTGGCTAGGAGCTTGCTTGAAAGTTGAAAAAAACAGGCCACAATGCAACATGAAACTAGGAAAGGCAGAACCAAACTGCACAATAACAGCTGATCGAGTTGTGTAGTTTGCGGTTTAGCGTAGGTTGACAATGGTGAGTTAGTCATCGTGTGAGTTATTGGGTATGCTAGACAAAATATCGGGGATAGAGCACGTTCGAGAAATGGGTGTCTTGAAGACAACGATTGAGGTCCTCCGCCACTGCTTCTCGCTCTATTGCACAATCCCATATGGTCAGTTCGCTGAGTCACTTATACAATTGGCCATCAGCCCTTTGCCAAGCGGACCAACCAAGAAGCGGAAATAAACATCCAGTTGCCAAGCTCAATTACCGCGCGTCAATCATCAAGCGTCGGTGTCGACGGCTGAA
This sequence comes from Anopheles arabiensis, assembly GCF_016920715.1. Lineage (NCBI taxonomy): Eukaryota > Metazoa > Arthropoda > Insecta > Diptera > Culicidae > Anopheles > Anopheles arabiensis. The sequence goes on from NC_053517.1 coordinate 10,523,003, forward strand.
TAGCCTCCATGTGTGGGTTGTGTGCGGTAGAACTTTCTCTGTAGCACTTTCTATCGACTCGCTCCCGAGTGCGGCCTCCCGATGGCGATAGAATGAACTATGGGGACACATTTACGCGCTGACAGTTATTGATAAACCTATCTTCAACTCATCAACTGGTTTTCCCCCATCATGCCACCGCACATTGAGGCGCTCCGCGCGCGCTGTATCAATACTTATCTATCCTGCTATCTTTTGTCGGCTTCTTCTTCCGGCTGGTGTACTACCTCCCGGCATGGGCGGATGTGATTTATGATTTGATTATAGCACATGATTAGTTTCGATTTTCGATTCATCTGTCCCACTCCGCCACGGTCCGGTAAGTTGGCGAACCAGTCGGTGCTGTCAGCAGACAGATTAGTTTTGGGACTGTCACTTAATGTCACACCGTCACGCCGTTCGAAGGTGACAAGGTGGCGTTATGGCGTGACGCCGGATGGACGCGAATAAAGGCTGCTACCGCCTAGGAGCCGAGCCGAGTTCCACGAAAGCTATAAATGCTGCTAGCCAACGCCACTAACAGCGACTGACGGTGAAGTGTCTATTATGTCTGCAAGGGATGGCTTTTTTTGCCAACGGCAGCGATGTGCGTGGGCTATTGATGCTTGCAGCGAGAACAAGCTTGATAAGCTGCCCCTTGGTAGAACAATACATCCCTTCGCTGTTAGTGGGGCTGGATTCTAGGAGAGACATATTTACTCGCAGGCATCAAATTTCCTCCCCTCACCAAACAAAGCCTCGCCAAACAGGGCGACGTGAGACAGGCGGTGACAATGGCTGAAAGGTGCCTATCTTGTTTGTTCGTATCGTACCGAAAGCACCGTCCGACGTCAGACGTCAAAGGACGCCACACCGTCAGCGACTAAGCTTTCACCTCTAGCTGGGGGAGATTATGTCCTTCATAAGAAGATTTCCGATCTCAGGGACGTTTGATGGAAAGTTTGTACTTCAAAAAAAAACAGAAGCAGCGCACACAATGCTGCGCTGTGTTGGCGACCCATTCTTTGGACCTTTCCGTCTGCTCGTGCAGCTCTGGATGTCTCAGCAAAGGATGTTAGGTCGCAATGTACGAGTCCGGGAACGGCTTAGCTCAGTAATCTGAAAGCCTGCGCGTGTGTGTGTGTGTGGTCCAAGGAAATGACAATGCCAGCACGTGCCTGCAAAAAGAAAAACATATCAGTGCGTGCAAAACTAGTCTCGAAATAGTCGACGCTGCTGAACAACACGTTGTTGAAATCGTCCACAAATGCGTTACATGAGACTTCAAACTGTTCTAACTTTTATTGCTTCCGTGTGGCTTCTTGCATGCCAAACACAGCTTAATTAGGGTACTTTAAATGGTAAAAAAAACTAATACAGACATAATTTTATGCAAAATGCCTCATATTACCTTCGTTTAACGTTCTGCCCCAAAACCCCCAAACTTTGCACCCCATCCCAAAAGCTCATTACATTCCACTCACCCAAAAATCCACGGATCACCGCCGTATTGGGACGAAATTAGCTATTCACCCATGGTTGGTGGTGATAAATTTGCCATCCTTCTACCCTATTACCGGAGGAAAGACACCTTCGGAAAGGTGCTTAACGTCTGCTCTAGAGTAAAGGGAAATCTCTTGTACTCAAACGAGGTGCAAGATGAATCCAAGGATCCAAGGAAATATCATGGAGACAGGCTGCTATTTGCATAAATCTTCGCCTCTAATTACTTTTCGATTCAATGATCGTTTAAGCAAAGATATATATTGTACAAATAATGAAAAAAGGACGGTGCGACGGGAGGTGCTTCAAGTGGAAGGCTTCCACGGAAACGCAAATGAATTGAATAATATTTGCATTTATCGGCGCACAAAGCGGGATTGATAGTGAAGCGAAAACAAAAAGGGCAAAACGGATACATTGAGGAAAGGTTTCGGTCCTGATTGAAGTGAAATTCAATCAAACCTTTCAACCCGTAGAGCACACACACACATAATCTCTAATGGTGTGAAATCAAGCGTAGTGTGTTAAGCTGCCTGAAGCGCTTCGTTGCATAAAATGTACAATCTCAGGAGAAAGATAAAACAGCTAAACGAGATTTGAACGAGAAAAGGACGAACGACGTCCGGTTGAAGCGACGTACCGAAGAGACCGGGAACGGGTTTGTATGCTGTACCGTAAAAGGGTAAATAAAATCTGATTTAATGCTGGCAAACACAAATTATTCCACACAGGAGGTAAGCGGTAACGCACCAAGTTCGACCGAAGCGTAAAATGGGGGTTTATCCGGTTTAGTGTTCATACGATTTTCCGTGCGATCCGTGTTGCTTGGCGTCACCGGAACGGCTTCAGCGGCTGCTTGTCGAAGATTGTCGGTACCGCTGCCAAGCCCAACACCAACTTGCTGATTAGTGTTTATGTTTATGATCACCGAATCACCGCCAATTACTGGCAGGTGTTTGGTGAAAGTTTTGCTCATTCTACCGCCCTCCGTACCACCACACAGAGCGTAGAAAACGTTCTGAAGATTTGCGGATGAGGGCAGGATCCGCATTCTACAATGCAGCGGGAGAAAGGGCAAGTAATGAAAAACACTCACCCACTTGCCAATCGTAAATAGAATCGTTTTATCGGTTCTGTTTCGTTCACGGTTGAGTTGCTAATCGCCTGCCCGGAAGGGAAGGGAGAACATTGTCGCTCGTGATTATTATTTTATTGCACAACGGCAACATTGACGTTCATTATCGACTCGACACGGCTATGCCAGTTTTATTATCAAACATTTCGACCGTAGACAGCAAACGGTGTCAATCACGGTGGTTATAAAGTCGCACCAGCAGATAGTGCCAGGTGTCAGTGCTGTAAACTGTGGTTTCAATTACAGACAGCAGATATGTTAACCGTTTTATCGGCGTTTTCGATTTACTGCTATCTGGTGTGTGTGCGTGATTTAGTGCCCTTTAATGCTCCAATTCTCTACCGTGTTTTGCTGTCGAATGTACGTCTCTTCTGCTGTCGAGTTTCATCCCCTAAAATTTGGTTCAAAAATAAATCATTCATACAGTGCCAAGGGAAGCCGAATCGAAAATAGAAACTGCTCTACAAGTGTTAGATACAAACAAAATCTCTTTCAAAAAATGCCACACATATTCCATGACATGTTTCGTTATCTAATTCGACATTGGCACCGATCCGTGAAAAGGGCCATCCTACGCCCCCTAGCGAACGGATGGAGCATATGATTGAGGGTCCTTTGGCACGCCAACCGTTTTGCCCGCTGCTTATCATACGTGCAGTTACTGGCTTCCACCGGTCTGGACATAATTCTACCTTGTTGCTTCCGTCCATTTTCATTCCCCCAACAACAGCATAAAAAAGCCAAGGAATTCGTTTCCACTATCAATAATTCACTGCAGGGTAGGCGGATGAAAAAGGGAAAGCCTCGCCACGTTTTTTTTTCTCTTCTATACACCACCTGCAACTTTCCGTTGAAGCACAGTTGGAAAAACAAATTTCATAAAGTAAAGCGACGTCGTAATTTTCGGGTGCCGCCCTATCGGGAAATATTTCTGTACGTTCGGGTGGGTATGTGTTTTTATCCCCTCCCTACTCCCCCCCCCCTCTCTCTCTCTCTCTCTCTCTCTCTCTCTCTCTCTTTGATAACGTTTAACACTCCATTTCCTGTGTGGACTGTGTGGATTCCTTCGTTCGTTCCCACTTCAGACGGCATGACATCGAAACATAACCACAGAACGATACGTGTCCCCTCCCCCAAAGCAGGATATCTTTCCGCGCTTTTCCACCCGAAAAGCATCGGGAAATTAATTACCCCGTGAAAAGTTACTCCATAACACATAATTTTGCCCACCCAACGATTAAAGGAACGGGAAATGAAGCACAGCGAAGGGTGCGGAGGCGATTTTTCGTACTGGCCATATCGGAGTGTGTTTCTACCAGCAAACACACACACACACACACGCAAACCCCTCCCTCGTTAGCAAATGTCTGTGACGTTCCGGGTAACGAACGAGAGGGATGGGGAGGAATGTTTTACTTATCTTTTCCATCATCACGCCATCATACATGTGCGGTCTTTATTTTTTCGTAATATTGTATTTTTTCCATCATTTCCCCCAACTTCTTGCTATTCCGTTATTCAAGGTAAATACTTCTGCTTTAACAGGTTTGTTTTTTGTTATGTTTTGTTTAATTTCAGTCCCCTTCAACAGCAGCCGGTATACATTCGACGAGGAAATAAAAATGTCATAAGCCGATTAAGCGTGGTAAGTGCGCCTTGATTTATGCAAAACGCAATCCACAAACCCTTATTGTAGAGCATTTATTGGGGAAACTTTTCCCGTTTGCGTTTGCCGATTCCAACTACACTGTTGAACAAAAGAACAATTATAAAGTTGCTTCTTCAGCCGGCAGCTCATAAACCAAAAAAAAAGGAAATCATTCCCACAAAGGACGATGAACCAAGTCTTATTGAAGAGGGAAATGAAATTATTTTCCTCCATAATGCCCAATAAATTACGCGTTCGTCGGTTGCACCCGTCCAACAGCGGCAAAACGTTAAACAGTCGTTCCGCTCGTAAATTGCTCTCGATTTGTCCTTTATCGACTCGGAAGCCACCGTTTTACACGTAATCCACCGGCGTCGCGCCACTGAATGATTGGTCCATTTGTATGTCCTTTCTGCACAGCCAAACGGTAGTAACAACCTGTATAGGGGTTTCTGCTACAAGTTCGCCTTCCACTCTCCCATTCACACAGAATCGATTTGCACCGACATAGCGACAAGCCAGTTGTAGTTCTTGGGAAACTCTCATGAAATTCCCCGGAAAGAAGTCATTAAAAAGCTTTAAATATTAGAGCACTCAACTCACTGGCTCTGCTCAGCGTGTGTGTGTGCGGGAGTTTCTTTTTTGTATCGGGAAAAAATACACACCATCGCACACACTCGTGACAACATTTCACCAACCTGATGTCTTCTTTTTTTTGTAAATCTCCATTCGGGTAGGCGACTCCCGGTGGCATCGTCAAGTGGAACGCTCCATTTCCACCTTTTTCCTGTTTATTTTTCACCCCCACTATCCAACACTGAAGCACGACGGTGCTTTCAGAGCTTTTCCAACTGCGGCAAAACCCGTGTCCGCCTCGCTCTTCATGTTCTGACACCGGCGAATTAAATTATTGCCTGTAAATATCGTTTTCTGTTTGCTTCCGGTGCTTACGACGGCAAGCAGGACGACCACGAACCGGGGAATCGACGATGTCTGCTGAAGAAGTCGCGCGTTTGTTTGTGCGATAAAATGCGAATCGATACGACACGAAGGTGGAAAACCGTTTAGAGACGAACAGAGGGTGAGCGTTGGATGGGACCGGCACCTCTCCAATGCCTCGGGCACGTTATACCCACGGGCGCTTCTGTTTATTTTATCACCTGTTTATTTTTTGTTGTTTTTTATTACACTGTCGTTGCGAGATCCTGGAGGATTGTGCTTTTGTATGTTTGTGTGTGTGTGTGAGTTAAACCAATGAAGCCATGAATCGAATAACATCGGGCTGGGAAAATGCGCCGGAAATGGGGCTGCGTTCACGGACTATCTTGCCCGTACGGCACGCATCGGATGCGTTAAAAGGCAACCCCTGGGCCGAGAAGTGATGATGGGTTTGCTGATCGTCCGCAACCACCTTTTACGCAAACGGTTATTGTAATGGGTCTTTGATATCCTTGCGTTAGGCGTGCCGAAGAAGGCGCTTGCTTCCTTGCTTTGGGAAAATGGAAGTAAAACATTGGCACGGAAGGGGAATGCGATAAAGCATCTGTGTGCTTGTGTGATTTAATTAACTGCGCTCGAAAGGTGGCCATTTCTTTCGATCGGTGGGGGGGAGGGGCATTGGAACATTTCTTAGGGCGTAGTTGCAGCTACAGGGCTCCTCGGTCGCATTCAGAGCGTTTATAAAGATGCTAGCTTATTGTGCTTGCTTCATCGTTTTGTTGAAGAAAATGGATTGCTATTTGGTTTTAATGTATCCTTAAATATCTTTCCAACCTCGAGAGAGAAAGCAAAACTACCCCTAACACACCGAGAAACCCTACACGGTCTCGCACCTCGGCGAGGACTATAGTGCGCAACCCCCACGGCGATAGCTAATGAATTAAATGCCATTTCCGATTGCGAACGTCAACGTTTAATGGGAGTATTTATCAGAAAGAGAATTTGGAGCGGGGGTTTAATATTTCTTGCCTGCTCCTTGAAGCGCCGGCTTCCCTCCAGTGCCTTCGTTCGCTGCTCCACTTGCGTGCGGAGCAAAATGAATTGTTCAATCGTGCGCAAATACTGCTGACTCTTACCCGTCCATCGGCACAATCGACGAAGCATCACGTACCAGCCAAGGCTCCTTAACCGTGTGTCCCACTTCATACACACACACACATAGAGGGAGTGAGGGTGAACCTACACCTTCATGCCATCTACCCCGGCTCCGGCTTCTCCCAAAAGGCGTCCTCAAAGCTCTGGTGCGCTCCGTCATCGTTTTCCTTCGGCCGTGAGATGATGATTTGCACCACTCCGTCTTTTTTTTGTTTGGCTCGTTGCCTTCGTCGTCGTCGTCGTCAGCAGCAATGCAGCTCCAGTAAAGTGCACGCTTTATATTCCTCTTCCGTAGGTGCCACGGCTGCAAAATATAAACTTGGAAGGGAAGCAAACAGACTCCCCGAAGCGGAGGAAGCAATGGGATGAAAAAAAACGGGCACGGTCAGTGGGCAAATAAAATTGTAACATTACGCCCGCGTGACAGTACACTCAAGGAATGTACTAATAATAAAATAAAAATCCCACCATTCACACACACACACACACACACCCTGTCGTTGGATTTGCCCTACTTGCTGCTGGTTCCATTTTTGGGGGTGCTATGGGTTTGCATTCAGGTTCCCCGCCCGCCAGTGCATTCCGCCGCGGCTGCTGCCTGTTGACTCATTGCAGCTTCGTTTCGGGAGGGGGGGGGGCTGCAAAAGGAGTTGCCACTGCATTCTTGTGCACCACTCCGGTGCGGTTCAAGACGTGCCGCACGGCCGCAATGAAGATTTAATAGCGACGTGCAGCAGCCAGTGCAAATGTGCACCGAAATGTGCATTCCCCGCGGATGCTTTTACACTTTCCCCTGTTCTTGGCAGCTGGAGAGGAGGTGGCGTTTGGCTGCGGGATAAATAAATACTCTATGGTGGGGTGGGCGAAATGGGTTAAGATGTTTGCTAAGAAGGCAAAGAGCTTCACAACACACAGCGAAAGCATTGGCCAGGCTTAATGGGAAAACTGCTACGGGATGATTAATAAATGAGCTAAACCCCAGGCCCGCTAAACCTTTTTTTATATTCAATATAAAACTCCGTTGGCAACTGTTATAAAGCGGAAGTTTTATATGCTCCTTTGTTGTTGTGGTACCTTTAATTGAAATTTATTAGTGCAGATTGTGTCATTTTTCTTAGCCTAGACTAAACAACCCACATAACATCGCGCTTGTTTTGGGTGCATAAAAGAGTAATTACTTTTAAAGCTTTCGAGGGGGATGTAAAAAAGGGAACCATAACAATGTGATGCTGTGATCAGTGGCTTTAAACATTTCACTAAGCCAAACCTGACCACGGATTACGGGTTTTATGCATGTCCGAGTTCCAGAACACCAAAATGACCTGCCCTGAGAGTTTATGCTCCAGATGGTTCTGGGCGATAAACAAAAGGCAAAGTTTATGTCACAGCACGAGCATAACGATTCCGGAAGGATGGGAGGAGAAGAATATTGCACAAAAAGACTCGATGCAATGACTGGCCAACAAGGCTGGACAACAGTGACTTGTGCTAATCACAGAGTGCGATAGAAGTAAAAAAAGCTCTTCAATCAGTTTCGAAAATTTCAAGCTCCGTGGTACTTCCTGCAATGGCAGGAGATATCACAGTTTCCAGCAGTATCAAACGCTGTGAATCATGATTAAAAGACCCAACACGACCAAGGCTTGTTGTTGTTGTTGACTTATAAAGCACTATGAAATATGCCATTGCTCTACATTCGTGCTGTGTGCTACCCGGCCGCAAGACGCATGTTCCACATTTTTCTAGCATTGAGTGCATCGCTGCGATGGACACTCATGGTGGAAGAACGCAAACGCCGGCCGGCAGGGTGCCGGAAGCGGGGAGAGCATGAAAAGCCATAAAGTACACTTTCTTTGATCAAGTGAAAAACCGGTTCCGTGCCTTGCCACAGTGGCCACATCTACGTGACATTGATATTCGGTTCACTCCTCCGTTTCCCTTTCCTCCACCCCCAAAGGGAGCGCAGAAGCTGCTCGCGCGCGTTTGCCCGCCGGCAAGGCAAGGGCGAGTTATGACGGTACTGCTACCACAAAATGCTGCGGAACCGCATTCTTGCCGACCTGATGCAGCGGCAGCCCTTCCCTTCGGGTGTGTGTGTGTGTGTGTTGGGGTGGGATTAATTTACGACCTACCTTATGCCGGCAGGCAGCTACCTACTACATGCTTGAGTTTGTGCTGCTGCAACCACCGCCGGTGCCGGCGTTTGTGCGCACCAAATGATAGGTTAAGTTGTGCCATACTGCCGCCATTGCAACGGCCCAAGATGCGCACTGCGTGTCTGTCTGTCTGTGTGAGTGCTGCATCCCTTCTCCAAGGGGGGGGAGGGGAGTTGTCCAACGGCTTACCAAGCTACTAGCCCCCCTTAGGTAGGTTGATGTAATCGAGTATCGACGATTGAGTCGTGCCGGAGCTGTGCTCGAGCTGTTGGGTGGGAAGCGCGAGGGAAGAAGATTACGTGTGTTGGGCGTCCCAATCGACGCGTATCACCCACAACAACAAGCGAAGGTTTTAGTGTGTCCATCTCGAGGCGGATGTAAACACTGTCTACCTGCGACAGTGACAGCTGTCATTGGAATCGTCCCGGCCGTTGCACAATGCAAATGCTGCAAGCCTCGTTTCCACGCTAATCTGACAATACTTTTGGGAGGAAAGTCTGTGTTTTTTTTTTTCTTTAGCAGCCTTCAATGACGATCCACGTGGGAAGTACTCGGCGCGGGAAGAGCTTCATTATATGTGAACGATCATTTTCTTCTTATGCAACTCGGGTAGGGGCGAAAGAGAAAGGAAGAGCTTTGCGTTGTGGACGGTTCTGCTACAGTCTGCTGAAAATATATTCCATCGCGTTTCTTCAATTTTAATAAAGCTCCCTTTTGATAGTGATCACACTCTCCAAAACACATCCAAGCTGATCGATTGCATGAAGATAGATCACTCAAAATCCGAAAATAATGCCTTCACCCTTAATGCCTGTCAACCTGAGGTATCACAAATCTAGCATTCCCACTCGTTTATCCAGTGCCGTACTCGATTTTGCATACAATAGTTGATTTCAGCAGATATCTCAACTCTCTTTTAGCTTCAAAAGTGCTGTGTCAGTTTGCTCCAGCCGCGGGAGCGTGTGTGTTGGGCAGAGTGATGTGTTTTTAATTCATTTCCTCCGCGATTTTTTGCATCTCTTCCCATCTAACGACTTCATTTGCTTTGATAATTATCATTCTGATTGAATGATCAACGCGTCATCCGGTACCGGGGTTCGATCGCGGAAGGCCGTCATTCGGGAGATGATGCAGCGCGTCATCGCTCGCGTCGTCAGGGGGTTTTTTTTGTTGGGCTTGCACGGTGGTTTGCTTTGTTTATGGAGACGGTTCCAATCCGGACGTTTGGTTGGCTGTGCTGTAAATTAATTACCTCTGCTCGTCCGGTACAGCGAAGCCCTACGATCGTATGCCAGTCGGTTGCTGGCAGAATGATTTTATCAGAATCGCTGCGTCTAGCACTTTAGATGCCAATTATAGTTTTTAATAGCTTACGTACAAGCCATCAAACCGGCACGATTGCTCAGTGTAAGACTGTACCTTCTAAGACTGTTGCGGGTGGGGTGTTCATCTGGAATGTGTTTTTTTTTTGTTTTTCCACCGGCTATCTTCACCCTTCGTATTTCGATTCCATTACGATGTCCATCGGATAAACGACTCGTGCTTCCTGTTTCGTCAACGTCGTGATGTTCCATTGTAACGCCGTGTCGCCATAATCGTCGGACAAGACTTTGGAACACATCTCGCTCGATTCGCTAGTCTGAACTATCTATCTCCAGGCGGCGTTTAGTGGTTCCATTGTTTAAGCGATTCTCGACCAACGTGGAAACTCCTCCCCTGGTGGCGCAAATGCACCATTCATTCGATTCATTGCTCTTTTTCTCCACCTCCACCGACACCGCGCAGGCTGTGTGGCACGGTTAGTGATGATCGCACGTGGTTGAAGGTTTTTCCGCGGTCACTTGTCATGGGGGCATGGGAGAGCGAGTGCACGAGACGCAACCCGGGGTTCAAATTTTGTCTGCACACCAAAAACTTGTTTATCGACTTCGACTAAACACGGCCAGAGCGGCCTGGAGCTAGCGAGAACAGCTCGCTCATGACACGCCAACTTTTGCCCCATTATTAAGGCCACATGCTGATGACAGTCTGGACTGTGCGCCGATATGGTGCCGCAGATGTACAGCTTCCCTCGGGCCCCCGTAGGCACCAATCAGGCGAAAGTTTGCAAGTTTTGCCCCGAATCGACTATGGCCCTACGCCTAATCAGCATCCAGGTTGGGAAGTCAGCCTTGGGCCTTTCCCCTGCCAGGATGTACACGGTGGGAGTCACACAGTCACTGCTCCAACACTGACTAACCGGCTGTAGGAAACAATGAGCCGGAACAGAAGCGCATCGCTGCCGGTGGTCCACGTCAAACAAAGTCTCGCTGCCTCGCTAAGACCTCACGCTGACAGTGGCAAAAGGTTTCAGCTGCGAAGGTGACTTTAGCTGCTGCCGTTTCGTGATGATCCAGTCTAGCTCGCTGGGGATTTTGCTGCGTAGAGCGAAAGGGCCGGAACAACTGCTGACTCGTGTTTGCTGGCTCGCAGGGCAAACGTTTTCGCACTCCCGCACTGCTGTTTGGACGGTTCGCCAACTCGTTCGCTTCGATCGACCAGCCAAACAAGGTCGAATAGGTTACGTTACCATCCAGTGAGCCATAATGGAGCCATCACATTTGATTTTAGGCAAAGTACATTTCAATTTTAAACCCTGCGTCCGGTACAACCAGCGAACACATCCATCTGGCCTCCATCTGGGAGCAGAGGAGCGTCGGAGTTGGCTCGTGCCTTCACACAGCGGAAGCCATCGGATGCCGTTTTATCTCAGTGAAATTGACTCTCGCTGGATGGATTGTGTGGCAAGTCACAGGAAGTTAGCCTGTGGCTTGGTGTGCGTGTGTGTTTGTGTCCTGGAGTGGTACCTTTTTGGAGCAGCCTGTTCCACACGCGCCTCACACAGCGAACGCGACCCAGCAAGTGTTGCGGTCAATGCGGTGTGGTTTTTGGAACATTTATCATCACATCCGTTTCACGCTTCCGCTGCACGATGAAAATGGCACGTTGGGATGGTGGTGGTGATGGTGGCGATGAAACTATTGTGTAAGAGAAAAGCCTTGCTGGCGTTAGATGGCGACACGCAGCGAACCGAACCGTCAGGGAATGCTGTGTCGTTGGGGTCGCCGTGATTCTAGCCGCGGGTTGAGAAGTGATGAAGCGAATGTCAACTTTGCAATGGCGCCATAGGGCGAACAATACCTTAGAGCCCTGTATGTGTGGGTGTGTGTGTTTGCAATGCGTTACTGACATGACATCGTGTGGCCACAAGATCAGTTGTGATTTTTGCATGATGTTCATGCAAGAAGAGCAGTTAAATAATAATAAAAGCTAGGCCATTTTGCTCTTAAACATAGAAATAGACCCCTGAAATCGTCTTAGTCACGGAATATGTAATCTTCTTTCTATTTAACCTTTCGTGACATACTGCTGCTAAAGCATCCTGTAAGCAGCAGCTAGTTTATGACGCTCATCAAACACTGGCAAGCAAACAAGCGCTCTTTGCTGCTCCAGCCACAAAGCCAAATTTCAAACAAACACACTTCACTCCACCAAACACACCCATGTCCGCTTCATCCTACATGGGATTCAAATTTTCGAGACAACTCTATCCTTCCTGCCAGGCAGCATCCCATCTCTTCCCCATTTTAAAATAATAACTCGTCATTTAGCACCCATCATCATCGTTCCGTCGCCCCGACACCTTCCTTTGCACCAACCCCACAGCAAGCGTTCTTGGAGCTGCAACCAACAAAGCACCACTTCCGCCGACCCGGACACAATTTGGGATGGTAAAAGGGATCCCATCTTCAAATTCCTCACACCCACACATACATATATATAAATATATGCTCGTGTACGTTGGGGAAGGTTTTCTCCTCTCAAGAGCGATTACGGTGTAGACCTTTCTTCAAAGCGACCAAACCGTCCGACCGAGTGCTTTTCACTAGCAGCACGGGGGGATTCTTTTAGACGAAACAGGCGCAACGTCCCACACATCCTGACCTCTGTCTCTGTGTGTCTCTCTCTCTCTCTGTCTATCTCTCTCTCTCTCGGATCCAAACGCTCTTCCCAAGAAACTCTTTAGCGCCACTTGGAGCACCAGACGATCCATTTCCGACCGGTGTAGTGCGTCCGCTGGCAGCAACCAACCAAGATGCAAAGGAACGCGTTATGTACGCCCGGGTGTGTATCGTTTTTCTTCCGATATGAGCAGCCTTTTTCCGACAACTGTTCGTTCTCTTTACGTTTCTGGATGTGTGTGTGTGTGCAGTTTTCTTTCAACCTCCACACTGCCAGAGAGTATGCAGTTTCACAAGTGCATGATGCACGATGCCATAAAGGAAGGGCACAGTGGGCAATAGTCTCCGGCTGTGATGAGCCAGTGGCAGTAAATCATGTGAGCTTTTCGTGTGTGGGGAGGATATAATTTATCTTTCACACTCGACGACGGGTAAAGATGCGTTCTTTGCCAGCCATTTTTCACCGAGATATGCTGCACAATGCACAAGCAGCCGTCTGTCAGTGCCTAGGCATCAACACTGAAGGGAAGGAAGCCTTGTTTCACACGAGTGGTTGGGTAATTTTGCAAAATCAACTAAAAGCCCCGGTAAACGGTTCCGCTCTTCCGGCCCTGGGTCACACAAAACGCTCTCCTGTTTGGACAAGGCTTAAGCGAGCTTTACATTCTTGAGGACATTTGATCGTAGAGTGGGCTGTTTTTTCGGCAGCTTTTTTACGTACGTTGCTATCGTCTCAGTGGAAGTTGCTTTAAAGCAGCACATTAAAACGAGTGGGCAGAACCTCCCAGCAACGGTGTGTCTTATGAGAGCGTCTTGTTGTTGTCGGTACAGAAAAAAATCCGGCAAGATCGTTTAAAGTGAACATCTTCACAAAGCCAGCGATGTAAACCGCGGAAGTGAGCTTTAGGTGAGGCTCTTCTGTGCTAGCGATCTTGGTCCACACTTGAAGGTCAGTGGCTTTACAGTGGCTAACATTGCGTATCCATTCCACAAACACAGACACAGAGAGAGGCTCCAACGAGAAGTACGGTCTGTTGCAGAGGCACGTTAGTTACTTCAGCCTTCAACCCATCAATTATCAACACCTTTTTGCACTATCCGCTAACGGTGCTGCGCTCATCGGTTAGGCATGAGCTCATCCACTGGTTCTAGCTCGCAGCAACAGTTCTTGGACAGGATGTTTGCTTCCTCTTTGCGTTTGCTCATTCGAACCCTCCCCTCGGAAAGGTGGAAGGTAGCGTCTTCACTCGCACATCGGCGGGGTTCGTCCGATTATCGTCATCGTCTAATTAAGCCGTGTTTATGAGGCATCGCGATGGCTGACCGCCGTATTCCGTTGCGCCAGGGTACATTCCATCAGTGCGCTGCAACAGCCAACTACAAACACGATCTTGAACCTGAACTTGCCGCTTCGGTTCGCCAGCCTCCAAACAAACCTTGACCCGCACGGTTGCCCCCTAGCAGCCTGACGATCGGGTTCGATTTTAGATCTTCTCGAATCGTTCTCAGAGTGGATTGCAGGTTGTAGCTGCTGCTAACACGATGGTCTCGTTGATGTCGGCTGAAATCGTGAGTTCGCACAAATCATACACTCATCAATCTACGCCGCATGCTGTATCGGTCCAGGGATGAGTCATCGCTATTTTGTCTTCAAACATCCGACGATGACTCGCTCGCAAACTGTTCCGTTGCTCAAGCAAAGCCTTCCGAAAAAGATGGCCACATTATTAACGAACTCAGTGGTGTGCTCAGTTCCGTCAACACAAGGCTCGCTCCTGCTCCAGCTTCCCAGCCAAGGGACACACAGTCCTGCTGCATCTGAGCTCATAGGCTCAAGCGGAAGGCTGTCGCAGGCCTTCCATACAGTGCTGACTGTAACAATAGCAATTAGCACCTTTCGGGGTTTCGTCCCGCGACGTGCCCTGGCTAAAGATTGATGATCGTTGGCGGCGTTGAAGGGGGGGGGGGGGAGGGGTAGACGCACGTGGAATTGCGCCTTGCGATGCGATGATTAAACGGTTTGTGCTTCACGTTTGCGAAGGACTCACCAGACTGGGCCGTGGATTAAGAATCAATTTGTTGCGACGCGAACGGGCCTAATGCCCGGTAGCTGAGTTATGAAATCGTAATTTGATGGCTATCACGATATGGATGGTTTGTGTGTTGATCGGCTAATAACAAGGCTTACACGCGTGCTCTTAATTGGTGGGCCGGTTTTACCGAGAACAGGGCAATCAAATTTTGAATGATAAACGTTTATTATGTTCGGAGTCTAGGTTCCGGGAGTCTTGCGTTAATCGCTTCAACGACGCTCATTCTCGCTTGGCTCAATGTCTATAACGTTGTTTGCTTTCCTTGAACAGATGGTTACCATTTAAGAACAAGGAAACAGCATTTTTTAGTATAAAGATTCAGTTTGAAGCTGAAATACATATATTGCGGTTAATTTCTTTGATTTTGAACTCCGCTTTGAAGAAGATTAATATGATTTGCACGACATCAAAGCATGAATGTACCACGTTTGCCTATAAACTATCTCCTAACCTTACAACCAATAAACATGTCAAGCCGTCCATAAACGTGTCACTGCAACAATGTTTTCATTGATTCGCCTACAATGTGCCGCATAATGTGTGTAGTGCGGGCAACGCGTTACCCAACCGATAATGATGTTTTAATTACCGGCTCCCCAATTCTCGTGGCTTTCGGCGTTATGAATTTTGCTTCCCCGATATATTCTTCTTACGCTTTCCACCATCAGAAGCCACGTTTGAGTTTTCCTTAGCCGGGTTTGTTTTGCCGTCGTAAAGCGTTAGCATAAATGTTTACATTAACTGCCCGGGAGTGAGAAAGACGAAACACACATCGGCCACACATCAACAAAATCCAAAGGCTGCGTTTGTGAGCGTTCGTTTTACGCAGTGATGGGCGCCAGATGTTTTCCGAGCATTGATTTTATGTTCATTTTTTGCCTTGTCGCTTTCAGTTTCTTCCATTCTACAAAAGCCGTTTCTCGTTCGGTTGAAGTTCGGAAGTTACTACGCTCGTTACTTAATTTATCAACAATTTGCCATCCCGCTGCACTACCGTCGCCGTTCCGTTTTACATACCTCACGAAGAGGGCTACAAAAAGTGACAAATAATTGACATTTCAACGCTACGGTACAGCTCCTGCCAGTGCCTTCCGTAGGTGTTTTGGGAGATGAAAAATTGAACAGATTTCAGCCTCATTTTTCCAGCCCGCTGATATGATTATTGAAGTGGCAGGAAATGAGTGTGTTTCATGTGATGAATTTTTGGACCCTACAGCAAGCGAACTGGTATGAAAGTGTTAGCGAAAACAGCTTCCCAACTGTGCCGGTGCCGCTTCGTAATCAATCGAATAAATGCTCCTTTTGATACGCGAAGGAAATTCCACGCGTAAATGCACCCTCCTCCCACACGCAGCGAAACATAACCGTTCACTTCAGTTGGTACAGTAATTTTCCACCATTTTCAATTTCCTCTGCTCACGTTTCCGTCCTTGCCACTCGTCGGTGCGTGGTGTGAGCCATTCTTTTAACCCGCACCTTCATCACTTGTCATCGCTACCGATACGGAGCGCCTACAGCCGATTTCCATCAAGGGGAAACAGCGGCAAAGGATAACACTCCTCCAGATGTAGCACCAAACGCAAAGAGGAAGTGTGAAGTCGTTTTTCTTCGGTTTCTTGTAGCCCGGGTGGTTTATTATCCCAGCCTCCCAACTGATTCTCCCCAGGTCTTGCGTCTTGAGCTGGAGCTGGAATTTCTTATCGACATCTTGAAAAACTCGATTGCTGCACGATTGCTCGTTGGGAGAAAAATCGAGAGTGCGACACTCGAGAAGTTGGAAGATCATTCGACGGGGCGCACTTAAACCGGTAAGCTTTTTTTTATCGCACTTCGTTCTAAATTGTAAGAAAAATTCAGACACCGAATGTGGTTACATTTTTTGAAGCGAAATTATTGGAAAATAAAGGAATCCTAGTGTTCAGCAGTGTTTGTCCCAAGAGACTTTACTCTCTTTAAAGAGTGAGCAAAGAATACAACCTTTTCAATGCTCTCAATGTGACTTTTAGCTTAAACACCTCACTCGTTACCATCCACTCGTCCAGCTTAGTACACAGTGCTGCATACAAATTTAAGCCTTAACATCCTGTACCAAGCGAGATAGGACATGGCGCAGATTTTTTGTTTTGTGTATTCGTTACAGAAGCGGGAAAAGTTTCGTTGAGTTATGCGGCGAAGTAAATATTAAGTACCATCTGTTCCTTATCGGTGCGACTTTATCAAACAGCAGTTGAGCTTGTCATCCATCGAGTTCCATGGAGTCATCCATGGAGCAGAGGTACGGGCTGGTGAAAACTCAATAAAGCAATGCAACAACAAAAAAACACTCTCACACACCAAGCCATTTAAGTGGATTGTACTCCGGCTGTACTCAGGTTGCGAGGAAAAGGGGGCAAACACCACCATCGTCGAAAGGCGGAAGTATGATTTATTCAAACTTCTTCATGCGATCGATTCGGCCCGGCAAACACTTGGGTGGGCAAATAAAACGAGACTTCAGCACTTTCGCAAAAACCTCAAAAGGCTGCTAGTGGAAGTTGATCAGCGTGCGCCTGGCTGTGGGGTCTGCCAGGACGGACAGGATAGGCTGACACTTGCCAGGATACTGCCTGCCCACATGCTCGGTCAACCGAACCATCCGGTATGAAATCCGATCTTCATAATTGAGGAAGAAAACTATTATCATTGCACGAAACTTGCTCGACGCAAAAACTCACTTCGGCAGGCGTATTCGTACCAGTGCAAGGACATTCCAGGCGGATGTTATCGCCATTGTCTTTCTCCTCCTCAACACTGGGCTTGTCTGACTGAAGGGTGCTTGCGGAAATGGAGATAGAACAACTTTTCTTGCACAATTTTCTAATTGATCAGGTTTTACTCCCTGCCCTGCACTGATGTGTCCGCCCACATGCTCACGGTCTTAAACGATTCTGTGCACTGCCGCCCAGTTGACACTTTGATGGGGTGAATCGATTCTTGCGGTTGTTTATCCATGAGTATGCGTGTGTTTAACTACCGGACGATGCCGAACGATGCCTTGCAAATCCGTACCAGCTGGTACATACGGATCGGTAGCAGCAGCATGAAGCGATTATTTATGGATAAAGTTGTCAGAAAAGTCAGATTGTTGAGTGGATGAGATTAATGGTGGATGAGATGCTTTGCAGCTCGGCACTGCAGTGATGTCTCGCTGCACAGTGTGGAAAGCTTTACTTTTGCAATGAAAAATGTCACAAATTTTAGAACGAGGTGAGGGGGTTTCGAACTTCTCCTCGCCTATCTCGAGATAATCTTGTCGTGCCGAAATTAAATCATCTTGCTCCGAAACATTCCAACCGATTCTCGCCTCAGCGAATCACATTACGTGATTAATGCGGTCGTCGAGCAGCGCACGAATCGCACCAAGAAGCCCGTTAAGAGGTGAAGGGAAAGAAGGATAAACTTTCTAATTGATCCAAAAGCATTATCCTTTGCGGGTTCGTTAAATTAATCCCTTTCTCCATCTAATGTTTGCTCGCATTAGAAGGCGGCCATTGCACCAGCAGCAAGCCGTACTCTTCGGCTAGCCAATTTTATTGCGTGTCCTGAAGGAACAATGAAGAACGCCGGGGTCATAATTGAGTCGGGAAGGGGCGGAAAACTTATTATCCGCTTTCAAAAGGGAAGCACAACATAAAGCACAAAAGAAACAACCGTTCCACCAAGCCCAACCTCCTGGCCACCCAATTCGTCTCAGCTGCAAGAAGTTTCCGTGCTTCCGGGTTTTAAAAAGTAACGTACCCAGTGGGAGCTCCTTCTCAATGCTTCAATTGCGTCCGCTCTATTTGTTTGGCTTCGGACGGGCTGGGGATTGGTTAGAAGCTTCGACCTCGAATGCTTACTTAGCTGCATTTTGCACAAAGACCGAAACGCTTCTAATTAATTGAGTTGCTAAGAAGCTTCCCTTGCTGCTTCGCCGCGGTTACGATCGAGACTCTTTGTTGTGGGCCTTCGTCGTTCGTCGAAAGGGTGCGGCCGATCCGGGCCGGACTGCCACCGGGGCGAAAGCATTTTCGATTGAGTGGAAACTCATTTACGCGGCCGTAAGCGTCGGGTCCATAGCCCGACCGCATTGAACCCCGTCCCACCTGCCCCGGTGCTGGTGGTGGGCATCTCGATTCTCCGGAATTCTGTGTACGGTGTGTAGTCGATTTGCCGGTTTGGAGCCTCGCTTTAGTGTTGGCCCCAACGAAGATGAAGCACTTTCTTCATGCCCGTAACACGAACCCGTAACGTAATGCGCCTGATAGTTATCCGATTATGCGACTGAAGGAAGCATTGAAGCAGCCCCAGTAAACCTACACTACAGCTAGTTTTCCAGCATCTCCGTACCCCGGAAGCTGGCCAACTTTTTGGTGCGAGCACACGCCAGTATTCTTCGGCCCGGGCTTTCGCAAAGAGTGGAATGCATCATGCAAATGCTCTTATCTACAAAATACCTCGGGAGCCGGCACAGACATTCGTGCAAGGAATGAGGCTTTGCGTATCGCTCCAACTGCGGAGTCTCGGCTTCCCTCGCTTCCATACAGCGCACAAACAGTCTCACCGAGGTTGTCTGATAGAGCGAGATGTTTTATCGCATTCAGTTGCTAATGAAATTAGTTTCGTTATGACAGTGTGGCTTTGGTTTTGTGGCTCTGACTGCACACTGTACTTGCAGCTCGGGACTGGGGTAATCCGGATATGAAATGAAATCGACCGGCTTCTGCTCGTCATCCCCGAGCCTGGGCCGGAGGTTTGCTGTTTGAAGCTACTGCTGCTGCTGCTGCTCCTCGTTGCAGCTCGTTTCCAGGTAGCTCTCGTTTTGTGTCTGGGACTGTTCCTCCTTTACTGCCATCACACACGGAAGCGTGTGGCGTGAAATTCTGGACTAATTAGAAACAATATGCCAAACCTGGTCCTACCCGCCGTGCCTCCCGCAGCACGGTGCTAGTTAGTGCACGTAACGTGAGAAGTTTTCTGCTTTGCTCATATCGTACCGGATGCAGGAATATTTCAATTTCCACACCGAACACAAACCGAGGATAAATCTATTGCTGGCTTGTGCATCCTCACACACAATCCAACATCCTCCAGCTTCCGATTCGGGCCATCCGGACCAATGTTTGCTCATTTATAATGAGTTCCCTGGCTAATGTCATAGCCTTTTAATTACACACATTGCGTTGGCGTGCGAATCGACGGGATGCGTATTGTTTCAGCTGCTCCGGTCCGATTGTCCGGTCCCAGTGTCGGTTTTGCTCCGGTCGCCAAACGCCGTCACCCAATTATTTTCCCGCGTAATTATGTATTTGCAACCGGGGAGGTAGCTAGAATAAATTCCGATTTTGCCACAAACTGCATCAGCGGTTGCGCGCAGTAATTGGAAGTGAAATTTAACCTGCTACCTAGGGGCTGATTAGAGTGCGTCTCGCGTAGATCTGACAGAAATAGTTGAGAGTTTCTAATTGGCTCGTCAAGCGTCTACCTGCTGTTGCTGCAAAAGTGACCGATAATCCGCGGAACACCTAATGAGTTCATCGAGTGGTTTAATTGGAGCTCTCGGTTCAATGGGACACATCTCGTTTAGCTCACGGAATTGCGAAGGTCTGTCTTATCTGTCTTTTGTAATTCCAACATGCTGCCACTACCATCTGACATGCTTAGTTGTCAATTCATACTTTTTAATATGCCTCTTCACACATCACAGTGAAGATATCCCAAATCCGGTAGCCACCGATCGAGCGCCCAATCCAGCAGATCCTCTCCGGTGCAAGGTCACATCGAGTGGGTACTTGCGAACAATGGTTCCCAAAAAAAGCACAACCCACAAGACGTCAGTAGCTTTATTACCGTCAAATTAAGACTGAGTTGCCGTCAGTCGGTACTACCGTCGGTGGTGTCAAGTGGCTGCTTCCCCGAGGCGCTTGTGCAAAAGGCGCATCAAGTTAATGCCATCACTGGGCCACAACAAGCCACCAACTGTAATTCTGTATCATTATGAATGCGTCGTCTTATCCGCCGCGTCAGACAGTTGCAATGCAACAGGAGAGTTATCTGCAAATCACACCGGATCCTCTCGCAATTTCGCAACCCTCCACCGGCGAGAAGAACGATAAAATGTACCACCAAGGTAGCAGCACTGACGAAGTGTGTGTGTACACAACGTGGCGAAGAAAAGTGAAAGAATTTCTTTCTCCCCGGTGGCCTCTTGCCCTCCGTTTGCACGAGGCAGCTGCCACTTGTTCACAAAGCGTCAAGTGTGATAATCACGGGGCTTGCTTGAGGGTGCCGTATTTTATTCCCACAGCCACACTTGAGCACTCATCGTTACGCCTGATGAGAGTGGCTCCGAGTCTCCGTACGGAGACGGAGATACGGATATAATGAGGCACACTGGATGCGCTCCCGCGCCAAGTCCCGCGCGATATGCAATCCACGTAAGAGGTATACAATCCTCTTGGCGGTTGAACACGTGCAGCAGGACGCTACAAAGGAACCATACCCGAAAGAGGGTTTCATATCTACCGGTCGCAAGGGCAAAGCTAGGTCCCGACTGTCAGGTGAGCTGAAGTTTATAATTTTTAATTTAATCCTGTCACGACCTTTTGAAATTCTTCCAGCACAGCGGTGGAATGAGCATTCTGTTGGAGTGAAGTAATCATTTCCTCTCTAATTGCATGGAAGATGATCATTTGCATACCCTGGTGACTCTTGTGTTTTATCTAATGAGGACGACCACACACACACACACACACACTTAATGGATGTGGGGAAGACTGAAAGTGGAATGTTTGAAATGTGCCAAATTGTGGACAGATCCACTTGTTTTTGTTCCTTTCTGAAGTATTCGTTCCATACTGATTAATTTTTCTCCACGGCACGAAGAGGAACATGATGTTGACTACTAAACGGCTTGTTATTCTTGAATCGTTATCAGCAACCGTACTGTCACTCAACTCTGACAGGTGCTAAAACCATCCCTCTCCCATCATAACACTGTCTAAATCACTATCCCAGGCCACTGGTTGCTACACCGACTGTGTATAAGGCTTTATTTTGGAGGATTGGGAGTTCCGCAACAACAAACGGCAATGAAAAAGAGTCCACTCATCATGCTGAATGTTTTGAAAGAAGCACGAATACGCAATGAGAAGGCTTGTTTGTCTTGCGTCTTCAGCGAAGGAAAACAAACAGCTCATTCGCTTTGTTGTTGTGGTTGCTCTTGCAGCGAGGTTTTGAAGAGCGCCTAATAAACGAAAACATAAGCAAGATGAAGAGCGATTAAGCAAATCTTATCTTTACCGAATGATATCATGTACATTTTAAGCCCGTAACATTGCGGCCCGCATCGGGGCTCGTTCTCTGCTTTTCCGCTAACCTCCTGCCACTTGGCTGTGTTCTACACCGTACTGTGAATAATGGTACGAGAATCTGCTTAACCTTCACCGGTTGGGTCAAGTTTAGTCGCACTCGTGGATTGGGTAGCCCTTTTTTTGCCCTTTCGCGTGCCCACCTCGAGTAGGGCGAGCTGTTCGAACGCTGGGAGTAATGAGTCACGATCATAGGTAGTGCAGAGTGGAGAAGAGCCCAACGCTCACCACAGACCTGATCGTTCCTATGATTGATGATGTAAACGGAGATGATGGCCGGGAAGTGAGTAAGAATAATGGGCCTCAGTTGGCCGAGAACACGGCACGGCACACGGGTACAGCAAAAACTACATCCCCGGGGCAGCCCAAAGCACCCAGTCATGTCAGCGTGGTGTTCTTGGGATAGGCACCTCCTGCGGTGGTCACCGCATGGTCCAAACGATGGCACAACACAGTAAAAAGGCCTCAAACTCACACATACACACACATACACCGAATGGTGGAAAGAAAAAGAAAAGAAGGGAAGCGATGAGAAAGACTCACAAAGAAAAGTTTGTATCAACAGGGTATAGAGTAATGTGATTTGATGTTGAAAATATCCCTATTGTGGGTTCGCTTCTCTTTCGGAATTTACGGCAGTGTATGCGTGTGTGTGTGTGTTTGTGAGAACGAGATGTGCTGACCGGTTTCTTGTAAAACTTCCCGTAAAGAAAAGTCATCTTGAAACAGATGCCGAAAGATGATACATCGGACTGGGCCGCATTCTGGCTGTTGACCGGAGCATAAGAGTCAGGAACGCATTTTGAAACTGCAACCGACAGGCTGTGTTGCCTGTGAGCGTTTAAATTGCGCTCTCATTAGCACTGTGTTGCACATTTTGACTTTTGGCATCGAGGTGCATTGAGCTCGCCTTTATCGGTTCTTTTGTGTTTGATTGCTTTCTTTTATTTTCCTTCTTTTTTTTTATTTCTTATCAAAACAATTTTCGGAATGATCGGTATTCGTTTGGCTGCCATGCGACGCCTTCCCGCAAGGCGATAGAAAGCCAAACTTGCAAAGAAATGGAATAATTTGCATCCGATTATCTTTCGCTCCGATCACTCCCGTCCTTCGCCCGCCTTGTCTGAACCGTTCCAACCAGATCCCAATTACAACCGATATCATCCTCACCCGGGATGTGTGGGGCGTTGGAGTGGTGACGCGTTTATCGGCCGTTACATAACGCATAAACAAGCGCCTCCCCCGTCTCGGGACCGATCGCTGAAGTTCGATTATTCAACCGAAAGCTGTCGCGCTTTCGAATCGAACAACTCACCAACTAATACACACACACACACACACATTCAACTTCAGCAACATGTTTTTTCCACCCTTGTGTGTAACTATCGCTGGCCGATGCGACATCGTGGTTTTATTTGCCTAATATTTAACGCCCCTTCGATGACACTGAAATGGAAACGAAGCCACACAAAAATCTGCGGCTTAAACGGGGAAACGAACGAAAGATACGCTGATGCTAACGGCCCACTGACGACGAGCGTTTGCTGGACATTCCCGGCATCCATGGATCTGTGTCATTACGTGTTGGTTGAGTCAGTTGGTTGGCGTGATGTTAGTCATTTGCTGCTCAGTGAGATACATTTGTGGAACTAGAGGTGTGGTAACCATGCGACATCAAGACTGTGAAGATAGGAATGCAAAACTTGCTTATCTAGATTCAGGTCCGATACGCGTTTATCAACGGTTTCCATGCGCACGGGTGCGCTATGCGCAGAGGCTAATTTCGTACCGCTGGACAAAATAATGCCGATAAGGTGTTGTGATTGTGAAGCGTTTTCAAGTGCAACTACGGCACTGCGTCTAGACGTATGACTCGTGACTATTGGACCGAAATAAAACAAAACACAAGCTTCAAACTGCATCAAAACCGTTGAAGCCTACAAAAACCGATTAGTTCTTGATCGATTTGTAACGCATAGCGTAGGTCAACCCTGTAAACATCGCCAAGGTGATGAACCAGAGTACTCATCACGGTTGCGTATTTGCTGCTGCTCGCACGACCCTGGCACGAAAGACACAGCATACACAATCCACTCCACACGCTTTGCACCTGACGCGTCCGAGAGGTCGTCTCTGGGCTCCGCGTTTCCTTTTTGTGTCCGAACGCACTGCAGAGGTCGCACGCACGATCGCGTCGATCGTTCGATCGGTTCGACTAAACGCATCCCCGCGGGGTGCTGTCCGTGAGCGAAGCCCAAAATCAAAGCCGAGACCGCGGGCAGGCTAAGCCGGTTTTCTTCCGGGGACTGGCTGCAGGAGCGGACCAACCGAAGAGAGCGAGAAACTTTAAGCCACTCTCGCACCGCACTGCGCAGCGCTTATAGGTGCGGGGGTTTCGAACGTCATCGTCGACGTCATAACGCTGTAACGGGGAGGAGGTCAAAGACGAAGACCGTGTGATCTCCGTTGCCCGTTATCTCGCGCTTCTCTCGCACGATGCGTGATTTCTCCCTCTCGAATGCCTCTCGCAGTGTGTCTATGTGGAGGTCCCTTGTGCTGCAGCGTATACACGCGCCGCGCAGCAGTGCGTTGTCCCGAGCGTGTTCGAGAGATCGTCGATTCCCTTGCCGTGGCAGTTGTGTGCCGTCTGTCGGTAGGTTCTGTTCGTGCGGTTGACGCAGGGTACGGATTTGTGAACGTCGCGTTTTCTGTGCGCGCCCGACGGTGTAAGCAACAAAAAGCGAGATAGGAAAGAAGAATAAGCGAGTACCAAAACACGATTTCAGCTAGCTCTAAACGATGCGCCAATCTCACCGGGAGCACGTGAGATTTGATTTGTTAGAATAAAGCAAGAGCAGCAACACAAGATAAGCTCAGTGGATAAGTGGAAGAGTTTCTTGCGAAAATGTGCTCTTACTTACGAAGCGGGAAGCGGTGAAGAGGAGTGAAGAAGCTGCATGCACAGCAAATCAACCATTGATAACGTTCATCTTTGCTGCTAAAAGAAGAGCCGTTGAAGTGATTTGCTCGCAGCCGTGTGTGTGTGTCTGTGCGTGCGCGTGTTTGTGTGTAGCGAAACGAAGCAACGAAGAATTAGCGCGAGTGCTGGGTCTGTGTGAAGGGAAGAGACGGCAAAGGGAATGATCTTAAGCATCGTAAGATTTTCTTCACCTTTGCCTGCGTCTCAAGTGTGGCCGCGAGCAGCATAGAAACGCGAAATTCTCAAAGCAAAGTCGAGCGATGAGTGGAAAATTGCAGCATCCAGCGGCGGTTGTGTGTGTGTGTTTCTGTACGGTGAAGGAAGATCGTTCTGATCGTCTGCCCATGGGCCATGCAAGCTAAGCATCGGAGTGTGCAAGTGTCCGTGTGTTTGCATTGCCATCTACGTGTTTGTGTTTGTTTTTGTTTTTTTGCTGCTAATGATTTTTTGCACCATTTTGAATGCTCCGTGTGAATGATGCGATAAGAGTGACGGGCCAAGTGTTGGAAAGAAGAATTTTAGGATTTTTTTAAAAGAAAAATTCCAAACACATACACACGCACACGCATCGTGTTTCGTGAGAGCGGCCTGCCGAAGGTCGAGCCAAGCCGTAAAGGATACGTCTATCCCATGTCAGCAGTGAACCTGTAGGTACGTCTCATGTTGCTAGGTAGAAAAGCAAGCTTTGCCGTCAGTTTGGCTTTTGTGGCCCCCGAGGCGTAATCGATAGCCCATCATCCTTTCTACTACCCTTCGTAAGGTTTCCCTCACATCAACCCAATTGTTTCGTAACACACACACACACACATGCACCAATAGAAATGGACAAAAGGAAAGGATCTCAAGGACAATAGTGGGATGTGGCGGTGAGGCAAGAAATGATCATGGAGCGAAAGATGGAATGAAAAAAGGGATCACCAAACCCCGGTTTATGAGTCCACAACAGCCGTTTGTTAGGAGCGCTTTGTTGCTGCAATGTCTACTCAACAGGCCGATGATGTATGGTGGTTCCGTTGTTCGGCGGGTTGATTGAATTGTTGTGGTGTTTTTGTGCCCGCCACCAAGCGAAGAGTGTTCAACCTAATCGTACAAGTGGAGAGCTGATAGCGAAAGGTCACTGCGGCTGATTAACAGCGGGCAGGATCGATTACACGTTACAGCTCGTCCATGGTCGAAAAAACGCACCCTTGGAATGCAGTGGAATGCAAAAAGATTGTACCAAATGAACCACCGCACAGCCATTGGCCAGCCATTTGTTTGGGGAAACACGGTCAAGGGTTAACAACGTTGAAACGGTTTTGTATTTCGGAAACCATTTAAACGATTAAATCAGTTTCACAACAAAATTGTTGTGCCGACCGGGCGGAAGAACTGTTCATCCCTGTAATATAATTATCAGCTTAGGCTACTCTATTCCAAACTATCTACGTTTCCGGGGCGTTGGTAATCCGATAGTCCGACCGGGACCAGGCGTTATCCTTCCGGGAAGGATGTTTCATTTAAAAGTTGCTCTTTGCTGTCTCTCGGTTCAGTTCCGTTTCAATCTCTTTTTCTTTCACAATGACTCTCTCAGATTCTCTCTCTTCCTCTCAGTAACAATCAATGATTCATTATAATTGTTTCAACAAGCCGCACAAAGAGGCAGGCATGTTTCCATTAAACAGTGAAGATCACTCTTTAATGCAAATCACACTGTATGATAAATCAGCACACACACACATACACGCCAACACATCTTCCCATTTGCATGAATCATTAATATGCTTCCTCAGAGTGGCGGGTGGAGGGGAATAAAATTCGTCAAAACCCTTCAGCGTGCGGGTATAAATAATTCCTCCTCTACCCCCTCCTCACGAATGGTGATGCTATAATTATCACGTGAATGAAATTGAATTGCGAGTGATAAATATGGCACAAACACAAAAAACAGCTGAACATACGGGACTGTTCCGATTAAAGATTTTTTACACACAACCGACAACAATACTGATTTGTTCAGCCGGTAAAGCACCGACCGTGTGCCCTCAAAACATCATTTTGCGCTCGCGCTGGTACCACCGAAAAGTGGCCTCCTTCACAGCGAACTTGGGGCCGTGCACAAGGGGCCGTGGGTGGATCGTCCGAGCCGATCTTCCACCTGTGTAAACCAGCGGCTGGACTACGCGCGAAACTAGCTCCATCGCTCCAGCGTTGTATGGATGTACACCAGCATGTGTGTGTGTGTGTGAAGACGTGCCAGATCTTGTGCCGATCGGACAACTTTTTCGCCTACTTTTACGAATTAATAATTGGCTGTAAACACATCCGGACGAGAAAGCCCCGCCGACACCGGCAAAGCAAAACCAAAAAGGCAGACAAGAAGGGGGGGGTGTGACTTCTCCACCATTCCGTACTGGTCTTTACCCCTTCCGCCAGTGCCATGCTTTTCGGGTGGGTTTGCCATAAACAAATAAATAAACAACGGGCAGAGTGAAATTTGAATTCAAACATGCCCCGCACGCGCATCAACCGGACCGATGTGACGCATGTTTGTAGAGCACGCTGTGACTAAGAAGAAGTTCACGGTGCACGGTTTGCAACATTTTAGTTCAAATTGTGCAACTATTTAATCCAAATGCGTCACTATTTTATTACTTAGTGAATTTGTTTCTACAAAAAAGACTGTGTGAAGCTTCTTTTAAGCGATTTTAGAATAATTTCTACAACCAAAAAGAACATTTACTTAAATGGAATTAATTAGCAAAAGTTTTAAGCAACCTTGAGCACGGTATCGCAAAAGAATCCGTGCAAATGTTTGCCATTCTCAACCATCCACTGCCCTTTGCGCTGCTGCTATCAGAAGGGAAAGGAAATGTGTGTGTGTGTTTTCGTTCGCAAAATCCACAACGCGAGCACGAGTTCCAAGGAAATTGTAAACCCCGTACCGTACCTTCAGCGAGGCCGAACGGCATTGGAACGTGGACAGGGCGGACAGGGGGAAGCTGTAGCCAATGCATCCTCCCGTGCCATCCTCCTCAGTGCCGCAACTGCAAACGGATCCAGATGCAACCCGAACGAATGCAGCCAGGCGAGCAGGAGGGGGGGTTTTCTTTCGCTCGACTCGAATTATGCTTCCTCTTCTTTGGGCGGGTTGTGCTGTCTGTTTGCTTTTAAAATTTGTACTGCCCCACGAGCGCGTCATACACATGTGCCTGTGTCTGTGTGTGTATCTGTGTATCGGCTTACATTCGGTCTCGGGCCACCTCGGTCCGCCCCGTCGGTTATGTCAGTGAAACGAGATATGGATGCAACGCTTTCCATGGCCAAAACCCGGTTTGATAGGTAAAGCAGAAGAGCGAGATGGCCGTGTACAGAGGGAGTAGGATGCTTTGCTCTGCCGGTGCAGCAGTGTTACAGTTTGTCGTTTTTCGTCGACGTCGTGTGCTGCTTGCATATGGGACGGGCAAGCTTGTAACTTCTTCCCCCCCCCCCTTTAACTTACATGTTTCATTTGCATCCAATCCAATGGTTTGTACATAGTTGCAATTGCACATTGCCAGAGGGAAAACATACAAAAAGAAATAAATCGGTAATGATACTTGCACACACACACACACACACACACACACACACACACACACACACACACACACACACACACACACACACACACACACACACACACACACACACACACACACACACAAACACAAACGGAAGAGGAAAAGTTTCAGCCACTTTCCTTCTGGACGGGCGAGCTCCTACCGAAGGCCAATGCTAATATTTATGTAATTCCGATGCACTACAAACGGCACCGATTGGCGAGATGCTGTGATTACGAAATATCGAGGATCAGATTGGGTGTGCAAGGAGGTGGGAAGGTCCAAAAGGATTCCCACTGTGTGGGTATACTAGTAAAGGAGATTAAAACCTGAGCACGGCTCAAAGCTGGGCCGTGCAAGGCCGTCTTCATTTCCCTATTTGGAGGAAGTCCGAGCCCGCGCTCCAGCAACCAGTTGAGCAATTTTTATTGGTATCGAAGCGCGCCGGTAGCTTTCAAGCTCGTCTCGATTCCCCCGAAATGTGTGAGGTAATCGACAGTTTTGCATACGGACACACTGGACTGGACTGGACACGGGTATCATTTATCACCTGCCTGGTTCCACTTTCACTTTCGAGTGAAGTGCCAAGGGAAGCAAGCACACAGTTATTATTTGGACACATTTATACCGGTCGCAAAGGAGCGTAATCCTTCAAAATCGGATGTATTAGTGCCGTGCAATTTAAGGTCCCCTATAAGCCATTGATTTATTTTAATTTGTAAGCTGGCATTAACTGCAATCAATTTGTTAACAATCAGCGTGCAATTAATCATAAGTAAGTAGGCTTATCGTTGCACGGTATCGTTCAGACTTTACACCGATCAATGGGTCCCTGTAAGTGCTAAGAAATATGTCCCAAGAAGCTTCCCCAGACCGTCCCCCAGAGTGACCTCCGGGCGAGGTGAAACCGTATGGCATTCGATGTTCAATGCGTTTCCAGCGTTACGCACTAACTCACCTGTTCCGTAAATCAATCGTTACCCTGAACTTGTCCGATTCGGACAATTTGGGGACTGCAAAGCACGTACCGCGTGTACAGCCGGACACGTTTTTCCATTACCACCTTAGGGGGTTCATTACGCATGCACCGATTGACGCCGTGCCAACGATAATATTGTATTGCCCTTCCGCCTTCAATTCCACCTATCCTCCCCCCCGAAGGCTAATTACTATCAATCGCGTCCGATCGACGTCAAACAAATGGTTCGGGTCCGTTCTTGACATTGACATCGTTACGAGCGATAACCGTCCGGGCGACATGTGGCCACCGGCACCGGTGTGATGCAACGCACTTATTCTGCCCTTCACATGGACGTTTGCGTTATGCAAATGGCTTACCGCGCGGCTACATGAGGTGAAATATACAGCGAAATGAACTATTTGACAGGTGAAATATCTGACAGGTACAGCTAAAGGGTTGGGGGAGACACAACATCCGCTTTCGAAATTCTATTAAAAATAATATATTCATAAGTAGAACATTCCCTAATTAGAAGAAATTATGAACTGTTGACTGAAAATTGACGAAGTACTCGATATTGAAGTTATTTAATGGATTTAATTACGATTTTGTGCACGTTATTTGTTTACATTGCACATCAGCTGGTTGCTGTGATGCTTTATCCGTCAGATATTTCGCCTGTCAAATAGTTCATTTCGCTGTATATTTCACCTCGTGTAGCCGCGCGGTTACGGAATGATTGCAATCAAAGTAGGCGGTTTCGGCGGTGGACCGTCGTTTCAACCCCGATCCTTGAAGCGCTGTTGTCAGCAGCACATGTCATCTAAGCCGGCCTTGGGCTCGGCACGAGATGCACTCTCCATGAAAGGACAGGTGTTTGGCGGGCGATAAGGTGGAATTTACCGTAAAGGTGACTGGCATCAAATTCGCCTTAGAAGGCGGACCTTCTGTCCCAGACCTTCTGCCCAGAAACGTCAACGCCAAATGTGAAGCGCACCCGCCAAATGGTAAGATACCGTGGCTTTGGCGTGGACGACGTGTACAGGCAGCGGGCCGCGGGAATGGGTTGCGTTTTAGTGGCCAGCAACTACCTTCACCTGTCCATCAATCGGTTTCATTTACGTGCCCGTCACATAAACGGAAGCCAAATGCTACAGCCCACCCCGCGAAACGCGTAGCGTCGCAAACACGTTGCATTTTAGTGTCTAATTATGTCCGCCGACAACGGGCCAACGGGCCGATATGGCTATTCGTCGCCAAACAATGCCGCTAGAGATTGCCTATTAACGTGCTGTGTTCATTTCTCGTTGCAGAATTCTGCCGCTATTTGTCGTCGATGTTGCTGCTAGCGAAGAGCATCAACCCGCCAACAACCGAGCCGGTGCGATGAGCCAGCTGCCGCCTTCCGATGCTTCGTTCGAGAAACAGCAGCAGCAACGACCGCAGCCTCACGTCTGAAGGATTGCTTCAACCACAACCATAAGGCCGCACACGCACATACGCCGCGGAATTCGCTGCAGTGCAGCAGCAGCATTTCCCCCTTTTGCCGATTAGGTGTATCAATTTGGCGTTCAAGCCTCCCTCCCCCCCTCTAATTGTGTGATAATCACACACACACTTATATACACCGGTCAGCCATACAGGCACGCAAGCAGGCACCAGCATGTCGCACCGAATGTCACCCAAGACGCGGGTCGTGTTCAAGTTCATCTTCGGCCTCGGCATCTGGTCGTTTCTGGTGCTGGGCTTCTTCAAGCTGAACGGCGACCCGGTGATGCCGCACCAGTTCCAGCAGTCGCCCATCAACGGCCGGCTGCTGCTGAACAAGGACAACCGATGGACCGGAAATGAGGCCACCTCGACCACCACCGACCGCTACCTGTCGCCGGCCGGGCTCGCGGGCGCAATGGCCGGCGTGGACGAGGTGCTCGTCGATAATCGTGCTGGTAAGTCGCTGCTGCTTCTACACCCTGTGTTTGTCTCTCCCTCTTTCTCTCTGCCTATCTCTCTCTTTCCCCTATCCAATCTCCGTCGCATCGTGGAATTGCATGCATGATTAGCATTCTTTAGCCACATCGGGCGAGGTAATAAAATGCGAAACCTGTCCGGCCCATTATGGCGCTGCACGGCCCGGCCGAACTGTCCACACGGTGACGAAGAGTGAGACGAATCAGAAGACGGTAGCTAGCACTCGTCAAGAACCCCTCAACCTCTTGATGTGCTGGAGTAGTCTTCTACAGTACAGCAGAGCTTCCTGTGGCAAGTGTAGCGCTTCTTCTTCCCTCCACTCCCGGGGGATGTTGTGCCCGGATGTTTGATTCGTGATCGTCGGTATGCAAATGGTCTGGCTGGGGCTTTTTTTACTGCCTTTAAAGTTTGCTTGCCGGGGAGCTCTTAGACCAATCAGCTATTCTGAGTTTTGTTGTGTTAATAATTGAGAGTTTAAACCATCTGCAGAACAGTGTTGGCTCCTCCACTGGAGGAGTGTGGAGTACACTTGCTTGAATGGCAAATCTGGGAAAACGATTAACTGCGAGGCTAATAACTTCTTGCGTTGCGTTATGGTGCTTCAGTTTTTGCTCCGAGAACACTGCACCAGGAATTTCCAGCAAAAATCAACTTTGATCACACACATGCTCTATCCACTCGCTTAGCTCGCGCTACTTCAAACCAGCGAATCGTAACGTCTGTCGTGTGTTAATTGATCAACTGATCACACATCTGTTTCCTTATTGATGCTATCACACGACGCTGTAAACGTTCGCAGAAGAGTTGCAAGTTCAAAGAACCTCACCGCACATTGGCACATTTATCCACTCGATCTGGTTGACGGTGGGATGGTGGTGTGGTTTCCGTTCTTAAAAAGCCTAACCATTGAATTCGCTGCAAAGTTTGTTTACCCTCGGTAAACATCAACTTCCCGTGACTTCAATCCAGTGTGTTATTTCTCCAGCAGTTCTGGGAAGCGTCGCGAAAAAGAGACGGCAGAAGAAGTGTCCCATCTTACCGTTTTCCTTACCGGAGGTGTGGTTGTACAGATTTCAAGCGCTTAGCAAACAATAAATAAAAAAAGGGATTTAAATCGAATCGTTCGATCCCAAAGCGTTGGTAAACTTTCTGCCACTTTTGGAACTGTATTGGAACTTGAGCCTCTGCCATAAAGAAAAGAACGTAGCCGTACTCTCACACGCGCTGTGATTGTAGCAGTTTTGTTTGCTGGTGTGAAAACAAATCCCGATCCCCTCGTGTGGGGGGTACGTGTTGCTCTCATCTCTATCTCCGCGTCTGCCTTTGAGCATCGAAATTTATTGCGTCTGTCATCTCGGAGCAATTTAACGCCTACTTCGTCTCGCGACGCGGTTGTCGCTGTGTACCCACAACACAGCAACATGGTGTAGCCGTCCTCTCTGCGCCACCTAAGCCACCGATTATCGAAGATGTCACCCAGCCGTTTTGGAGTTTTCGGGCAAACGGACCCAGCGGAACAACATCTCGACAACAGTCGTAAACTATGCCGACAAAAACATTATTTACATACACACGCTTCTTCCAATCACCGAAAACTTATGTCTTCTAGCAAGTACCAGCAACAGGACGTTCGTTCGTGTTTGGAAATCCCCCGGAGTAAAACCTAAACTCCCCACTCCGATGGATCCATCCGAGCAATATCTGAGCGTACTTAAGCTTGAAAAGTTTAACAACCGATCGATCGTAAATGTTTAATGACACTGACGAAGCCTATTTACAGTCTACGTTGGAGAATCGATGGAAAAGAAGACCAGTTTGAGCTGAGGCATGATTGCAGTTGGAAGAATTTCTCTATATTTTCTTTTTTTTATTATGATCACACAAGAACATGTTTAAAACATTTCCTGTACGTCTCCTGGATGTCTTGAGATATTGATGGCTTGACCTATTTCTGCAATGGGGACAACCGCCATCTCCTGATTTTTGTTTGGTCAGGTGTACCTTGTTTTCCATAAATACAAGATTTATAAGCTTCTTTTAATATATCCCTTGAATGGGAAGTAAGGCAATGAATACTCGCAGGAAATTTGCATACACAATTTGCATAAACAAAAACAAAACAAAAAGAACATAAATACTACCTTACATGGAACGCTTTTGGTTAAAAATGATGCGAAACCAACGGGTGGACACGATGGCTTGACCTCAACCACTGCAGCGAAGAACCTACATATTGATCTTTGCTCGTAAGATGTCTTGCGTACACCTGTGGCAGAGTAGTTTCTGAAGCGAAAGACCACACAAAACATCAGGAAACTAATCGGCAACTCGGGGATTGGGGAACTCAAAATACGAAGATAAACTACCGAACCGATCTCTCCCACGTTGGCCGGCTACATACCAAACTGTGACATTCGGCACATCGATGCCAAAGCATTGGACTCCACTACCAGTGGAATGCGTTCCTAACTTTTCCCCCCGGCTTCGACCCCCTGGAGCCCTGGAACCTTTGAATAGAGGCCATCATCTTTTGAGGCCGAAGCGATCAGGCTAGAGGATAGTGATCGTGTACCCATGGTCCATCAAACGATACGATTCGTTCCCGATTTTCGCCTATTTTTGTCCACCCGGGTCCATCACCGTCATCGTCATCGTCATCGGTGAGCTGGCCGCGCATGTGAGTGCTTTCGTCGTGTGCGTTTCGTCTATTGATTTATTGCCCGGTTTGCCTCTGTCGGAGGCAAAGGCAACGGGCGATCGCACGCTGGCCCCGGGCGGCCCGCGGCCACGAGAAGAAGCCAGGCTCGGAATGGGTTTGGGATTTAGATCAAGTAACTGTACTTTGACTGCCGAGGACCGTGAGTCTCCACCCCCTTGCTATCGATTCTGATGGCATTCTGAAGGCGTTCGGCCCCCTGGATGCCCTTGGGCATGGGAATGTTCGGCGCCTAGCTGCTATTAGGCGAGGCAGAGTCCCGGGTCTTCGATTTCGTTTTCGATTCCCGATTCCCGTACGTTGAGACGGACGTGCTTCTGCTGCCGCTGCTGACCTGTGTAAAGAGGACGGCAAAGTGTGTTGCATACGGACGGAATTGAGGCTAGAGATCGCGGTCGGGGTCGTCGTGCCTTTGTGGATACTTGAACACCTACAACACGTAGCTGAAATTCAACACGTTCCACATTCATTCAAATCACAGACACACACTCACACACACACAACTCTTGCAGATATTCATACGCAGAAACCATACCTTGACCGACGCAGTTTTTTGAAGAAGGAACAGAGCGATCTGCATCTAGATCTCGTTGGCCAATTCCAAGCGTCTTTGGTAAATAAAAAGTCCCGTTCTTCGATTTGCTCTTTATAATCTGTTCCATGTCGGTCAGCGTTCAGCGACGGTGAAGCGAATGGCTAATTAGCCGGCGACGGTTGTTTTGCGTTTCCTCAAACGTGTTGGTCGGTTGGGGATGGGCTAGCGGCAGCAGAAGTAGAACGGTTGACCGTATCGGATGCGCCATATGATCTTCGAAAGGGACAACACACACACACACATACACCAGAACGGCTAACGGTACAATGAAAAATGATAATTCCAGTGTCCGAAAAGCATCGTTATCCGGTCGTGTGCTTTTGCAAGGTTTGTTGCTTTCGCGCAAAGTGCACGGCGTTCCGCGGCGTATCATTTACACGCAGTTCAGAATTGGCTGCTGCCCAGGTGACTCGGCACATTCGAGCGAACTACGTTTTCGTACGTTCTGATGCGGCTTGACAAGCTCAATTAGGTCCTTAGCGATCAACTTTTTAGCGTCGTCGTATACTTTGCTTGCTGTTTCACCGTATCAAGCACGCTATGTTGACGTGGGTGTTATTAAAAGGGAACGTTTATTTTAAATTAAATGTACATTGTGACATTTATTTAATTTAGCTAACTGTTCATTTTGGTAGAAATGAAAGGAAATACTTGATAAGCGTATTTTATGCGCATTTCTTATTTTGTTGGAAGAGAAACCCAGAACCATTCTCTTGTTGAACAGGTGAAAGCATTCTCATTGTTTGAAAGCAACTTTCCTTGTATGAATTGTTGCATTTTCAACGTAGCTCATGTTTCAAGAAGCTGTTACGAACACGAACGTTTATTACGCGAATTAAGCTATACTTTTTCTTGCCGATCACTGATAACACCGGTGAGAATATAACAGAATTGCACTCAAATTCTTTACATGCGTTTCATGACCTCTCCCTAAATTTAAACCTAAACTTCCAACCGAGGCGGAAAATAGTTCACAAATACGCCGCTTCCCCGTGCCATCCTACGGCGTACGGACCGGCTTATCGCGTAATACGTAGATGGTCACGTTTGGTCATGGTCACGGCGTTTGAGTTTGCTTTCCGTGCGTGCGGCCTAGACGGAGGCGTTTATTTGCAAAGTTTTATTTGCTTGCATCAGCACGAACTATGTATGTACACACACTTAATCATTTGAGTTGTAAAGTACAATTAAAGTAAGGATTACGTGCATTGTTTGTTTGTAAAGGAAGGAAGTTGAAGGTGCAACTGAATATATTTTCAATCCCCAAACATGAACGAGTAGCTCAATGCCGTTTCTTGGCAATCACATCACATTGCTCAAATTCCTCACATTCTCCTTTCAACTTGACGTCACGCATCGCGGGCTACGGACAGTGTCGCGTACGTGACGGCACTCCAATCTTTACAATGTTGCATATGTTGCGCTTAATCCATGTTCTTGCGTATGTCGTCTTTCCGCGCAAAAGGCAATTAATATTCATATCGTTTGATGGTAAAATTAATTTGCTTTTCTTGACTTCTCCGTCTCTCTCTCTCTTTCTCACTCTCCTACCGTTACCAACAGTGATCGATGATGAGCAGCTGGTGCGGGACGTGGAATCACGGCTACCCTCCCTGCCGATCGCGTACTGGAGCAAGCACAAGAACGTGGTGCAGAAGAAGGCATCCTGTGCCCGCTACCCGTCCATCTTCGAGCTCGAGTTCAACAACATCTACTGGCAGACGCTGCGCAGCACGAACGGCACGTTCCAGTTGTTCGGTGCGTACTACGACATCCGGAAGCGGTCGCGCATCGGGCCGGCGGTCCGCATCCTCGGCATGATCGACCGGATCGAGCCGCGGGTCAAAACGTTCTGCCAGCTGTGGTTCGACGGCCAGAAGGAACCGTTCATCGTGAAAACGTTCGAGTACAAGTACATCTGGTTCAACAAGTGGGGCAACTACAAGCAGGGCATCTACCAGCCGTACCTGATCGCCTGCCAGATCCCGAAACCGTTCCGCGGGCTGGTGCCGGCGTCGGTTTCGCTGGTGGAGAAGCAGTGCGACACGGCGACCAACAATCTGCGCGTGCTGTACAATCGGCCGCTGGACGACGAGAAGCGCGGCTTTGCCGTGTGCGTCAAAGGGCTGGACTTTCTGTACGACGATCTGTCCGTGCGGTTGGTCGAGTGGATCGAGCTGCTCGGCATGCTCGGTGCGGACAAGGTGTTCTTCTACGAGCTGCAGGTGCATCCCAACATTTCCAAGGTGCTGCGGTACTACGAGGAGCAGGACCGGGTGCACGTCACGCCGCTGACGCTGCCGGGCGGGCAGCCCAACGTGCCCGGCTTCCAGCATCTGTTTCTGTCGAAGAAAACGACCCACAAGCGGCAGAACGAGCTGATCCCGTACAACGACTGTCTGTACAAGAACATGTACAAGTACAACTTTATCGCGCTGCTCGACATTGACGAGGTGATCATGCCCCGCCGGCCGGAGGATCGCACCTGGCACGACCTGATGGAGCGGGTCGTCGCGAAGGGCATGAAGCTGAAGAACGACACCTACCCGAGCTACAACGTGCGGAACGTGTACTTCTTCGACCGGGGCGACCAGCACGAGCACGACTGGGCGAAGGATACGCCGCGCTACATGCACATGCTGCAGCACGTGACGCGCGCCAAGAACTACACCAAGCCGAACCAGTACGTCAAGTGTTTCCACAATCCGGAGCGCGTGCTGACGCTGCACAATCACTTCCCGATCGCCTGTCTCGGCGGCACCTGCCACTCCTACCCGGTGTCGACGGATGACGCCCAGCTGCAGCACTACCGGGCCGACTGTGTGCGTACGCTCAAGAAGAGCTGCGAGGAGTTCAAGGAGAACCAGGTCCGGGATACCACGATCTGGAAGTACAAGGACGAGCTGATACAGCGCACGCGCCGCACGCTCGATGTGCTCGGGTTCTTCAAGCCGTCCACGGCGGGGGGCGGTGGCGGAGGTGGGTCGCTGTTGCGCGGTGGCAAGGACTCGCTCTACAAGCGGTGACTGTTGGCACGGGTCCGCAGTCTGTTCAGTCTCTAGTAGCAGCGCGAACTGTGAGCGGTTTTGTGGCGCATACACACCACTGTTACTAGTACTTTCCTAGTGTCACTACTATTACAATTACTACTACTACTACTTCGACTACTACCAGTACGAACGTAAGGCTTTTAGGTTAGGTAGGAACGAGATCGAGTTCGTGCGGAGAAGCAGGCGCAATTGTATAAAGTGAATACTCCATTCGAGGGAACGGTGGGTTCGTAGTGAGAGGGATAGTAACTATTGTAAGTGCTCCAGAAGAATCGTCGGGGCGTGTTCTGACAGTTCGAACCTGTTCAGAAACAAAACAGTAGCCAGAGACTGTTCGAAACGGGTTGAACCTATGAGGCCTTCCCGCTAAACCTGCCTGGCTCGGACTGTATGAGTGTATGTTTGTTGTGAGCGTTCTCGTGTGTGTGTGTGTATAACCTGTGTGATCACGTAGCTAAGTAGGTTTGTGATAGTCACACTGTCATCGTCTGTTCGATCGTCCGGGGGAATGAAAGAGCTTGTATGGATGAGTATTGCGTGGTTGCGAACTGTACAAAGTAATATCAGTATGGATGAGTGTAGCACAGTACCAGAGGACTACGAGTTAGCAAACGGACTGGAGTCTCATTCCAGGTTCCTCACCACCAGAGGGAGGGTCTCTCCTACTTCATTTCGATGCGGCTCGCTTAAAAAAACAAACCCAGATTATTCACAGTAGGCTGGTGCTAGTTGTGACAAGGAGATTTCCTTCTTACCCGTACTATGGCACCGTCGAAGCCTGCTTTGCTCTACCCAGTAGCTTCGTTAAACGCGCCCATTGCCGGTGATACGATTTGGGCAGGCGGCAGTAAAACCCTTCCACAGCATCACCCAGTTCACTGAATCGATTCACTCACCCGCACTAGAGCGCGGTGCACGTTAAAGCATACACACACAGGAGCGCACTTTCGCTCGCGCTTCGTTAACTCCTTTTGCCTCGTTGTTCTATTTATAAAGGCTACACATAAATAAATATACACATACGAAGTAAGTAAGTAAGCAAGAACAAGGTACAGGGACGCAGGGGCACGTGGTTCAGCGTGGTCCCGATCACCCGAAACGGGATGAAAGGCAATGTTGGGGATACCGGCTGCTGTCTACTACACCACGCCGGCTAGAGTAATACACGGTGTGTACGGTGTCGGTGCTGTTTTCCGGGTTTATTGGGGTGTGAATAAGCGCTACCGAACCGTTGAGATTGTTGTATAAAAAAAAACTGCATACTAGGTAATACGGTAAAAATGGGGTGAAAAAAAAACCGCCCAATAGTGGATTCGAGGCGCAAAATGTGACAATGTTACGCACGCACATATTAGCTAGGAATTTTGTTAATTAGGTACTACTATTGATGCTATTGAAAAACAAAGCAGCACACTAATGGCTCTGATCGAATACCTTTGTACATATGAAAGACTGAATTCGAGAGGTTAATCGGCACGCGGTGAAATGGGTGCGAAATCAAGGAACGGGCAAATATCCCCCTGGTTGTATGCAATCTGCAGCACATTAGGCTCCCAATACGGGGCAGTTCATTCTGATTTAGCGTGCTGTTAAATAATTGTTAAACCAGGAAAGTGGCAATGATTTCCGATAAAACAGCAAGAAAAGGAGAAGGCACATGAAAAAGAAAAAAAGACAGTTACGTATTTAAAAAAAAAAACGAATCACGTTCAAGGCACGACGCTGATGGACGCTGTAGATGGAGTTTGTTATTTATTATGTGAATGTGGGAATGTACATTCCTCCAACTTAGCTGTTTATTTCTTTCGTTTAAGTACGTGTAGCTGTCTCATTTACTACTGTCGTGGTGGTGGTGTCGTTTGCATGTGTAATAGAAGATCAAGGATTAAGCCGTTAGTCGCCCACACACCGATCCCGATCTGACATCACTAAATGGGCAGTAAATGCGGCGTAACGTGAATCTCGTCGCTTCCGTTACCAGCCAGTCAGTCAGTCAGTCCTTACCAGTCCTTTCCTTTGTTTTCTTTTATGATTTCCCCCACCATGAGCTGTGCATAGTTGGAAAGAGGGATAGGGGGAAATGCGGCAAAGGAATAATGCGAACTTTAAAAAGATTTCCTACCTAGAGAAGATTGTTAAGCATTGTTTGCGGAGTGGTACCGCCCGGGCGCACACCGGTAGACCTCCCGATTGGCGCCAGTAATGGGTGGCTTATTGTTAGTGGAAGGTGTTACTAAACACACGGTTGAAGGGCGCATCGAATGCGACATATATAGTGTGACAACGCGTTGGGAAGAGAAGAGACAGAGACAGAGCAGCAGAAACTGCCCTACGGTTCGGACTGGAGTTCGTTGCGGGTCTAAAAGTTCCTCGCACGGAAGTCTCCGGGACAGGAGTATGATGGTAGCGGGGTATACCCGGGGTGTGAGGTACGTTTGTGAAGCATATCCTTAGGCGCGAAAGCAGTCATTTACTTGTAAAAGCTAACGTAAACAGTAATCTAGGCAATTGGGACCGAATCATCACCGGAGTTGAGTGGCCGGCAAATCCACCAAGTGTATTGTGAGTGATCTGAATCAATAGAAGAAGAAGAAGAAGAAGACGCGGGGGGAACAGATGGGCCGGGCATAGAACGGAATAAATTATGAAACGAAGAAATGTGTCGAAAACTTAACCCGTTTGTTAAGTGTGTTTTTGTGTTGCATGATTATGAGAAAGATATCACCTCTTTTCCGAAAAGAAATCAAACAAACTAACAAACTTTGCCCTTGAACTTGTTTTAGTATTAACAACACCTGTTCGTTCCACTCGTTTCCGCCAGAGAGCGCTAGCGTAAAGAGTACACTAAATCGAACAAAGAACTGTCCGAAACGTATTTTACTTATGGTTCTAACGGTGTAGCAACATTTCGATCCTGAACCTTCTTTACCATTACATGTTTATGTATGTTTAGTCAATTAAAAAAAAAAAACAATCAAAACACACGAGCATTTCATGCTCGATCACATCGAGTTCCACTTCGAGCTTTACTTTACACTTTGGTGTACACAACAGTTAAACTTTTTTTTATAAAATTAACTTTTCTTTCTATTCAACTATGCTCATTTTGTTGTAGTTCATTTCATCTGTAAAACGTTCAGCACGTACAAAGTGTTGCGGAAGTGCAATTCTATCCGCGACCTTTGTTTAGCGCCATCTATCGTTAAAATGTAAGCTCCTTGGAAGCGGTTTGAGAAAATATGGAAACAGCATTCGACCCGAATGATCGACGTAACGACGTGTTTCGGTAGGCAAATAAGCTTCTCCTTGTTGGGTTGTTTTTCACCGCTCCTCCTCCTCCTCCCTCCCGCTCAGTTTCAACCATCCACCAAACCAAAGCGGCTAGTTTCTTTTATCACAGTCATTTCTAGGCTTCACTTCGCCCCCTCCCCCGCGGCTCAAAAGTCAAACGTTTCCGTGCTCGAGTTCGAGCAACGTTCCATCAGCATCAGCACCGCGGTGGCCGATCGATGCTTCCGGTGGCCACAGCTGCCGGATCCTCCCTGTCCCTGCTGCGGGCGCTCGTAGCCAGCGGGCGGTCCGGCACACACAAACCGGTTCTGGTGTTGCGGTCCATGCTGCCCATCAAACACAACCAGTGCGGCCATCTCCATCGGTATGTCGCGTTCCGCCCGATCCTGCTCGATGTTGGTGATGATCGTCGAGGGGGAGGAGGGCAACGAGGAAGGCACACGCAGCATACCGGTCCCGCAGCCCGCCGCTGACCCCGGATGGCCCTGCTTCGATGGGTGGTGCACACTGTTGGGCAGGAAGCAGTGCCGATGGTTCCGATGGTCGGAGGTATCGGACGCGTCGGAGGGCCGGTGCCGAACGCTGCGGATACTGCGCCGGTCTGGTGCACCCCCGTTCGACAACTGCTATTTAAACTCGTACACCTTCGTGTTGGATGACATGCGTTCCTGTTTGGTGGTGGTGTGTGAGTGTGTGTATGAAACAATGAGGGAGCAAAACAAATCACTTTAATCTTAATGGGTTCTTTTTTGTTATAGCGAAACTGTAAGGAACGCTACTTACCCTTCGATTCATCATACGTTTGCTTCCGTTGTGCGAAAACTGTGCCATCGAGTTCCTGGAAGGAGCGAACCGGTTCATCGGGGAGTGTGCCAAAAGGAAAGGACAAACATATTAAATGTATTAATCGAAGCGGGTATCGTGTAGCTAGGGGCTGGACGGAATTCTACGAAATTTGAGGAACAATTTAACCCACTTTGGCAGCGTTTTCAACTCAGTTGACATTGTACGTTAAGTAAAGGCTGAAAGCAAATGCTGAAACGGCAACCTTAGCAAGCGAGCTGCATACTTTCAGGCGCTTTAGTTCAGTGTGGCTGTAAAGTATGCAATCCGCACGTCATATAAAGCCGGTTTGTTTCTTTTTATGCAATGCTAACCAGCTTTCAGTCCTTTCGTGCTTGAGTGCGTTTGGATGGAATAAATTTCTCCGAAAATATAGCACCCGTGTTATTGTGGGAATAAATTCAAACTGGCCTCGGTGTAGCAGCTAGAACAGTTTCCCAGGAATATATCCCTTGAACAAGATAAATCGAAAATACACTTTCAAGAACAGGCTGGTCTCCAGTCAACCATTGTGGGAGGGACTCTCCTTCTAATGAAATACAATATGTTGCTCTATCTTTTTCCCAGAGGTAAGAACTCTTCACTGCCGAGAGTCGATCTCACCGGATATATGCCATTACGCCGCTCTGATCCATTATTACTTCCGCAGGTAGGAAATTGAAAGCGAAACACTGGTTGGTGGACATAAAAAAGGATTAAATACATCCGAACGCCGTACCCAATCTTTCCCGGCTGCTCTTGGGATAATGAACCGGCCGTGAAAAACGAACTCATTGTTCACCTGCTGGATGCAGCTGAGCGGTAAAAGGCGAAAACGGAACAACCCTTGGTATCCTTTACACCTGCAACGAAGGTAAGGATTTTTTTGCCGCTATCAAACGTTAATTATCCTTCGCCTTGAAGAAAAGGTGCTGCTTTCGCGCGCTTCCCATCCCGGGTCCGGGTACGAGTTCTGATCTTCATCCGGACCCTTGCAAATTGATGCTCACTAAATCATTTTATTCGCGTTTCGGTTACGCTCCATGCCGTGCGTTTACAATGTTTGCGTCGTCCCACCAGTCATTAAAACATCATTAGCCCGATATCCTTCCCCCGCGTGGTGGTCTTTTAAGGGGAGGGAGGGAGGGGTGGGAGGAGGAGTGGCAGAACGATACCGAGCGCTTCGCACGCTACGGAACAGGAAAGCGAAGAATTGGTCACGCGAAATTTGTAAACTAACTATGGTGAGTGAAAGCAGACGTTTCGGGAAAGCTGGCCGGATGAACTAAATAGCAGCAAAGGAAGAACATTTAAAATTCATTTAATCCTCAACTTACCGCGAGTCGATTGCTGAATCATATTCGGGATGAGCGCCACATGGTAGCGAATAGCAGAAGCGCGCTAGCTGTGAAATGAAATGGGAAAAAATATAGTAGCGCCATCTAGCGGTGATTAGTTTAAGCTTATGTATGACAGTTGTAGCACAGTTCGAACAGTTTTCTGAGCACTGTGGTATTAGTTTGGAGATTTTGTTTTTTTAATGATAAAATTGTAAACTAAATATTGAAACAGTTATTAAACGTTTTACAGGGTTTCCCGCGATTTATTTGTTGGATCCCATAAATTTTGGCGGGTTTCCATATTTTTCTTGGTGCGTTCCCACGGTTTTTTGGCCGTTTGCCAGAGTTTTTTTAATCCAATTGTATTGATATCCAATTGGAAAATACCAATAAATTATGGGAACGAACCAAAAATCGATGGGAACCCACCAAAAAATCATGGGAACTGACCAATTAATCGTGGAAAACCCTGTATAAGCAACTAAATCGAAAAATTGCCATTCTTTGCGGGATGCCGAATTAGCTGAATCACGTATCTTTCTAATTACGCATTAAACACGATATTTTTTTATCCCTGATAAAAGCTACCCTAAATAATTTTAAATGTTTAAATCTCTCAGGCAATACATTGCACAGAAATATACTAACGTTACTCCAACGGCAACAAAACTTACCTGTTGCTTAAACTGTGCCGTCGTCAATGTGTACAGTACCGGGTTGAGGGCGGAATTGATCGGTAGTACCAGCACCGCTAGCCACGCGTACAGGGACGGGGAAATTTCATACCCTAAAAAGGCAAAAAAAAGAAAGGAAACAGTATACAGGATCACGTATGGAGCGAAGCTCAGCGAACGCAAAAGCGAGCGTGACTGAACGGTTCGCTTATTTGCATTTCTTATTTGATGTATCCGCACAGCTGGTACAGCAACACATTTCCAGTAGGAGAAGGCGATACGACGCGACTGTCAATGGTGTAAAGGAAAAGTTTGCAGCTGATGGAGAAGGTTCCTAATGCAATAAATTCAATTTTACAATTCATATGGAACAGCACCTCGCGATGAATTTGCTCAACACTGCTCATCAACAATCGGTTTCGTGAACCGCAATGAATTTAATTAAACATGAATAAAACCATACCAATCCTTACCGACTATCGTGAGCATGATAAATGGTTCCGTCAGTCTTTCCCAGTGGCACCCTCAAATGTCACTCGTTTCTCACATGTTCCTGCTTTTTTCACACACACACATCCTGCTGTGATCCTTTCAACTGTCACTCAAAACTTATCGATGGAACAGAACTGCGGTCTATTACTGTGAGACCGCCCGCGCACAGCAGCCGTCAAAAACCATGGTTAAGCTTATTGCAATGCAAGACGATGCTGTCATGCAAACCTCTCCAGGGACACTGTCTACCACTGGGTGGTGGTGTGTTAAAAGCTCCGCAATAAACCTTATCCCTTCCCATGGAAACTATTCCCCCCGCTCAATGAAAGAGAGAGAGAGAGTGCGACGAGATTAAGA
The DNA here is from genome assembly GCF_016920715.1 of Anopheles arabiensis. Classification (NCBI taxonomy): domain Eukaryota; kingdom Metazoa; phylum Arthropoda; class Insecta; order Diptera; family Culicidae; genus Anopheles; species Anopheles arabiensis. The sequence goes on from NC_053517.1 coordinate 10,567,866, forward strand.
AGTGTGAACAAGGATAAACGCGACACACTCGCATTGGCAACCATTGCGTTGCGTTCATCATTAATCATTCGAAATGTTTCCGAGCGACTGGCCGGTGTAGATAACTGGCGCAATTTCGGTGCGTAATTGTGATGAATGCTCGCGTGCGGAGTTTGCGAAGGTTTCGGGTGCGAACAATTGTCTTCTTTATTGAGTGCTACTGTCTCACAATGTTTACTAGAATAAGGCAACTATGTGTCATAATTATGCAACCAAAGCTTTAATGTTATAGAATGCACTGTAATATCGCACGGAAATGAATTCATAAATAATACGCAAAAAACAAAACAAACAAAACCCATAAAATACCATCAAAATGTGCACGGTGAACGGAAAATTCGCATTAAAAAGGCAAAGCTCAAAAACACGTAAACTATCCGATCAAACGAGCTAATGTGTAGGTGGTCTTGTAGAGCAACTAAAAATAATAAAATATGGGTAAAAAACTCTACCCAAAAAAAGAGACCGAGACCGTGAGTTTCCACTTTGGCGAACCGCCAAAAAATATGCCACCGGATACGTGACATATCTTGTTTTGCCTAACGAGATGCTGGGCACCCCCTCCTCGCGGTAGCCATTGCCGGTTGAATGGAACAAGAAGGTTAAAATAACTTTAAAAAAAAACACATACACACTGCCCAAAACTCTCAAATAAGCATGAAAAACAACCAACAAACCGATCGGTGGTTGATGATCAAAGGGCAGAACGTGAAGACCATCCTAGAGCCAGGGCTGGGGGTATGCGGCAAGCATCAAAAAGTCAACTACACACTCGACCGGCAGACCAAGCGAGTCCCGTGGACCGGTCGAGTTTCGAGCAGCTCGGAGCAAAACCTCACATTACACGACACCAGGCGCCTCCATTCAACCTTTCCCGTACACCTTCTACGGCGGGATAGGCGGGACGGCGGATTGATCGTGCCCGTGGCTGGTGGTGTAGCAAGAACAACAACAACAAAAAATGTTCCAAAACGATGCCAAACGGGGTAAACGGGGGAAAAACCACAGAAGCCGTGGGCCTTGGGGCACAAACCCGTCGTAACACGATAATAGGAGTAATGCCATTTTATTTATGGTTCGGGGTTTCGTCGTCCCGGCTATCCATGACATGGCTTTGCGTGGCGACTGCCCGAACGGAGGACAAGTTTGATGAGCAAGTGAGAAGTGAAGAGAGGGAGTGTCTGTGAGAGAGAGAGAGAGGCTGTGAAAGGAAATGAATGTGTTAGAAAGACACGGAAGGAAGGAAGGATCTGTTCCAGCTTCCGGTTCCAGCCCATTTTCTCTCACGCTCGCTTCCTATCACTTCCAATCCCTCTCACTATCGTCCTACTTGAACAGTAACGTGCATGCAGAGGTAATGGGACCAGCTTCAGCGTTGGTGGTTATTTCCTTGTATCTTTTTTTGCTTTTGCTGCTCCACTGCTGGGAAATATTTCAAAATGCTTTATAGTAATAATGGTCTGATTTGTACTTTGCCACACGGCGAGGGGCGTGAAAGTGTAAGTGCAGCCAATGCGCTAAAGCGACCGTAAGTATGACAAAATGTTTCATCCACATTTCACAAATGGCGTTTAATATGAGAAGTGGTTTGCCAGCGTTGCGCCATGGATGGTGTGCGTGTTACAAATGGAGGTGGAAATGGGTGGAATGGAATTGGTTGGCGTCTTAATTTTATTTAGAATTTTTATAAGATATATAACAAATCAGCCGAAAAGCTCTCCGTGGGCTGAATCATAACAAGGCACCTGTAACCGACGGAATCGCAGCTGAAGTGGTAAAAAATGGAGATGCACACTAGCCAGCTGAAGGTGGATGGAAAATTCTCAGGGCCATTTGCAACTACTAACGGTCTGAACCATGGGGTTTGCCTGTCTCCTATTCAACTTGGCACTAGAAAGGGTCACCCGCGACTCGAGGGTGGAGACTACGGGAACCCTCTTCTATAAGTCAACCCAGATCCTGGCATACATCAGCTTACCAAGCGATCGAGCAGGCGACAGAGAGCCTCGGACTTCAGATAAACCAAACTAATGGTTATAACATCAGCGCCCCTACCAATAACTAATCCAAACTTACGCAGGCGTGACGTACAGATACGTGAACCCACTTTTAACACGTTAAGCGCCGTGTCATATAAATTCGCATGACGGTTGTGCTCGCCGTTCAGCTTCGCATCTGACGCTCAGTAAATCTCTTGAGAACGAAAGAGGTAGGAAAGAGAGAACGAGAACGACATGTGCTACGCCGCTTATCGCAATGAAACAAAAGAGTGATAACAATGGCACGAGAAACTGTCGCTCTCATCGCTCTCTTGCCATGCGCTACGTGCTCACTCAAAAACTGTGACGTCAGGCCGGTGGTCAAAGTGTTAAAGTCGTCCCAGAATTTACCTATCTCAAAGGTCAAAGGTCAGCAACGACAATAGCATGGTGGTAGAGTTGCGCGCAAGGTTGCTGGCTGCCAACCGGTCATTCTACAATCTGAGAAAGCAATTCACCTCAAATAACCAATCGCGACGGACGAAGCTGGGACTATATAGCACCTATATAGTACCGGTACTCACATACGCCTATGATATATGGACACTGTCCAAATCTGACGGAATCCCATGTGTGTGGAAGGACAATGATGGAGGCGATATAATGACGAGCTATACGAGATGTATGGCGATCTCACTGTCGTGCATCTAGCTCGTCAGGCTCCAGTGAGCATGGAAACGAATGATCCAGCCCGTAAAGTCAGAAGTTTGGAGAGTGGTAGGCCCATTCTGAGGTGGCATGATGGCGTGTAGGCGTTCACCCTTAAGGCCGGGATAACGGACTGACAAATGTAGACGCGAGACCGTGAGCGGTTTCGGACACTCCTGTGGTAGGCCAAGGTTACGAAACAGTTGTAGCGCCGGATAAGTAAGTAAGTAACATAACAAATATTGAGCTCAGAATAAGAGTTCCCCGAAGTACGACTCGGGTAGTTGAGAAATCTTCAGAATTTTTTATGAAACGGCTATCGGTAAGAATTAAAAAAAATCAATCAATCATAGCTAAATGACAGCTGTAAATTGTCAAAATGAACAAAAATCATGTATGCGAATTGTCGTATCTTGTTGTAGCTCGAGGGTCGCCTGTAGATTAACAATGAATGGAGACGCATGGTTATTGATGTCACACTCCACACTTGAATGAAATGGTGAAAATGCTAGCATTGCAACTCACATCGCAAACTGACTCGGTAAACCCTGTAACATATTGGGCTATGAACAGATTAAATGGAATAACACCGATTATAAACGACTGCAGAAAGCTTCTTAAACTATAATGTGTAATGGTTAAATTTAAACATTTCAACAAAAACCAACGATCTCATCAACCGAATTTCGGCTCCATTGAGCCGCGAACGAACCACGAACTAGGTCGGTCCCCAGTTCGCCTCGCTGATGCACATTTGTAGCCATTTCAAATGCATTCTGCCCTACTGCCGTGTTCCAGAAACCAAAGCTCATCCTCCAACGAACCACACCACACAGCGAGTACATGACCAACAACCATTGCGATCGAAACGTTCGCGCTACTCCGGAATGGTGTTTGCCCGCCTGTTTCCCTGCCGTTGTATCATTGTGACAGTGTGTGACCATCTTCAGCTTCAGCTGCAACTGTGTGCGACGGGATTGGTAGTGGTTTTTCCTCTGATTTCCCTCACACCAATCGCGCAACGACGAAATTCAATTAATTGTAACCTCATCAGTGAACCAGCGGTAGCGGCAAGCCACCCAGCGGAAAGGTAGAGCTTAAATGCTTTAATTATTTCGACGCAACGAATCGGAAAAGTGAACGCCCGTATAAGCCCCCGATCGATTCGATAAATCAAACTACACACAGCTAGTTCGCAGCTAAACACGGCGCCTTTCCACCGAAAAGCTTTTCTCCACCGTTTTAATGACACTGTTTGCATATGGAAACTCCAGCACTGGAGCTGGCGTTTGTGTGTTGTAACAAATCATAGCCTCGAGCAGACCACCACTGACACAAACAGGGCACGATTGTTCGTGTCCCATGTGCCGAAAAGGTTGAGTGGCTGTTTCGAAACGTACGTTCCGCCCAGCTTCTCGATGACTTTCCGCGTGGAAATAAATTGGAATACCGTTCTTACTTCGATGCACAATCCAAACGATGCAAAACCACAACACCTCACACAAACAACAGTACGAGAGCAAGAGGAAATGTTTTTCTCGTCAATCGAACAAAAAGCCATGCCCCGGTGGCACGTTGTTCTTGTCATGGTAAATAAATTGAAAAACAGTCTGCGCCCAAGCTTGTTGTTTCCCTTGGACCCTTCAATTAGCAGGCAGCGACCAGTGCTTCAGTGTGATACAGGCTGGTCCAATGTCCGTTTCGTCTGGCTTGATGAAGATTAAATTGTTTCACGCCCAGCGCCAAATTTCGAAATTGTAAAGAAAAAAAACTGTATTTCTATCCCCCACCGCCTGACTTGGCATCGTCTTGGCACCAGACAGCCGAGGCAAGCGATCGAATAAAAGAGCCACATTTCTTGTGCGGTTTTTGTTTGCATTTTTTAATGTACATTTATTCTTCCAATCTGCTTAGAGAGGAGAAATAGCAGCTTCTTTGGTGCTGTGTGTGTGTGTGTGTGTGTGTGTTTTCCGTAAAGCTGCTTTTTGCTAATGTGGGTGAGACGAAAATGAGATTTTCCATGAAAGAAATTAGCTTCAAGTTGCCTTCCAAGGGGCATGCTGCTTCGTTTAACTGTGGCTAATTCTTTCACCCACCCCTTGACACGATTCTTCCATCGGCTTATTTCCAGCGGTCAGCCGTAGGCTAATTGCTTCCGGATGAGGGTGCGCTGTAGACGCAGTGGATAAGGCAGCAGGCCTCGGGAAAGCCAAATCTTGTCGATTGGAAAATTGAATTAAATTACAGGTGCTGTAAAGTGAAGTTGACCCGATTTAGGGCGAACGGCGAAATTAGCAACACCGAGACGAAAATGGTAGCTTTCGGTTTAACTGGTTTTTTAGAACTTAAAGCTACATTCTTAGCGCAACTAGTTGATTCATTAATCACCCTTTTCCAAGCACTCGCTATTGGGGCTTTTCGTTACAAAAGAGCTTCAAAATAGCGACTAGATACATTCTTTGATTACATCAACTCCAATTATCGTATGCATAAAGCAGCTCTCCCTTTACGGCATCCCGGTTACACTATCAACATATGCAAAGTGATCTGCCCATGCTGGAGATGTTATCCTTTCCCCCTAGAAACCAACAAATAACATTCACCCTCCCCACGGTACACCGAAGCAGCGTCCGGCTGTGAGTCACTTACCTGCTAGCGCAACTAATTTCACTACAATCACCGGCATCCAGCAGACACAATCCGTTGCAACGATGATGGCGAACCTGTAGGACGGGGTAATAAAAGAGAACCAAGCAGTGAAGAGTGTATTGGTTAGAAAGAGAGAGAGAGCAAAACTCCACAGGACGATGCTTTGCATACTCCGAACGAGTGCTGCGTTGCGGAGTATCGCTAACACTGTCCACAGGTGATGTCTCTGTCCACCGACTGTGGAGGTGCAGGGGCTCGTACCACCTACCTTCTCGCGACCACCTTCTCCCGGCAGTTCAGCGTGTTGCGCGTTTCGTTCCGGGAGACGCGAATGGCTTGCAGCATCCGCAGGTACGAGATGCCGATGAACAGCAGCGACACCGTGTTCACCAGGATGAACAGCCCGGCCGAATACTCCCAGCCCATCGCGTACGGGTCGTGTATGTGCACCGACAGGCACACCCCGTTGCTGCCGTAAAAGTGTGGCCCAAAGTACTCGGTCGCGGACAGTGGGGCGATGGCGGCGGCCGTCGCCACGCCCCACAGCACGGCCAGCCGCAGGATGACGCGCGTTTTGCTGCTGGACCGTTGGTAGAGCGGTCGCGTCACCGACACCAGCCGGTCCCAGGTGACGAGCGTCAGCAGCAGCGTGGACGACTGGCAGCTGAGCGTGCTGAGAAAGCCACTAAACGCACAGATCGAGCTCATGCGCCACTCTTCGTCATGGGTAAGATATTCACCTCTGGGGAGAAAAAACCATGCAAAAAACCACCGTTAGCCACTGTAATTGTGCAACAAAGTTTGGTGCTTACAGGGACCTACCTGAAGATAATGTCAGCGGTTGCTATGATGCCGAGGTACACGCCCATCAGCAGATCGCTGGCCGCTAGATGGCGCAGGTAGAGCGAATGTTCCGCGTGCGCTTGGCTGCTGCGCGACCCGACCACATAGCGCCCGAACAGGACTAGCAGATTGCCCACGATACCAATGGCCGCCATTATCCACACACTGTGGAGCGCGCGCGGGTGGTGGAGCAAAAATAAAACAAGCAAAAAGCAAAACAAAAAAAAAAAAATGCACGTGATGCACCGTGCAGTCGAAAATGAGAGATGCGCAAATAATGGAAAGAACGATATTAATATCTCGTTAAGAAAGCCATCGGAGCTCGCATTCGCGAACACATCACGCTTCGGGGTACGTGTCGGCGCACGAAAATGTACTGAACCGTGCCCCCCAATCAACTAGGCAACCTTAGCGCGAGAAGATAATTAAAATTTTAATTAAAGAACGTTCCACGTCTGAAAGCAATTTTCGTCCCACTCTATCCCCCAAATCTATGAGTAATTCGTATAAGATTCTAATAAGTACATTGCCAACAGCTTCTCTAGCCGCGCTTCTTCATTCACAAGCTTAACGCCAATTGGAAAACACTCATCGGTGTCGCGATGTGTCGCGACCGAACAGAGCTTTCGTACGGCCGTTCGTACCTTGCACGCAGCACGGGATTATCGAGCAGATGCCGGTTGCTGCTGATGCCGTCACCTTTTGGCTCGCAGACACGCACGTGCAGGGCCGCCTTGCAGTGATGGAACTCGGTGAAATGGCTGCCAAAAAGGGGATTAGAAATGAGGGATAGGCATTTTAGCAGCACACGTCCCGTTCACGCCATACGTACATGTGGTGCAGGTTGGTAAGGTTATCCAGCACGCGCCGATCGATCCGGTCAAATTTGTTCCCCTGCAGGTTGCTGTGGTTTGCGCAAAAAAGGAGGCGACAATGTGACAGCAGTGTGGCAATGATAATGGAAACCTATTTCCGCTCTCTCTCCCCTTCTATCAACCATACTTACAGTGTTGCCAGCTTGGCTATGCCGCTAAATGCATCCAGCTCGAAATGGGTTATTTTGTTGCTATTTAAAAATCTGTTCACAGGGAGCAGAGAAGGAAGCAAAGAGAACGATTGGTTAGCAAAAGTGTTGATGCCGTTTCCGGGTGCGCACAGTGGAACTATTACGTACAATCCTACTAAATTCGTTAAGTTGCCGAACGTGTCGTTTCGGATCACTGTTAGCAGGTTCTCCGACAGGTAGCTGAAACGAGCGGTAGGAAAACTTTGTATCCTTTGCGGTACGGTACGTGGGCGCGCCCGCGCCCAACCCAAATGCTTACAGATGCTCCAGCGACGGCAGATCCAGCGCACACACCTCGATCGTTTCGATTTGGTTCCGCGCGAGCGAGAGTGTTTGCAGCGTTACCAGCGCCGGTATCATGCCCGGGACGAGCTTCCGCAGTCGGTTGTTGTTTAAGTAGCTGCAGTGACACACACACACACACCCACACAAACGCATACAGCGAATGTGAAAGCACAAACTTTAGCATCTTAACTATTCGCAGCGATTAGAAGTGGGGCTTACGTACAGTATGCGAAGATTCGTCAGCGGCGCCAGCACATCCTCGGTGAGTGCATCGATCTGGTTGTCTTTCAAGTCACTGCGATGCGGGGGGGAAACGAGGTGGAAATAAATCAACAGTGACAGATCGCACCGGTGGCTCCTCATCCATCATGGTTTGTTTGGGGTGTATACTTACAGCTCCTCGAGAAACTCCAGATTGACAAAGTTCGTCCTTCCCAGCCGGTTAATTCGGTTGCCGCTCAGTACACTTCAGGAGGGGAGTAAACAAAACAGTACCTCATCCATCATTGGAACGAATGGTTGTTGGGTTTTTTGAAATTTATAGAAATCACTTACAGTATACGCAGCACCGTCCCGGGTGGGAAAAAATCGTCCGGCAGCGTCGTCAGCCCGTTCTGGTCCAAATGTCTTCGAAGAGGGAAGGAAGTATTTACAAAGAAAGCTCATTTCGTATTGTAATTTTTAGATCTTTCTTAAAAATGTGCATTTTTGTAAACGATTGCACACATTTAGGCGTTAAATACATTTTTAAAACACCTCAAGGTATGCAATGCATTTATACATTAGTGTTACCCGTATAGTCAAATCAAAAAACGCCTAAATCTATTCAATCTGCGATATAACTGACTCCCATTTACAGTTTGGTTTGATTATGCGCTCTTGAAGTTATTCTTAAAATTATGTATGCAATTGCAAGAAGACACATTGAGGAAATTACGTATGATGTCGTATGAAAAAACGCCAAAATCTATGCAATCTACGATTCAATTGGTAACTACTAACTAGTGATGTGCTCTCTAGACCGCACTCACGACTACGTTCCGACTCCGACAAAATGAGAACCAGTAGTTCCGCCCGGAATCAGATTCGTTGGAAGTCGTACGGAGTCGTTCGGAGTCATCCGGAGTCGACCGGAGTCGTCTGGCTACAGTTGACTGCGACCGGCTCCGATTCCAGTTGACTCCAGACGATTCAGACACTGGAGGACTCTGGACGACTCCTGTCAACTCCGAATCCAAAGGACTCCAGGCGATTTCGGACGACTCCGAATAATTTTGGGTGGACCTACCTTCCGGAGTTGGTTCAGAAATTATCGGAATCGAATTGGAGTCGACTCCGGATTTTTACCAACATTACCCATCGTTACTACTAACTGCCGTTATGTATCTTACACGTTAGCTATTGTATTCAATGACTCACAACGCAATATTCAAAAGACCAAAAACGACCTAAGCTGTGACGGTGCTTCCGCATTCCTCAGTACTGAGCGAACCACAAATTGCCACTGGAGAACATGTGTGCGGTTGCATCAGCTAACCAAACGTCCGGAGTAAGTGCAGCTGAAGTTACCTTTCCCCATTTACCGGCAATAAAAATTGCACCAACAAACTGCAACAAACCCCACTTTTCCATTCCACCCGTGGCCGTCTTAAAACATCCTATCGAGAAACAAATAACCGCACCGGCTGGAGTGGGTTGCAATCGAATCAACGGGCAGTAACGATCACTACGACCCCATTGCAAACAGTACCTTTGCAACGAGTAAGCTGGTGAAGAAATATGGCACCAACACCCCCCGCCTTAGCCTTAGACCATCTGCATCACTGGCAGAGGGGCTGGTTTGGCTGGACAATAAAGTAGCACAATTTATTAGACACTTGCCACTTCGACCGTGCGCAAGTCGGCTTTTTATTGTGCTGTTCAATAAGACACCCCAACTAATGGTGTGGAGCATTTGTGGTGAGCGAACGCGCGAAGGTAAAGATCGAGCGTATTAGCGCGCCGTAATGAGTGAAGCCAACGGTAATGGCAACAAACGGCAGCAGCGATAAACAGTACTAGACAGCCTGAAGACTTCCTTCTTCCTTTCCTTATGTTTGCAAGGGAGCAAGGGAAACACGGAAACTATTACTAGCGCTTTAGGCGCTTAGTTTCTTCGTTTCCTTTTCCCCGAAAAACACATGTAAATGAAATGAACATACTGTCAGAAGTTCCAACCATTCCTACGAACGGTTCGAACGGTCGTTATCTTGCGCACTGCAGATAATTCGCTTAAGCTCTTGTGTGTTTTTTGGGTTTCGTAAGCTCTTTATTCTGGGTTTGACGGACACATCCAGACAAATCAACCAACTCCACACTCTCAGACGGACATTATCAGCATTTCTTGCTGCCAGTAACGCTACCCAGGACTCCGGAGAACTTCACGCGCTCTACTTAGCCTCCCACTAGCAGCTAATGGAACCGCGTTCTCTATCCTGGCGGCATTTCATCCCGCCCGTACATACATACGAGCGTTCTATTTGTAGGCAGCAATCCTATCAATTAACCCCACCCCAACAAAACGTTCATAAACTCAGCGTGGCGGAGCCTTACACTTGACGACGACTCTGGGGCAAACTCTGCTCAACGTGTATGCACATTCGAGGCCCCCTGCACACCCATACTTACAGTGCGTCGATGCTGCCGGCCAGCTTGACCGGTTCGATACGCTCGATCGAGCAGTGCCGCAGGACTCTGTATCCGGTGTTGATGGGATGGGACATAGAAAAGGAAGCAAACAGACATCAGAAGTAAGTCAAACAGTGGAAACAATCAAGCACACTTAACGGGAAAAAGTAATTTATCTGACGGAAGCGGCGGAAGCACACTCTGGGTTTGGTGCAGATTTAATTAAGCCCTTTCTCGTGCTGCTAACGATAATGAACGTGGAAAAGTGGATAGGGTGAATGGGGCTGGATACGTTCTATTTGTGTCCCCAGTGTCTCTCTGGGAAGCAACAAACAAACCAAAGAAGAAACAGAACGCTTAGCGACACGTCCAAGCGACAATAATTGTACGTGATGTAATTTTTAACGTAATTGTTAGCCGTCCGGGATGAGCTGCAGAGCTGCGGCATAAGGGTCGAAATGCATCCATGTGTGCATTTCCGGCTTCACTGATAATGTGGAAAGCAATGGATGAAATTGATTTCGGATTGACGGGCTTTTGCGGTGCCATTTCCCATATTTCCGCCACTCTCCCACACACGCGCGCTGGGTCAGTGCTTCAATTTGATTCCGACACAAGCTGGACACAAGCGGAGCAATGTTACTACGGTTGACGCATGACACATATTGGGACGGGGAATGGGGAAGCAGGAATGTGCCGTGGCACGTAGCCCACCCGGGCCATACTTACAATGTGCTGAGCTTCGGGAAGCGCTGGAACACATTCATATTCAGCTCGATAAACACATTCCCAGTGAGATCGCTGCAACGACAAACACGAGAAAAGCATGAAACGAAGTGTGGAGTGGTGATTTGTCATTTCTTTTTTGTTGCCAATCACAATGCATTCCTAACCCCCGTGCTAGCAAATGCACTCGGTGGCGCACGAGCTAGGACTATTACACCCGTACGTGGACCCGTGATCTAGCCACCGCGTGCTGTCAGTTCTTGCTGCTGCCCACACTCAGCGGAGCTCGAATGATGATATTATCACATTCGAATACAACCACAAAAAAACTGATTGCAGCAGAGCTTTGATTCACGACCCCACGCTCCCGCTGTACAGTCAACACCCACTTACAGCAGCGTGACGTTCTCCGAGGTCAGTACCGATGGCAGCCCGGTAAGGCCCTTGTACTCGCACAGCACGTCCGTTCCGCGACATTTGCACGTGTTGTTGGCGTCGTTCCAGTCTACACCCCGGAGGGCCCAAAAAGGTGTTGAAGGATTAGTGTGTGTGTGTTTTTTTCCTTCCTGCTTGCAACAACGCTCCACTGGGCTACTTACTGCACGGTGTGTAAGGCAGCTGATCGTTGATGGCAGCCGGTCGCTTGCGGAAGTAATGGTCATAATAATTCCGTCCCACGTCGTCATCTGATCGTGTTTTGTGGCGAAAGAAGGGGAGGAAACAAAAAAAAGCAAACAAATCAAAATTGGGCTGATTGTAAACAGGCGGTGGTTTTCTCGGTGGCTGGCGGGTCGAAGATTCCTTACCACACTCCAGCTCGTCCGAGCCGTCGTCACAGTCGGGAAATCCGTTGCAGTTTTTGCTCTGCTCGATGCACTGGAGCGTGTTGTTGCACCGGAAAAATCCATCCTCGCAGCGGAACGTCACCGTGCCGGGTTCCGCCGGTTCCGCCCCGTCCACGGTTACGGTGTTCCGGTTGAACGAGCCGCCCAGCTGCTGCTGCTGCTCGAGAATTCTTTCGTATTCCGTCTCGGGCAGCACCAGTGCCCGGCGCAACGTGCCGGATGCTTGCGCCGGTGTGGCTTGAAGAGTGGGAAACAAAATTCAATCAGTACAAAACCCATGGCACGGCTGTCACGCGACGCGATGGATGTATATTTATGCGATTCTCGTTATGTATTGGCCACGGCGAGCCGCGGATGCTGCGACTACGCTCCCGAGTAAGCTCATTCAGCACGAGCTCGAGGAATGCGCGCTCTGTTTTCTTTTCTGTTCTTCAAAAGAATGACATTTTGTCGCGCTGTGTTGGGTGTGTCGCTATAGTAGATGAAGTTACAATGAAGAAAAAAAAGCGAAAAGTGCAGAAACAAAACTATGTTTCTTAGTAACAATGGAGGAAAATCAATACGACTGAGACAATTTGTACGACATCTGTACGACAAACGAAGCAAACTTGAACGGTGAATTCATTGCCCGAAAACATCGTTCTTAGAAGAAGTCTAAAAAAATATAAATAATCGAAAAGTTATTCTGCTCAATTTTCCCGAATGTTTACACCTTGAGTGATTTGTACCAATTGTTACTACAACGTCAATCAAAATAGTTATTTCCATTCGCGTCCTTCACATTACTATACCGCTTTATAGCGACTGCAGACACTTGAAGCACCTGCAGAACACACCTGCCTTGTTCTGATATAATAAAAAAGCATATTTTTTTACGACTCACGCACCGTCCCGCTGTACAATGTTATCAAAATATGATCCTTGGTTGCCACACACTTGGTGTGTGTGTTTCATACCCAAATTCAGGTCAACAGCTGGTGCACGGATTTGCGAACGAACGTACGCTGCACTTGATATCCTCGCAGCAGACAGCAAAAATGAAACACGAAAAAACGAACCCGAAACACCGCGATGCTTGCCAAAGACACACACACACACACTGGTTTGATAAAGCCAAACCGATCCAAACAGTACGATCCATCAGTAAACTTTACGAGCACGAGTATGGTAAATCGAAAATCGAATCGAAGCGAGTAAAAAATGGAAGAGAAGAACAGCACCAAAGAACAGCACGCAAACAGCCGGAAAAGTCACATGACTGGTTTTGGCAGTTAAGCTGCGTTCCAAGTCGGAATGTTTGTTTAGCCCCACACACGGAGGGGATATAAAATATTATGTTCCAGTTGGGGTAAAGCTAAACGAAGCAAGATGTTTGTTTTTTTCTTTGCAAAACTTGTCGTTTCTTGCCGTAAGCCCTTAGAGCCCCTTAAGGTTCAATCAAATCATCCCAAAGAGTCAATTAGTTAAATCTACTGCTGCTTTTTTTGTTGTTGTTGGTAGATGATGCTCATTTCTTAATCAACTTAAACACTCTCTTCCACTGCTTAATCTAATCAACGATCCAAACGAACCGTAACGCTGCTTTCTAAACACTCGTTTGCGTGTTTGTAATCCATCGCTTTTGGTGGCTGTGCCGAGCAGAACCAGAGGGGCGCCACCCCCCTAAACTACTTAACCCAGAGACACACTCATCCTGGTTGACCCACTTTACCTCACTGATGACAACAAAGCACCCAACGACACTTAATGACATCCGAGGCCCGTGTTTCGAACGCATCCCTTTAAAATCTCATTTATTCACATGCGCTACATTAGCTTCCAGGCTTCACAATCGCTGTGTCGGAATGCTGTTTATTTCTCAGGAGAATTGACACCAGAAGGAGCAACGTGAGATTAACTTTTTAGCCTCACGGAGTGGCCTTCCTCAACTCAAAACAGAGGCAACATACGTTGCATTGCTCGGGAGTGCTTTTAATCATGACCCATGCGTATTACTGGGCGGTCACCGCGGCCCTACACAACACATTCCAATGAAGGAAAGTCACCTCGAAAACAGAAAGACCCATCCGCCTGGCTATGGGTGCAACACTGCATTCCGGTACAGCCTTTACCCGGGCCAAAGTTCCGTACCTAGATAATCAAACTCCTGTGACCCACCAACGTGGAAACACTGGGGCTGACCTATCTAATGGACGAAAGAAGTTCGTCGCTGACTGCACGACGGAAGGAAAACTACGTGCCACGTCCATGCTGGAAACGAAACGGAAGCGAAAACTATGCACCGCCCTGTGCTTATTAGGCAGCCCTGCCAACATCTTATCGGTGGGTCATCCATTTGCGGTCAAGGTTTGGGTTTGGGGTGTCCCTGTCGTCCGGCCGTGCCGTGCACCAAAAGCTCCAGGGCTCTGTTTTATTGCGCTCCGGGAAAGTTGCATCGTCGTCTGCGTCTCCATCGGCTCCGCCCGAAAGGCGACAAAGTGACAACCACAATCAGTTTCTGCTTAACGTCCGGCATCCGGCTGCTGTGGAGTCTGCCGCACAGTGAAAACGTCTAATGTGAGTGATAAATCAGAATATCCATTTTATACATGAGCATTTGCTTCCGATCGTCCACAAAGCACAAAGCGGAATAATACACCAGTACTAGCGAATTGGCTAATACTCCTACGTTGAAAAATTGCTTCCGGGCAGTGCGTTTTATTTTTCATAATACTTTGACCCCCCCCCCCCCCCGTACAATACAATACACCCAACAATTGACTCCTGAACTGGGAAAAACCCGCCCGAATTTACCACTTCCGTAGTGGATTTCATCTACCGATTTGGGAGTTGTTCTTTTTTCTGTGCGGGCAAGCTGCAAGGCACAAAACAACAATTAACGACTAAAAGTCTCGCACACTATCTTGGGGAAAATTTACGACCCCACGCACACCACACACGCTCCTATGCTTTGCTTTGCTTGCCGGGGTCTAGCTTTTGCGTGCTTTAATTGCTGTTTTGCTGGACGCTGACCTACGGCGCTGGATCCACCCCCGAGGGCCGGGCACGATAAACGAAGAAAAGGGCTCGAATTTGGCTCCCCGTTCGGTGCGGTCAGCGTAATTATGCTCGTAAAAACGCAACCTGGGACCAATTTCCGACTTCTTGGGAGGTGGGGGCAAAGTGTGACAAACTGGTACACACGGTCGGTGTACGGTATTATGGTTGTTTGTTTGCGGTTTGTGATATTGTAGCGTGGGCAGCAGCCTCCCTCCCGCCTGCTCCGTGTGATGTACGAGCGTGGCAGATAATGGGCTAATTTATTGTTATGATCTTTCTTTAGAGGACAGTTTTGCATTTTTGTTTGAAAGATAACTGGGAAAGCCGGAAGCTGTACTGTTACTTCTAATAAGCTGGTTTTATGTATTTAGATTGGTTGCAATTAATTACCATGTTATGTTTTATGAACTACGTGAAGTTACCTTACGGATAGTGGCTTTATTAACAATAATATATAATAAATCTAATCTGAGCTGATAAATGGGGAAGGCAACCTGTTTAAAAAGCTTTTAATTAACCCTCAGCAACGGTCTAACATGGAAT
Organism: Anopheles arabiensis; assembly: GCF_016920715.1. Classification (NCBI taxonomy): domain Eukaryota; kingdom Metazoa; phylum Arthropoda; class Insecta; order Diptera; family Culicidae; genus Anopheles; species Anopheles arabiensis. Next base: position 10,583,255 of record NC_053517.1, read on the forward strand.
CTTGGCTCCTTATTTACAAATCGTTTGCACGCTCCACTCCCTTTGGCACACTATCTCCAGGTACTATCAACCCACACCGAGCTTAAAAACAAGTAAGCGCCCATCCCCATCCAACAACCCATCCAATAAACTTCATCCTTTAAATACCGTTTCCAGCGCACCTGCGAAAAAGGCGCACCGTCGTTTGGTATTAAAAATCATAAATATGCAAGCCACCCATATTTCCGATCGGCCACACAGCACCGCCTGTCAGCCACCGGTACGAAGATAATTGAAATATAAAGGCTACCGCGTGCACACAAATAAAAAGGGCAGTAAAAGGCCCCACAACCGGCCCTCCCACCACGGACAATCCAAAGGAACGTGTGCGGCAAACGGTAATGCTTAATAATGCATCCATTACCAGTCGGCCCGGCTACCCGTTCAAGGGGCTCCGGGCGCTCCAGGCTAAGGAAAGTTATCGCTGGCACGAACGAAAACCCGGCCCGCACCGAACACTACCCCAACAGGTCGTTACAGTGACCGTGGTCATGGTCACGGGCGTAACTTGAACTCCGTGCCACCGTCGAGCGAGCTGTCCACGTCCACGTGTCGTCCAAAAACCGGCCTGAAAACGATGCTCGCCGCCGCTGTGCGTCACACGCGTACCCGTAATGGTGATGAACGCGTTCATTCCCGGATCCCGGTGTTTACCTTCCTTCGGGTTACCCCGATGTGTTCAACAAGTTTCAAGTGCGTCGGCCTGCTGATGCTATTCTCCGCGTTTGACGCGTGTTTCAGATTACGCACCAAGCGAACGGAGATCCGCGGGAAACGGAATCGCAAAGATGGAATATATTACTTACACTTCTTTTACATCCTCATCACTGTAGCTGGTGGTGGTAAACAATGCTTGGCGACCGACGGCTGCAGGGATTATCATCTCATCCGCCATTGCGTCTGAATATGCAAAATGAGACACCGCCGACCGCACGGCACAAACACACCGCTTCACCGCGTACTGTCTGTACTGTAGTGGTAATTTGCAAGTCTCGGCTGATCAGGATTAGGTCAGATCATGCTGGCCGCTTAACTTTCTCGTTGACAAGGCGGTACCCGTGTTGATGGGTGGGATAATGAGCAGGCGCTCAAGAGACGCGCAACACCCATTCTGCCTTCTGAGTTTCTTCCAGCAATGATAAAGTGTTAGTTGAATCTGTTTCGCAATGCTTTGCTTCGTTTTAACCGTTTTTTTTAAATGACTAAAACTTGTATAAATCTTACGACAAACACAGTATGCATTATGCGCCTCATTCCAGTAAAGCTCTTTCTAAAGCTTACACCATTTCCTTTCCAAGTACAGTATTTCCCTCTTTTCATATCATTATCATCACCGGAAATGCAAATAGCAACCAACTGTCGTAATGATTGGCAATCAAGATAATTGGAGTGTTGCTTTTTTTTGACAACGACGTTGCCACCCAACCTGCTTCAACCACCACCTCCTTTCGCCACGGAACAATCATTATGGGGTTTATCAAACAGCGCTCAAAATACGCAACAGCACGCAGTACCTCTGTGTGGATGAAAACAAAACCCATCCATTACTGCAACCTGTTGTGGCAACCTGTTGGTGTGACCTGAATTTCCCTGACAAAGAAACGCACCACCATTCCGGCATTGGCGATAAGATCAAACCGATCCGTTTCAATCCACCCGTCGTCGGCCACCCTGCTGTTGAAGGCTGATAATTTGGCGAGGTTTACCCTTGTGGCGAGGTTTCCTCACTACACGGTTTTCCTTTCCGACCATTTATCCGAACGACCTCCAGGGAACGGGGGAGGGGAGGTAGGTCATGCAAATGGGTCGTATTTTAACCCCCATCGCACTATCATCGATTCGGAGGGGGGGTGAATCCCCACCCAACGCCGGATAAGCCAATAAATGATAATCCCACCGTTCGATTACGTGGATAAATATTTACATCCATTAGTCGGAAGGCCGTCCCTCTCTCTCCCAACAAAAAAGAAAACCATCAAAGGGGGTTCCGCATCCATTTCTTTCGCCCTTCCCATTTGGCGCTGCCCCCCCCGAAATGGGGGAAATGAATGATAAATTGCTGTGCAAATGACGGTCGAAGGAAAACTCCCTTTTTTTTTTCTTCTTCTTCTTCTTCTTGTACCAGACGGGCACAACCAAAGGTCGGCCAATGAAGAGTAAAAAAGCAGGGGGGATGCAATCCATCGTCGCTCTTTTGCCAGGTGTAAAACGGATTTCCAACTCAGAAAACGGAAGATCTCACTGGATTCTATCGTGTTGGAATTTCGAGGCCACGTGATTGGCTCCGATCGGTGGCGCGTTGTATATATCGTTGTGAAGGAAACCGCGTGCGGATCCACCGAACTGTTTATTATTTCGGTGCGGTATTTCGTTCCGGTTATCTCACCCCCACCCCCCCGCGTCATGATCATGCCAACGTTTCATCATTGAACAAATACTCAAACGATAAATTTGGCGTGGTTAGGGGGGCACCACCAGCCGCTTATCTGCACCACGCCATGCTGCGCCACTTGGCAACGGGAAAAACCCTTTCCATTTGCGCGGGTATTTTATGTCTCCACGGAAATGGCTCACGATGTGTGTTTTCTTTGATTTTTTCGAGCTCGTGTTGGCTTAGTAATCAGACGTTGTTGTGTATTTTCTGCTGAAAATCTTGAGAAGTTCTTAAGGTGGAATGAGATCAAAACAGACAATTTGGAGAGTAAAATATTACAATCACAATATTCTACAAAAGACGCATTGATTGGTTTGAACGATAATTGATAGGAAAGGTAAATATTGCGTCGTTTAAAGTTCTAAACAAAAATCGGGAATACTTTCTTGATGTTTGCATTGATATTCTTTCGCTAATTAATCAAAATCAACAAAAGTGGTTAATTATTTAGTCATCAGCATTCCCAAGAGTATAAATATAACCCTTTTTAATTGTTTGAAAAGGTTCACTGCAAACGTAATGTCTGTTTTTAGCTTTTTACGCTACACCCTAGCGTAATTCTTCAACCGTTGTGCTATTTGTTTTCCATACAATGATTTCCGAGAAGGAAATTCCCTTTTTTGTTCGTAGGTAAACCTTTCTCATTATGCCATTTCCGTCTGTCATTTTAGCAAGTGGTGCCTACACCGCCACTCCACCACACTTTCCACATTCACTCGTGCAATAATCATACGATCGGTGCGCTATTACATACCCTGCCAAGTAGGTGAGCCCAAACCAGGTACCGCAAAAAAACCCTTGTCACGTAGCATGGCAGACGATTGCAATGAAAGTGACAGTGCAATCAAACCACCGATGGGACGGCAAGGGTAGAATTAACTCCACAAATTCCAAATCCATATCCAAGAAAGAAAGAAAAATGTGGTTCAAATTTGTATGATCCAGTCCCATCGCTGAACACGTGACGTTCCGTGCAGATGAATAATTGAGGACGATGAAGCAAACAAGTTCTGCCAGCAGAACTTGTTGATCTGGGCTAAACATGGGCAGGAGAAGTCGTCGTGAGAAATGTTGGAAAATAATTATACAGGGCTTGTGTGTTGTTTCTCCTCCTTCTTTTGGTAAAACAAAATTATACATTCGGCTCGGTATCGCCGTTGAGCCACCCACATCCGTCAATCATCTACAGCTAAAAGCTTACACTTTCTGTGTAGCTCTCTCTCTCTCTCTCACACACACATACACACACACCCGTACCGGAGTAACGGAACGCAAATTATGTTTGCTTGCTGCAAACACCGTCCTGTTAACGACAATGGAACCGGCAGCAGCAGCAGCTAACTCTGCGTTGGTGAAGAAATAAATCGATCTTCACAGCCAGCCAGGGGGAGTGCATGGAACATGAAATTCAAGGCCTACGCTCGTTTTTTTTTCACACCCCTACGGCTGGGTGAAGCTGCTACCCCTGCTTCCCGTCCTGTCCAGTGCAGCTGCGACATGATTGAATGTCAAACAAAGGTATCGTTCGTCGTTTTAATGGAATATGACGCGATGCTGTCTGACGCTGACCAAACGCTGTTTGGCTTCTGCTTTTGTGTGTGTGTGTGTGGATGTGTTTGTATGTGCGTTGAACCAAATGGAGTTCATGTTCGGGAATAAATTGCATAGCCGGTAATGACCTCATCGTATCATCCGTTACACTGCCTCACGGCCAGCAGGTTCATGGTCAGGATGGGTTAAAATTATTACGCTCCATAGTCGTGAAGAATAAATAGCAGCGTGTGTAATGACATTCGTACTTTTGGAACAGTTTCCCACAAACCCAATCATTTCTATATAAAACATTCAGCGTGCACTATGCCACCATTATCAGTCTCCAAATAGTTCAATGTACTGTAATACTTCAACGAGAATGAAACAGTTTCTCTAAAAATGAAAAAAAAAGAAAAGTTTCTCTATTACTCTCCCTCAGCAAAAGACTTTACCAGTACTATCATTGGAAGGCAATTTAAAACAAAGCACAGAAAGCCGTAATAACTCCACCGGCCGTACTTGGCTGCAGTTGCAAAACAATGCCACAGATTTTGCCTTTTCCCCGCGAAAGCATTATTCAACCTCCGCGCACTACTTCCTTCGCTTCACGCTTCACACTGGCCGAACCTTTGGCCATTGTTTTAACCTAACCGAACTACCCGAACAGATCCATATCAGTGCAAACAGTTTCCCTCGATTTTCAAAAAGCCTCATAAAGCTGCATCTGTTTATGAGCGTCTTGCCTTCCGTAGGCGCGTTGGCGCGACCCGCAAACCGCGCGTACGCCGGAAATGAATTGCCACCGATATATACCGTCGCTTTTCGAACCCCAATTTCCCCAGTACCGTACAGTTGGAGACGGTGAAGAGAGAGAGAGAGAGAGAGAGAGAGTTAGAGAGAGAGAGCGAGAGAGAGAGAGAGAGAGAGAGAGAAAGGGCAGGATTTGCCTTTAACGGCGGGTAAGCTTGTGTTTTACTTCCACCGACTTATTGAGCTTACGCGCAGTGTAGCGCCGGGCGCCTACACTCAAAGCCTCAAAGCGGGCGAATGATCAATATTTTCCACAGATTGAATCTTTTGTTTCCTGCAACTGGATGTGGTAGAACGGGCAACTTACCAAAGTTGACTGCAGAAAGGAACAAAAGTCCCACCAGTAGCTTCATGGCAGGAGTTACGATTATAACCAGCAAACGCGCTGACTTACGCTGAGCCCCGTCTGTTTCACTAAGAACTCCGCACGAAGAACACACGCGCCTCTAAACACTTAATTGCGTTACTGCTGGCCGGGCGGAGCGAAGCGTGAAAGGATTAATTTTCTTTTTTCCGATCACTGACCGACCTTCCGGTAGGGCGTCAACGGGATTAGTCGTCCGGTCCACTTTCACACCAATTCGCTTTCCCTTCCCCCGGTGAGCTTAATCCTTCGCAGTGAGGCACAAAACAGTGACGTAGAGCGCTGTCCTTGGAAGTTCGTTGTTTAGCGTGAACACAAACACGGTCGTATCGAGTCCGCTGCAAAGAGATAGAGGGAGAGAAAGAAAGAAGAGACATAAAATTGAATGAGTTTTGAACCATTAGAGAAGCAGGGCAGCTTTTCAGCACTGATTTGATGCGCGCCACCTCAATGAGGTGGAAGAAAAGGCACCATTTTACTGCCACCAGCCGGAAACCGAGGGAGCCTCCATTCCCCATAAACAGTAATGAATGAATGAATGAATCAGCGCAACAAAACAACGTGGAATAAACGCGGACTGGAAGTGGAAAACGATTTCTTGTTTCTTGAGCGGCAGCCAAAACTCTTTCGCCCATCTCTGGAAAGGGGGAAAATGCATTTGCGCTTACTTTGATTGCTTTTCCGTCCGCCCGGATTGGTTTAGCGGTAGGGACAATGAGTCGTGTTGTTGCCTTGCTGATGGGGACCGCGCGATTCGGGTAAATGTTTTTGGTGATCGCGTCTCTTATCAGTGTTTCGTTATCGGTTGGCATAATCGTTTTTTTGTATCTGAAAAATCGATTTTTGCATTCACCAAAATACGCTTTTCGCTTCGGTGGGAGCGAGTACTTTTCCACCATTTAAACATAAAGATGCAAGATATGCTCCCGTTGTAGTCGACTACCCAACAGCATCAACCGCAACACAGCGCAGTGAACTTTTGTGTACGTTATCGTACCATCGCTTCGTAGTTCCAACAATAGGGGGAAGGTTAAATCATACGCTCTTCAAATTTTTCCCCATCCACATCCTGCCCCATCCTGTGTGTTTGTGCGTTTAACCACCATCATCAACAAAACTCCACCAAAGTAAGATTGGCTTTCTTTACGATTATTAGTGCAGTTTAGTAACCTCTTGCTTTCGTACATGTGCCCCGGGAACTTATGCTGTAACAAGCGTGTTTACAGTGCTCGCGCAAACCCCTTGCCCGTACATACCCTTTCCCGCGCGTGAGATATCGCCGAGCGGCAAACCACACACACACACACAAGAACGCAACTTGTTCGCTCAACAACCATTGAACTTCTTATCTAAACACATTGCTTTCACTGTGTCCGATGACGCTGACGAAGCGATGCGCGTAGTGGTGCGTTACGATCGTATAAATATTTATCATGCTCGTCTAGACGGCCGCGTACTAGCCCGGACTAGCTACCTCCAGCGCCCAAGGAGGTGAAACATACATCGCTCGAATCACCGGCACACACACACTCCTCGCTCTCATTTTTCAAACCGCTAAAATCACATTTTTCATCCAATTAGTTTTCAGCGCGTTCTTATTGGTAACGGTCGGGCGGCAAAGGAAAACAAATAGCCACCGCCGGGCCAATCGGGTGGATTAATTTGATAACGTTCGCCCGCTTTTGGTTCGCTGTGTATCGCTAACACATTACACTGGCGCGTCATTTGCGATCCGCTGAAACGGTGCGGTTGTAACCAGGCATTATGTGCAAATGTACGATCACGAATTACACCGGTACAACTGGAAGAGTCGCACCACCTCCCACCTTTAGCTCCCCAATCACCCAGATCAGTGCTGGGGAAAGGAATGTGCACTTGCGAGCGATTTTGGCAGGTGTTCAATTTTTCGCGTAGCAAAATCGAATAATCGTAATCGGTTGTTTATTGGATAGTATGCGGCACGCGGGGGCTGTGTTGGGCGTATATTATTGAATATACGGCTGAAATTATGGATCGTTGTACTTGCTTAACGATGTGGCAGATGTTTCGACAGGGGTCACTGTTAAGGTGCCGATAGGAGGCGTGCAAGCAAGTTGGTAAGTATTGTTGCAGAACTGTTAATTCAAACAAACTCTTGAATGAGCTGTAAATCAATCGTAATCGAGTGATAAAGAAAGCATTAATAAAAAATCTCACTTACGCTTACAGATAGATTGAATCTGAACCAAATTCGGATTGGAAAGTTATCTGGTTCAAATGTGAATTGGATGCGTAAACATAATCCATTGAAATTAATTACAGCTCTGGTGATTTCAATTCCAATTAGAAGCAAAGCTATATGAACAGTATGTTAACGTTTATAAATTGCATGAGCTTTATAATATTCTAGGATCATTTCATATTGGTAAAGACCTCTTCAAACTGAAATTCAACTGATTAAACATGGCTACACAACTATTTTAGTCACCTTTAACGCTAATTTAAAATTCAATCAATTCATTTCCTTCAATGCCAAGTGCATTGAATGAATATAACGTTAATAAACTACACAAAAAGTACAGTTTATTAAGCTTTTCCACGAAAAGTTTATTTCCCTTCCAACTCGAAGCAACAGTCAAGTGCAGACGAATATACGAATGCAATTGCAATCGGGAAAAAGTGGACTGTGGATTGTAAATCAATTGCCGCTATAATCTTCTCAACAAAACTTCTCAAAGCAGGAAAACCTTTCCGGTGCACAGCCCCACCAAACGGTCCCGTTCTAGAACCATCTCTATCGCACTAGGTTCGTGAGTTTGAAAGGTTCAAGTGTGGGGAAGAAATTTGCAAAGATTCATAACCGCGAGAGCTCTCTCACCAGCCCTCCTTTCCACTGGTCATCCGACGAAGTGATGCTTTACAGCTGGTGTGAAATAAGTTTGCCAGTGACTTGTGGGTTTTCTTATTCTTTTTTTTTTGGTTGATTTGGTTTGCTTTTGTCTGCCTCTTAAAAGCCACGAAAAGACACAAGAAGTCAGCTAGCAACAGCAAGTCCAGCATCGGCACGAGTCGCTTTTACTGCATTCATCGCTGAACATCGAGACCGTTCCCATGGGGATGGGTAGTAAATTCATTGGAAAAGCTTTACATAACCGCAACCGTTGTTGGAAGTTTTCAGCCCAACTTCCACAACCGCACAGCGTGGAGGCTTCCTGGCAGCCCCGGGGTCACCGTACAGGCAGTGTTGTTTAGTTACGGCTTTAAGCTCCAGAACACATCGCCCCGGTGTCTCGTGCGGTAAGGAAACATTGACCGAAAGTGCCACTAACAGGTGTTTACTGATAAGTTAAATGTCTCAGAGCACCGCATGATGGAGGACGTTTGTTTGTTTTTTTTTGCTTTACATGGCAGTTTTGCTATCACTTTGCGTCGGTCCCGAACATGATCGAGTTGCCGTTATCTAACAGCCAGGTGGGTCCAGGTTGAAACATTTTAACGGTGATAAAAGGTATCTGTAGTACACACAATCGAAGTGTATGAAGCAAACTAGAGACCATTTTACCTACCTTTTTCTCGTAAGGTTGGCGACGTTTGTTTTACGCTTAGCGCCAAACAGTCAACAGCAGGTGCAGCTCGATGCAACCGAGACCGATTAGCTCATAAATTTACAAACAATCGGATTAGAATGGCACACTCTGGGTAATTAATTTATGACCCACTCGGCATGGGTGCAGCAATCGCTTAATATTTGACTCCAAAACGGGGATGAAGCTTCAAACTAGTGCTTTAAGCATCGGATCGTTTCTTTTGTATATATTTTTTGTGTTTTCATCACACAAAATCGATTCCGTTGGTGGATTTAATTTAATGGAATGGAAGAGCTTTCGCTACAGTGCACACAGTGCGTGTTGTTATTTTACAACGAGACAACGAGTCATAAATCTATGCAAATGCTTTATCCTCCTGTCTGCCACACCCGGATTTGATGCTCTCAATTTTTGTTCAATCAGCATCAACAATAAACACACACACACGCAGCTTATCGATCGTACTCAATATGCTTTTATTACACACTACAATTCGTTTTACGATTACAAACAATTCACACTCCATTTTGTACATTAAAACACGCTTTGCACACATACACATACACACGCACTTTACAAAAAAGGCTGCTGTATCACATTATAGCTCCTCGCAGGATGTAACACGCATTACCACGGGCACGGTAACGATCAACTTCAATACCGCACGCTCACCAGTTGCACCCATGCCAGACAGTAAAATGGCAATTTCACAGCACCAATTTTGACCATCTTTTATGCGTGCGCCGTTAAATTATGCTCACGAGTTATTGCTCCTGCATGTAGCGATAAATTCACACCAGGACCCCCCCCCACACACACACACATCCACTGATCACACTGAACAATAATCGCATATACACACACAGGTCGTATCGATACGAGATGCAGGATGGTATAAAATGGTAGGATGAGCCGTGAGGAGAATGGTCGCCGAAAAACTCTCGACAGCGAAAGTTTGCGGTTAGTGGGATGAAATTGACATTAAGATTTGCGGCTTGCACGGTTACCACGCGGCACTGCGTGGACGGTTGTGGTAGGACAAAAGGAGAAAACACACGCACACACACACACACACGAGAGAGAAATGGCGAAGAAGGTTAGAGAGACGGAGAAACATTGGAACCGCTCTAGGGACTACATAGGTTTTAAAATCTTACGATCGTCTGTAGGTTAGGATAAAAAATACAGCACACTCATATTTACACGCAACACGGCACTCTTTGCACAAAACTTTTGACAAGCACAGGTCGCGTTTTGGGCATTGGTAGAGGTGTTAAAACTTGTAGCAGAATATTTACAGGCCATTGGTACTACCAGTGAGGGCGAGCGAGGTAAAAACTACGACTACATTCACTACAGAAAACACGATGTTGAAGTTGGAAAATAGTGCCAGAAAATGGCATGTATAAAACACACGCACACACACTAGCGAAGGACACGCAGCGAGTGAAGTAACGACAAATGTGCAGCGATGCACTTTCTACACTGCCATCCGGATCGGTGGTGTTGCACTGGTTTGTGACTGTTGCAACCGCTCGTAACCCTCCCGAACGTATCCATGGAAACGGTGAGTCACGCTTCCTGTGTAGTGTACGGGTAGTGTGTACAGCAAGCAAGGAAACTGCGCCACGGCCCAGTAGATGAGGGCGAAAAGCCGTCAATGCTAAACCACGGTCACGAACGCACTGAAACGATGGCTGTGCCGCTAGAAGACGCCAAGGTTGGACCGGCTGGTTGGTTTGGCGCTCGTGTTTTTGGTCACCGTGAGTTGAGTGCGTGCCGGCAGCACCAGCAGCAACAGCATCAGCACTCATGTCGTGGGTGAGTTTCGTGAGTTCCTTTCCAATGCGTGCGAGTGAGCATAATCGAGTGGGGAGTGGTTTTGCTTCCAAGTGAGTGCAGGAATGTTTACAAATAATTGCTTCATTTTGGCCAATTGGATTTAGTTTAGTAGAAATTAAAGATTGAATCTTTACAAAAATTAACATTTAATATTACTAAGAATGAGAAATTCTAAAAATATTCACACGTGTCCTCTCTTGCATCAAAACATAAGGAATTCCAAAAAGTGATAATGATGGTGGCCATTTGCTTAATCATTAAAACCATAAAGTTCAAAGCTTTTTGTAGACTTTATTCTTTACACAAAATTCTGCTATGATGGTGTACTAAAAGCAAATAACATTGTAAGCTATACAGTATAACACAAATTCAATGTTAACAATTTTGAAGATTAGTCAAACCAATCACAAACCTCACTATGTACGCACCTTGGACATGTTTTTCACATATTTTTTAATTTACTTTCAACATACCATATCTTATCAATATGTTTAATTATTTTTACCCAAAAATCTATCATTTTTTAGATTACATTAGATTTTTGATCAATCGTGAGGACCACCTCAGCTTTACCCAAAATTAGCTAAATTTTTTGTGTTTGGAAAGCAGTCTTTTTTACGCTCAACAACGAAATCAATTTCCTATGCTTTCCGCCGCTCATATATCAAAAAGTAACTGTAGATTTTAAAACAACAACACGATAAAGAGGAGGCTCATATTAGCAAATGATCATTGCGGCCAGAATCATTTACCACACACCTCGCAAATGAGAGCCCATTAAAATAACACACAATAATTAAGCCGCTTAGCAAAAAGACCTCACCTCCTGCACTTACACTCTACTGAGCCGTACCTTCGCCATAATCAACCAGCGCTGAATTATGGCGTAAAGTATTAACCATAATTTTCGCTACTAATCTGCGCACTAAAATCAGCACCGTGTACGATTAGTTTTGCGGAACCAAGCTGTGGAAAGGTTTTCCCCCCAATGACACCCCCAGGTGAGATGGCCCCCGCTTAATGCACTCGACATAAACCAGACGATGATGCCCGTGATAATGATGATGACGGTAGTAATAAATTTCGCTCCGGCAGTAAAAGACTTCTGCTGGGAGATAAATTTTCTTCTCCCCTCCCCTCCTCGCACCCTCAGTTTGGCCAACTTTCAGCACCCGGTTCGTGGCTGGTACTGCCTAATCCTGCCGACTTTTAACAGGTGGTAGTCGGTCGGGTGTTAAGCGGTCGAAATCTGTGCGCCTACCGGGATTGGAACTTTCAGATGGAAATCAAATCGGGTACGTTTAGGTGCATTTGTTTGCATCACCCGTCAACTGGGTCATGGCAAAAATCAAGCACGTGTGCCTGCTGCCCCCTCCGGAATGCATCCAGCCGAGCGGGGTATCATTTGGCATGGCAGCCTCCGCCAGCGCCATCGCATCGTGATTAATGGCTACGAACAAACGGACCGTGTGCCTTCCGGGACTCATCTAATTTGTCGCATTTAATCATGGAAATGAAGAGAAAAAAAAACCACCTCACTCCCTTCGTCAAACCTCGATGTGGGGGCTCCCCCAAATGCCAGCTGCTCAATGGGACACTGGCTGTGCCGTTTGCGCTGATAATGAAACCATTTTCCAGCGATGGCACGAGCCATCCGGTGGACGCCGTTCTCCCAGCGGTATTTAAATAAACGATTATAAACGATAATCGACGAGCGAGGCGAGCCGTTTTTTGCCGACCCTTTAACCGTTTTGTCATCCAATTGGAACATCATTTGATGGTAGCGTTTTTGTTTTTTGTTTGGGGCAGAGTGGATTTTGTGTCGCTTGCGTGGATTTAATTAATAAGCTGTGCTGATTACTCGCATCACGCCAATGGTCGTGGTGCGGTGACAAATGGTTGCGGTGAACGAGCTCTAGCGTAACAAATACGGTTCGGCACTTAAACGATGGGTTGCATTGGTTTGTGCCGCGCGGAATAAAGGCAGAGTTGTTTAGTGTCCCGATTAGTGCGTTACAAAATGGCTTTTTAATATTTTGAATTGTTTTTGCTGCAGCATCCATGAGGGCGATAGGTTGTTTAGAGTAAAGGCAAAATTTGTTTAGAGAGCTTGAAGAAGCGCCCGCAGTTTCTCATCAAAGTGCGCCCAAAAGTATGCAATTTGCTGCACAAAATAGCTTCAATTTTAATTTTCCAAGTTAAACCACCACTTTCAAAACAGCTGGCCACAATTGCACTTTGTATTTATTAAATGACTGCAGAAACTTTTATCGTACTTTTCTCCTGTTCAATTACTACGATGAAAGTGGTTCTCTCTGTTTGCGACAAAGTTCCGTATCGGGCAGATTTCCCCTGTTTTTTCCTACACCAGTGCCATTACACTCCATACATATGCATGAACCGGAAGCTTCACATACTGCCCCAATAAGCAGCCCGACACTGGTGTACTGTCTTACTAAGAGGCAGATTGGTGACTTTTGGCACCAACTACTAAGCTAGAACACGCTTCATATGGTAACACCGTCTCGCAATATACCGGCAGGGATATTCGCACCGTTGTGGAGAGTGGGGCAAACCGTACGCCCACTTCTAATCTATTTCCACTTACGCTTCTCCGCGGGTTTTACGAGCGACTAGCGTTGAGCGGGTGGAGCGATATGAAATATGGTCGCATATAAAAACGAACTGCTTCCCAAAAAAAAACCAACCTTCCCACCCGTACCGCACCAAACACGAACAAAAACGGCTTGTCTCGCCGCGGTGCAAATGGTTCGGGCCGTCGGTCCCGGTGGCGCCAGCGACAGCACATGGTACTTGGCCCGTGCACTTGGCGGAAGAAAATACAGGAAGTAACACGCACATTGACAGCGAAATCAATCGAACCAATGTTCGCTTGCTGCTTACGTTTTTGGCGTAACCAGTCAAACACGTTACGCACGAAAATCGATGTGCCGTACGTGCCGGCTTTAACATGCCGGCAAGCAGGGCAAACGGGGAGTCACTTTAAACTTGATCTACTACCTCCGCATTTTGCACCATTGCATACGAATCGCACCAAGCATCGTTTGTTTCTTCCGATACATAAAAATCTAACCGACCTGCCGGTGTCGGTGGCATCAGCAGCAACAAAAGCGGTCGTCGGCTTATGGCGTCCAGCGTCTGCAGATCTCCTGACGATCCAGACAGAATATTTATACGCTACAGCTACAGCTCGCTAGCTAGCACATTCAAAGGAGCAAAAAAAAGGGATACAATGATTTCGTTGCTTTCGTTTCGGGTTTTTTTCCTTGCTTTCCTTCGCTTCACTGGTGCGATCCGGAAAACAAAGTGCTTCATTCTAGCTGCCAGTGACCGTAAGCAGCTCGAGCCGGTATTATATCGTAATTTAAAGCTGTACGACTAGCACACCGCCCAGCCTGCATGTGGTCCGGAAGTGTAAGTAAAGCTACAGACGACTAGCTGCTTGGCTGCTGGCTGCACGAAAGGGTGTGGTTTATTTTGGTTTACGATCGTCTGAGTGAGGATGCTGCCACTGCTTGCCACGCACCCCCTCGGAAGAAAGAGGTCCTCGCGTTGGCAAAAAATAGGGAGAGAGCTTTTTTTTTAAAAGCTCACAGGAAGATTAACCATGTGGTAGCAGATGTGGCAAGTACGACAATCACGTCAGAGGCGGAAGATGTTCCTGGAAAATGTGGTGAAATTAGTACTTATTGGGAGACGGGAGTACCACGGCAACAAGCAACGACAAACCATAGATTGTACCTTTTTCGTAGAATTTATGAATGAAATTGTGTATAAAGCAGCATCGCAAGTCAACGTTCTTCTTGTTTCGAGGGTCAGCTTAATCAGCGTAGCGTAGAAAATCATGGGTTTTTTTTCAGAAACCAACTCCTTCCGTGTACGGTTTTAATAACTATGCCGAGCTTTTGATGTCAAAAAAAAACAAAATGCTTCCAATTATAAAGCTTACAAGATGTTTCCAGTTACAAGATGATGCCATTTAATGAGCAAACATTTTTATCCCATCCTTAACTAGAAAAGTACTTTTCCTTAAAAAAAAAGACAAACTGACGGTCAACCGTCCATCGCTGCTGTTCATTTCTGTTGAAAGAATTTCAATTAAAATTTTGCAAAAGCCTCCTTGTACTGATTTTTTAAACTATTTTTGTACGAAAACAAAAATGACCAAAACTGTAAGTAACCACCGAGCTTCGGCAAAACTTTCTGCCCCAGACGTCATCTCGTAAAGCTTACCGTAATGAACCTTTTACCGGTACCGGTAAATGGCCGAACGGAGCAGTTTGAAACCATGTTGGCACCCCGTTTGCCTGCTCCAGCTTAATGGTAAGGTAAGTCAATGGAATGAGTGCACTCTCTCTCTCTCTCTATCTCCCTATTTGGCTTCTCCATGCTTGTCCCGAATTGCAGCAAAAATGTGATCGTTTTCGTCGTAAAAATTTAAATCCTCAAGCGCTACATCCGCTGCTAGCAAGCGTAAAAATCACTTACCCTCAATGTCCCTTTTAAAGCCAATTTCTCCATTAGCTGACACGGTGCAGTGAATGAGCTTTAAAATGCAGAGCATGGTGCCAGTGTGTCAGGTTTTTTTTTGGCTTTTTTCAGTATATTTGCCCATTCCAGCGGGTGGAACAAAAACTCATCCCTCCGATCTGTTAGCGATAGTGAGACCGTAGTACCCACGATGCGCGATGGGAAGGAAAATGCAAACGAAGCGTAAAATTGATTCTTTTACATTCATTCCACTGGCGGGGGAGGTACGGGTGCATACATCCAAGTGGTGGCCTGCCGGCTAGTGTATGCTCCACGCCGTCATTCTTTAGAGCAGCATCATTTCTTTTCGCTGCTGCCATGAAACCCATTCAATAATTGAGTTTAAAAACCGATTTTCATAGCTTTATCGTAATGGATTGAGCGGTGCTGTGGATTCGCCTAGAATACTGGGCACACTCTGTACATGTGTTTAATCAACAATGACAGCAAAGTGTAGCAATCGCTTTCAACGCGCCTGTAATGCCGCAGTAATACAATTATCTTCGCCCCCGGTTTTGCTGATCGCACAACCCGTCCGTGATTTATTATAACATCACACCCACCGCGCGTAGTAAAATTATTACATCTGTCACGCGGAGGAGTTCCGAGGCTGGATGTCCTTTTCGCACGACGTCCTTCTGCATCCTTTGCCCTATCTCGCGTGCACCCCGGGGACGGAAGGGACGAAACTTAATTTGATTTTAATTCCAGATTGCAATTGCAAGTCACATATCCCTTGCCTAGTCGGTCCCTTTTATGGCTTTGGTAGGGCTCTTCCCATAGAAATTTCGCCTGCTTGTGCTTGTGCATGTATGTGTTTGTGTATGTATGAATGAGAGAGACAGAAAAGCCCATTTTCAGCTATGACGATCGGATCCAGCCGGCCCTACGGTCAATAATCTGTCAAGCAGTACGGATCCGTTTAATTACATTATCACTGGCGGGCACCAGCGTAACGCACGCCGCTTGTGTTCTGTTCGTGCTTCCCCGTAAGCTTCCCTTTCCGCTCGGACATTAAGGGGTTGTAAAGGCGTTCCGCAGCACGACTGTTACCTGACTGGCACCGATAACGAACAGTCAACTTTTGCAAACTGTCCGATAATTGACATCTGGCTCGAAAGGGCCTCGGACCGGAGCCGTTCCACAAGCGAATCTGGTAGCTGTAGTGTTTCGATGTGCCGAAACGTGAGAGCGTAAATTTGTGGGTGCAGAATGGTACATTAAATGTGTGTCAATGTTACCATGTTTGGCTTAGGGGAAATGGAACAAACCAAACGTTTTGACAATCTAAAAGAAAGGCATTATGAGATGGAGCTTGTAGTTCAGTTCTATGTTTGGAGACACTCTACGAAACTGTTAAACACCCAACATACAATATTACTCATATCGATTAACTGCATATTGCAATGGTTTGAGTTGAGCGTTCCTTTTCTATTTTACATTTTAATTGCATTTCTGAGCAGATATGCGCAAGCTTTTCGAAACAATGCACCACAGCTTGTAGCTCAGGAACAGGCACAGGAAGACATCATCGCTGTCATCTTTCCGCTCCGAGACGAAATGCCAAACGCTCCGGTTCGCCTAATGCTGGGACAAAATTTATCATTCATTCCATTTCATCCACTCAGAATATTCCCATTCGAAACTTTGCCCAGGCAACGGCAAACCGTCGAGCAAAACTTTATCCCTAATGCCCGCTCCAGCATCATGGTGTATGTCGTGTGCCGTGAAGCAAACCAGCCGCCTGGAACTGGAATCTAATCCTTTTGCCCTTGATTCTATTTTGCACGCTGAGAAGAAACAAGACAAGAACATCCTGACAGCTACTGAAGCCTTCTGAAACAGTTTTGCAAAATATGCCCATGCACGGTCGTTTGTTTATGAGCAAACTTTTTTTGATTTTGTGACAGGCGCAAGAATTTCATCACGACGTTTGAGGCGACAGCCGAGAGCCGGGGTTTTTATTTTTCCGCGACATAACTTTTCCAACCCTTGGCCACCCTGGTACGCTCTAGAGTTTGCTGGTTGCAAACTGTTCAATGAAGTGGTAAAACTATCCCCATTCTTAGACGCTCCCGGCTTGGCCCGGTTGGAGATGTCTATTCAATTTGAAACGCAGTCTGAAACGATGGATTTTCCAACTGTTTGCTTCGCGTCCGGCATCCGGTAAGCTTGATACACATTGAAGCGATATGCACGTGCGATACAAACGTTCCGGGCTGGTTTCGTGGGACGATTGCCAATAGACGCGCGTAATTGTGGGCGAGAAACAGCAATCGAAACGGACAGCTACTTGTGCAGTTGTTCGTGGTCCGAGCGCTTCGGGTGTGTTTGGAAGATATAGCTTGGCATGTTCCACCCGCTCTGCTGACCGTACACAATCTGTAACCAGGTTCGGTGGGAGCGCCTTGCCAACGGTAGCTACATTTAGAAACACAAGTGAAGTGAGGGAAACGGAACCGTTCCAAGAATGCGGTGCAGTGCTGACGTATTTGTTTAAAGCTGCTGGAACACGGACGAATTAGCGGAACAAAGTTGTAATACCATACCGCTCTGCTTTATAGGAGACATTGTACAACAGCAAAATAGGCGATATAAATGTTAAATATTTCTAAATTTAGCCCTTTTCTACTTGCTATAGATCTCTTGTTGATTCTATCCTTAGCTACCCCACCGACTGCTACACCTGGCGTTCATCGTCGTTCTCAAGTGGTTTCCCTTGAATGCTTCACCTTTACCGGGACACACCTAGACGATTGACTCCTCAGGCAAGTACTTGCAGCTTTGCTTTCTTCATGAATATTGGTATAATCCAAACATTCAACCAAAACTGCTCATATTCCCGCTGGCATGTTTTACCACGCTCTACAAAATAATAAACAATCCACGGTAAATCTTCTCCTCTCACGTGCTGGAGCGTACAGGTCGAATGAAGTGAGTCTCACTCACACGATCGTCATCCAAACTTCAAACCTCATCAGCACTGTCTCGACAAATGGGAGAGAAGAAGACGAAAGATGATTCACTCGGGCGTGAACGGAACCACTTCTTTAGGGGCTTACCCCGGGTGGAGGTCGTACTGGTGGTCATTTTATGTAAATATATCGTTCACTACTGGACCATCATCACTCTGCCCGCACTGTGACCGCGCGTCCGTTAATGTCGGAACCATGTCGTGCCTTTAATCAATCACTGGGGGAGAGCATTCCTGGTTCGCATTACACCGAGCAAGCGAGCGACAGCACGCTGTAATCAACATTACAACGCGTTTGTGCAATTTTAAATTAATGTGACGCAAATAGGAATAATTACAGTGAATTTTGCGCTTCCTTTTGTGGCATGCAATTCGGGACCAAAAAATGTACGATAAATGGGTACCATTTTTCATGGCACAAATAAACATGACTGAAGCCTGTCCTTGAAATGTGGCGGTTACTAGCAAAATCCACCGCAAAGATCAACTTTATTTCAGCAACATTGACAAGAATAGCACAAACTTGGCAAACAAAACTTCTCTCTGCCACTCATCATCTACTCTATCATCGTAGCCATCAGCGTTGGAGGTATCGCAATCAAAGTTATCACCGCCATTAGGAGTCGTAATGCTTGCGCATCATTCATCAATTTACGTGGAATTTTTCTACACTTCCAGGTAATTCGTGGCAGAAGGTATTCAGCCACAACAGAACAAATCGTTCACAATCTTAGCAAGATGAGGCCCAGGACCGACGTAAAGAAGCAGAAAGTTTCGTTGTTTGCTTAAGACGTAATACATTCAACCATCCAAACGGTCGCGTTGATCCTCAACACCAGCTACTACTTTATGTTGCACTTTAAAGCATTGTCCTTTGACCTGTGTTCACCGTGTTGGAGCTCAATTTCGAAAAGAATTTCGAATGCCTTAATAATAGTCAACAAGTTGCGTCACGCCGCTGGCGGTGAAGCGTTTCGTTGAATTTCTCGCTTCAGAAGCAATTGCAGAATACAGTTACTGTTTATGGTTTAATGTTTACTGATTCAACAAAACAACTACACACTCATTAACGCTCGTTTTCATGTTTGATCAACCCGCCAAAGTCCCATAAACAGGCTCAATCCATCACAGAACGCAGCATCATTGCGCTTCATTAAAGGAAACAATAATTTCATCTTATTATCATCGCCCCACTTAGCTTTGTAAACGGGAAAGCGTTCCGGAAACGCGGCAAAAACCATCTTTAACCCCGAACCCCCCGTACATTAAACTCCAATTTCTCGATGAATCAGCAGCACATTCTGGCCAAAGCAGCGAGAAACGGCTCGCATAAAGCAAACCCGTGCGCCTAAGCCAGCGTGTAATAAATATCGGCCTAATGAGATATAGCTGCGCACAGTATAATTCATCTGTGATTCCACACAAGAATGTAGCTGTAAATCATGAGCCACCGGGCGTCTCCATGGAAAGCTTGCCGCTTCCCGAAACCTTGCCGGAGACGTTCATTGGTTCATCAGATTAATCTGTCGGTTAGCGCCTTTTGACTGCTCCATATGCACACTGGGCACACAGGATGGTCCATCGAGTTGGGCAAGCAAACGGGTCCGTCCAAAGCGCTTTATCGCACGCAATTCTCCCGGGAGAGCAATTTTCTTCACTAATATGCGTTTGTTTTGATGAAAACTCTTAACGATAAAGCTAACGAGCCAGTTATGATTCGGAGCCTTCGATTGGTTTCATTGGGTCACAGGAATTGCGTTATTTTCTTATCTTGAAGGACTGGGAATTGGTATGGTCACGGAAGGTCCAATGGGAAAGAAACTTACTAAGAATATTAAGGAGTTGGATCGTTACGGTGTCCCTTAGTTATAATGGTTAGCCTACGAGAATTTTCAAACCACTACAATGTGGACAATACAACCCACTGCATGCCAAAACTATGCTCTCTGGTCATGAGTGACTTTTGAACAGAGTCAGCAGTTTACAGGATTCTCATTGAATTTTAAGTGGTAAAAAATGCTATCCCTTGAGGCAATCGCCAAGACTCAATTCAAAGGTGAACTAGCGTAACGGAGATAATGGAACTTTTAATTGAATTTCACCGTGTCCGGCTTAACGTGTCCTCAGTGTGTGTAATTTCTTTTTCTTTCGTATCGATTGACTTTCCAGTCCAATAATCCTATCTGAATCCTTCACGTCACGAATTCCCTTATATCTAAAGCAATCCACAAAGTGAACAATCATTGTAGACTCTGGAGCATTGCTTAGCCACTTGTAACTTACTCAGGAAGATAGGTATACAAAATAAATCACATCTTATGAAGCTTAATTATGTAAACCATTTTCGGAGATGTTTAATGTACAATCATTTCGATGTGGTTATTTGAAATGTTCAGATGCTTTAATAGCTTCATACTGCCCATGTTGCTCTCTGCTCTGCGAACGTTTCAGAAAGCTCTTCCGGAAGAGCATCTACATTGTACGAAAAACTAATAACCAAACCTTACGCAATCACACATTCAGGGTGAAACAATAATTCACCACCAGTTCCACCACAATGTACCCCGCCAGGCATCTTGACGGTGTGTTTGTGCAGCAGTTTTGATTTGTTCCAGTCGATGGTCCTACTTTATATGCTACATCATACACCCGTCGAGTGGCAATGAAATGGCAATTGCAATCGCTGCTCGGTGCTTCTGTGCATTTTCCTCATGTGCACGTCGCGCCCGGAGCAAAGGATTTCAACGACCCGAACGAACTTTTATTGACTCCCATGGAATCCCGTCCGATTCCATTACACACTGTTGACCTTATAAGCGTACCTTACCATTACCATTGCCAGGAGCTGGGAGGAGCTTCAAAGCGGCAAGGAAGAACCGAATGGGTCCGATTGGAAACTGTTGAACTAGAAATTCAATAGGTGGCAAAAGAAAATGTGAATGATTGATTAGTAGTTGATTAGTAGCATAAGCACTTCGAACACTATTTATTGAAAGCTACAATTATGCATGAGGAAATGAAATGGGAAAATTAGTTGCTTTCAGACCTATGTCGATTTAGGAAAAGCATTACTGTTTACGCATGAGAATTGAAACATGAACCTCAACGGCCTAATAGCAAAAGAGAAACATTTTCTTTCCACCTTATCTCGGAGACTATCGCGCTATTGCCTGAGACTCTTCCGGCAAGGTCAGCACAACGACCCCAACCACACTGTGTGCTGCAACAGCAAAACCAGTCATGTCTAAGCAAACGGATCCGCAGAAACCGCACTGGTTATGAGATCTCGTTTACACTACCCCATAACAATGTCCTTCAACGAGTGCGATGGCAAGAAAGCTACAAAAGACTTCTTCCTTCCGATGCCATTACATAAATCAACAGTCGTGCCTGCATCGACGAAGCACGCTGCACCGGCACAGGGAGACTTCATTGTTAAGTATTATTACAAAAACCGTCCAAACCAAACTACACAGCAGCCCTGGAACGGACGAAAATGGTCCGTGCTGGTAGAGCGGCGTACATCACATCACGGCGTATTATACAATCATGCAATTTGCCAGCACTTCAAATGATGCCAATGATTAATTTCTCACCATCAAGTGAAACTTCAGGGCAAGGGGGTCAAGTGAAGGGGGTCACTGGAATATTTCATTCGGGCATTTCATTCAATTTTAATTGATCTTGTCTCACCCTTGAATTAATTACATTCAAATTAACTTAACTGACCATAACCGTGGAGGATTCTTTTGTGAATGGGGATTGGTTTTTGCTCTTATTCAGTGATTCATTATATAAATAATATAAAAATATTGCTTCGTGTCATAACGATGACGGAAAATGAAAAGGTTGCAAAAAACGATTCAAAAATAGGCACAAAATATAACAGAATTCAATAGTTCATGCACATAAATGTATCTCATGCACGCCTTCCGGCGCTGCTGCTTTGTAATGCAAATGCGTTGTCAAAGCCCTCGGTACTGTAGGATAAATCTTACGGCCCCATACGCCTCTCAATCTCAATGCGGAGCCGAAGTGAATGTGTTTGTGTATAGTGTGAGTAAATCATTATTCCAATTCGACGCCAGTTAAACCGACCTTACTGAAACCCTAAAGAAAACCTTTTAAAGCCTGTTACCATGGAGGTAGACCGAGATCAAGTTGCGGCTGGATGAAATTTCTTTGTGGCGGAGTAAATATTTTACCAATACCAACAATCAAACCAATTTCAAACATCAATCATGCAACCCCGAACCACAATAAACAAATGCGTGGAAACTAAAGCGAAGGTGCGCTATTTACTCTAAGGTCTAGTGTTTATTTCACATTTAACGGTTAAACTATCCCTCTCGTTTTTATGAGATGTTTATCGGATTTCGGAAAACCGTTAAACATGGTCGATAGCAACGCGTAATCGGCAACTAATTTGTTGCCCGCCGATTGCTACGGTTATGTAAGTGTGCTTTTTTAAACTGTATTTATGTATTTATTTATTGTAAGCCTTTTAAGCACGACCGAAAGGGAACGAACAGCTGTGTTGTCGTCATCGCAGAGTTAGTCGCTGCTCCCACTCTGAGTGTTTCAGAGCAGCGCGTGCTCTCTCTATCTGATTGAGTGCCTGGAAAATGAGTGCCACAAGGGTATGCCGCTCACATACGCGTGGCCCTCTCACATTTTCCCGCGTTTTGCAACAGCCACAACGTTCAAAAACAACACCTGACTCATCAAAAAACAGGCGAAAACGCACATGTTTATGAATGCACAAAGTTCGGACAAATGTACTACACGGCACGTCACGGTCTTAAAATGGCTTGTACAAATTCCTCCTTGACTTACGTTTAGCGTAGAAAATCACAAATATTTCACACGAATTGTCTGCTGATGAATGAAACCGTCTATCAACTGGTTTCGAGCGTTACTTTAGGAAATGTTTTGCACACAAGCAACGATGGTTAGCGGCACACGTGAACGAACGCACGCGTCCATTACGTCAAAGGCCGGTGTGCGCTGTATGGTGGCAAAGTTTAAAAACGATAACAGATCATAAATTGCAAACGTTGGCCATAATTTTGCACCTCCCCGCCCCTGTGTTATTGCGCGTTGTCGCCCGACGAACGGTTGAACGTGGCCGTAAAGCGTTCGCAAAGTTTCATAGTCACTCATCACACTCTTTGCCAGTTTTTGACCTCGTTCGAATGCGGAGATGTGTTCTTTGCTTACTTTTGCATGTAAAAAAATGGAAGCCACCACTTACGATAGTGTTGTTTACCCACACGCACAAAGTTCATTCTCTTGCTTTGCCTTTGCCTTTCCTAACTAGAAACCTACTTTCTGCATCCAATCGAATCATTCGATGAAACATGAACCCTTTGAACCTTCATAAGAAATCATTGCTTTCCATCAGCGTGCAGGAATCATTGAAAATTTCCCTGCCAGCAGTGTTTCACTCTCGCAGCACTCTTTCGTCCTGTTTTAAAATTTGGGTTTAAAAAGCTTCAGTTTTTGAGACCAATGGGAACCAATGAACTTGCCTTTTGCTCGTGTACCGCACATACAAAAAAAATCATATTTCACAACACACATTTATGGGGGCTTTCTGTTGGTGGTGTTGAAAAATGTGTTCAAAACTTTTACCCTTCCGTCCTACTCAACCGATTGCCCAATTGCGGAAATGCAAAGTTCAGCCTGTTGACCTGCTCTTGCAAGTTGTCGAAAACGGTCACCAGCACTCAAAAGCGTAAAAGTTTTATCGTTTAAGGTTGCCATACATACACGGTAGCTTAATGGTTGGGTGGACAACGTTGCTGGAAAGCATTACATGTTGCTAATTCATCTCTTGTGGCAGTGCATTTCGACGGAAGGGTAAGCGATGGTCCCCGGAAATGTATTTTCCGGTGCAAAAGAGGTATCAAGTGTGAAAATAATGCTCTGGGTGCAATTGGTGTAAAATAACTAGAGTTTGGTTTTAGTTACGCTCACAATTCCATACTTTAAATAAGGATTTTGTTGTATTGTTTTAGCGAATACATTGTAGCTACTTGTACAATATTTGAACTACTTGAACAAAACTACAGAATA
This sequence comes from Anopheles arabiensis, assembly GCF_016920715.1. NCBI lineage: Eukaryota > Metazoa > Arthropoda > Insecta > Diptera > Culicidae > Anopheles > Anopheles arabiensis. The sequence goes on from NC_053517.1 coordinate 10,607,446, forward strand.
TAAGGGAATAAATATAGCAAACATTTCTCCCAAAACTAAACATCACAAACAAATAAAATAATATTATTTCCCTAAAATCACTCTATCCATTCCACACAGCTTTTTTTACAATTGATTTCAACCCCCCACAAATAATCCGCCGTAACAGCAGCCGTTTTCCATCAATCTCCGCTGGAACACGCTGGTGATGCGTTGACCTGGATTATGCGTCCCTCGCACAAAACCCGTTTTCTATTTGCATTCTCGTTCCGCGCATGAAAAATACGATTCGCATCAAAACCGGTCACCTGCAGCTGGCAGATGGGCCGGAAAACATGCAAAACGGATACACAAAATACTTCTGGACAGACACCGAAACAAAGCAGAAGCAAAAAAACAACGTATCCCGTCACGGTGACTAATTGATGCTGTGGAAAGGGGGCATGTGCATGTGCGAAAGTAAACATTTAATTTGCAACGTTTCGATAGGCAGTTGGCGCAGGGTTTGAGGGATAAAAAGTGAGATAGCCAGGCAATGGCACACACAATCAAAACTAAAACTCAACATGGCAATATGCGTTCCTCAGCTTATGGCAATGGCGTCGTATTTACATCACCTATTAGCAGCGGCAAGCGGCTTGACGCGTCGTGCACTAAACCCCCCTCTTAGTCGGCTTGCTTGTTCTCCCATCTCTTTGTTCTCTGTTTGTGGCTCACATTAGGGCCACCCAAAACATGAACTCCAGTTAAGCTCCCGTGTTAGTGCCGACGACACAAAACCCGAACCCGAAAACGGTACCTATCTAGCAGCTGGCTCCGGAAGTGTTCGGTTGAATTACACTCACTATCATGTATGCTGCCGGGCACCGAGAACACCGATGTAATGGGGGGGGGAGGGGAGGTTTGCTTCAAAGTTTCCAAAATAGTTCCTTTCCCTCCGTCTATCCCTGCTTTTTTTGTGTGCTGTGTCCTTTGTTTCCTGAGGGCTGGCCATGCTGTGGGCGACAGTCACTCTATCTGTGTGAGGAGACTGAAAGCCGAGCTTGTTTCATAGGCGACATGCCGATGAATCTCGAGCATGGTTGCCGGATCAATGTGAATCAACAGTGTTTGTGTGTGTGTGTGTGTGTGTGTGTGTGTGTGTGTGTGTGTGTGTGTGTGCGGCCCCCTTGGATGGTCCAACATTTTCTTTCAACCCGTACAAATTTTGTTGCCGAATGGTGCGAGACGTTCGGTGCCAAATTAAGGTAGAATCGTTCATGAGCGTACAGCACGCACCTAAACTAATCCCCCACAAAACCCCTTTTCCGCAGGAAATTCGCACTAGAAGCCAACGTTCCACGGGAGAACAATTGGTTCCTGCTGGCCGGTCACCGGACATGAGCGTGTGAAAATGATTCCACCGGATGCATTTCACCGACCGGAGCTGCAACCATCGGCCAGTTTCGATGAAGGCAAAAATCAAGCTCAACCCTTGCCGACCCAACATGCTGTTTCCACCTGTTCCGGTAGCCTTTATCACCTTCCTCCCTCTGGCACATAATGACCACGGTGGGTTGCCCTGCTGCAAACAACGTTTAATGATTATAGCCCCATCGTTTAAAGCTGGTCGCACGAAATGAACAGGGGATTGAGTAGTTTATAATGCACATATCGTAAAGTCATGACTTTGTTTTTCCGTGCTACCTATTATCAGAACGTGGGCACTGTAGCGTGGACAATATTTGGTGAAATAGTCTCTCCATCCACCGGGGAAAAAATCGGGTGATGGCTTTCATGCTGGCATGTTAATCCTGCTTCTATAATCCCTAACAAGTTGCTGTTGTACCGGATTTTGGGGGGCATTAAAAAGCACGGCTGTCAGCTTGGGGTAAATTTGATTCAATTGACAAAACGATTTATTTTTCTATGCGTTTTTTTTTTTTCGTTCAACAGTCACGTACTTGGAATCGTTTAAAAACAATACGAGAGTATTATGAACATCGTCACGCAGGAAATTAATCAATCCGAACGTGGTAACTGTTTGAGTTGAGTTTCTTCCAATTACGTTCATTAAATTGCCATTAATTATATATCAATTATTATTTTTGATTATTATAATTGATAAATTGTATTGAATTCACGCCTAGATTTTCAAAGAACAACTGTCGGGCGTGGACCGGGACTGGTTCACGATTCATTCCTAGATTGGGTTTAAATTGGGGTGTAATTTCAGGACCGAGATAAGTTCAAGGACAAATCCAAGAATTGTGTAATGTACGATATCAGTGCCAGGAGCGATAGGTCAGCATAAGTTCCAGAATCAATATGGTTTGTAGAATTTTTTCCAGGATCGGTATGCGTTCAAGATTAGCCCCAGAGTAGCTTTGGGTACAGGTTATCTGTCCCACTGGTAGGAGATTTGAATCAGTTCAACAATCGACAAAGGTCCAAAACCAGTATTAGGGTCGGTATGAGTTCTGTATAAGTTCCAGGAACGGTGTAGGTCCAGGACCAGCTTTAGGTTAGTTATTAAATTAGTATCTCTTACAGAACCGATAAGGGTGCAGGAATAATTTCAATACCGGTATGGATACATGGCCAGTTCCAGGGCCGGTATGGGTATAGGTCCATGAAACAAAGATTCATGAATCTTCAACGACTAATGAATCTTCAACGATTCATGAATCTCAAAACATACCTGAATATCAAACAAATAATATTTTCCTATTATCGTACCACGCAGTCGGATAGCCAGTCCTAACTAGTATTAAGTGAATCTGATTCAGATTCATGAATCTTAATTGATGATTCAATGAAACTGAATCACAGTTGAAAAGATTCATGAATCTAAAAGATTCGTGAATCTCAAAAGATTCAAGAATAACATAGGATTGATGAATCTCTTATGATTCTTGAATCTTAACTGATTCATGAATATTGAAAGTTTTCTGAAAAATGAAAGAATCTTGAAAGAATCATGAATATTAATATTCAGATTCAAAATTCTGCTCGTGATACGAATGAATCTTCATGAAAAATGAATCACAACGCTAGTTCAGGATCAAATCAAGAACCGGTATGGTTTGGAGATGAGTTCTAGGAATGGTAGGAAACCAGGATCAATTCAAGAACTAATATGGGTTCAGGATCAAATGTATGACTGGTATAGGTTTGGGAACAGCTACGCGATCGGTTATTACCCTGGATTTAATGTATATTCCCATTTTTTGCGTTTCCCCTTAAATTCACTAGTAATAACAAAAGCCACCGTTAAGGCCGGGCTACATTGACCGTACTCGCAGGTGTAATTTTGATTTTCACTAGCGCATCTGGCGGCAGCTGGTGGAAGCTTTTTTTCATCTTCAAGGGAATGGTCGTGCCGGATCTCAAAATTAAGTAGTTTTTCCATCGGTTTTTGATGCAAAAACGGCTTAAATACTTGCACAACATATTCATCTATCAATTACAAAGCTTTTCCAGTCCAGTTAAGGTAAAAAACATGGAAAAATAACATATTTTCTGAAGCGGCTCCAAATTGTTTGGAAAAATGCTTCGGTCAGCCGCCGCCAGATGCGCTAGTGAAAATCAAAATTACACCAGAGAGTACGATCAATGTAGCCCGGCCTTAAGGCCGGGCTACATTGATCGTACTCGCACGCGTAATTTTGATTTTCACTAGCGCATCTGGCGGCGGCTGACCGAAGCATTTTTCCAAACAATTTGGAGCCGCTCCAGAAAATACGTTAATTTTCCATGATTTTTACTTAAATCGGAGGAGAAAAGTTTTGTAAAACGTAGATACACATGTCTTGCACGCATTGCATCCATTTTTGCAATGGAAAACGATGGAAAAACAACTTAAATTTAATATCCGGCACGACCATTCCCTCGACGACCAAAAAAAGCTTCCACCAGCCGCCGCCAGATGCGCTAGTGAAAATCGAAATTACACTTGGGAGTACGATCAATGTAGCCCGGCCTTTAATTTTTATATTCACTAGCGCATCTGGTGGCGGCTAGTGGAAGCTTTTTTTGGTCGTCGGGGGAATGGTCGTGCCGGATCTCAAATTTAAGTTGTTTTTTCACCGTTTTTTGATAAGAAAACGGCTGAAATACTTGCACAACATATTCATCTATCAATTACAAAGCTTTTCCAGTCCAGTTAAGGTAAAAAACATGGAAAAATAACAAATTTTCTGGAGCGGCTCCAAATTGTTTGGCAAAATGCTTCGTTCAGCCGCCGCCAGGTGCGCTAGTGAAAATCAAAATTACACTACGGAGTACGATCAATGTAGCCCGGCCTTTAAATGTTAAGGCCGGGCTACATTGATCGTACTCTCTGGTGTAATTTTAATTTTCACTAGCGCACCTGGCGGCGGCTGACCGAAGCATTTTTCCAAACAATTTGGAGCCGCTTTAGAAAATATGTAATTTTTCCATGTTTTTAACCTAATTTGGACAAGAAAAGTTTTGTAAAGGCCGGGCTACATTGATCGTACTCGCAAGCGTAATTTTGATTTTCACTAGCGCATCTGGCGGCGGCTGACCGAAGCATTTTGCCAAACAATTTGGAGCCGCTTCAGAAAATACGTTAATTTTCCATGTTTTTTACTTAAATCGGAGGAGAAAAGTTTTGTAAAACGTAGATACACATGTCTTGCACGCATTGCATCCATTTTTGCAATGGAAAACGATGGAAAAACTACTTAATTTTGAGATCCAGCAGGTCCATTCCCTCGATGACAAAAAAAAGCTTCGACCAGTCGCCGCCAGATGCGCTAGTGAAAATCAAAATTACGCTTGCGAGTACGATCAATGTAGCCCGGCCTTAAAAAGTAGATGCACATGTCCTATAAGCATTGCATCCATTTTCATGGCAAAAAACGATGGAAAAACAACTTAAATTTGAGATCCGGCACGACCATTCCCTCGACGACCATAAAAAGCTTCCACCAGCCGCCGCCAGATGCGCTAGTGAAAATCGAAATTAAGGCCGGGCTACATTGATCGTACTCGCAAGCGTAATTTTGATTTTCACTAGCGCATCTGGCGGCGGCTGACCGAAGCATTTTGCCAAACAATTTGGGGATGCTCCAGAAAATACGTTATTTTTTCATGTTTTTCACTTTAACTGGACTGGGAAAGCTTTGTAATTGATACATAAATATGTTGTGCAAGTATTTCAGCCGTTTTCGCATCGAAAAACGGTGAAAAAACTAATTAATTTTGAGATCCGGCACGACCATTCCCCCGACGACCAAAAAAAGCTTCCACCAGCCGCCACTAGATGCGCTAGTGAAAATCGAAATTAAAGGCCGGGCTACATTGATCGTACTCGCAAGCGTAATTTTGATTTTCACTAGCGCATCTGGCGGCGGCTGGTGGAAGCTTTTTTTTGTCATCGAGGGAATGGACCTGCCGGATCTCAAAATTTAGTAGTTTTTCCATCGTTTTCCATTGCAAAAATGGATGCAATGCGTGCAAGACATGTGGTTCTACGTTTTACAAAACTTTTCTCCTCTGATTTAAGTAAAAAACATGGAAAATTAACGTATTTTCTGGAGCGGCTCCAAATTGTTTGGCAAATGCTTCGGTCAGCCGCCAGATGCGCTAGTGAAAATCAAAATTACGCGTGCGAGTACGATCAATGTAGCCCGGCCTTAAGGCCGGGCTACATTGATCGTACTCCGTAGTGTAATTTCGATATTCACTAGCGCATCTGGCGACGGCTGGTGGAAGCTTTTTTTGGTCTCCAAGGGAATGGTCGTGCCGGATCTCAAATTTAAGTTGTTTTGTCACCGTTTTTTGATGCGAAAATGGCTGAAATACTTGCACAACATATTCATCTATCAATTCCAAAGCTTTTCCATTCCAGCTAAGGTAAAAAACATGGAAAAATAACATATTTTCTGAAGCGGCTCCAAATTGTTTGGAAAAATGCTTCGGTCAGCCGCCGCCAGTTGCGCTAGTAAAAATCAAAATTACACCAAAGAGTACGATCAATGTAGCCCGGCCTTTACACTTGCGAGTACGGCCAATGTAGCCCGGCCTTTAAATGTCAACCTTCACACCAAGCACGCTTGCGCCAGCATTCGGATCCGTAACCATGGTAACTTACCAATAAACCAAACAAACCAGTTCGTCTGCTCCTGGTCATTACGGTAACGTATACCATAACGCAAACATGGTAAGAACCAAAATGCTCTCAAATATTTCATTCCCTTGAATAGCATCTCAAAATCCGTACCCTTTCAGATACTTTCCCGCACAAAGTCCGAGTCGGCCAAGGGTAACCGCAATTCTGCCGGCTCCGGAACCGTGCGCACCGTCACCATCCCTTCGTTCGAGGAGTTCCTGCTGAAGCGAGACTACATCGGTGCGAAAACTGTCCTGCAGGTACGAAAAGCTCGAGGTTAAAATTGACTTCGTCTAGCTAAACCCCGTTCCCTCTCTTGTAGTGCTCCAAAGATTACGATGAAGTGCCGGAGCAGCTGAAGCACATGTGGACGGGATTTTGTGACTTTCACGTCGGCGAGTACAAGCGAGCGCTGCAGCTGTACGAGAAGATCTACGCAGCGGACGGGTCGCTCAAGGACGTTGCGCTCAACATCTGCGTGTGCATGTTCTATCTCGGCATGTACGACGAGGCCCAGAAGCTGGTGGAAGAGCTGCCGCAAAGTCCGCTCAAGATACGGTTACTCTTCCACCTGGCGCACAAGCTAAGCGACGAGGACCGGCTGATGGAGCTGCACGGTTCGCTGCGGGACGTGGTGGAAGACCAGCTCAGCCTAGCCGGGATGCACTACCTGCGCTCGCACTACCAGGAAGCGATCGACATCTACAAGCGCGTCCTGCTCGACAACAAGGATCTGCTCGCGCTGAACGTGTACGTCGCGATCTGCTACTACAAGCTGGACTACTACGACATCTCCCAGGAGGTGCTCGATCTCTACCTGAACCAGTTCCCCGACAGCACGATCGCGATCAACCTGAAGGCGTGCAATCGCTTCCGGCTGTTCAATGGTCGCGCGGCCGAGCAGGAGATAAAGCATCTCGTCGAGAGCGGCACGTTCGGGGCGGACCTGATCCGCCACAATCTGGTCGTGTTTCGCAACGGGGAAGGGGCGCTGCAGGTCCTGCCGCAGCTGATCGACATCGTGCCGGAGGCGCGCCTCAACCTGGCCATCCACCATCTGCGGCGGGGCGAAATCCAGGAAGCGCACCATCTGATGAAGGAGGTGCAGCCGACCGTACCGCAGGAGTACATCCTGAAGGGTGTGGTGCACGCGGCGCTCGGCCAGGAGACGGGCTCGAAGGAGCACCTGAAGAATGCGCAACAGTGTCTGCATCTGGTCGGCGGTTCGGCGTCCGAGTGCGATACGATCCCGGGCCGGCAGAGCATGGCGTCCGCCTTCTTCCTGTACGGCCAGTTCGAGGAGGTGCTCGTCTACCTCAACTCGATCCGCAGCTACTTCGTGAACGACGACACGTTCAACTACAACTACGCCCAGGCGAAGGCGGCCACCGGGTACTACAAGGAGGCGGAGGAGCTGCTGCTGCAGATCCACGACATTACGATCAAAACGGACAGCACGTTCTCGATGGTGCTGGCCAAGTGTCACATCCATGCCGGCCATGCGGACCAGGCGTGGAACATCTTCCTGACGAAGGACTCCACGCCGGACGCGTTCGCGCTGCTGCAGCTGATTGCGAACGATAGCTACCGGGTGGGCGAGTTTTGGATAGCGGCCAAAGCGTTCGACACGCTGGAAAAGCTGGACCCCAATCCGGAGTACTGGGAGGGCAAGCGGGGCGCGTGTGCGGGCGCAGTGCAGGCCATTCTGGCGAAGCGTGGCAGTGGCGCACCGCCGGGCGGCGTGTCGGAGATTATTTCGCTGCTGCGGGACTCCACCAATGCGCAGGCGGAGGGGATGCTGCGCGTTGTTCGACGGTTCGCCAGCAGCATCAAGTAGGAAGGGGCGTTTTTTCGTGTTGATTTTACCTTGATATTGGGAGAGCAGCATGCAAATAAAATAATGTTTTCTTTGGTTTAACACACACCATTGCTGTGGAGTCGATCGATTTATATGCAAATAAAATGGCACACTGAACCGGAAGGTGTATATTGTGTGTGCATTTAACTCCCATTCAACAAACCACCGTGTAGCTGTAGCTCTTCCGACTCGAATATGGATTTTAAACTCATCTTTTATCGCTTCGTTCGGTCGAAAACGCGTAAAGCATTACAGCACGTTTTTAACGACCGCTCGGGGCTCAATGAACTGGCTCAAACCTAGCACAGCCGTTGCAGCAACCATTTTTCACCCGGCAGGGATGCAATCGATGCGACCATCCATTCAAAAAAGCCCGTGTCCGTTTGGCCATGCTCAAATTTTATCACATTTTTCGCGGTCGATTTATTGTCAAGCGTATCTACCATCTCCCAAGCGGGTCTGACCACTATGAGCGAAAGGGATTTGTTGCTTCTTATCGTGGTACTTTGCATTTGACGCAACTACAAAAAAAGAAGGAAAAAATTAGCATTTGTTGCGCAAAATTAATTAAAACTTTTACCTAATTAGGTTCGGTTGTAAGGCAAGAGAATATTTTACGATCCCGCTTTCAGGGAAGTTGTGGGCAAAGAATTTATCTGCGACATTTTATCATTTCTACAAACAGTTTTCGGAAAACTCTCCCCTACTTACCTTTTTTTTATGCACTGCTTTGCTGATTCTAAAGCGATACTGCATTAAATTTATTGCTTTTGTCCAGTTTGTGCCATAATTTGTTTAATTACCTGAACTTGAAAACAATTTACTCGATCGCGTTTGTTAATGTCACGACGAAATGAGACGATACCTTAAATGGTGGTGACATTTACTTCCGGCACCGGTTTGCCAGTTGCTTCACAATTCCGCACAAAACGAAAGGAACACTTTTCTCTATACACACACACACACACACACACACACGCACACACACACACATTGGCAGGAAGGAAGCCAAAGCTCACCGAATTTGTAAAGAACCAGTACCAGAAAGCTCTTTAACCAAACGGACGAACAAAAAAGGCAGGAGAAAAAACACTCCCACGACAAAACCCATCTGCCACCGCTAGACGATGAATGGAGAGTAAACTTTTGCCCCACACAACCATATCGGCCAAAGGAAAGGGGAGGTGGACAGAGCATAAAGGAGCTAAGTAAGATGCAACCGGTACGGTACGGTGCATCGAGCTGTGCATAACAAAGAAAGCAAATAAACGACCACCGAAACGACCTGGTGATCAGTGTGAATTGGGAGGCGAACTTTTCGAAAAGCGAACCGGCACGTGGTCGCTGCATGGCATGATTTTGTGAAGGTTTACGAGGCGGAAGAAAACATGCTCGAGAGGAGCACATCGGTGCAGGCCAACTTGTAGATGTAATTTACGGTGTAATGTTTAGCAAAATTCAATACAAACTGGTGGAAACACTCGGGTAAAGGGTACACCAATTTCTTGCACTGAAGCAATAACTGTTCGAATTGTTTCATATAAATCATGCATTTCACAGGTGTTGTGCAGCAATGCAGCAAACTGGCAAAAGCGTAAGTATTTAAAGTATATAAATAAAAAACACTCAGCACTACATTTGGCCACTGCTCGCTGTCATTGGAATTGCTTGACAAACACAATCGCAGACACATTCCATTAAGCAGATCGCGTAACCTAAACCGTTCTCGTTTTTCTTCTAATAGTCTTCCACAGCCCTTCAGAAGGTTAACAAGAAATTAGGACGGCGCCAAACGGTTATAGACACATTTGCTTGCTTTCTTCCACGCCCCGGTCAGGACAATTAGTCCGTTTGGTTAATTACGGTACAAATTGTGCTTTACGACAATCCCGCAAGGGGCAATAGGGGGATGTGTTTCACAGCAGTGGATGGTCGTTTTTCCTCTTCTCTTTCTCTTTTGCGTTTGCCAAAATCAATAAGGTAAAACGACAAATAAACGTAAGATATGTAGGATTGGTTTTTTTGTTTTGTATTTATTTCAAAGAAGGAAGGTTTTGGTTTTTGCATAAATTAGACCGCACCCGTGCATTCGTAAGACGGGGCTGGTATGCGGCGGTTTTTGCTGATAGTTTACGCCCTTTTACGCGTGAAGTATTTCTATGTCTTTGCCACCGTGCGACCGGCTTGTGTTGTTAAAGAGTACCCTTCGTTTTTTTTTTTTTTTTGAGAATTGCTTCTGAATTTCCTACTACAAAAATGAAAACAACAAATTTGCCTATCACTCACCATTTTCATCCTAAAAGCCCCACTTGCGCCACGCGCCTTTCTACAATGAATTATCTAAGCTGCCGGTTGTAGCCGGCATTATCGTCGTGATGAAGAAATGCCGTACCTAAAAACTGGGACGAGGAGAGGAGTCTTTAAGCACAATCTAAGCACGGTCAGGCACGTGCGTGCGTGTGTGTGTGTGTCTGTGTATGTCTTTCGTGCTGAACCAATGCAATCATCGATAAAAAAGGGGGAGAGGGGAGAAACATAGAACAAACTACTGCGTCACTGTAGAAAAACGCCGCCACTGCACGAACACACACACACACGCACCGACGCTCTTCCCACGTGCTGCAGAATTAGAAAAAGGGATGGTGGTCCGCCCGTATGCACACACACACACACGTACATTGCACACGTACATTGCTCAGCTGTCGTGGTCGAAAAACCACGATTTGGCTGCATTTGACTAGTTGTGTAAACTTTGTAATTTATCACAAGACGGTGTGTTGATGCTTTGCGCCTTATGGTAAAGCTCTCGGTCGCCAAAGTTCCGTGCCTTCATTAGCATCGTGTCTTCTGCGATGTGGGAAGCGTACAGGAAGAAAAAGGCATACGTTAATTAACAAACGGAACATTCCAAAACGTGGAAAAAGGCTCTTACTGTAGTTCCGCTCTCGGTAGCAGGAATGCTTTAGATTGTTCAAATATTCCTCCTCCACCGATGCTTCCAGCCGGCCGACCGACCCCTGGTACTCGGAGTGAAAGTTATCCTTCACGTAGTACGGTATCTTCAGCTGGTTCGTTTTGCGTGCGACGGAGAATTTTCTGCACGAGTTCGAAGAAGCAAGAGGAAAAAAACAGGGGTAAACGGACTGCACATGACAAATTTATCAGTTCGAAAGAGTGCCGCTACTTACTGGCTCGGCGTAAGGCTGTAGATGGGATCCGAAATGAAGAACGACGACATCATCGACAATGCGATAAGCAGTATGATTGGCAGCAGGTTAATAAAGGCGGCAATCCCTGACTGGGGCTGAAAAGAGGGAGCAAAACCAGAACCGCAATGAAAAGCGAGCACTTTCCAACGTGTACTTGTGGACAGCCCGCACCGCCGTACCTCCCTGTACTGCTGCTGTTCCGCCCGGTGAAACCGTCTCTGGCGCGTGTACACGTGCTGGGTGTTAATTTCGGCCCCGAAGAACATGTTGAACAGCTCCTCCGCCGTAAATTCCGTCTCGAACCCACGCGAGTACGCGTAGTCGTGGTGGTAGCGCGCTTTGCGCGCCGTCGCCGGCTGATGGTGCTCCTCCGAGCCGTACAGATCGTACGAGCGTCGCTTCTCCGCGTCGGTCAGGATGGCGACCGCATTGCCGATCGCTTTAAATGCTTCCACCGCGCCGGGCGCATGGTTTTTGTCCGGGTGGAGCTGCAGCGCCAGCTTCTTGTACGCTTTCTTGATGTCCGAATCGGTCGCATCCTTCGCTACGCCCAGCACCTCGTAGTAATCTTTGCACCTGCACCAAAGGGGACACACAAAAAAGGGGAACGATCAGCGTGTGCTCTCTTACATGCTCGCCGGTACCACCTACTTCTTAATCCGCTTCACCGCCTCCAGCTGTTCCGGTGTGTATTCCGCCTCGTTGCCACTTTCCGCCTTCGGTGCTGCTCCCTTGGCCGTGGTCCGCTGCCGCACGCCGTCGTCCGACGTGTTGCCGGAGGTGGCACTTTCCGCGTACGCTCCACATTTGATTTTATTTAGCAGCTCTGCAAGAGTACAAATCGGATCAGCACTGCCCCTCCAACGTGTCTGTCTGTGTTTGAGTGTGTGGGTGGGTGGGTAGGTACGGGTCAGGGTTGAACCATGCACGCAAAACCAAAACCCAATACTCACCTTCGGCCCGTTCCGTCCGATGCAGAGTAATCGATTTGTTTAGTAGTTTTTCCGCTTTCTCGATTTTCCCCTCGGCCAGGTACTTCACCGCTCGCTCCACACAGTCCTCGGCTGCTTCCTTGTTCATGGTTTATTTTTATCCACAATCCGGGTGCTATCCCGAACCACCTTTAATTGGGTGATTGGGAGGGGGTGAAGAGGGAAAGAAAAAAGCGCACACACACACCACCACAGTCTGGTTAGTAAAGAATGGCCCTGTCAGCACACGCACTACGCAGCACGCACGGTTCTAATACGCCAACAAATCGGTGGCCCCGAGCACCGACCAACGGGGACCAACCTCGGGGTTTGCTACTTACCCCGCACAGAAAAGATGCCCTGTTACGACGACACGACGGCTGCAGACGGGGAACGGCGAAGGAGGTGTCTACGCAACGAAGCGGCAATACACACGACGGCGACGGCGGTGGCGGAGAAAAAAGGTGGAAATCAGCTCAAATCTAATCGACACAGTTCACAAACCGTGTCATTATCTTGCCACTGTTGTCTTTTTCTTGTTCTTCTTTTTTGGCAGGCAAATTCGTGGGCCTTCCACCGTGTATCCTAGTTGCTGCTGATAATCCATGGATTGCACTACCTTTCTCGTTTGCTCCTATAGGGTTCGGTCGGCTGTGTTTATGTCGTGGCGTCACTGTCTCGCACTGTTCGTTGTTGTTGAAAACGTCAATCGACGTGTTTAGAGCGGCTGGTTGAGTACTCTCCCATTGCGAATGGACACACGCGCGCAAAGATAAACAGCGCCAAAGGGTGCATTTACATTTCGTCTTAAATCTCAACAATTGTACATTTGCTGTAAATGGAAAGCAAAGCGATTCGCTCGAAATAGTTGCGGAATCAACAAGAAACTTGTGTTTTAATCGAACATAATCTTTTGTTATCTTTCATATGCTTCGTTCAGTGTGAAGTGTTCCTGCTTGAAGAATACAAACGCTCCTTGGTAAAAGCCAGAGAACAGCCGCTATGATCGCCATGGTCACTATCCGCTTATGATTGTCTATTATTATGGAAATTAAAATTTTACAACACTAATTTTCTATCCATCTCACTATAAGCACGAAGGGCAAATGCCATTTTCTATAACGATCCCCTTGTTGCAACACGTACTCCACAGCGCACATATCCCATGCGCCGGCACCCGAAACACAGCAGAAAATGATGTCAATGCTCACCCGACGCGGCAACGAAAGGCTAAAGCACCTTAGGGCACCCCCATATGCACAGCCTACACACGTTTCGATACACGCATTACTTCCGGAGGCATCGCGACAGTTCCGTGCTGTCCCGGTCGGTGCAACACGGGAGTGCCCGCTATCGATCAAACACGGACGGACGGACGGACCGGTTCGGTGCCGGTCGCAATGAATGAAGTTGCTCGAACACCCCCTGGCTGATAGTGACCTGAAGCACCCCTTTTCGATGGCGTGCCTGATTTCGGGGCCAGCTTCTGGCACACTTCCCCTTTTTTTTCGAGGTTTTGTGGCCTGTCTTGCGCCTGACGACTGAGCGTGCAACTTCCCCCCGCCCAGAAAAGGCCATTTGTCATACCCGTGTTGCCGGCATCATCAGACGCAAACACACACAAAACGGCATGCCCAAAACTTTGACTCCACGGGGGCTGGGTGGAACTTTTTTATCACCGATTTCGTTCGTCCGATGCGAGCTAAGCCAGCAGACGGGTGTAGCTAACGCCATCAGTACCGTGATACCACTGATCGGATGTTGGTGGGCCGTATTAGAAGTTGGGCTGAATTATTTATGCAAAATTAGAATCTTCAAATAGAATCTTAAGGTTCAAGCAAACAGCAGGACGGCAAGGATATTACCTTTCGTTGATTCTCTTCCAAGCTTTCTGTGCAACCCCGTTAAAGGCCATTCTCTCGTACAGTTTGTAGTATCCCAGTACACTAACCTTAGCGCGAAAGTGAAACACCTAGCAACGTGTACAAATCCTGCGAGTGCTCCGTGCTCAAAGCTCATAAATCATACAATTTTCTTCAAATTATCAGTTAAGCTACCAAGTGCGGGCAATTCGCGGCTTCAGATAATCTCGTGAAGCCGGTCTACTACCCCGGGAGTGCTTTCCTAGTGTCAACTTCCGTTGCGAGCAAGTGTGTGACATTCGACAGTAGTGCGGTGGTGGAACGTGGCATTGATTTATGGAATGATGAGTAACGATTGACGGAAAACGATGTAAACGTCTGTTCCGTGTTACAACTGCGGTCAAATTGGTGTATCCGGCACCCCTGGGAACGCGACTAACAAAACGCAAAAAATCACTATGGTGTCGGTCGTTGTTCCCGCTTCCTGTTCTAACCGTGCCCGGTGTATCGATTGCGTGTAAATCGGCATCGTAAGCTTTTGCGCACAAAAAGAGAAACCCACAAGCCAGCAAGCACTGCCACAGCATGGGTGACTTCGGATCAGGTGAGTAGCGCTTTGGCCACCTTTTTATGACGTCTGCACGCGGTGTGCTTTTACAGCTTTCATCGACTAAACGGAGGTGGGGTGAAGCGTGAGCCATCGTGTCGTATTGCCTTTTTTTAGCCTTTCCTGGATTACACACGCCAGGCAAGATTTTTTGTTTGGTTTTGTCTGTCTACTATTAAAAACGGTCTGCTACCTTTTTCTGTGTGCATGTTAAGTAGCACAAACTGTGCAGCCATTTTTGCCAGCCGAAGAATGATTGATGTTTGCTATGAAGAGCAGGTGTTAAAGTTTCCGGTTTATGCCGCGGCTCGGCACGACTCTGTGTCGCCTTGGCCAAACCCGGCTGTGAGTGAGCTCCAGCAGCAGCACGGCGATACTTCCGACAATCGCGCCCAGCAACAGCACCATCACCGAGGACACCTGATCTAGGTTAACCTCCGGCATTTTAACCTCATTTTCGGCACACCTTGGCTTGTCGGCGTAGCAACGGCTCCGCTCGTACTGCATCACACCGTTTCCGGCGATTCGGTGCACCGTGACGCGAAACAGCTCCCGCAACGGATTATCCTTCGCCAGGGCCAGATGGGTGGATTTTTTGCTGATCAGTACCACTTCCTGTAGTGCGCACCGCTGCTCGTCCGTGAAATGGGCTAGAGAGGGAGAAAAGTCGGTTCACGAGATAATCGACACGTTTTAAAGCTTCTACTCACTCTGCATCATTTGATAAGCATGGTGTGCATCGCACAAAAACGCAACCCTTCCGCGAAGAATGAGTTCAAGTCCTTCCGCCATGTCGTAGTACAGAGTGTCCGCCTGTGTGAGTTGCTTTTGTACCAGCGCTAGCAAATGCTCATCATCCGTGGCCTACTAGATCAGAGAAGGAAAGAGGAGCAGAACACACTTCAATGAGTTGAAATGTGTGGCGCCATCTAGTAGCAAGCGATGCTCCCGAGTACGCTACATTTAAATATTCCACGTTTTTTGGCACGTTTTCCAGCGCTACGGCAAATCCATTTTCTACTAGCTGGTGAAGCGTGTGGATGGTTTTCGGTGGTACGACCAGCAGAAAGCTTACAATGTACGTCAGATAAAATTGATAAACCAGCATGCTAAAGAGTATCATGGCGAAGACCGTGATTCTGCTTGCGTACGAGTGGAACGTTTCGATGAAGCCTGCAAGACATTCGCTCAAATGTGTTTTAAAAAAACGAAGCATTTCTTCTATGCCACTTTCTTAACAAACCTTGTTGGCACAGTATTCCCAACACTAACACCAAAATACCATTTTCTCTATCCTGACCCTCCAGCCGATCGAGGTGTAGTATGCAGCACATTAGTAGTAGAAACGCAAGAAATAGCGCAGTGATTCCCAGCCACGAGAGAACAGTAAAGGGGCGCAAAAACAAATTTCTCGTCCAGTCCACATTAGGATGCAGGAAAAGAAGAATTGTCCTGTGCAAATAAGAGATAGGGAGACATTTTAATATAGCTTGAATGTTAATTCAACCCTTCACAGTGAAACATACTGGGTATCGTGAACAGCAGCAGTATAGTGGAGTTTGGAGATGTCTTGCTGTTTAATTTCGACAGGGTTGATAATTAAGTCAAACGGTTGTTGGTTCCCTTCGTTAACAGGATTCTCAGTGATGCTGTAGGAAAGGTTAGTTTAGGTTTAATACTCGCATTCACTTTTTTCCGCTATAAGTTGAATACCTTAAGTTGTGCATCGTAGACAATACATTCCACAGGCGCAATCCATAAGCTCGACCACTCTGCAGCTCACCAGTCACCGTGCTAGCACCTATTGCTGTTGCCTAAAAAGCGGAGTTAGTACATTCTAACTAATTCTAGCACTTGTCCAAACACTTACCTTCGCTATTCCAGTCAGTTGCATTCCGAGCAAATTTTGTCGCCTCTCGTACACGCTCCGCTTATCCCACATCGTCAAACCGGCTGACGTACTCCAGGCTCCGATCTGAAGAAAGCTTAACTCCCACCGAGTACCCACACGATGTCCACACACGTCAAGAATTGCAAAGTTTGTGTCATTATTGCTAGTCCTCATAGGCAGCGTGAGAAGCACCATAGAGGACGCGGTAATATTGAGCTTCTCCAAAAACATCCTACTCTGCTGCAGTGTCCCCAAACCGCCCAACAACCACCTAAATCGTGCACCATTAAAGAAGCCCCTTACGGATAGCGCCTTCAGTACACCTGCCAGCCCGTCACAGTTTAAATCGGCCATCAAACCAACGCCAACATGCAGCGACTGAAGTGAGGCCTCGAATTTCGACCCGCTGAAGCTGGCCACATTCAGGAAGGACATACTTGCTGGGTGATTTTTCATCGCACTGTGCAGCTGGTGGATGAGCACTGAAATTGCACAAAACACGAAGAGAAAGTTTTCGATTGTATCGCCAGTCGCAACTTTCCGTTCCGTTCCTCACGAACCATCCTGCTGGTGGAAGCAGTGGAAAACGTACACCACCTTCAGCTGTTGCCATTTCATTAAATCGAACAACACAAGTTCTTTTTGTGCCGCGCTTGTAAGCGCAAGGCAAGTGAAGGAAAGGAGCAAGCACCTCATGTCTCAAAGCTTCTTTAACAACTGATCGTATTGCACAGAGTGAGCACAGAGTAGTGCTATCTAAAAGTGCAATCAACAGCAAACTATTCTCCATGCAAGTATGGCACACAATTATCCTGTCCACCCAAGGATAATTAGACTAATCGAGACAAAAGCGAATGGTTGAAGGTTGCGTACGCTCTCTTGCAAATTGTGTTCGTATTCTCCGTTTCTACCTTTGTGCAAAATAATTCGTGTTTGTTTTCTGGTGCTTTCAACGGCCTCTTTCGTCATTGTCATTGACAACAATCATCATTGTTCACGTTTCGATTGATGTACAGTACAATAGAATGATGACTTTTTGTCTGGTAACTGGTCGCTGGTGAAACTTCCGGACACAGTGTGGTATATTACATTTCGGCCTTCTCCACCCTCTGAACCATTTTCCAGGGAACGAAGAACCCAGTAGCGATCAGGCTCGCCTTTGTCCGACAGGGTAGGCATGCCTTCCACTGTGACACGTCTCACGGAAACGCAGACGTGCTGGGTACGGGGTAACAGTAGCAATTGTGTAGAGCACCAACAAAACGCAATTCTATCCTTCCCCTTCGTGCTATTTCTAGAAACGTTTACCGAGAGACAAATTTACGAGCTGCATAATGTCATGCGCAACCCGCACCGCGTCTCCCACCTTGATCAAGGGATGCCCGCTGAAGGACCTGTTCAAGTTGCAGCTACAGATCATGCGAGAAACCGGCATATGTACCGGGGAGCAGAATTTTACCGATAGGGTTTGTCTGAATGGATTGAATCTTGTTACGTGGAGACGGGGTTTGGAAGTAGAAAGTTAAAATGAAATTAAATAGTATTACTTTGTATGTCACCTTTACTGGTTTAATTTCTTGGTTTCCGGTCTCGTGGTACAGTCGTCAAATCGTACGACTTAACAACATGCCCTTCATGGGTTCAAGTCCCAAATGGACCGTCCCGCCATACGTAGGACTGACTATCCTCCTATGGGTGGTATTCCATAAGTCACTGAAAGCTATGCCCACAAGTGGTACAGGCAGGCCTTTACCAACAACAGGCGAAAGAACTCCGTTGGAGCCAATGCCTTTCCAAACTATTCGAACAAACAACTTCACCGACAACGGTTGTTGAGCCAAAGAAGAAAAAGAATTTATTGGTATCTTTTAGCGAGAGATAGGTACACGTAGATCATGATTATATTTGAACTCATGAGCACCATGTTTTCAAACAACTTGTGCCGGGAATTTCGTCGAATGTCGGGTTCTTTGATAGAGATCAATTCCAGGACATGTATGAGATTAGGATCAGTTCCACAAGCGGTGTGGGATCAGCTCTAGGGCTAATATGATTTCGTAATCAGTTCCCTTCAGGATTAATTCTCAGAGGTGTATGGGTGCGGTATCAGTTAGAATACCGGTATGAGATCAGGATAAATTCCATCTGTATGGATTTATTATCTTTTCGATTCTGTTCATCCGTTCCACAACCAATTCTCAGACCTGTATGGGGTTGATATTAGTTCCTGGAGCGGTATGGGTTGTGTAAAAGTTTCAGAGTATGAAATGGGTTTAGGATCAGTTCTAGGATCTGTATGAGTTCTGAATCAGTTTTTGATGACATACCCTTTGGAATTAAGAGTCACCAGGGAATTGGCTTAAAAAAACCTTGAGTGACATACACGCACGCTGGAGTTACTTCTTCTTCTTCTTCTTCTTTGGCTCAACAACCGATGTCGGTCAAGGCCTGCCTGTACCCACTTGTGGGCTTGGTTTTCAGTGACTAATTGATTCCCCCCATAGCAGGATAGTCAGTCCTACGTATGGCGGCGCGGTCTATTTGGGGATTGAACCCATGACGGGCATGTTGTTAAGTCGTACGAGTTGACGACTGTACTATGAGACCGGCTCGCTGGAGTTACTACATAGTATATATTCAAAATTTATTTGCGTAGCTCCGTAACCAGGCAAAATATCCAAAATGAAAAATATGCAAAAAGGCTAATAAATTCACCATATGAGCAGCGTTCTTTTGTAGCCATATGTAAAGTAATTATTACATAACGCTGATAATATCTAAACATTTTCGTTGGAATTAAGTTGATTTAGTATGGTCAGTTAAGTGTTTTAATAGCATATTAGCTCGTTATTACGTAATTTTATTAAATACCCTACTCATCTATAATACCAAGGACACTGCGTGCTATGTACCTCTCACAGTCTTGTAAGATATAAATTGACTTTCATTATCTACATTATCCACTTTAAGTTGGCCTAGAAAAAAGGGCCTAAGTTATAATACTCGTATTATGGTACCATCGTCAAGGATAACCATAGTCCCTGGAAGATAATTATCGCATTATTATGCCTATCGTCGTTTGAACCAAATCAAACAAGCGTTTCATATCCTAAAAATAACCATTTTCTATATTTTCTGTACCAGTAATTGAATTCCTCTTAAGTGAGGTTTATACCCCTTTAATGTGAGTTATTATTGCAATTTGTTAGGTCTTACGCTCACCATACCAAATCACAAGTGTTACCTCTCCTCTGACATGATAATTGTATCAGCAAAGAATTCATCACAGCGAATATTTAAAGTGCTTCAGTCCGAACGTGTGTCTCAGTGACGCTTCAACATGAAGGTGGTTGTTTGTGCCCTGTTCCTGCTAGGACTTTTAACTCCAACTCGATGTTCCTCACGAACTCAACTGATCAAAGAGTTTCTGGAGCAGCGTTCCATTACCAGCTTGCTGTTACTCCACTGTGTCCAGGAGCTGGTTGATCAGGATGTGATCCGCATCGCCTCAGCCCTTCGCCAGTCATTCCATGGCAGCGTGTACTACCTCGACGTGACCGGCGCCCACTTTCGACGGCACTTTCAATGGCACATGTTTTACGAGCGCTACAAAACGGCCATCACTCTCAACCTGGAGTGCTCCGGAATGGAGTCGGTGTTGAGTCACCTGTCCGATAATGCCTACTTCAATGATACCTTTCATTGGCTTATGTTTGGTGGACGCAACTTTGAGCAGGTGACCTGTTTGCTGTCGGCTCAGAACATTAACTACGATGCCTCCATCATGCTTGTGTTCGATCGTGGCGATCGTGCAGATGTTCCCAGGATTTTCGAAGTGTATGATGTACGGGGGACCGTTAAGCGCCGTGGGGGCCGGGTTAGTTTCGATCTGTTGGGAACAGTTTCTTCGTTGAACCAGCTGCCCAAAAGACGGGCTCGCAGCCAGGACCTGGAGGGCATTGAGCTGTGGACAGCGCTGACGGTACTATGGAGTCCTCTTCGATGGAATTGGGTTGGAGGATCTAACTGCTGTTTGTTCCTTTTTTGTAGACCATTTCCAAACACCAGCCACGACCATTAATCGAGTATCTCAACACTGTAAAGAGACAGACATCGTACACCGCAACCATACACAGCTATCAGCTGGTGAAGTTGCTTGAGATGAAGCTGAATTTCAAGTAGCTCACTTCACTTCCTAGAGTTGGAAGAATACATTGTCCTAATAGAATTATCTGTTCATGGTCCATCTCTCTCAAACAGGCTCATAGTGATATTAACCGAAGATTGGCGGTTTGATCTGATCGGCAAAAACTCGTCACGAGGTGTAGTGGGCCAGATACAAACCAAACAGGTCGATTTTGCGACCACTCCCTTCGCAATCACGCCGGAGCGTATCGCGATCTTCGAATACACCATCGAAATAGCGCACGGAACGTACGAGTCTTACGGGGCACTACACTGTGCACTGTTATCTCCATCTCTCACTCTCTCTGTCTTTCCCGCAGCTTCTACACCGTGTTCCGGCATCCGAAAAGTTTGAACAATAGCAACATCTTCATGCTTCCGTTCACAAATATTGTTTGGCTTGCTATTAGCCTGATCTTTGGCGCGGTAGCACTACTGATCGCGCTGCTGATCGTCTGCATTCACCGGACAGGTCGCAGTAGATCAACTCTCGACTGGCTGGTGGAACAGTCGCTGCTCGGTACGCTGGGGATGGTGTGCCAGCAGGGCATCCACCATCGCATCATTAGGTGGAGCTCGAACCGAGTGCTGGTACTGGTCGCGATGTGCTCCTCGATGATCCTGTTCCAGTTTTACTGCTCCTTCATCGTGGGCTATCAGCTGATCACACCGCCAAAGACGATCAACACGCTGGAGAAGCTGGTGGACAGCGAGATACAGATGACGGTCGAGAATCTGAGCTACCAGCATGACTTTTTTCGCGTAACGCCTTGAGGGAGCGGGAGTGTGAAGGGTTGTTATTGTTTATACGACTGTTTGCCTACCTTTTTTTGCAGCGTACCAACAATCCGACCGCCTTGAAGCTGTACGAAACGAAGATTCTGCCCAACAGGTATGGAGGATTCGTGAACCTTTCGTTCGGTATGCAGCTGGTCCGGCAGGGCGGGTATGCGTTTCACTGTGAAACTTCGTACGGCAATGCACTCATCATAGGTGCGTGTCCGGACCTTAGGAGATCCGTCCACCTACAGAGCTTGACTTACCTTATACGGCCCAAAACGCCTTTACAGAAACGTTCACCGAGCGGGAAATCTGTGAGCTGCAGCAGGTCCAGCTCTATCCCCAGCGTCCCGTCCATCTGCCCTTGATCAAGGGCAGCCCGTTGCGGGAACTGTTCAAGGTGAACCTGCAGCTGATCAAGGAAAGCGGCCTGCTGGCGTACCATCACGCTCGATACTACACGCCCCGGCCCAAGTGCAACAAACAGAGCAGTACGCACACCGAGCAGATCCATCTGGCGGATGTGAGGTTCGCGTTTGTACTGCTGGCCGCTGGTATGGCCGCCAGCGCAGCATTACTCGGGTCGGAGCTTGTATTCTTGCACCTACGTACCTGGTGGCACGAGCAGCAGATACGAGCCATTCCGGCGGGGTTCCGTTGGCTTAATTAAACAGGCACAATGACGATGTGCGAAGAGGGTCGACTTCCAGGTACCCCTTCGATATGGGATGTTTGGCTCAACATGCAACTATCCACCCATCTCAAAACGGAAAGAAACTGGCATACATTCCAGCACCATATTTAACAAACTCCTGCGGGTAATCACAACACTATGAACTCGTCAGCACATGTGTTATCCTTAGAAACTACCGCACCACACTTTATCAAAACCACTTAATCGTTGACTACCCCGAACAAGCCCGTTGGAACACGTTGCATGTTAAACGCAAATACACGTGAACTAGTCTTCAAAGCTGCCGCTTATTTCGCACTTTTCCCCGGAGAAAAAAAGGTAAAACTTTCTCAAAATTTATTTCCTACAACACTTGCTGTACTTAGCCCGGCTGCAACGACGGATCGGTGGTAACTGCCACATTCTACCTTTACTGTTTGATGGTAATCGTGCCGAGGGATTGGTTTCGTTTATCGTCACACGGTGTAAAGGCTGGAACGTTTGGAAAACGTTACATCCGTTGCCACGCGGGAAATGTTGCACGAAGGACGACGTACCTTGGAGGAGCTTCACTAACTTGACGCGTCGAGGCTTGGTTGTGTGCATCTGGGCGGTCGCCGCTCGGGCCCCTTCCCAGGAAGGTTCATGCATTTCCACCGTTGCTACTGTACTAGAAATGTGTGATCAGATCCGGATCCGCTCGGATGGCCCGGGTCTATAAAATGAGCGAGTGAAACATGGATCAGTTTTTGAAAGATCCGGTTCACCGCTTTGCTGAGGGAATTTGAGGCAAATAATCGAATGACCAAGTGAGCAAGAATCATTTTTCCCTCTTTCTAATTGCCCAATCAACTTGAATCAACATCAGCCCAACACCATCGACACGTTCCTCAGGACGGCCCCTGCCAAGCCGAGAACGTTTGATGCTACTACTCGGAGCTACTCCAAACCCAGGACAACAGGACCTACAGGTTCTTTACACGGTATCGGGTATCTTGGTTCGGTATCTTTTGGATACCGGTATGAGATCAGGATAAATTCCAGCATCTGTATGGATTTAGGATCTTTTCGATTCTGTTCATCCGTTCCAAAACCAATTCTCAGACCTGTATGAGGTTCATATTAGGTCCTGGAGCGGTATGGTTTGTTTAAAAGTTTCAGAGTATGAAATGAGTTTGAGATCAGTTCCAGGACCTGTTCTAAATCAGTTTCTGTTGATATACTCTTTAGAATTAAAAGCCTCGAAGAAATTGCCTTTAAAAAACCTTGAGTGACACGCACGCTGGAATTATTATGCATCATGATGCGTAGCTCTGTAACCGGGTCAAATAAACGAATTCTATGAAAAGCATGCAAAAAGTATTACAAATTCAACATATTAGCAGTGTTCTGTTATATCCATGTGTAAAGTAAATATTACATAAGGTTAGTTATGCATTAGCATTTTCGTTGGAATTAAGTTCATTTTAACTATTTTAATAGCATATAAGCTCATTTCTACGTAATTCAATTAAATACCCTACTCATCTATAATACCAAGGACACCGCGTGCTATTTACCTCGCACAGTCTTGTAAGATATAAATTGACCTTCATTATCTACATTATCCACTTTAAGTTGACATATAAAAAAGGGCCTCAGTTACAATACGCGAATTGTGGTACCATCGTCAAGGATAACCATAGTCCCTGGAAGATAATTATCGCATTATTATGCCCATCGTCGTTTGAACCAAATTAAACAAGCGTTTCATATCCTAAAAATAACCTTTTGATACAATGTTGCTATCAGTAATTGAATTCCTCTTAAGTGGGGATTATTCCTCTTTAATGTGAATTATTATTGCAATTTGTTAGTTCTTGCGCTCACCATACCAAAGCACATGTGTTACCTCTCCTCTGACATGATAATTGTATCAGCAAAGGATTCATCACAGCGAATATTTAAAGTGCTTCAGTCCGAACGTGTGTCTCAGTGACGCTTCAACATGAAGGTGGTTGTGTGTGCCCTGTTCCTGCTAGGACTTTTAACTCCAACTCGATGTTCGTCCCGAACTCAACTGATCGAAGAGTTTCTGGAGAAGCGTTCCATTACCAGCCTGATGTTACTCCACTGTGTCCAGGAGCCGGTTGATCAGGATGTGATCCGCATCGCATCAGCCCTTCGCCAGTCATTCCATGGCAGCGTGTACTACCTCGACGTGACCGGCGCCCACTTTCGACGGCATTTCCAATGGCACATGTTTTATGAGCGCTACAAAACGGCCATCACTCTCAACCTGGAGTGCTCCGGAATGGAGTCGGTGTTGAGTCACCTGTCCGATAATGCCTACTTCAATGATACCTTTCATTGGCTTATGTTTGGTGGACGCAACTTTGAGCAGGTGACCTGTTTGCTGTCGGCTCAGAACATTAACTACGATGCCTCCATCATGCTAGTGTTCGATCGTGGCGATCGTGCAGATGTTCCCAGGATTTTCGAAGTGTATGATGTACGGGGGACCGTTAAGCGCCGTGGGGGTCGAGTTAGTTTCGAGCTGTTGGGAACAGTTTCTTCGTTGAACCAGCTGCCCAAAAGTCGGGCTCGCAGCCACGACCTGGAGGGCATTGAGCTGTGGACAGCGCTAGCGGTGAGATGGAGTGTTCTTGGTTGGAAATTGTTTGGAGGATCTAAATGCTGCTTCCTCCTCTTTGTAGACCATTGACAAACTACAGTCGCAATCATTCATCGAGTACCTCAACCCTGTAAAGAGACAGACATCGTACACCGCAACCATACACAGCTATCAGCTGGTGAAGTTGCTTGAGATGAAGCTGAATTTCAAGTAGCTCACCTCACTTCCTGAAAGGCATACATTTGTCCTAATAGAAATATTTGTTCATGGTCCATCTCTCTCCAACAGGCTCATAGTGATATTAACCGAAGATTGGCGATTTGATCTGATCGGCAAAAACTCATCACGAGGTGTAGTGGGCCAGCTACAATCCAAACAGGTCGATTTTGTGACCACTCCCTTTGGACTCACGACGGAGCGTATTGCAATCTTCGAAACAACCATCGAAATAGCGCACGGAACGTACGAGTCTTATGGGGACACTACACTGCACACTGTTATCTCCATCTCTCACTCTCTCTTTCTGTCTTTCCCGCAGCTTCTACACCGTGTTCCGGCATCCGAAAAGTTTGAACAATAGCAACATCTTCATGCTTCCGTTCACGAATATTGTTTGGCTTGCTATTAGCCTGATCTTTGGCGCGGTAGCACTACTGATCGCGCTGCTGATCGTCTGCATTCACCGGACAGGTCGCAGTAGATCAACTCTCGACTGGCTGGTGGAACAGTCGCTGCTCGGTACGCTGGGGATGGTGTGCCAGCAGGGCATCCACCATCGCATCATTTGGTGGAGCTCGAACCAAGTGCTGGTACTGGTCGCGATGTGCTCCTCGATGATCCTGTTCCAGTTTTACTGCTCCTTCATCGTGGGCTATCAGCTGATCACACCGCCAAAGACGATCAACACGCTGCAGAAGCTGGTGGACAGCGAGATAAAGATGACGGTCGAGAATCTGAGCTACCACCGTGACTTTTTTCTCGTAACGCTGAGGGGAGCGAGAGTGTGAAGGGTTGTTTTCTTATACGACTGTTTGCCTGCCTTTTTTGCAGCGTACCAACAATCCGGCCGCTTTGAAGCTGTACGAAACGAAGGTTCTGCCCAACAGGTATGGAGGATTCGTGAACCTGTCGTTCGGTATGCAGCTGGTCCGGCAGGGCGGGTATGCGTTTCACTGTGAAACTTCGTACGGCAATGCACTCATCATAGGTGCGTGTCCGGACCTTAGGGGATCCGTCCACCTACAGAGCTTGACTAACCTTATACGGCCCAAAACGCCTTTACAGAAACGTTCACCGAACGGGAAATCTGTGATCTGCAGCAGGTCCAGCTCTATCCCCAGCGTCCCGTCCATCTGCCCCTGATCAAGGGCAGCCCGTTGCGGGAGCTGTTCAAGATTAACCTGCAGCTGATCAAGGAAAGCGGCCTGCTGGCGTACCATCACGCGCGATACTATACGCCCCGGCCCAAGTGCAACAAACAGAGCAGTACGCACACCGAGCAGATCCATCTGGCGGATGTGAGGTTCGCGTTTGTACTGCTGGCCGCTGGTATGGCCGCCAGCGCAGCATTACTCGCATCGGAGCTTTTGTTCTTGCGCCTTCGTACCTGGTGGCACGAGCGGCAGATACGAGCCATTCCGGCGGGGTTCCGTTGGCTTAATTAAACAGGCACAATGACGATGGGCGTAGAGGGGCGGCTTCCAGGTGCCCCTTCGATATGGGATGTTTGGCTCAACATGCAACTATCCACCCATCTCAAAACGGAAAGAAACTGGCATACATTCCAGCACCATATTTAACAAACTCCTGCGGGTAATCACAACACTATGAACTCGTCAGCACATGTGTTATCCTTAGAAACTACCGCACACAGCACTACTTCTTTATCAAAACCACTTAATCGTTGACTACCCCGAACAAGCCCGTTGGGCTACAAACAACACGTTGCATGTTAAACGCAAATACACGAGAACTAGTCTTCAACGCTGCCGTTTATTTCGCTACTTCCTCCGAGAAAAAGAAGGTGAAACTTTCTCAAAATTGATTTCCAACCAACACTTGCTCTACTCAGCCCGGCTGCAGCGACGGATCGGTGGTAACTGCCACATTCTACCTTTACTGTTTGATGGTAATCGTGCCGAGGCATCGGTTCGTTTATCAGCCACACGGTGTAAAGGTGCCGTTTGAAAACCGTTGCATCCGTTGCCACGCGGGAAATTTTGCACGAAGGACGACGTACCTTGGTGGAGCCTCATTAGCTTTGACGCGTCGAGGCTTGGTTGTGTGCATCTGGGCGGTCGCCGCTCGGGCCCCCCCAGAAAGGTTCATGCATTTCCACCGTTACTGCCCGTTCACACCGTGACATCACGCACCCTCGCTCTCTTTCTCCTCTTCGATAGGCGCAATAGAATATTGCACATTATGTTTGATAGACAGGCGAACGCAAACGAGGGGATTCCCGTAACCCATAACGTCCCCAAGTGGGCCTGGTTCACCACACCCAAGCCCACCCAAGTGTGGTTCCAAGCATAGAAACTCGCACGAGACCACGTGGCCAATGTACGCAGCCATTACCACCCCAATGATGGTGGTAATGGTGGTGTGTGCATGCATTATGGGCCTGCCACACTTCACACACACTGAGTGTGGCTGAGTCGCGTTTTGCACCCAACGTATGAGCTCCATCTCCCTGTAATGGCCCCATAAAGGAGGAGTGCGTATGTGCGGGTGTGTGTGTGTGCTGTGCGGCACACCTTTTGCACCAACATCTCCATCATTCCCATCTGTGGGGCTCCACACGGGTTAGAAGAGAAGGTCCTGCCTTCTTCAACTTCACCAAGAAAAATGGGGGCTTTGGCCGTTGGGGGTGGGGGTGTGCGGCTTTGAGATACCCCCGGGCTCGGCAAGACACATACACACACACGGTCGGTCGTCTTTGGTGTGATTTCGATCTGTTGGAGGGCTTCAGTAAGTTGCACCCATTCGATCCCGACGGACCTCCGGTGCAAACATTGGAGAGTGAAGGATCGTCGTCTCGCGAACAGGGGAATAGTTGTTTTTATCGACGTTGTTTTTGGGTGGCTCCACGGACAGGCACACCAGCCCACCCCTCCCAGCATGAATCCGGATGCGTGTGATCCGCTCGCCCATACGAGCATGTATCAGCGGGCGGAAGAAGGTGTTTGCCACTGCGCTAAAATCGAAAAGTTCTAAATGTAGTGTTTTCCCTTCGCTGGCAAACGCTCTAATACGTTTTGTGTTTGTGGTCTGTTTTTCATCCTTTTTCAGACAGTGACGACAGCGACGGTGAGGGAGGACTTGGAAATGTGAGCCGTGTAATCGTTCGACCTCCAGGTAAGTGGTGCAATGCTGTAGTAGTAGTAGTGGTAGCAGCAGCACTCACTCGAAGGAAACGCTTTGCACTCAGGCTGCAGTGAATTACTAATTACTATAACACCTTCATCTCTTTGCACCATCATTTTTCGGATTGGAATTAGCTGACCGTACTTCGGAGAAAAGAAAGTGCCACCGAAATTAACCATCTAGAAAATGTATTTTTCCATTAAGATTTTATTACGAATTACTGTGAAAATAGGGGGGCCTCAATTATATACGGTTGACGAACTGCTAATAATTGTGTGTTATAATTAAGCCATCGATTGCCGGTACTATTTACTGGACACGCATGGTTACGGTTAATTTGCTTCGGAAACGCATCTCGCCATCCCAGGCAACGACAAATCAAAAGCTTGCTTGCTCTGTCAGGTTTAGTGGTCTGTTGGACACAGCAAGAAAGGATGACTGTGCTCCCAGGGATGAAATACCGGGGTTTCCGAGAATGTAGAGTAAAAGTGTTTGTGTTGTAAGATGAAGAGAAATGCAGAATATGTCTAGATAATTGTTGTATTCTTTTTTTTTTTTGCTGTTTGCATTAATATTATCGATAATCGTATGTTATTGTAATTTGCAACATCGAACGTTGACCTATTTATTTTTCCAAATACTTATGAATGTACGGTTCAATCAATCCAATCAATCAATTGGCGACAGACGGAGCCTGTGCGCCACATATACGTGCAATCGCATCACCTACCCATCGCAACTCTTTCGTTTGCTGCCCATTTCAAGCTGATTTGGGAGATCGAATCATGTTGGAAAATATGCAGCGCCAAATCGATCTAACGATCGTTTTTCGTTTTGCTGATTTCATTTTTTTTCATGTTTTATTTTTCAATGTTATGTGTTTTTATCAAAGTTCTGGTTCATCAAAGTTTGTGTTCAATGTTTATCAAAGTTCTGCTTTGCTCTCCTCCTTCTCCCTCTCCTCCATCGCGCATTGTACGCATATGGTAGTTGCATCATTTTGTTTAAAATTATAATATAGTGTTTTAAGAAAATTTTATTACTAATCCAATATGCTTCTTAAGCACGTTCGCCGCGGATGCGGCGTGCCAGCTGAATGTCCTTCGGCATAATGGTGACACGCTTGGCGTGGATCGCGCACAAGTTGGTGTCCTCGAACAGACCGACCAAGTAAGCTTCGCTGGCCTCCTGCGGGTGGTGTGTGTTGTTGTTGGTTGGGAAAAATGAGTATTAAAGAAAGGTATTACACTACGGAGGGAAGAGTTCCCCCCCCCCCCCCCCCGGCTGGCAAAAGAAACGTTTCCTACCTGAAGGGCGCCGATGGCGGCCGACTGGAAGCGCAGATCGGTCTTGAAATCTTGCGCAATCTCACGCACCAGCCGCTGGAACGGCAGCTTGCGGATCAGCAGCTCCGTCGACTTCTGGTACCGACGGATTTCACGCAGCGCGACCGTACCGGGACGGTAGCGATGCGGCTTCTTCACGCCACCGGTGGACGGGGCGCTCTTACGGGCGGCCTTGGTGGCCAGCTGCTTGCGCGGAGCCTTTCCTCCGGTCGACTTACGGGCGGTCTGCTTGGTACGTGCCATCTACACCGTATTATTTACCGGGGGGATTCGATGAAAAGGAAAAAAGAAAAGTTTCATTAGAACAAAACACCAAAATGCAGTAGTAGAAACGGTGTGGTGGTGGATACAACCTAATCGCTCTCCTTTTCTCTCTCAAACACGCGCTGAAATTCTCTCTCCCTCTCTCGCTTGGCATGAAAAAGAAGGTGGAAAACCGGTTTCTGCTTCTTCGAAAGTCAGCCAGCCGCTGCTTGTGAAACGGGGCGACATGCGCACTGACGCTCCCCGCCAAAAAGCTCGAGAAAATCAATAACCCAAGCCAACCAAACACATACTTTTCCTCCTTAAACCACAAGCGGTGGAATTAATTCCAGCCCTATTCTTGCACGGTGAAGAAAACCCCTAAATCCAAGATGTCGGCTGCCCTTTATCCCAGCAGGCCATAACATTCAATCAAAACAAAAACATAATTCCAATAAAACGCGGTGGTGTGCAGAAATTAACAATAGAAAATGGGAAAATGTCCTAAATGATATTAACACGCAAAAGTGCAAAAATCGATGTTTTCAATTCGCTTTTAATCTGATAAACTAAACAAAACAAACATAAAAATTTAATAATGTTGTTTCAAAAAAAATATCAAAACAATGCGAAAAGATAGCAAATTTATTAAACAATCATTCTTTGACAATCAAATTCTGCACGTTGCGTGTGTTGTTTAAATTTCATTTCATCAAACTTCACACGCACACACACACACTCGAACATTCTCTCAAAACAACGATTGCGCACAATACCTTGAACCGTTTTTTTCCGTCAAGCAAATGCAGTTAAAATGACGCAAAATTCAATCACACGAAACACAACATAATTTTGTGCTTCAAATTGTGAGAAAAAACTCAACTCCACTTGGTGGGTTGGGGGGGAGTTCGACAAAGCAGTCCACAGTTGAAACGCATCAGCACCAGCGCCTCCTCAACCCCCTCCCCCTACACAAACTACTTCCAGCTTAGTATCGCTGCTCACACAACAAAATGGCGTCGCTGGCGGTGGAACATCGCGCGCGCGATCGAGGCACATTCAAAAATTGCTGCCCAACATCATGTTCATTCATCGCCCCACCGTGTCAATGTTCAAGCGCGCGAGCCTTCACAACACATTGCGAAGCATATTACCAGCACACACACACACACACCTCGCTAGTGTCCCTTCTGCAGTCACATACACACACACACACACACACACCAATGAAAGGGTGAACAATTGCCAATAGAGTTTTCACTTTTCGCTTCACTCGGGGACACACGAAGCGCGTTCTTTTCTTCCCGGGAATAACGCGCCTTTGGTTGACCCTTGTGGAGCGCTAGCGCTACCGCTCGGAGGGGGCAAGCGGACGGGCCCACCACTACCCATCGAGAGTGAGTGGGATGGGGGGAACACTGCTTACCTCTCTCTTGCTCTAGCTGCTTTGTTTAACGCACAACAATCGTAGTTCACACGGGCAAAAGTAGCTTCCGCTCGTCAAGAAGATCCAAGAAGTAATGACGTCTCTGTGTGTGGTGTGGCTTTTCCCGACCTGCAAGTGCGCACACCAACACACCAACGTGCGGGGTGGGTAGATGGTGCTGTTTCGCTTGCGCGCACGCGGCACTGCCGGCGAGTGGGAGCGCTATCGTGCTCGCTCGCACTCTCCCGCGCTAAAACACGCATGCGTTTAGTAGGTGCTGCTGTGTTCTCAGCCCGTGTGTCTTTGCTTAGTTTTCGGCGTGTTTTTGAAATTCAAAAAAAAAAACAGGAAAATGTTAAAATTTCTATTTCAAACGATGTAAAATATAATGCAACTTCCCTCCTTTTGCCCTCTTTTTCTCTCTTCGCCCCCAAACCAGGACACAGTGGCAAAGCGAAACGGGGCCACCTGTGCTTCGATGCGGCGTTCGAAACGGGCAACCTCGGGCGGGTCGACCTAGTAGGCGAGTTCGAGTACGATCTGTTCCTTCGGCCGGACACGTGCAATCCGCGGTACCGCTTCTGGTTCAACTTCACCGTGGACAACGTGAAGCAGGACCAGCGCGTCATCTTCAACATCGTCAACATGAACAAGAGCCGCAACCTGTTCAAGGACGGCATGACGCCGCTGGTAAAGTCGACCAGCCGGCCCAAGTGGCAGCGGCTGCCCCGGTGTGAGGTATTCTACTACAAGTCGCCCGTGCACCAGAACCACTACGTGCTGAGCTTCGCGTTCGGGTTCGACAAGGAGGACGAGGTGTACCAGTTCGCGCTTACCTTTCCCTACTCCTACTCCAAGATGCAGGCGTACCTGAACGCGGTCGAGCTGAAGTTTCCGGAAGCGTTCGAGCGGTCCTCGCTCGGCATGAGCATCGTAAGTGTGGTTTGGGACTTTGTTTGGGGAACATTTCTACTTAAACAGGGCGTTCGTGTGTTGTTTCTAGCAAAATCGCAAACTCGAGCTGATCACGTTCGACGACGTGAAGAAACCGGACAAGATGGACCCGAAGAACGTGATCCACATGGTCGTCATACTGGCGCGCATACATCCGGGCGAGTCGCCCGCCTCGTACGTGGTGCAGGGGCTGATCGAGTTTCTGGCCGCCGCCAACCAGCCCATCTCGAAGGCGCTGCGCGAGCACGTGGTGTTCAAGATCGTGCCGATGCTCAACCCGGACGGCGTGTTCCTCGGCAACAACCGGTGCAACGTGATCGGGCACGATCTGAACCGCTCGTGGAACCGGCTGTCCCAGTACACGCACCCAACCCTATCGGCTGTGATGAAGATGTTGAAGGAGTACGACAATTCCAGTGTAAGTCCGATGGGGGGGGGGGGGGGGGGGGGAGGTTAGGACGAGGGGGTCGGGCAGACCAGTGGGTTTAATATTGTCGCGTTTCCCCTTTCGGGCAGTGCTATCAGGTGGACTTTGTGATCGATCTGCACGCCCACTCCAGCCTGACCGGGACGTTCATCTACGGCAGCACGTACGACAACGTGTACCGGTACGAGCGGCATCTCGTCTTCCCGAAGCTGTTTGCGACCAAGTGCGAGGACTTCTGCCAGGAGCACATGATGTTCAACGCGGACGACCGGAAGTCGGGCACGGCGCGGCGCTACTTTGTCGAGGCGCTCAGCGACAACGTCAACACGTACACGCTGGAGGTGTCGATGTGCGGCTACTTCCTGAACGGGACCAACATTCTCACCCAGTACACGGAGGATGGGTGTAGGTGTCGCGAGCAACACACTTTTTTCTTTTACTGACGCGCTGATAATCCATTCCGTCTTTTCTGCTTTCAGACATGCGAATCGGAAGAAACCTCGCCCGCACGTTTCTGGAGTATTACCGGTTTACCAACATTCTGCCCATCCCGCCCGTCGACGAGCTGCGGCCGCGCAAGGGCCGTCCACGGACGCACCGCCCGCGGGCACGGTCGAAAACGCGCAGCGAGGTGCGGGTGCGCCCCAAGACGACCCGCGCGTACGCACCGATCAGCTACACGGACCTGTCCATCTGCTACGACAGTGCCACCTCGGAGGATGGGTCGCCGGTGCGGTACATGTACGGCCATCCGGGGCACGGCGGCGGTGGTGGTGGACTGCGGATGCGGCCCCACATCCACCAGGACCAGTTTTCGCTGTCCAACATACAGGCGGCCCGGTTCAGCAATCTCGACTTTTCCAGCGACTTTCGGCTGAAGGTGGGCAGCAGGGGCAAGGGCCAGGCGGGGTCGACCGCGGCAGAATCGAAGATGCCACCGATCGAGATGCTGAGCGTGCCGCCGAAACCGCACCTCACGATCATCGACTTTAACCAGCTGACGCGCGGCGGCCTGGAGGAGGCCACGGCCGGCAAGACGCTCGAGCGGGAGAAGGAAAAGATCCGCCGGCACACGGTCAAATCGTCCTCGCGCAAGGCCTAGACCTCGGTGCTAAAACGTGTAGCAATTTTCTATTTCCAACTTCTCCACGGTAGACTTAATAAAGCTAGTGAACGATTCGGTACCGCAGAGTAGCACCAGCAGCGAAGGTTTGCCATCGGCTAGGGGTCGCTGGAGCAATCGTTCGATTTCCGCCGCTGCTAGCCGCCGGTCGTGGATGGGTTCGTTGTAGCGCAGGCGGGCGGCGAGACAATTGCATCGCTCCACCCCGGCCGCAGCACACGCGCAGGTACGCCGGGACAGGTAGATGGCGTACGCGAAGTTCCAGTAGCCGGCCAGTGAGCGCAGTTCGTCCCGGAGCAGCACACCGGCAAGGTTGCGAAAGCATGCGCAAAGCGTCAGCCGGGTCTCGTCCCCTTCGTCGTCGAGAATCGATCGCAGTGTGCTGTACACCGGCGCTATGGCAACGCCCTGCACGAAAGCGACCACATGGCGGTACCGATTGCGCGTCCACAGGAAATCTCCATACACACCCTTCCACTCGGTGCGCGATCCGGCCGACAGCGTTACGAGGTGGTTCGTCATTTGACCGCCCGGTTCCAGCTTTATCAGCACATCGAATGTGCCGTGCTCCTGGTCGAACGCAATCGGTGTGTAGGGCCGGCTGAGGTACAGGTCGTCTTCACTTTTGTCGTGCTTTTCAAGCGTTTTTTGTTTTGCATGCTCCTCTCCTCCGGGCTGGACGGGATTCGCTTCCCACCAACGTAGCAAGGGGTTATCTTCCGCACTCCTGTCCGGTTTCCGGTCGGGCTGGTGGAGGGCGGATCGAAGCGCTCGCAGCATTAGATGACATCCGGGAGGTACGATCAGCTGCTCGCGCTCGTCACCGATGGCCGGAACGTAGCAAAAGCGAAACCGGAACACATTGTCCGCTGCCGGGGTAACGCACTCGCACCGGAATTGTTTGTACGTTCGATCGAACACGTTGACCACATCGGGTGGGAGCGTGTGTTTGGATGGTTTCACGTCCAGCACACAGTTGGTACAGCCGGAGCCACAGCAGGTCGGATCTTCTTGGCTCATTTCGCACTGTCGGTCCGAAAGGATTGCAAAAAACTTTGTTCCATTTGACAGAAGACGGCTCTGTTTACACGAAAACACACACACTTCAACAATGTGTGTGCTGACGCAACTCGACCACTCTACCAACACCCAAGGAGCTGGAAACGAACAACCTTTCCATTAAATAGAAACAATGATTGACCGGAGTTTTATTAATTAATAACATAGTTTAAGTATGTACGCAGTTGTACGTATCACAAGTATTGCTTCCCGCTGCCCACTACACGCCCACCTTCCCCAGCGCCGAGTCCGTCTTCGGATCGGCGGTCACGTTCTGCACCGCCACGATCGTCTCGTTTATCGTCGTCTGCAGCGAGCGCATGTTCCGTATCTGCAGCAACCGCAGTATCTGGGCGGCCTTTTCCACCTCCCGTTCGGTGGGCGCGGGCGTCGGCGGTTTGCCAGCCGGCGTTCCATTACTGCCGACGGCGGCGGCCCCAACCCCAACGTACGGTTGCCCGGTGATGAGCGGCTCCTTCAGCGCTTCCCGGTTCAGACAGTCGTGAATGACGCGGCCGGCCGCCCGCAGCGACACCAGATGGTCCGGATGGTAGGCTATGCCGAGCCGGTCGGCCAGTTTGCGCGCACCCTCCTCGAACTGGGCGTTGGTGAAGTCGAGACTGTCGAACGGGTTGGTCGACTTCACCTCCGGCGCGGTCGCTTTCTTCTGCTCGGCCTCCGCCTTGCGCGCCCCGCTCAGCGGCCGGTACGTGTCCACGTTGTCCGAGTACTCGAGCCGGACGGCGTGCAGCAGCAGCCAGGTCAGCTGCTCCTGGCGCGTGGCCAGCTCGTACGGCAGACCGACATCGGTCTTGTACTTGTCGTACGCCGCGTCCCACACGTCAACCGAGCCGAGCTGCTTCAGCTGCTCCCGGTTTTCGATCGTGTAGTGGCGTATCTTCTGGTCCTCCAGCCATGAGATCAGCGAGCGAAATTCCTTCGGATCTGCAAAGAAGCAATGGAAGGAAGTTTTCCGGAGGAACGGAGCGGTTAACGGGCATATCGATGTGTGTGTGTGTGGGGTTGTGGAGGCCAAGCAACGCGTTTCACCTACCATCGATATTGACGGGCTGGGTGCCGGTGTACTGCAGGGCAGCTAGATACCGTTCAAACATTTTCATTCGCCACGAACAATTGCGAAACAAATAAAACACCGTTGAAGGGAGTTGCTGAGTGTGTCTTTCTTCGCCGCGGGCCTTGTTTTGTATTGTCTGCGATACGTCAAATGGGTGAATGACAGTTGGGGGTTGCGTTTAGAAGAGGGAGTTCAAGGGCGCACCTTCTTGCCAAGATGAATAGAGAAGAACAATGCCACAGTTGAAAAAGCAAAACAAGAGAAAATTGATCAAAATCAAATCGAATAATCGTTTTTTGATGTGCCAATTCGATAATTGTTTCTAAAAAACGAGTTGGCTTATGATGAGGACAATTTATCATCCTAAAAAGAAACAATAGCGAAGCGGCACTTGACAGAACGTGACTTGTGGCTCGGTGACAACACGAAGGAAAACAAACTCCTGCAGAGCAACATCTTCTAAAACCGGCCGACGACCATCTCGCAGAAGAACTAAAAATGACCGATTCCGTTGTTTCCAACCGACACAAGGACTGTTTACCCTGTCGCCTAGTTAGCGGGTTCGGTGTAATCGGCATGGGCGTCTACATAGCAGTGCAGGCACAGAAAAGAACGAAACCTCTTGGCCGCTTCACAATGCTGGGCATTGCCGCCGGTACGTATACTGAACGCTAACGCGTACGCTTTCCAGCAACGATTATAATAAACGAACTTTTCTTTCCTTTCAGTCGCCGGCAGTATAGGCATTGCACGCCTAGCCGATGTGTACCCTTTTGGCGAAAGAGTGCAAAAATAGCTTTTTCAGTTTAAGTTGAGTTGAGTTTAGTATTAAAATAAAGGATCCTCCTTCCACCCCGAGCCCCGTTGTGTCACAATAAAAAAAAAATAGAGGAAATTGCCTACCACTTACTTCATCCCCACCTTCCCCAGCTTCGTGTCGGTGCGCGGATCGGCCGTCACATTCTGCACCGCCACGATCGTTTCGTTGATCGTTGTCTGCAGCGTGCGAATGTTTTGAATCTGCAGCAGGCGCATTATCCTTGCGCACTGCTCCAGCTCCTCGTCGGCTTCTAGGCCCATCCCGCTGCCCTGCTCGATCGGGAACGGCTGCCCGGTGATGGGACGCTCCTTCAGCGCTTCCCTGTTGTACGCACCGCTGATAACTTTGGCGGCCGCACGCAGCGACACGAGATGATCCGGATGGTAGGCGATTCCCAGCCGCTCGGCCAGCTTCCACGAGCCCTCCTCAAAGTCCGCGCTGGTAAAGTCAAAGCTGTCGAACGGGTTCGCCGACTGTACCTCCGGGACGGTCGTTTTCTGCGACTCTTGCTGCAGCTTGCGCGCACCGGTCAGCGCGCGGTACTGGTCCGCGTTGTCCGTGTACTCGAGCCGGATCGCGTACAGCAGCAGCCACGTTACCTGCTCCTGCTTCGACTTCAGGTGCTCCGGCACCTTGATGTCTTTCTTGTACTTTTCGTACGCCCGGTTCCACTCGTCCGGTGCGTTTACCTTCCGCAGCGGTTCCCGCTCTTCGATCGGCAGGAAGCGAATCTTCTGATCCTCCAGCCACATCATGAAGCAGCGGAAATCCTTCGGATCTGTGGGCATGTGATGGTTGTGAGAAGGGGAATGAATGTGAAAATGTCCAGGGCGAGGACTGTGGACCATCTTACCATCGATATTTAGCTGTCCTACGCGAGGATACTGAAGGGCTGTGAGATAACGTTCGAACATATCACTGGGGAGCAATTGATGTTTATCCTTTTTTCTTTTTCCTGATGGTATGGTGGAGATTGGCGTCCTTGCTTGTTTTGACAGTTCACCTTTTGTAAACAACTTTTTGTGAGCCAAGGTTTGTATATGCAAAGATTTCTGCGCAAGATAACTACATTTTCAAATTCAAATTTCATTCACAATTCTAAATGCAAAGCGCGGCATCATTTCAGTGAAATGATTTACTGAACATGATTCAAAATTAAAAGTAAAATATATGCTCTTTTGAAAGATAAGTTATGTCTAAATACGCGTCACTAACTAAATGACCGTTTATTTTGTATTTGACCGTTGCAAAAATGGTTCATTTCTAGGAACTAGCCCTAATCCTGCTTCGTTTTACTGTTTTATGGACTACGTTTCTTCTCGATGTTTTCTGCAGATTATCACAAACACTCTTAGGCAAAAAAAATATGAATGAATTCACTGGTCTTCCCCTCGGATCGAGTGGATGCATCATCCACGGCCCCTATCGCTCTCAAGTATATGGAGCAATTCTCTCTGTCCTCTGGCTAAACACCACCTCCTAACAATAAAAACTAAAAATCATCCTCACGCGGTGCAGCACCGTTGGCCAAACGGTTCCTTTCGTTTTGCAAGGGCAGCGCGCCAACGTGCACAGTTTCCGCAATACTGATAACGATGATGTGCAAACATCACGGGTAATAAACCCAATTTTCGGGCCTTATTAACATCACGCCATTGCCCCGTATTTCCCACTTAATCTGCAAAGCAAATTCCGGTTATCATCAAGCAACGAATTTCGTGAATTCACACTTTCTTCCTTCCGGCCCTAGGCTCGCAGTGTCTCGGAGTAATGCAAGGGAGGCAGTAGAGCACACACAGTCTCCAATCTGAGGCTCAATTCTGAAGTGCTGTTTAGTTGTGAACAACCATCGCCATAAAATCGATCGTTATCTCTCCAGACGCACATATTAAGCTAGCCGAGTTTGCCTTTCTCCTACAGTTGCAAAGATAACACGCTTGCAAGGCGCGCTTTAAAAACGTGTCACAGCGCGCGAATTCCTCTCAGTCAAACATTGAACACTTGCCGAGACATTGTGTACACAAAACAAACAAAAAACACATCATGGCAGACCGATTAACGGTTTCGGCTGCACTACTCTGGATCAGCTGTGCGCTTCTTGCCAGCGTCCATGGGCACGGTATGGCGCTGGACCCGATCGCACGAGGATCGCGGTGGCGCTGCAACCCATCCGCCCTGCCCAACTACACCGACAACGAGCTGTTCTGCGGTGGCTTCCAGGTGCAGTGGGGCACGCACAACGGCAAGTGCGGCGTGTGCGGGGACAACTACGGGGATGCACGGCCCCGTCTGCACGAGCTGGGCGGACCGTTCGGCCCGGGTGACATCGTGCGGCAGTACGTGCGGGGAAGCGTGATTGAGGCGCGCATTCGGCTGACGGCAAACCACCGTGGCTACTTTTACTTCGATCTGTGCAATTTGGATGTTGGTGGGGCAGAGGATGAGGCGTGCTTCAGCCAGTACCCGCTGTCGTTGGCTGATGGCAGCAGGAACTGGGTTCTGCCCTCCACGGCGGTGGGCGAGTATCGGATCAATCTGAAGCTGCCCGATTCGCTCACCTGCAGCCATTGCATCTTCCGCTGGACGTATGTCGCGGGTAAGTGTGCTTTTCCAGCAGCCATGTGCACGGAGACACAGAAATAATCGCGGTGTGTTTGTGTTGTGCTTATCACTTGCAGGTAACAACTGGGGCTACTGTGAGGATGGAAGTGGCCGGCTTGGCTGCGGACCGCAGGAAACGTTCAAGACGTGCTCGGACGTGCGGATAGTCGCTTCGAACGATATCAATCCCAGCTTTGCATACTGCACGAAAGCGGTTTAAAACGGGATCTAACGCGAGCTTAAACTCTGTATAGCAATTGTAAACAAGTATAAACGAATAAAGGAACGTAGCTGATAGTTTCACTGTGATATTATCGATTGCTCTTTTAGCTGAATTTTGAGGAAAAGGAAGTGATTTTAGCTCACGAAACTCACTCTTTATATATTCTAGGCATTTAAATACATACTTTCCAGTTCTTCCCATTGCGCGGGGAAACTTACAAATGTACGACATGTAGTGGCAACTAGTGTGTGTGTTTGTGTTGTTGTATGTTTTAGCATTAGGTAAAGGACAGGGGACAGATTGTACATTGTACGCTACAAAAATAAGAGTTGCTTCTTTTCACGAGACTAAAGAAAAGGCTTATAAAAGGATGGAATTCAAAAACACTAAATAGAAGAGGAAAAAATTGAATAGAAAGATAGCAAATTATCGATAGTGGAAACAAAAACGGTTTAAAGACGAAACGTACCTCGCAAGACACATAGAAACGTAACGTAATAGATGAAAATGAGATAAGAAGCACTCGACTCTCGGATTTTTCTCTACTTACAGTATGTTATTCTTCACCAGCTAAACAGCTCTTACCGCTCTCTATATCTCTCTTTCTCTCTCTCTCTCGCTAATGACTACATTATCGCCTGCTTTGCTATGACCAGATACACACATTCCATCATCCTAGGAGGCGCGGGGGACTCAATCTCGGCGCCTGTCCGTTTCTAGACTTGGTATTCCAATGCAACGGTTACGGTTGGCGGTTTTTCTTCAGCCCCTCGAGAAACTGGGACAGATCGTACTCCTCGTGGTACTGGCTGTCGTCCCACAGCTCCGGCAGGTTCTCTAGCACGGTCTTGATGGCCGCACCGCCGTTGCTACCGTTCGCTTCGAGCTGGGCCGCGGCATTGCTGGCG
The DNA here is from genome assembly GCF_016920715.1 of Anopheles arabiensis. NCBI lineage: Eukaryota > Metazoa > Arthropoda > Insecta > Diptera > Culicidae > Anopheles > Anopheles arabiensis. Next base: position 10,647,761 of record NC_053517.1, read on the forward strand.
GCGGCCGCCGACCGTAACGAGCCGCGCCGATCGGAGACGGCTGTGGTAGCACCACCACCACCAGCACGCTGTTGCTTACCGCTGTCATCCGCCAGCGTGAACAGATCGAGCAGCTGGTCCGTGCCCATCGTGTCCATCGAGGCGTTCTCGTCGCTCACCACCGTGTTGGCGGTCAGCAGTTTGAACTTTTGCAGGCCCATGATTTTCTCCTCAAGCGATTTGCGCGTTATCAGCCGGTACACGTTCACGACCTTCTTCTGGCCGATGCGGTGCGCCCGGTCCATCGCCTGCAGGTCCTTCATCGGGTTCCAGTCGTGCTCGACGAAGATGACCGTATCGGCCCCGGTTAGATTTAACCCCAGCCCGCCGACCTTTGGACCAAGAGAGAGAGAGAGAGAGATTGATTGGTTAGTGGGGCTCGAGAGCTCGGTGCTTGTAACGCTGTCGCGGTTTGTGCGGCGCTTACCTGTGTCGTTAGGAGCAGCACATCGATGCTAGGATCGCCGTTGAACTTGGTGACGATGTGGTGCCGCGTGCTGGGCGGTACACTGCCATCCAGCCGCAGATACGATACGGCCGGCAGATGCTTCTTCAGGAGATCGTTTTCGACGATGTCGAGCATCGCCTTCAGCTGGCAAAAGATCAGCGCACGGTGCTGGTTCACCGACACATCCTCGTTGGTGCCGATGCCGCAGTCGAGCAGTAGTTGCCTGTTGGTTGAGAGAGAGGGAGGGAGGGAGGGAGAGAGAGAGAGAGAGAGATAGAGAAGAGAGAGAGAGAGAGAGAGAGAGAGAGAGAGAGAGAGAGAGAGAAACGAAGATTCAGGGTGAGCAAAAAGGTACAAAAAGGAGGACTACTTCTAGTGGTGGGAGCACGGAATCAATCCTACCCGATTCGGATTTCGTGTTCGGAAACAATTCCGGAGTCGATTCCGATTCCGGAGCTGATTACCGAGCCGATTCTGATTCCGGAGCTGATATCGATTTTTGAGCCGATTCCGGAATCGGAATTGGTTTCGGAATCAGAATCGGCTGGGAAGCAAAATCGACCTGGAAATCGCAATTGGCTCTGGTAACGGAATCAGAATTGACTCAAGAATTGAAATTAGCTCCTGAATGAGAATCAGTTCTTGAATTGAAATAAGAAGTTTCAGAAGCGTAATCAGCCCGGGAATCTCCATGAGAATGGATCGTTTACAAGTAAATTTGGATTCTTTGCGACTATGAATACGTACGTATTCGTATTGGACCCAAACGTCTATTCTTATAAGGATGCCGAAACCGATTTCGATATCGAAGCCAGTTCTGATTCCGGACCCGATTCCTATTCTGGAGCTGATACTGGTTACGGGGCCGGTTCCGATTCCGAATTCGATTCCGATTCCGAACTCGATTCCACAGTCGATTCCGATTACGGAACCTGAATTGGTTCCAGATCCCGAGCCGATTTAGGTTCCGATTCCGAAGCCGATTCCGCAGCTTATTTCGAACCTAGTATCCGGAATCGATTCCAGCAAAGTTTGGAGCAAGCCGGAGCGACGAAAACTTCATTATTCCCATTACTACTTACTTCAAAACCGGAAGCTTTGCTGAATGCTCTATGTCGTCCATGGACGATCCGTTGCGCGTAAATTCGCCCACAATCATCTGATACTCCGGATGGGACGGCGACAGTACCAGCTTTGGATGGTTGCACACATTTTGCAGATATCTGTAACGATAGAGAACCCAGTACCGAGTGAGTATCACCAATGGCGGGAAAATAAAAAAAAATAGATTCCTTCCTTCCCACACCCACCTGAGTGCCTGGAACACGTGCGTCTTCTTGTTGGCCGGCCCGGCCATCTGCCCGTCGATGTTCTCCAGGCACTCCCGTATGTCGGACGAGTGCAGATGCATCCGGCTAAAGTCCTCGTACAGCCGCTCCTGCAGCGGGCTCAGCTCGCACAGCAGGTCCTGCGTGATCTTGGGCGGCAGATCGGTCAGCACGTCCTCCTTGACGCGGCGCAACAGGAACGGCAGCACCTGCCGGTGCAGCGCTTCCATCGCGAGCGCTCCCGCCTCCTGCTCCTTGGGGGAGCTTTTCGGATCCCGGCTGGCCAGGATCGGGCGGCTGAACCGCGTACTGAACTGCTTCTCCGTGCCGAGAAAGCCGGGCATCAGGAAGTCGAACAGCGACCACAGCTCGAGCACGTTGTTCTGGATCGGCGTGCCGGAGAGAATGAGCCGATGGTTGGCCACCAGCTGCTTGATCGCTTTCGAGCTTTTCGTCCGCCCGTTCTTGATGATGTGACCCTCGTCCAGTATGCAGTAGTTCCAGTTGACCGAGCTGAAGAACTCGATATCCTTGCGCACGATGTCGTACGACGCGACGATCAGGTTGTAGGTGCCGAGCTTCTGGCGCAGCTGCTCCCGGTTGCCCGGCAGCCCGACATAGTGCAGCGGCCGGAGGAACCGGCTCGGCAGGAACTTCTCCACCTCGTACACCCAGTGGCCGGTGAGGGTCGGCGGGCAGATGACGATGCTCGGCAGCTGGGCGCAGCCGCGATCGAGGCTGCGCTGGTGATGGTCGGCCGCCAGTATGCAGATCGCTTGCAGCGTCTTCCCGAGCCCCATATCGTCGCACAGGATGCCGTGCAGCTTGTAGCGGTTGAGGAACCAGAGCCAGTTCACGCCCGACTGCTGATAGCTGCGCAGCTCCGCATTGATCTTGACCGGCAGCTCAACGTCCGGTATCGTTTTGGGCGAGAACAGATACTCCAGGAAGCGGCGGTCCTTCATCTTGCGCTGGCGCAGATCGTCGGACAGGTGGCGCCCGCTGGCCCCGCCGTCCCCGGACGTCCCGAGGCCGTCCAGCGGCATCAGCTGGATGAGCGTCGCGAAGCAGTGCGTCGACACGAGCCGCACCGACTGGTCCGGGTCGCTCATGCGCCCGAGCAGCGGCACCACCAGCAGCACCACGTACGGCACTATCTCGAACTGCAGCCGGTTGACGATGCAGGTGATCGCTTCCGCGGCGCCCTGCCGCTTGATCACGCTCTCGATGCAGGACAGCAGCGGCACCACCTCGTTGATGACCATCGTCATCACGCTGGCCGCGTCGACCGCGGCCAGCGTCGCCAGGCACCGGCCCACCATGTGCCGGACGCCCTTGAGCGGGTGGCGCAGCAGCAGGCACAGCTTGGGCAGCAGCTCGAACAGCTCCCGGTGCAGGGCGGCGTGCAGGTACGGTGCGGCCACCTCCAGCAGCTGCAGCGCGGTCATGAAATCGTTCGTCTCGTCCTGCGCGATCACGTCCTGCGCGAGCCGCTCGACGTACGGCTCGTCGACGCGCGACTGCAGCTTGTCCAGCAGCAGCTGCCACAGGATGGGCAGCTTTGCGGGCAGCTGCGCCCCGAACTGCGCACAGATCGTGGTGATGGCGGCCGTCGCACCGAGCCGCTGCGTCCGTGCGTGCTTCCGCTGCATTTCCTCGCTTTCCGACGGTCCGCCCAGCAGCTCGTCCAGCGCTGCATTCGTCGTGGCCGTGGCGGCGCTGCTAGAGGACGCCGCCGCCGCCGACGAGGACGACGAGGCGGAAAGGTCCAGCGCGGCTGCAACGGTACTGCTAGCGGCGGGTCTGCCCGGTCCGCGCGAGGAGCTTCCGCCACCACTCGTGCCACTGTTGGACGACGTACCACCACCACCACCACCGCCGCTCTCCTTGCAGCGCTGATGCTGCTTCGCCAGCGTCAGTATGCCGTGGTACGGGTTCGAGTCGTCCGTGTTGGCCGGATCGAAGTGCTGCAGCTCCTGGTCCGGGCAGAGGACGCGCGGCGTAAACTCGGCGTCGCTTTTCAGCAGCGTGCACAGGTTCGTCACGATCTTGCTGTTCGGGCAGGGCGTGCGGACGGTGACCTGGTCGAGCAGATCGCTCAGATACTTCGCGGACAGGCGCTGCAGCAGCTCGCACTCCTCGCGCTTGATCGACTCCATCAGCGGCTTCACCACGGGATTCAACCGGTCGGGCAGGCAGCGCAGGCTGACGACCGCCCCGGACACGGACGACTGCGTGCTGACGTGCAGCGTCGTCTGCTCGAGCGCGGTGGCCGAATGCGACCCGAGCAGGCTGCGCCGGCGCTCCTCCAGCAGCTCCGCGACCTTCGCCTTCAGATTGTACCGGGTGCGCATCTCGTCGGCCGACCAGCCGCCCACGGCGGTCGCTATCTGGTAGATCTGGTCCAGCGTCAGCACCTTCAGCTGCTCGTACTCGGCCAGCTGCACCCGGTGCTGCTTGAGCGTGGCCAGATAGTCGCGGCACTCCTGCAGTAGGCGCGTGAACAGTATGCCCACCTCGTCGTAGTACACGTACTCGGTCAGGCAGGCGCGCAGGCGCTCCTGCAGCACCGACGGCCCCGGCTGGATGGTGCCGTCGAACGAGCACCAGTACGCAATGACCAGGCTGCTGATCAGGCGCTGCAGCGCCGACCGGGACTGCAGGTAGCCAACCAGCACCTTGGTGTAGCAATCGATCGGGCTCTCCGTCTCGGGGGTGTAGGTGACGCCCGGTGCCGGCAGCACCAGGTACCGCGACAGCAGCCCAATCATGCGCGCTGCCTTGCAGCGCGCCCGCACCACGTTCTTCTCCCGCACGTCGAGCGGCACGGTTTCGGCGCCGCCGAGGAACAGCTTCTGGTGCAGCGCTCCGGAGGAGGACGAGAGATGGCCAGCACCGCACGCTGCCGTCCCACCACCCGTGTCGAACGAATCGAACTGACGCGGTCGGCGCTCGCGGTTCGGCCCGCCGCCCGGCTGGTTCGGCTTGGCGTAGATCAGCGAGCCCGGATCGAACGCCAGCCGGACCGGCTGCATCGCGAGACACAGCCAGCTGGACACGTACGGGCAGGAGGCGTGCAGCAGGGCGGACAGCTCCGCGTTCACCACCAGATTGTTCCACACGTCCTCCGCGAGCGCCTGGATGTCCTCCACGTGCTCGACCAGCACGCGCTGGAAGATGTGCCGGAGCGCTTCCTGCAGCAGCGGCGGCGGCCAATCCTTCACGCCGAAGTTCAGCCCGAGCCGGGACTCTTCCGTGTCCGGCACGGTCAGTACGGCGACTCCGCTGTCGGTCGGTTCCGATTTGCCGTTCGAGGGCGGGGTCGGGGTCGCCGGGGTCGCCGGACTACCACCATTCGTGCCCCGTCCCTCCTCCTCCTGTTTCTCCTCCTGCTCCTCGGTGCAGATGGCGGTGGTAAGCGTTTTCAGCGTCTGCAGCGTCGAGCGCCGGACAGAGGAGCTGCAGTGGCTGAGGAAGGGCCACAGCCGGGGCACCAGCATGGACATCGGCTCCATCTGGATCCAGCTCGAGGCGGACGGCAGGCTCAGGATGGAGGCGAGCAGCCCCATGAAGCTGTTGCAGGCGGACGCCAGCTCGTCCTGATCGAGCAGCAGATCCCACAGCAGCTTCACGATGTGCGACACCTGCGCCCGGCTCAGCAGCTTCGGCAGCCAGGTCGCGATCGGGATGAGGGTGGAGGCGGCGACCGCCCCGACATCGTCCACCGCGTCGAACAGCCCCGTCAGCACGTCGTTGATGATCACCGGCAGAAACGTTTGGATCAGGTCCTCGCGCACCACCAGCATATACTTGATGCCGAGCAGGCCGCCGTGCCGCACCTCCCACTCCTTCTGCTTCACGAACGTCAGCAGGATGGCGACGGTTTGGTGGACCTTGGCCAGGGGCAGCTGGCGCAGCACCGTCCCCAGCACCTGGGCGCACGTTTCGCGCACCGGCGCCACCACCTGGTCCGACACGAAGTCGCCGAAGCGGTCGAGGGCGAGCACGCACAGCAGCCGGAGCGTGGCGTCCTCCAGCCACAGCTGATGCTGCCGCTCCATCTCCGCCCGCGTCATGTACACGCTCTTGCCGCCGCCGTCCGCGTGCGACTTCAGCAGCTCGCGCAGTGCCGTCGCCGAGCCGTGGCGCGTCTCCCACCGCGGGCTGAACAGGTCGAGGAACAGCTTCGAGCAGAACGAGTCGAGCGGCCAGTCGACGGCATCGACCCAGGCGCCGGTCAGATCGGGCACGGCCTCGCCGGTCCACGTGCCGGCCGCCGGCACGCTGTTTGCCGCGCCCCCGGGCGTACCGGGCTCGACGCCCTTTTCCGTCTTGATGCGCTTGCGGTCCGGTTCGAGCGGCTCGTTCGCCCCGATCGTCGCCGTGCCCGGCGCGGTCGCACCGTTCGAACCGTTCCCCGCAGCAGTTCCACCACCCACCGTCGTTGTGCCCCCGCCCCCAGCTCCTATTACCGCAGCGATCGGGTTCTGGAACGCTTGCTGCTGCTGGCGGGCCTTCCGGCGGGCGCGATTCTTCTCCCGGCAGCTCAGCCCCTCGACCGAATCGGCCCGGCTCAGCTTCAGTATCTCCTGCACCGGCACCAGCCGCTCCCCGGTCGCACCGGTCTGGTGGTGATCTCGGTTGCTTCCTCCACCACCACCACCCCCATTGTTACGCACATCGTCCAGCGTGACCAGCTCCTCCAGGTTGAGGCCGCTGCTCAGGCCCAGCTTTTCATTTAGCAGCGCTCGCTGCCGGGCCAACTTTTCCCGCAGATCGACCACCTCGCCCTCGTCCAGCGGATCAAACTCGGACCCTTCCGAGCCCATCAGCCGGGCGCCCTTGAACAGGACCGCATTCAGGTCGAAACTATCGAACGACAACCGGTGGTGCTGGTGACCGTTCCGGCTGCCGCTCGCGTGCGCGCTGCTGGACGAGTCGCACGATTTGTCCTCTTCCTCGTCGTCGGCCGCCGCCGCCGCCGCCGCCGCCTCCTCTTTGGTTTCCATCTTCAGCAGGTTGGGCAGCGGTTTCGGCTCCCACTGTGGCACATTTTCCAGTATCGCCTGCACGGCCTGGGACGCGGCGATGCGCGTGTCCCAGCTGTTGCTGTGCAGGTAGGTGAGCAGCCGGCTGAGCAGGTTGTGCAGCTCGTGCGGGTGGAGCTTCTGCACCTCGCCGATCTGCTTGGCCGCCGCCTTGCGCGTCACCGCGGCCGAGCCCGACTCGAGCAGTATAAACAGCCGATCTAATCTGCAAATCAAATGAGTGGGGGAGGAAAGCAAGTTAGTGGCTATCGATTCTAATAAGAGCGTTTGGAGAGAGAGAGAGAGAGAAACGCGATCAAACTTACCTCGAAGTCATTTTTTAAATATATGTTTTCTAGCGTTTGTTAGCTGGCGAGGAGTCGTCTCATCAATTGTTCTCCTTCACTGCAAACGTACTAATCAAATACAGAGTGTAACCTGCAAAAAAAAAGAAAGAATAAACATAAAATTATCGGTTTTTTATGTGACGTTTTCCCATTGAAATAAAATCGATTTGAACGAAGAAAGAAAAAACGGAAAACTTTATCTCTTAACCACTGTACTTTGGCTTTGAGCTTCTGCAAAAACAACCTCGAACCTTGGAGGGTGTACGGTCGTTCCAATGGCGCGGGTTCCACCGGGAAAAAGCGTCCAAACAACTCCAAGTGCAGATGCACACTGGCGAGCAGAAAATCTATCCCCAACCACCACCACCAGCACACACACACACACACACGCTCATCGTTGTATGGCACATCTCACACGTATGGGAGTGAAATAACAAAACAATAAAAAAATGCCCCATAATTTAACCATTTCCAGTGGCGACGAGAACACACACAGAACTCCAAACCTTGCTGTGCGTGAGTGTATGTGTGCTGAAAAGCGCAAGTGCAGTCTGGCTGGCGTCTGGCGTTCTCGCTACTGCTGCTGCTGCTACTACTGTCCCGGAATGTTCTTCCCTGCCAACGAGAACGAGGCACGCCAGACCAGCCTCGGATTGGAGCTCGGATTCTAACACGGATCTTTGCCAAGGGAGTTCCAACGCGCACGAATGTGTGTGTGTGAGAAAGTGAGTGAGAGAGAGAGAGAGAGAGAGAGAGAGAGAGAGAGAGAGAGAGAGAGAGAGAGAGAGAGAGAGAGAACAGATGACTACATACCGAAACGAAAGCGCAATCCTCGGGATCTTCAAGATGCCGTCGCGCTTAATAGTGTGTTCTAACCCTGCTCCGGGTTCAGAACACTTCAGAGCTTACTATGCTTACACGAGGAGACGAAACTGGGGAGGGAGGGGGAGGGGGGAGAATAAAACATTTATTCTGCGCAGAACGCGAACGTGCCCCACCTCCTCTGGCCCTGCACAGGAAGAAGCGGCGCTGGCTGCCGACCATGCATGGTTACCATGGTGCACTACGACCAACAAGCCACGACGACAGCAATAGTGACAAACATATATCACACACTATCGCGAGGCACCGATCCATTGACCTCGGGCGAGCTGGTGTGTGCGTGTGTGTGGGGACAAGAGCATAACGTATATGGGAGGATCGAAATGATGGATCTGTTGTGTGGTAAGGCACGTTTGTGTTTTTTTATTGCTTTTTAACCTATTTTCCAGGCAAACAAAACAAGTGCAATAAAACGCTGAGAAAACTTCCTTCCACCAGCCACGAGATGGTGTTTTGCTGCCGAAACCAATGGAACGTGCTTATAAATCAATTAACTCCCCCCCCCCAATCCAGAGAGAAGGGGATGGGGGTGTGTGGTCTGAGATTATCTCGGACACGTCATCATCATCGTTTCTTCCTCCGCTCGCTTCAACAATTTGATCAATTTACCCCGTTTCCCAGTCCGATACCCTTCTTCTGCAGTTTTTCGCTTTCGTGCAGTCATCGCAAAGGCGAGCGAGCGAGAGAGAGAGAGATAATTTAATAAAAATCGATTCAATTAGCGTTGATTTGGTGAAGGAGAGACAAGTTCAGCACTCCCCGGGTTGACGGAAGAGAAAGACGGAGGAAAGATGTGACACACCGCAAAACTTCCACATTAATCTCTTATTCAAAATGCAAAATAATCTTGGCACCGGAGGTCACAACACTGATCTTCGGCCCGCGGTTTGGAGGCGGGGTAGTACGGGCTATCATCTCGGAAAAACCCGCTCGTTGCAAAACAATATAAAATAACAGTATCATAGACAATATAGAATCCACACCGATTTTGTTCATTATTTAAATTTTTTGCCATTGTTATACAGACAGAGAGAGAGAGAGAGAGGGAAAGAGAGGCAACTAATCACTTCCGGCCACATGTGCGTTGGCTCGTGACGCGCCCATCCCCTCTGCGACGACAACAACCGGAAGTGCTCCACATCTGAGGTCCACCGGGGCGGGAGGGAGCGGCACCACCACAGAGCGGTGTCGGTGATACCATTACAGCAGTGGTCTCCAACGTGTGGTCCGTGGTGGTAGCAGCAGTGGTCCGCGAAAAAATTGATTTAAAAAAAAAACTTGTAATGTATGCCCTCAATAGATGTGGGCCCCGCGACAAATGTATTTTGAAAGCCAAGTGGTCCACGATCCTTAAACAGCTGGTTGGAGAGCACTGCATTAGAGAGATGCAACAAAGAGAGATGCCCTCACCGTTTCTTGCCACAGTGTGCGCGGACAAGGAGGATATATCATGCTCGAAAGGGGTGTTTTGGGGAAGCGGATTGAAACCATTCCGTATCACATATGCTATCATTGCCAGAACGGCCATTCTCGGTGCTACTGTGATGCATGGATGGATGATGGCTTCCTTTTTCTGGCCCGCAAAAGCTCCATAACGATCGAAATACATAGAAACCGGGTAGAAATGAGAAGGATTCTGCGGCAGCACTGAACATTTATCTCATTATATGCATTTGTGGAGGCAACACATTGGAAGTGACACCGGTGTCCGGGGATGATGACTGGCCCCCAATTAAAGGGTGAAGAATTGCAATCGTTCTCAGTGGAGGCTGGGTAAAGATCCCATAAAAAATCCGGAGTCGACTCCGATCTGAATCCGAACATTTCGAAACCGATTCCGCCCATTATCATTATCATAATCCGGAGTCGTTTGGAATCGTCATGGAGCCGTACGGAATTAACGGGAGTCGGAGTCATCCGGAGTTGTCCTAAGTCACCAGGAGTCGGAGTCATCCGTAGTTGTTCTGAGTCGGAGTCATCCGGAGTTGTCCTGAGTCGGAGTCACTCGGAGTTGTCCAGAGTCGGAGTTATCTGGAGTCGCTAGGAGCCGGAGTCATCTGTAGTTAGCCAGAGTAGGAGTCATCCGGAGTTGTTGTCGTGGGTTCCACATCACTAGTCGAGACACTGTTAAGAGCACATCCACGACTCCGATGCGACTCCGCCTCAGATAGAATCGAAACCACTATTTCCGTTCGGAGTTGGCGGGAGTTGGTTTTAGCCGTTCAGAGTCGTGTTTTGAGGAGTCAGCTGTAGTCGGCCGGAATCATTGAGAGTCGTCCGAAGTCAGCCGGAGTCGTTCGGAGTTGGTTGGAATTTTAGAAATGCGAGAACTAAGCGAAAGAGGAAAAAACACCAGGAAATGAAATGTCTGACCACAAATACAATGTACCGGCCGTCTCCAGCTGATTCCGGGCGATTCCGACACCGGTTGACCCCCAATCAAGGATATTTCAAACAGCTCCCAACGATTCCGAACGGCTCCCCGGGTAATCCGGGAACGGACCTACCTTCCGCAGTCGGATTGGAGTTGACTCCGGATTTTTGCCAACTTTCACCCATCACTAGTTACCATCAATCTCCTTGTGCCCAGTTTTATTATCTCATGAACGTTTTATAGTACGATTATTTTGATTATTTTAGCAATCTCATGCTGTCTACACTCCCAACAATCGCAGTACTACGTTGCAGATAGAGCTTCCATACAGCCACGAGCGAATTATAAGGCTTAGGCCCCCGAGACAAATCGGACGAGCAAAGAGACCGGCTGAATAAATAAATCGTTACCATTGATTAGACTCTCCCTGCTGCGGGTTCACGAGGGCGGGGAAGGAGATGGAGGCAATTGTTTCAATCCGGTACGGGTAGAGAATGATCATACTTCACATGCTTCCCAATCTGATCCAGACAGATCGTAGGTACGCACAGCATCAGCATCAGCGTAGAATGTAATCTATTGCTGGCCATACAAAAACGGCACAGCTTCGTTGGTGTTGATCGTTCTGTTACGCAAAAAACGGCGATAGAATCATCCGGCAGCAACGACAGCCGGCACACAAACGGCGTTCGCAACCAATATGATGATGATGATGGTGGGCAATTCGCGTGCATCAACACCAGATCTCGTTTGTAAAAGGCCAGTGGCTCGGACAGTACAGATGATCAGACAGTGAGAGAGGCAAACAGAGAAAGAGAGAGAGAGAGAGAGAGTATGTTTCTAACCCCATTCTGCAATAGATCCACCATCCCAGCACAATAGTGTGTTTGTTTGTTTATTGTTGTTGTGTCGCAACTGGTCAATGCGCTCCTGCTGCTGATGATGTATCCGGTGGCGTAATAAAGCTTTGGAGCAGGGACAGGGAAGCAGTGAGGGTGAAACAACATAGGGAAGGAATTTCCGTCGACAATCTGCACCCATCCATCGCGCAACACACCAGAGAAAATCGTTGCGAAAGACACCAAAACGGGGTTCGATTTGGTGCTGGAATGCGTTAATAGGAGTTGTTTTGAGTTAATAAAAAAAAGCATGCATTTAGAACAATTTCATACATGCGATGTGTGTGTGTGCAATTAATAAATCCAGAACGCGAATCATTAATGCGATTTTAATAGTTTTTTCCACTCCAGTTGTCGTAAATGCGTTCTAAAAATATTTACCAATTACCTTCTAGCGAACCGTTTAAAATGTTGTTAGGGTGCCATGGAAATGGTTTTTAAAACAACTTCTTCTACAACTGGAAAAGGGTGGTGGCGCTTAACTGTTTTTGCAGCAAAAGGAGCACAATTGAAAATAGGTTGGTTCTAAACAGCGCGGCACACGCGAAATCGGCACCGAGCTCTAACCCTCCCCCCATGACAGACGGCCGCGTTCTTAGCCGCCTTTGATTGCGCACACCAACACAGCGACACGCATACACAGAGACAGACATGCACGGAGAGCACATGTTGCGATTGTAGCAGCAAGCGAAACGACTGCCAACGAGCGGTGTGGAAGCTGGGGGTTGGAGTGCATGTTGGGGTCAGGTTTTTACAATCGAGGGAGGCTTTGCCACAGCAGACCGTTTGCCGCTGGTGAGTGAGTGTTGGTGAGGCCGAAGCCACCGAGCAGCAGCACCACCGACCTTCCCCTTATTGACCCAATCGGGACCGTTGTGCTCTCTCACTCACTCTCTCTCTCTCGAAGCGAAAACAATAGAACATTTGCAAACGAAACAAGCAAAAATATACATGCTATGGTGGAACACTAACACTTCAGCAACAGTAATCCGATGCCCTACACACACACAATACACATTCAAAAAAGGGGGTCGTCGTTGGGCAGGCAAAAAATAGCGCTGCGCGCGTTTAATCGATAGTTTTGCCTCCAGTTGCCCCACACAATTACATCCTTCCTTCAAACCCTCCATTCTACCGTTCGAACAGAATTACCCTTTTCTTTGAAATCGTCCCTTTCATCCGCATTACTACGGCATAGTAATTGAAACCATCGCCCGGGCCTTGGTCGGTCGGTTATTCCCGGTGTGTGGCAGTGTATTGCGCGCGCGACCCTTCTTCGCTCTCCCCTTGGAACATCTCTCGCTCACTGGTTCTAATTATAGCTAGCCGTCATCTTGCCGGCGGCCTATCGGGCACCACAACCCACAAGAGACAATGCTCGATGGGCGGAGGGGGACGGGGGAAGTACGAGCATTGGAAGTACAAAACAAACAAATGATTTTCGGGCGATTTTGAGGAGCAGGCGATGGACAAACCGATACGGTGGAAAGAAGGACATCGCAGCTACAAACACACACACAAACACACAAACACACATGAAACAATGCCCGAAAGGCAAGCAATTTTCCTTTCCCTCGCCGCAGCAGTAGGCTACGAATCCCCCATGGCGGTGGCGCGGTTTTAGAACCCTTTTTGATTGTACACGCGTACACAACTATACGTGTACTCTCTATGTACATGTGTGTGTGTGCGCGTGTTTCCGTTCTAGCTGTCTCGCTCATACATTATTTTCACACTTCATCATCGAACGGGTGTGGGCACACAATCAAAAACGGTTTACTGCACGAGTATGAAGTGCTGGGCGAGGGGGAGGGGAAGAGAGGCTGCCACATACGCACCCAACAAAAGAAAGGAACACTGGGGAAAAACAGGCTTACCTTTCGCTTTCTGGCGCAGCATTCTACGTCCACCCCAAAAAGCCACAGAGCGGAGGGGGGTTTTAATGAGGAAAGCAAGTCTTTTTCTCTCTCTTTTGCACCTCTTCTTCTTTCACAAATTTTCCCACCGTACAAACACTCCGCTCACACACCCATACAGGCACTATGCGTTCTAATTCTAACCGAAGCGCGCTGTGGTGGTGGTGGTGCTGCTGCGGCTGCACTTTTCACGGTACGTGCCGATTTTCCACCACACACCAATACACCGCATCGTGCGGCACTGCGGCACCAACAACAACAACAACAGCACCGCAGCCAGCTATTCCAAAACCACACACAAACGCGCGCGCACACACACACACACACAGGTTTGTTTTCCCTGCTCAATGCGCACTTGATCCGATTTTCACGCACACTAATCACGCACTCGCTGAACACGGTTGTCCCAGGTGCAAGCTCACACACACGCACACGCACACAGGTAAGCGTAAGATGAGAAAAAACACACAACGTAGCGCGTGTGTCTTCTTGGTGGCAGTTTCGCTTGCCCTCGCACCACCGAAAGGGAATGATTTTCTCGCGATGGTGTCGCACGGTGATGAAAATTAGCTGTCGCACACATTGGCCGTGTGTATGGTTGTGGTTAGAATTATTTGCTGGGTGCAACACGGCGGCAGTGTCGTCAGCTGCCTCCTCCCATTGGCTCCATTATCGGTTCTCGAGTGCCGAAAAAAGGGGGCAAATTCACTAGTACCGCTCCCCTTCTACACCTAGCCCGCGACACCGTTGGTGGTGGTGGTGGTTCCACCTAACACGGTTACCAGCTGCTACTTCGCCGCTCTCTTTCCTTCGTTCACACACATGCGCTCACTGCAGATGGTGATCGTTGGTGCGCACACTCTTTCTCTTTCACTCCGGCACGCACACAGCGCGAGAACAAGTCCTCACCTCCGCTCAGCCGTCATCGTCCGGTGGACGGCAGAGATAGTGGCGGGATGAGAGCGATACTGCTGACCGCGGATCCGGTGGCCACGGTGGCAGCGACGACGACGACGGCGACAAGGGCACCACGACGGCAGCACCCCGGGCGGACGGGGCAGTAGCGGCGGACGGCTGCTGCAGCTGCTTGACCGGAACAACACCAACACCACACCACCAGCGAGGGAACACTTTCACGACCGATTCACGAGCCCGGGGGCCAATTGAATTTTCAGAGAATTTGTGCATTGTTCGGAGATCAAATTTATACTGTTCGCCATTCCACAACGTCAACTGACTTTTCTTGCGTTTCGCTTGATGGTGTGCGTGCGATCCCGCGTACGGCTGTCGGGTCGGTACCGGTTGTGCCATCGCGCTGCCGTCTGACAGTGGGAAAACAAATGGCGGTGCGATTTGAAAGGTGTGTTGTGTCGTTGAAAAAGAGAACAATGTGATGTGTTTCGAATTGGAGAACGGTCGATTTTTAAGTTGTACGAGAAGGTTGTGAAACGCTAGATGTTTCTTTTTTTTCTATTGTTTTTGATGCTAAAATTTGGATATGTTTACATCGCTCAATTGCTATGCCATCACCTCTTGTACATGTGTGTCCAAGCAAGCCAACTTTGACATATCTGTCGCGGAGCATTCAATTTGGACAAGTGCGGAATTTGTGAGAACGCAATTATACAAACAAAAAAGGTTAAAGTCCAGATGGGCACTCGTCCGGGTTAGTACCGAACTTGACCCACAGGGGGCGCTGTGGTGCAACATTTCATCTGAGATTGCTCGATTATTTTTCATGCAGCTGAGCGGCTGTCAGATCGTTGCTGCCACAAATTGTAAATAAGTGTTTGTTTCACACATCTTCATACTCCTGCTCCTCTTGGTAAGAAATACAACTTTCCTAAACTAGTCGTGATAAATGTTGTTTAATGGTTTGTGGTTTCGCAGACACACATGGCTACTGCATCGCGTCACCCACCACCGTCGTGGGGAATGGATAATTTTCACGCAAACTGGCGGTATGGTGTATAATGGAACGGGCAAAGATTACGCTACCTGCATCCTGGGCCAATGGCCAATAACGATATTGATGATGTTCGGCGCCGGTACGCATGCGTAACGAGTTCTGTTCCACGCGCCGGTAGAGTGTCCACGAGAGATTTCGTCGATCAGGCCTGCCCGAAGTTAACTTATTTTGTCTGCAACTTTACACCCAGTACATCATCAACCAGTACGAGAATCGATGCCGATTTCGCATCGGATCGATCGCATCGACATCGCACGACGCAGAGCGATGACAACCCGCAACCCGAAAACTGGAACCTGCAGGCCGTCGTAGGCAGTGCTGGTACTGGTTTTCGCACTTGGACTGTCCGTTTGTTGGCGTTCACAACGACCTGAATCATCGTGCTCAATCAACTGTGGCCTGAAGAAGCCAATGACGTCAATGCGGCCCCAAGTCCGTTTACCGCCCCCTTCCCCTCCCCGGTGCCGGAGGAAAAAATCGCAAAGTGCGGGAAAAGGTTACTACGGCCGTACTATCGGATGAAACCGTGCCGAACACCGCGAAGCGCAAGAAGAAGCGAAAAGTGCCAAGACGCCTCAAAGCGTAACGCTGCCGGTGCAAGCATAACACGGCCAAGGTGGAGGTGCAAGCTTTATACATCGCAACACCGGTCAAGGAGGAATTGAAGACGGATAATTCGACTAACTCTGGAACGGCTTTTCGCGCACCAGCTATTGCTACCGAGAACGACCGGCACCAGATAAGGTAGCAGGCAGGACAGTGAACAAAACGTCCAGAGAACCGGAAGTGCTGTAACGTTCGAGTGTGAGAAACAAGATGCATAAAACCTGTACCTTGAACCCATTGATGCGGCGTGCTTTTCTTGCGTTTGATTTGTGATTGTACAATACAATTTGTACTACAATGTTTCAATTCGTTTTAAATATTAAAAACAAGCTGTGTGCTCTCTCTGAATGTCTCATTAATAACGGGTCAATGTTTCATTTTTATCTTGATCCTTGTTTTTGTTTCACAAGTTTCATTCATCGGAAGTGCGTTATTATGACGTTAACGGTAATCTGTAATAGCTGCTGAATGGTGCTAATGATGGCGCCTTTTCACGGACAGATAACCAGCAGTGGGCAGAATACGAGCCAGCAACGATCATCGAGACGATGCGCTTACTTTGCGTGGTTCGTGGGTTGGACAGTGAGTGTCGCGTCTTGAGGCACCGTTGTTGGCGGTGGCAGCACACTGCGGCAGCTGAAGGATGTCTTCAGCAGGACACACACTTTGCAGATGCAGCTCGTCGCGCTTTACTAATATTCATCTCGTTGCGCAAATGGTGTTAGGTGAAACGCTGTGCGATGCTGTGATGCTGCGTCGTTTATCGATTATGATAATGATAATGTTTCCTTGCGCTACGTTGTTCAACGGATGTTGTTTTTTTTGTATCGTTTAGTCATTGTCGTTAGTTATGTCCCTGTAAATGTCGTAGCGGGGCCGTCCAAGACCGTTTTGCGGGAGGTTAGTTTTAGGGGTACATTCTGAATGCTTATGAAATGAAAGTCGTAGAGGAGTTTTACAGCAAGCGTAACATCCTATCCTAACAGCCCGAACGAATCTGGTCTGCCTTGATCGCATATGGTTTTATTTATACTCAAAAAAAAGTTATTAATTCCGTACATTTGGTTGTGGTTTGTGTTTTTGTTCTGCTTAAAGCCAATTGTTTAGCTTCTGCTTGGTGTTGGACCAAACTCGGGTTTTGCTGCTGTAGGCCGTTATGTTTGCGGTTGCAATGTGTGCGGTGCGGTAAGTGTGAGGTGTTTTTGTGTGGAGTGTCACAAAACTGTCTCTTTTTGGTGTTGTGGGTTCTAGCATATGGTGTTCTTTTGCGGCTATTGTTGCGTGTGAGTTCGCCTACTATAAGTGTGTCTCAATCGTCTCATCTGCGAAATGTACAAAGATGCGGGATAAAGGGATAAGTGGATGGTACGCAACGAACGGCATAATTGCATGCAACCCAACCATGTAAAGAGAAAGACACGGAAATTTCTTCGCGTGAAAGTACGGTTCGATTCACTCTCGAGAGTTGCACCCAAAATGTCGCATGCAAGAATGCCCTGGGGTCACCGAGACTTAACAGTCATCATCACACAACTTACCTGGTGCACCATCGTCTTATTTGCACGGCAGCCTCCTTGCGGGCGATTCACATGAGATATCTGCTTTGCTGGAAGAATAGTAAAGTACTTTGCATTCAAATTAGTAAGTTTTCATTGTTGATTTTGGTTTTTTTTTTAATCAGGAGAAACCATGCATAGGGACCCGCATCCAGTTGGACGGCTGCACAGCAGGGACCACCCCGGGTACTGTCGGATGCCTTCCGACTAAAACCTCCCCGAGCCTTCACCATTTTTTGTGCAGAAAAATGGTATAGACGAATCAGCAGATATCGTCTCGGCGCCGCGCTGTGACGTCGTGGTTAGAGACGTCTGGCGTATGAGCCTTACGACTTTGTACCAAATAGTGTAAGGGCTAATGAGACCTTACCGACACAAGTCCGCTTCTCCTGACACTGTATTTATTGACGGATGCACCCTATTAGATCCTCCCAACCTTTGCCAAGTTACATGAAAATCAGTGACTACTTTGCTCGCGTTGCCGTCAGCGCATTAAGGCTTTGGCCTGCTGCAGATGGTATGTGCAGGACTGCTCACGGTAGCCCAAAGGAAATCAAAGTAGTCTACTGATTCAAATGCAACTGGGCAACGGCAGCAAGAGTTTCATTGAAGGACGAGCAGCGGTAAAAGGAAGCAACAGCGCTTCAAGCAAAAGTAAGTGCTGCACAGAGTGCAGCAAATGTTGTTCCATGCTTCCGGCAAAAGCATACTCCGTCAGGTAAAAATTTAAGCGGGTAGACCTATTGGTACCCTTTTTCTTAAGGAAGTGCCAAGCCACGCCATAAATTTTCCACCGTTGCGTGTGACAGTGTCATCATCTGGATTTATGAAATGCGGCGCCAACAGTCGGTTAAAATCCTGGTCCCCGCAGCGTTGGGACCGTTAAGGTTGCGGTGCGTTCTGGCTACGCGACAGAGGAATATATCTTTCGTCTCGCGGCAAATACCTCCAACCAACCATTCTTCGTTGGAGGGATTAATTCTACCGCGATTGTATTTCCTCTTGACCAGCTTTGTTTCGTCTATCTCGACAGTTTTACGGGACCTGGTAAAACGGTTTTACATCCGCTTCGATTGCGTCGACACCTATCTCCATGCTCCAAAAATATATGAGCATCATTATCTTCTTAGGGAAAGTTTCGACCCAGCGAAAAACGATCCATTTCGCACACTTAACGAGGCGTTTCGACAGAGCCGCTTCCCACATACCATCATCCGTCATACATACTACCCGAAGATTCGTCCGGAGGATCATCGGGTCACCGCATCGCCGGCATTCCTGGCCGGTTTCAGCAGTTTCTACCATTCCAGCGGATCTTATCCTGCATGATGTTATAAGTCGAATATGCTCCCGCAAATATATTAATAGCGTATGCGTAATGAAATTTTGTTATTGTTGGTTAAGTCAGCTGTTGTTGATGTTTAAATTATGTTTTGTTTTTATTTCATGTTGGTGTTTTGTTGGCGGAATATAAAAATATGCCAGGCTCATACTCGAAGTGATTCGCATGCATGCCAGCATCTCAAACATTGACTTCATGCCGTGGGGGCGGCTCTTCGGATGCTTACCTTATTTTTAGATGGTTAATTAATTAATATTTTTCATGCGTAACGCTTTGTTACTTTGTTAGCGTATGGTGTAGGATTGGGAAAAATAAAACCAACGATACTTACATGCCAAGGTAATGTAAAATTTGCACAATTGTCGCAGATACGCATAGAGCGGTGATAAAACGCTTTTGGCGGTATATTTGTTATGATCGATTAGCTCTTGACATTCATGTGGGGTTATGTACGCATGAGATCGGTGTGTTTTGTTGTTTAGTTTGATTGCAAATTGGGGCTATCGTGCGCGAGACAAACATTCATTTCTCGTTTTCGATTCATGCTCAGGTATTCTCGATTGCTGGTGCAATAGATCGCAACACAATGAACAGCAGCATTTCCACCGAACAACACGCACAAACAAGTGCAGCCACTTTTCATCTGTGGTGTGCGTTTCTGCAATTTTGGCATTTTATCGCATCGGAAATAATGCGGCACCGGTAGCGCAATATCAATGCAACTAATTCTAGCATTAACATTCGCGGCCAAATGCAACGGCTGAACCCAATTCCCAACGGCTATCCAAACCTCTCAAATCGAGCAATATTTGAATTTAACCTCAAGCTGAACAGCTCGATTCGAGTAGTTTGAATTCAAATATTGCTCGATTTGAGAGGTTTGGATAGCCGTTGGGAATTGGGTTCAGCCGTTGCATTTGGCCGCGAATGTTAATGCTTAGAATTAGTTGCATTGATATTGCGCTACCGGTGCTGCATGTTAAGACGAATGCGCCACATTATTTTCCGATGCGATAAAATGCCAAAATTGCAGAAACGCACACCACAGATGAAAAGTGGCTGCACTTGTTTGTGCGTGTTCGGTATGCTTATGAAGATCGTGGAAATGTGTTGTGCTTGCTGTTCGATTGTGTTGCGATCTATTGCACCAGCAATCGAGGCATGGAATACCTGAGCATGAATCGAAAACGAGAAAATGAATGTTTGTCTCGCGCACGATAGCCCCAATTTAAGAACAATCGTACAATCGAACAAACTAAAATAACAAAAACACACCGATCTCATGTGCGTGTGTGTGTACATAACCCCACATGAATGTCAAGAGCTAATCGATCATAACAAATATACCGCCAAAAGCGTTTTATCACCGCTCTATGCGTATCTGCGACAATTGTGCAAATTTTTTACATTACCTTGGAAACAGCATGTAAGTATCATTGGTTTTTATTTTTCCCAATCCTACTACCATACGCTAACAAAGTAACAAAGGCGTTACGCATGAAAAATATTAATTAATTAACCATCTAAAAAATAAGGTAAGCATCCGAAGAGGCCGCCCCCACACGGCCATGAAGTCAATGTTTGAGATGCTGGCATGCCATGCGAAAGGAATCACTTCGAGTATGAGCCTGGCATATTTTTATATTCCGCTAACAAAACACTAACATGAAATAAAAACAAAAAGACATGCAACCATAATGTTTAACACATCAACTAACTTAGCTGACTTAACCAATAATAACAAAAATTTCATTACGCATACGCTATTGTTCACACACACACATTTTATTAATATATTTGCAGGGAGCATATTCGACTTATAAACATCATGCAGGATCTAGAGGATCCGCTGGATGCTGTGGAGTGGCTACTGCGGTGGAAGCTGCTGAAACCGAGCCAGGAATGCCGGCGATGCGGTGACCCGATGATCCTCCGGACGAATCTTCGGGTAGGGGTATGTATTGACGGATGTAGATGGGTATGTGGGAAGCGGCTCTGTCGAAACGCCTCGTTAAGTGTGCGAAATGGATCGTTTTTCGCTGGGTCGAAACTTTCCCTACAGAAGATAATGATGCTCATATATTTTTGGAGCATGGAGATAGGTGTCGACAGAGCCGCAATCGAAGCGGATGTAAACCGTAAAACTGTGATGTCGTTTTACCGTAAAATCCGCTCCGAGTTGATGTATCTCGATCAGTACACCGGATCGATGATTGGTGGTCCCGGTAAAACTGTCGAGATAGACGAAACAAAGCTGGTCAAGAGGAAATACAATCGCGGCAGAATTAATCCCTCCAACGAAGAATGGTTGGTTGGAGGTATTTGCCGCGAGACGAAAGATATATTCCTCTGTCGCGTAGCCAAGAGGACCGCACCAATATTGGGCAACCTTATACGGTCCAACGTTGCTGCGGGGACCAGGATTTTAACCGACTGTTGGCGCGGTTACAATCAACTGGACCAAGTGGGATATTTGCATGCCACCGTGAACCACACTACGCATTTCATAAATCCAGATGATGACACTGTCCACACGCAAACGGTGGAAAATTTATGGAGGTGGCTTAAGCACTTCCTTAAGAAAAAGGGTACCAATAGGTCTACCCGCTTAAATTTTTACCTGACGGAGTATGCTTTTCGCCGGAAGCATAAGGACAACGTATTTGCTGCACTCTGTGCAGCACTTACTTTTGCTTGAAGCGCTGTTGCTCTCTTTTACCAGCTTTGCTTTCGTCCTTTTCCCCTTAATGAAACTCTTGCTGCCGTTGCCCAGTTGCATTTGAATCAGTAGACTACTTTGATTTCCTTTGGGCTACCGTGAGCAGTCCTGCACATACCATCTGCAGCAGGCCAAAGCCTTAATGCGCTGACGGCAACGCGAGCAAAGTAGTCACTGATTTTCATGTAACTTGGCAAAGGTTGGGAGGATCTAATAGGGTGCATCCGTCAATAAATACAGTGTCAGGAGAAGCGGACTTGTGCTCGGTAGTGTAAGGGTCTCATTAGCCCTTACACTATTTGGTACAAAGTCGTAAGGCTCATACGCCAGACGTCTCTAACCACGACGTCACAGCGCGGCGCCGAGACGATATCTGCTGATTCGTCTATACCATTTTTCTGCACAAAAAAATGGTGAAGGCTCGGGGAGGTTTTAGTCGGAAGGCATCCGACAGTACCCGGGGGGTGGTCCCTGCTGTGCAGCCGTCCAACTGGATGCGGGTCCCTATGCATGGTTTCCTCCCTGATTAAAAAAAAAAAAAAAAAAAAAAAACCAAAATCGAACCAATGAAAACTTACTAATTTGAATGCAAAGTACTTTACTATTCTTCCAGCAAAGCAGATATCTCATGTGAATCGCCCGCAAGGAGGCTGCCGTGCAAATAAGACGATGGTGCACCAGGTAAGTTGTGTGATGATGACTGTTAAGTCTCGGTGACCCTTAAGGGCATTCTTGCATGCGACCATTTTTGGGTGCAACTCTCGAGAGTGAATCGAACCGTACTTTCACGCGAAGAAATTTCCGTGTCTTTCTCTTTACATGGTTGGGTTGCATGCAATTATGCCGTTCGTTGCATGTACCATCCACTTATCCCTTTATCCCTAGCATCTTTTGTACATTTCGCAGATGAGACGATTGAGACACACTTATGCAAAAGTAGGTGAACTCACAACGCATAGCCCCCTTATCACCAATAGCCAGCGTAAGCAAAGATAGCCACACCGGGAGCCGAAGGCAGGAACACCATATGCGTTAGAACCCACAACACCAAAAAGAGACAGTTTTGTGACACTCCACACAAAAACACCTCACACTATACCGCACACATTGTAAACCAAAACACATAGAAACACACCGCGGAAAATAGAACGGCCTACAGTAGCAAAACCCGAGTTTGGTCCAACACCAAGCAGAAGCTAAACAATTGGCTTTAAGCAGAACAAAAACACAAACCACAACCAAATGTACGGAATTAATAACTTTTTTTTGAGTATAAATAAAACCATATCCGATCAAGGCAGACCAGATTCGTTCGGGCTGTTAGGATAGGATGTTACGCTTGCTGTAAAACTCCTCTACGACTTTCATTTCATAAGCATTCAGAATGTACCCCTAAAACTAACCTCCCGCAAAACGGTCTTGGACGGCCCCGCTACGATCGATAACATTACAGGGACATAACTAACGACAATGACTAAACGATACAAAAAAAAAAACAACATCCGTTGAACAACGTAGCGCAAGGAAACATTATCATTATCATAATCGATAAACGACGCAGCATCACAGCATCGCACAGCGTTTCACCTAACACCATTTGCGCAACGAGATGAATATTAGTAAAGCGCGACGAGCATGTCATCTGCAAAGTGTGTGTCCTGCTGAAGACATCCTTCACAGCTGCCGCGAGTGTGCTGCTTCTGATCGCCGCCAACAACGGTGCCTCAAGACGCGACACTCACTGTCCAACCCACGAACCACGCAAAGTAAGCGCATCGTCTCGGTGATGATCGTTGCTGGCTCGTATTCTGCCCACTGCTGGTTATCTGTCCGTGAAAAGGCGCCATCGTTTCACCACATTAGCACCATTCAGCAGCTATTACAGATTACCGTTAACGTCATAATAACGCACTTCCGATGAATAGAAACTTGTGAAACAAAATACCAAGGATCCAAGATAAAAATGAAACATTGACCCGTTATTAATGAGACATTCAGAGAGAGCACACAGCTTGTTTTTAATATTTAAAACGAATTGAAACATTGTAGTACAAATTGTATTGTACAATCACAAATCAAACGCAAGAAAAGCACGCCGCATCAATGGGTTCAAGGTACAGGTTTTATGCATCTTGTTTCTCACACTCGAACGTTACAGCACTTCCGGTTCTCTGGACGTTTTGTTCACTGTCCTGCCTGCTACCTTATCTGGTGCCGGTCGTTCTCGGTAGCAATAGCTGGTGCGCGAAAAGCCGTTCCAGAGTTAGTCGAATTATCCGTCTTCAATTCCTCCTTGACCGGTGTTGCGATGTATAAAGCTTGCACCTCCACCTTGGCCGTGTTATGCTTGCTACCGAACGCAGCGTTTTACCCTTTGAGGCCGTCTTGGCACCTTCCTTCGCTTCCTTCTTGTCGCCTTCGCGGTGTTCGGCACGAGTTTCATCCGATAGTACGGCCGTAGTAACCTTTTCCCGCACTTTGCGATTTTTTCCTCCAGCACCGGGGAGGGGGGGAGGGGGGGTACATGCGTAAAGCGATGGACTTGGGGCCGCATTGACGTCATTGGCTTCTTCAGGCCACAGTTGATTGAGCACGATGATTCAGGTCGTTGTGAACGCCAACAAACGGACAGTCCAAGTGCGAAAACCAGTACCAGCACTGCCTACGACGGCCTGCAGGTTCCAGTTTCCGGTACGGGATTGCGGGTTAGTCATCGCTCTGCGTCCAGCGGTGTCGATGTTACCCGATCCGTCGATGCGGATCCAGGATTGCACCGAAATCGGCATCGGATTCTCGTACTGGTTGATGATGTACTGGGTGTAAAGTTGCAGACAAAATAAGTTAACTTCGGGCAGGCCTGATCGACGAAATCTCTCGTGGACACTCTACCGGCGCGTGGAACAGAACTCGTTACGCATGACGGTACCGGCGCCGAACATCATCAATATCGTTATTGGCCATCGCGCCAAGCAGGATGCAGGTAGCGTAATCTTTGCCCGTTCCATTATACACCATACCGCCAGTTTGCGTGAAAATTATCCATTCCCCACGACGGTGGTGGGTGACGCGATGCAGTAGCCATGTGTGTCTGCGAAACCACAAACCATTAAACAACATTTATCACGACTAGTTTAGGAAAGTTGTATTTCTTACCAAGAGGAGCAGGAGTATGAAGATGTGTGAAACAAACACTTATTTACAATTTGTGGCAGCAACGATCTGACAGCCGCTCAGCTGCATGAAAAATAATCGAGCAATCTCAGATGAAATGTTGCACCACAGCGCCCCCTGTGGGTCAAGTTCGGTACTAACCCGGACGAGTGCCCATCTGGACTTTAACCCATAATTTGAACTAAAATCAGTAATTAATAGCTAAGGCTACACCACGTGTAGAAGGTGAACATAGTTTTATCGATTTGGATAAAAAAAATGAATCAAAAATATAATAAAATGAAACCTGGATGTCACGTTTCCTTGTGACTAAACTGACAGTCTACTATAAACCAATTTGGCCTTGAAAATTGAACAATTTGCTATCTATCAACTATAAACCATCAAAACGCCTCAAACTACTCCAAACTAAAAACCATTGACTGTTCCTCAAACTCCAGCAGTATTCTTATCTTGCTCGCCGATGGCATACTTCTAGGCCAGCGGCCGGCAAACTTTGGGACCGATTGAGTCAATTTCTACAAAAATGTTCGTGTAGCTCCATGTGAAGAGTCAAGTAGATAAATCAACAGTATGAATAGTGTGACATTTCTATGAAGTATTTCAACGGTTAAGAGCCGTCATATCAAAATCAAAAAGCCGCATGTGCCTCGTGAGCCGTACTTCGCCGATCGTTGTTCTAGACGGTTACGTGCTTATTCGCCTAAATGTATGCAACCGATATAGCAGTTTATAAATTTTACGTATTGATCAAAGTGGGTTCATTATACAGGTGGGCTTATCCCGAACAATTTGACAGCCGTGCTGTAGAAAAATGAAAACGAAATGACAGGAGGGGATTCGATCATTTGTTGATGTATGCGTGTGAATTCCAATGGCTGTTTTGGTTGATGTGTCGTAGTGTAGGTGAAAAACTACGTATCACAATCGAATCCCCTCCTGTCATTCGTTCGTCCAATATGGCCTTCCCGCCAAACCTATAAGCCCACCTAGTCCCTATACCCACTTTGGTATTGATAATGGCATTTTCTATCAATAATTCATGAATAATAATAATTATCACAACGGAACACTACTACTTCGACAGAATCAAGTAAAAGTAAAGCAATGCGATTTATTTTGGTACTTGTTTCATGTAAATAAAATCAGTTTTCGTGTATTTATTGAAGAAGTTTTCATAAAATGCTCACTGCTGCTTAAATAGGTAGGATATAATCACTAGTACGTCACATGTTGCCCGTTCGATTGCTGCTCTTTTTTCGTTCCCTAAATCACTATCACAAGGTTGCCGCCAGGGGTGACCCTCCGCAAATGTCCTTTCACTTTTTCGCCAGCCCTCTGCAACTGTCCTCTCACATCGCCCTAAGCTTCATATGCCGGCGGGGCACTGCTGTGCTCGTTCAGTGTGTCATTTAGCTTCTGCAGCCCGCCGGACATCGCGTACGGCATGGCGGATCCCGCCAGCGGAATCTGCCCGATCGTGATCGGGATGTTCAGCTTCATGCGCTTGGTAGAGGCCTGCGGTTTCACGACCAGTGCCAGCTCGTACTCTACCGCCACGATCCGGCTGTGCGTGGTTTCCGTCGATGGGACGGGACCGACGACGAACGACTCCACAAACCGGGCATCGTTCTCGCCCTCGATCGACGGTATCTTGCGGACCTCGAGCACCTCGTACTGGACGTTCGACTCCTCCTTCGGTATCTGCGTCTGGCCGATGACGCGCGTCTGGCTCGTAAACTTCAGTATCTTCTGCCACCTGATCTCGATCACGCTCACCGTCACCTTGCTCGAGTTCTGCACGAACACCTCCAGCTCGATCGTCTCGCCCGGCGCATAGCCGGACTTGGGCGTGGTGGCCGACACCATCAGGGGCCGGGACCGGCACAGCCCACAGTAGAACGTCATCATGTTCTCTGCCCGCGTCGGTATGCACAGCACCTCGTTGCTTTGGTTCAGATCCGCCCGACAGACGACGGTGAACGGTTGCTGGAAGTTGTGGTCAAACTTCCAGGGCCGCTCGAGCGTCACCTGCAGCAGATAGCGCACGTGTCCGTACTTGCCCTCCATCGAGGTGGGCGCCTCGGGCGGGATGCTGAAGTCGAACTTGTACCGGACGAGGTTCGGCGGCAGCTGCATGCCGGCCCCATTCTCCGACCCGGCCAGATACTGCTTCTGCTTGATGAAGTCCTCCCGGCCCTTAAACTGTGCCTTCACTTTCTTGTTTTTCGGCCCATCCGGTACCTTGGCCTCCCAGAGCACGGCCGAATAGCCGGAGATAAGCAGACAGACACCTGAAAGGAGGGTCAGAATCATACGGCCGGATTAGTGGGTAACGATAAGGATTTTCACACACGAGCTCGCCAAAAACACATCGAATTACGCACTAACCTCGCACTTTCTTGATCTTGGTGAGGTGCAGCTCGATCACGCCCGTGACACGATCGCCGGCCGTAAATATGCCGCTCGAGTTGTCATCAAACAGTATGTCGCACTTCACATGCTTCGACGTCTTTTCTTTGGGCATTTTCGGTGCCTTGGCGCTGCCCGCAAGCTTGAACTTTCGCCCGTAAACGTTCAGGTGCGTGATTGTGGGTCCGGACGGTGGAACCAATGCACTACACCGTTGCCCGCCGAAAATTGCGCTCGATACCGTGAAGTGATAACGCTTCGGGTGGCAGCTCGGCGGACTTTCGGCATTTATCTATGCCCGGGGGAGGGGGATAAGGATGGCTTAACGGTTTCAAGATAAACGGGGTCGGGGACGGGAGAAAGCGCGGCCGGAAGATGGAAGGGGTCACCGCAGGGGCACCAATCAATCGGTGAGGTTCGATAAAACTACGGACCCATTGCCAGCACGCATTACTCACTCACGCTCGGTATGCTCGTTTACGGACGGAGATAACTAACTCCCCGGATGACATTACGCATCGGGACGGAACGGCAACGGAGATGATCACACAGGCGGCGATGATGACGACACTTTGCGGGCACGTTTGCTGCGCGTGGAGAAGCAGCACTTGCGCGGCACCAGCAACAAGAAGACTTCAGGAATGTTTAGGTCCTCTACTGCGATCAGTAACACACACGCGCGATCATTAAACACACTGCGGTCAGACGGAGTTAATGAAACAAATTGCAATGTATAGCAAAGGCCTGGGGCAGGCAAACAAAGACACCCAATTCTTCCCGATGGCCCCTCAGTACGCGCAGCAACAGATGAGCAAGCAGCGAACCTCGCGCTGGTGGGAGTTGACGCAGCGCACGGCACGGTACCCGACCCGACTAAAAATACTCACCGCCACGCAGCGTAGCTGAGAGAGGGCCGCTGAGATTGAGCGCTCTGCAGGGAGCTGGACGAAGGTTTTCGGTCCGTCTTCTACGCACACACACACAGCAACACCCTGCGGCTGCCAGGTTTATTTGCGTGCTGTCGAATGCCGTCGAACGGTACAGTTTCCCACCGTTTCTTGGCCGTTTCTTTTCGGGGCCGTGCCGCCATGCTTACTATGCGCGTTGGGCAACAGTCTCTCGTGGCGGCGCTGAGTACACGATCGAGCGTGCCTATGCGCGGTGAGAGCAACCTGGCAACCCTTCGCGTCGTTCCCCTTCGCTGCTTCCGTGGGGCGGGTTTTGTGTCAGGTCAGTTATCAAGGGCAAGTGGGTTTCGTTCCTTTTCGCTCTCTCTGTTCTCTTTCCCTATCCAGAGCATTCTCCCAGTACCGGGGCTTCGTGTGAAAAAGAAAAAAAAACTCCAACTATTCCCTTCGAAACAACAATTTCTTTATACATATCACACATCTTAGCTGCTTAAGATCTTAAGGTTAGTCATTCTCGTCGAAATCGCGCGGCGTGTACGGTTCGGAACCCTTCTCAAACTCGTGCTCCTCGGTCGAGGTCGGTCCGTCCGCCGCAAACGCCCGCGAGGTGGACGGTTGCGCATCGTCCGGGTAGGGCGGGGGTGATTCCAGCGGTATCGGCGTAAGCGGTGGCCGATCCAGCCCCAGCGCTTCCCGCTCCTTCTCGAGCAGCTGCATCGGGTAGAGCGTCTTCGGCAGCCCGACCGTGCCGACCACGATCGGTAGCGCGAGCAGCAGCTTCTTGCGCGACCGTACCGGCCGGATCATCACCTCCACCTCGTACCGGGTCATGATGATCCGGCAGCGCTCCTCGTCGGACGGTACGGTCGAGCCGATCAGTATGTTCTCCTCGAAGACGGCATCGTTCCGGCCGGCCACCCGGCCAATCGTTCGCTCCTCCAGCACCGTGTGCTCCAGGTGCTGCTGCACGACCGGCACCTGGCTCAGGAAGGTGTCGACGCGCTGGAACTTGACCGTGATGCTGCGCACGTCCACGCTGCTCTGGTTGTTCACGTGCACCGTTACCTCGATCACCTCGCCGGGGGCGTAGCCGGTGCGCGGGGTCGTCGCGGTCACGATCAGCGGATCGGTCAGGCCGAAGTAGAACGTCTGCACAATTTCGGCCCGGGCCGGCTGCAGCATCCGGTCCGGGGCGAGGGCAAGATCGGCATGGCTCTGCACGATGAACGGCACCTGGAAGACGTGATCGTACTTCCAGGGACGCTCGAGCGAAAGCTTCACGACGTACCGGATGTGGCCGTACTTACCCTCCTTCGACGAGGGTGCGTTCGGGGGGATTTCGCACGTGAACGGGTACCGGTACACGCCGGCCAGCACCTCGAGCGGGTTGCCCACGTCCGAGCCGACGAAGTACGTGATGCTGCCGAAGTAGTCCTCCCGCCCGTTGAAGTGTGCCTTTTTCTTGCTGGCCACATTTTTGGCATCCGTTCCTGTCAGTTTCGCGCTCCAGGACGTGGCCGCGAAACCGTTGATGCGTAGGGCGATTCCTGCGAGGAACGGTGGGGGGAAGATGTTGTTAGCGATGTGAATCATTCGGATCTTTGTACGAGATGTAGCGAGATACGGCCAATTACGCTCCCCTTGATTGTATTAATAACCACCATATCGATGTGTCATGCACAAGATAAGAGGACCAGATTGTGAAGGTGTGCTGGAATTTGCCGTTTTGTTGTAACTCCGCTACAAACTAATCTCAACCGGTACACCAAAAACACTCCGCGAAACATTTCAATCAACACAGTGGTTTGAAATGTTTCACGATCCAGCCCTTCATTTACCCACTGCTCCGTCACATCTTCTAGAAGTTCGCCTATTTACCTCGAAATTTCTTGGGCTTGTCCAGCTGTATCTCTACCGTCCCGCTGACGGTATCGCCGGCCCGGAACACACCCTGCGGATTGCCGTCGAACTGGACGTCGCACCGGATGTGCTTGGACGCCTTACTCTTCTTGTCCTTGCCCATATCCTACCGCACCGGAGGATCCACCGTTTCAAACGCAAATGCCCACTCTACGCCCTACAGTGCCACACAATCCGATGCTCGACTTTGCTCCACCAGGCTCGGCGAACGAACTGATGAGTAAGAACAGCCGAAACCGAAGGGTTATAAGGTATTTGCTGATGCTTTTTGCCAGCACCGCGGGGACACAGATAAGCAAGCCGAATATGATATGGTTCAGATATATGTAGGAGCTAGCCGAACGAAAAACCGATTACCGATAAGAAATTGGTAAAGATTAGAGTTATCAGATGGCCGGGGGAACTGTGTTACGTTTTGCGAGCGTTTTTTTCATATCCATCTGGACTAAACTGTGTGCTTGTGTGTAGTAAAAGGACAATACACTGTAAATAGTATGAAATCAAAGCAGATTCGTTTAAATTTTTTCGAATTAAACCGTTCCGTCCTGCAACGTGTGCGCTCACGTGCGTCGTCATGGCAACGCTTTAACGATTTCTAGCGGTGGCTCCCTCTAGTGCCGCTTCGCTGCAATACAGCAATCATTTCGCTACCTTGCGAGATAGTGCCACCCCGGTCAAAGATAACAACCGTGGCTGATAAGAGAAACAAGCGCTCTGGTGCCATTTGTTTTCCTAACACTTACTTTATTTAAGCATAACCTAAAGCGTTTCCTTTTTACATATTCTTACAGTTAGTGAATTACAGTACAGTACTTTGCTTGTACCCCGTCGTCATTCTAAGGCAGACGACAAATGGTACAAAACAAAAAACAAAATAATTTGCGAATAGATATCCGCCAGGAGAACATGCACAAGAGAAAAAAAATGAAAAGATGGTTTCGCCCTATTTGCGCGGAAACCAGGTGATCCAAAGATCCAAAGCCGACTGTTCCTAATTAGCGAGCCAAACGGATGCCGCGTTGCCAGTTGCCGTGGCCCCGGCCATTAGCTCGGAAAGAAGGAACTGGCCATGAACCGGGGTTGTCGTTTTTCGTTTGTACGTTCGGAATGTTCGTGTGTGAAAATCAACCCATGCATGATGACAGTGCGGGCGATGCGGATGACAGTCGTGTCGGCTGCTCTATTCGCGCTGGTTTTTGTGCACCTCCGTCTTGATGGCGTACACGAACGACAGCACGTCCTGGATGACCGGCTCCTTCTGGGTTGCCAGCGCACGGTTCATCTCGTCGATGCGGACGCGCGTGTCGGCGTCGATCTTGTTCGAAACACCCTCGCGGGAACCGACGTGCTGGGAGGAAGAGAAGCAACAGAGAGATAGTTGTAGCAAACGTTCTCGAGACACTGGTTTTTTTTTGTCGTGTTTCCCTTACTTTGGCCTCGAATTCCTTGAAGGTACGCTCCCGCTCGGCACGGTACTTTTCGATCTCCTCCGTGGCCTCATCCTTGGCCTGCTTCAGACGACGTGCCTTGCCTGAAAACCAGAACAAAAAAAAAAAAACCGATCCTAATGTTAAAAACCCATCACTTGTGCGTTCGTTTCTTCCAATTTTCGGTGCACAAAACGCAACAGCACGCAAACAGGTGGGTCATGTGACCGGAGTGGTGTGTGTTACGTTGTTGCGTTTGCGTTGGTTGTCACTCGAAGTTGGGCTTCCTGCTTTCCCACACACTTACGTTTGCGCGCCTCGCCAACCTTATCGGCGGCCTTCTTTTCCGCGGCCAGCAGCTGCTGGATACCCTGGGTGTTGCTGGCCATCGTCAAAAGTCCACGGGCACGGGATCTTTCTCTCTAGTCGCGAAGCGAACCGAAACGTACCGACGAACTGAAGGGAAAACGAGTCGCGCGCTGTTCCGTCCGTGTCGAAGTCACAAGTTGATTTGGTCTGTCTGCCTTTTTTCTTCGCTGATCATATGACAACCCCCGGGTTTGGCACAACCGTTCCTCTCACCCCACGGTGGTTCACGTGATTGCAAGAGCGCGGGCCTATAGCATCGCACGTGCCAGAGCGAGAGCACGACATGGGGTCGAACCGGGCGGGAGGGCTTGCGTTTGTACTCGTGGGTTTAAGGGCGTCGAGTTATGGTTGGTGGCGTAGTTTATGAAGGTGCTGATATATAACAATGCTGCGCACAGGGGGGAAAGGAATGCGTGCGTGAGTCCGATGATGGTAAAAGAATAGCGAATAAAATGAAGTACATCAATAGTCGATTGATATATGAACGAAATTAACATTACACACAATGTAAGGAACAATATATGTAATGTCATCGTCACATTCGTCGTGCCTGCGTACGAGCAATAGCGCTTTAGTATGCAAGTTCGCTTGCAAGCTGGGCGGTAGAAAGCTTTGTAAAAAGCTTCTTTGCTGCATGCAACTGCAATGCTGAAAAGCTTTTGACGTTACAAAACACGTGGGGTCGGTACATACAAAATCCAGAACATTAAACAAACATTTAATTGTGGATACCCTGATGTGCGATACCTCGATTCTGATGTCGACAGTTGACCGTTGTCGTCTGCATCGAACCCCTAGTTAATTTTGATAGGTTACAAGGCTACTCATACCGGACCTGGAACCGATCACGAACCCATACCATTCATGGAACCGTTCTCAAACCGAGGTTCAATCAAAAACCTACAAAATTCCTGTAACGGATCATGAACCCATACCGGCACTGGAACTAATCCTAACCACTTACCGATGTTGGTTCTTCTTCTTCTTCTTCTTCTTCTTCTTCTTCTTCTTCTTCTTCTTCTTCTTCTTCTTCTTCTTCTTCTTCTTCTTCTTCTTCTTCTTCTTCTTCTTCTTCTTCTTCTTCTTCTTCTTCTTCTTCTTCTTCTTCTTCTTCTTCTTCTTCTTCTTCTTCTTCTTCTTCTTCTTCTTCTTCTTCTTCTTCTTCTTCTTCTTCTTCTTCTTCTTCTTCTTCTTCTTCTTCTTCTTCTTCTTCTTCTTCTTCTTCTTCTTCTTCTTCTTCTTCTTCTTCTTCTTCTTCTTCTTCTTCTTCTTCTTCTTCTTCTTCTTCTTCTTCTTCTTCTTCTTCTTCTTCTTCTTCTTCTTCTTCTTCTTCTACTATGACACAACAACCGTGGTCGGTCAAGGCCTGCTTGTACCATTACTAGTGGGCTTGGCTTTCAGTGACTTATTGATTTACCCATAGCAGGATAGTCAGTCCTACGTATGGAGCCTCAGTCCATGCGGGGCTTGAACCCAAGGCAGGTATGTCGTCAAGTCTGGCCATTGGAACTGATTAGGTTTGGGCAATTCGGTTCATTTTCATGAACCGTGAACATACTAGTTCTTTCATTTAAACGAACTGTACATGAATCGCGAATCATTCGTTCATTTCAGTTGATGAAAATGTGGGAAATGGGAAATGGTTTATTACCTCTAGAACCTTATTTGGCAGACCAGGGCGACCTTTATTTTGACGGGTAGGGCGTTCTTTTTGTTAACGGTCTGATCATACGGTTCACGTTCATATTTGTATTGGAGGAGAAGAATGACCTGGCATACTAGGACGTTCTTTATTTCTACAGTTAAGACATTCTTTGTATCAATAACTCTGTACATTACGATTGATAAAGATCCGATGAACGTTGATTAGATGAAAGTAGGTCGTTCGTTCTTTAGAGTGAACTGAATGAATACTACTGGTTCATGGTTCTTGCGGCACACCTCTAGAACTGATCACGAATCAATATATACCAGTCCTGGAACTGAGATTGAACCCGTACCGTTGCTAAAACCGATTACGTACCCAAACCGGTCCAGGAATTAATACTGAACCCATGACAGTCCTGGAATCGCTCATAAACCTATAACGGCTCGTGAACCTGTTTGCGGGTTTGGAACCGATCCATTGCCTGCTTCGAACCAGTATCAGACAGATGTTTACACCTTGCAGTAAGACCTTTGTGTTCAGTCCCATATGCAGTCGAATGTCGTAGTTCTGCTGTATTTTTGTGAAACCAACATTTCTTTCAATTCCATTATATTCTACCATCCAAAGCGAAGCAATGGGTTCACAATTTAGAAAAAATGTTTTTATTTAAACCGACCGTTTTTCTCTGTTGTTGCTGTTATTTTCTTCTCCCTCAATATCCATAGCGTCAACAATTCACCTGTACGGCTGTACGACTTTCCATTTTTCAAAAAACCAAAAACGAATTTGCTGTATCGTTTCTGTAGGCGTTGCGTGCTGTGTGAGCGTCGCTTCACCCGCTGCTATAATAATTCCCCATTTCCTTTCGCACGCTCCTTCCCGACCGTTCGTCTCTTCTGTACAAATTAAACTAGTGTTGTTTTTGTTTTGTTTTACTTCCTTATTAAAAAGTTTCAAAGAAACTGGAATCCTTCACCACTTATCATTATCGCCGATTGGTTTTTTCCCCTAGATGCACCGCACCCGTCCGCTGCAGCAGGTGACAGCTCAGGTAATGTGCCCCTGCCCTGTGGAGTTCTGGTGCGTTAGTTTTATAGAATTTCAAATAGTAAAACAAGTAATACGGCTGGCGAAGATTGCAGCAACCGAGCTGTGCTTCATCTGTTTGTAGGACTTTTACATTCCCTTCCTGCACAGTTTGAGTGTTGAGTGTTTCCTTTGTTGAGTGGTTGCACTTACACGCTAGTATGTATAACTATGTACAGTATCGTGCCGACGCAGGTTTCGAGATCGAGATAGTGTTGTGTTGAGATCGTGTGTTTACGTTTACCGTTTGCCGGACAGTGTGTGGTGTAAGAATGATTGCAAACCAGGAACCCGACCGCAGCGGGCGCAGCCCTTAAGGAGCCCTTAAGGATCTTAAGGAGTGCAAACGCGCCAACCCGATCGTTCGATCGTTCGCCACCGTATTTACAGTATAGATAATTGGATTAAATGCTACCCTAGTGTGAGTTGGAGTGTTTTGTTAACCTAAAACAGATGGCCCGCCCGTCTTAGCTGCGCTGCCATCCGATCGTGTGTATGTGCTCTGTTGTTTTTTGTTTGTTTGCTTAAAGTGATGCCTAGCAAATGGATGACATTGATGTGTACGATCGATTGATATTTCCCTCGTTTCTTTTGTTTTCCATTTCTTATGCTACACGTAGAAAAACCGAAAACGTAACCAAAAAACAAACGGAAAAGCAAAGTAACTCCCATATCCCATTTTCTAGTGCACGGTTCTGGTAAGAATAATTATTGTTACGTTTGCTCGTATGTACACAATTACCCTAATCCTAACAACGTGTTGACGAAGGTTGATTTTGTCTCTTTTGTTTTTTTTTGAAGTATTAGATTTGTGTGAAAATGTTTTTATCTCGTTCTTTTTTTTTGCTTTCGCTCGTTTTGGTTTTCCCTTTTTTATTCCATAAATTGATTTTGTTACTTCCACTGTTTACACTTTTGCGGATCATATCGGGTTTCCACCCACTGCCCGGAGGAGAGTTTGTGCACCTTTGTGTTGGTGTGGTTTGTTTGTTTGTTTGTTAGATTATTTAAAGAAATTAAAGGTCAGTTCTTTGCTCACTCAGTAGGTTTTTGGAGCGAGGTGATACTTAACGTACGCTTACGCTAATGCTTCGTTTCTTTTCCCTACCCCTCCCCCGATATTTGCGCTAATTTTCTCCACGACTAATACTTGTTGTTCGTTTCCCATTACACTTCGTTTGATTTCGAAATACTTTCCATGCGGTTTTGCTTCATTCACTTCCCGTTGTTTTGTTTGTCTGTGTGATGCATCACTTTGCCTTTCCCCAGCTTTATTGTATAGCTTTAGATTTCATGTTGCGTTGCGCTCTCTGCCACCAGATCGATGCAGCGTAATAAATGAGAAAGAAAATGGGAAATAACCCCCACGGGGTAAGTACCAGCGCAGCACATCCTTTTATTTGTGTGGGTGTGTTTATTTAATTTGATTTTATTGGAAGTACAGAAAGGAAAACATCTCGCTTTGTGTTTCGCTTGCAAACAGTTCCAAAAAAACCCAAAACAAAAACAAAAAAAGAACAAACGAAAGGTGTGTGCACTAAATGAATAATGCGATGTGTCGCATAAATAAACACGAATTGCATGGCCCCCGAAAAAAGGGGTGCTCCGGTCACGAAGCAGCAAAAAGAAGGCGAAAAACATGTTCCCTACCAAGCAGAGAACGAGACCCGGGACAAAAGGGAGGGAATTAAAAGCAAAGCAAAAAAAAAAACAATAAACAAAACAAAACAGCACCGACACCAACATTAAACATCACGCATATTGGGCACGTGTGGCACGGGCTCGCTAAAAGCAAAAGCGCATAACATTTTAGGTTGATGAAGAGAGCACTTCCGACACAATGGGAAAACAGTGGACGCAAACGCACCAGGGTCGGAGAGGTGCCGGTGCCCGCTGCCAGTAGCCGGTGCCGGTTTCGGACGCGCTATTTAAATTAATTATTAATTTTAATACTCGTCCGAAAGCTCTGCGGAAGTCGATAAAGTGAAGCAAAATATGAGTGTCCCACCGGAGGGGGAATTCGGTGCGTATCGCTTGTGTGTGAGTGTTAGACGATGCTGAATAGTTGGTTGATGCTGCGAGAAGTTTTTCGTGCTGTTATTGCAGCGGATTACGAAAACCTTTGCCTTCTGCATGCAGCGAGAAAATAGCAACAAATAGTGTACTTTTCACGAAACTTTGCGGTAACGTACCAGAGTGTGTAGATGTCTTTTTTTTTTTTAATTTCCTGACCGTATTTTCCCGTGTGCCGGGTAACCGAGTTATGCTGCCCATTTTATTGCATCGTTCAAGCATCATTAAAGGAGTTTTTTTCTTCCTCTGTATCCATAGCACAGTGTGAGCAAGGGCGAAGGGCCTTTATTATTCCGCGAATTGAGCCCACTCGCGATGATGGTAGGCGATGATGAAGATGATATTATGGGCGTTGTTGAGTCTGGGCGTGGGGATAAAAGGGTTTGAAACCCAAATAAAAACAAAACAAAAAACAAAAAAACACACTCAAAAGCGGCTAACGAGAGTGCATTTGTGTGTTTTTCGGGATGCGAGTTTGCCCCGAAAAAAAGGCCGGCTCAGTGGTGTAGTGTCGGTACGAGTTTCGGAGCGCTGCTGCGTTGCTTTCAATTAATTCGAAGTTAGTGAAGGACCCACCGGTTTCACCGGTTGCTTGCAAATTGGTCGTATGTTTTTGGAAATTAAAAAAAACCCGTAGAAAAGGCAAAGCTTTGCCTTCTCTGAATAGACGCTGTAGCTTTTGAAACTGTTCACCGATGTTCTTTTGCATGTTGTGAAGTGTTGCTTTAACCTTCAGCCCTCGAAAGCTGTATCGGGCTATATCGGGCTCTATCGGTAGCTCTATTCAAAAGAAAGAGAACAGTGGCTATCAGATTACAAAGCTTGCCTCATGGCATTGATATGGCCTCCCGGACGTGGTTTGAGCTGTCGGCGTAAGAAAGGGAAATGATAAATTACGACCACACGACCATCGATAGCAATCGTGGAGCTAGTTCGACTGCTCTGCCAGTGACTGGGATGACTTTGCGGTACGGGGCGTTAGTGAGTGGGCAGTTTGGCTCGTGTGGTTCGTTTTGTGAGCAAAACAGTTTAGATCTGCAGTTGGGGAATCGTTTCCGAAGCAGGTAAGTCATGTTACACTTTGTGCTAACAACCCTGAAGAACTGTGCTGCCGAGATCGAAGCATTGTGCTGTCACTTGCTGGCTGGAGCAAGATGTGATGCAAAATAGTCGCCTTGGGCAATAATTGATACCTTTTGCTTTCTGCATCCTAAAGATGTCTGTAGGTTCGTAAACTAAAATCTCGAGCCTTTCAACGGAATTTTCCAATGGACGGCCGGTACGTAAATCTTATGCGTTGCGATAACTTGCCACCGCAATCAATTGGTCTGAAGCGGTTTCATTGCGACGAACCAAATGCGCGCTGCACCCGTTAATCATGCAACCAGAAAGTGAAACTTTCCATTCGCCTACCTTCAGTCCTCCCCTATCGGTCGAAATACAACCAACGGATAAAGGGCACGAGGTGGCAGAAACTAGAATCACGCGAGCACCAAACCAGTATCAGCCCCGGGACTTCACCACTCTGGCAAAGCCCCATTCGTTCCAACCGGTACCGAGTGACACCGTGGCGCGTGGAGCAGGTGGTGTCGCCGGTCGCCCGACTAGGGGGAAAATCTACATAAATTTTCCATTAAGCAGAAACATGATAATCTTAGGTTTGCTGCCATCATGCGAACCCACACACGGCACGAAAACACACACACACACACACACACACACACACACACACACACACACACACACACACACACACACACACACACACACCATTGTAGCTAAACGCTGGAAATGGTCTCTGACCACCATGGTACCTCTCCCCTTTCCCGCGGCTGGTTACAATCGAGACAAGACAATCAGTACTATTATTGGCCGGGAATTATCGCGCCGGCCGAAAGCGAACTACAAATGGCACAACTGATTGCATGTCGATTGCGCTTTTCCAATACAAATAAGGGCGTCCCGCACAACGCGCGCATCCCCCCGCACCCAACAATTGAGGTAAGGTGGGAGTGTCGGAACGTAAGTCATCGTCTCTCCCGTAGCCTGGTTACTGTTCCTGTTAAACGAGAGAGAAAAAAAAACTCAAGACGTTTGTGGTTCACTGGCGGCATCAAATACCAATCGGTGCATTGGAGTGTTTGGTTTTGCGGTTTCGCTGCGCTTGATTTGATGAATCGCTGTCAATTAATTATGAAGCGACCGCATCCGTACTGCGGAATGCTCGCTGACCATGCCGGAAATAATCGAGCAGGAGTACACACTCACACACACACACACATCCGGGACCGGGCGGTGTGCGATTCGGGGGAGGAAGACGTTCTACCCCGGTTTTGGTTTGATAACAATCGATCAGTATCGTGGAGATTGGTTAATTAAATTAAAGCAACTTTGGAGCTGTGATACAGGAAATGGTGGCGGACTCTGTGTGGGATATTGGGAGCTCCTAACTATGAGACGGTGTACGCGGGGAAATCGAAAACAAATGCTTTAACACCTTGAAAGCCATGACGTTCAGTTATGTTTCCTGGGAGACCATGGTTAGAATACAATGCTAGCCAGGGATAAGTGACTTTAAATCAAAATATCTTGTAACAGATAAGGCGTATTAGTGTGAAATTATGCAGCAAGATCAACAAAATGCTAAATGACTGCATAATGCATACCGGTTTTGCAAATTATTGTTTCTTCCTTTTTATAGAAGTTTCCATAAATGGTAAAAGATCGAGAATATAAATGCAAAATAAGTAAAATAATATTAGTTAAAAGTAAACATAAAGTGGTTGGCTGCTAGGGAAACATAAACAAACATGGTCTGGCAGTCAAAGTTTTCAGTGGGTAAAATTGAAATCTGTTTGCAGCAACCATACGTCGTGCGGATTGCATACCGTCTCTACTCGTTCCATCGGCATCAGTAACACTACGCCTAAAGGTATGCAAAGCCGCAATTCATCATCGGGCTTTTAAGGCTCATTTCGCCGTGCCGATCTGGGCAGGGGGGGAGGAGGGAGATTTCTGAAACAACACCCAACGATAAGTATTTGAGAAACGAACACAGTGGAAAAGTTTGCCACACCGGACATCTTGTTTACCGTGTAATTTGAGCAGTTGAGCGTCGGTGGAGCGCCCTTTCGAGCCATTCCATTCTCGCCCCTTCTTTCTATACTTCACTCTTGTTTTTCTTCTCATTTTTTCCACCACACACACGTTCTCCCTTCATTACCATTCATTCCCTAGCTCCCTTTTTCCCCTTTCCCCGTGTGACGCAGCTTTAGACGCAGCTTTCCTGCTGGGAAAAGGCGAGCGGCGTCCGCACGGTGACGATCTCCCTCAGGTATTGCTTGCTGCCGCCACCACCACCGTTCGCGCTCGGCAGGCTGGCGGAGGGTGACTGGGGCAGCGCGTGGGACAGCTGCAGTGGCGAGTGCGCCAGGACGGCACCGGGATGCTGCCCGAGCGGCTGCGATAGCTGCAGCAGCGAGGCAGTCGTCGGCGTGTGGGGCGTGTGGGGCGCGTGATGCTGGTTGTGCGGGGGCGCCGGCTGCGTTGCGTCCTGCTGCAGCTGCAGCGTGAGCGGATGGTGATGGTGGTGGTGCTGCTGCTGCTGCGACACCGGTGATATTAGCGGGAAGGAGGAGCTGCCGGTCGACCCCACCCCGGCTATCGTGGACCCGGGATGGGATTGGGTGGGCGGTGGCGGCACCCCCTTCCCGAAGCTGCCGCCGTGGTCGATCTGGGCGTAGATCGTCGGCTCGTCGAAGTAGTTGTAGGCCGGCGGCGGCGGCAGCTTATTCAGATGGTTGTTGAGGTGCGTTTTGCCGCCGGTGTCGTCGTGCGGTATTGCCAGGGCCAGCTCCGCGTAATGCACTTCACTAGCTGACTGCTTGCGGCGATGCGGCCACCAGAGGCGGGGAGGAAGACGGGAAGAGATGAAAGAGAGAGCGGGAAATTAGATTATTTTTAGGCGCTTTGCTATTACATGGCCGCATGCAAACATCAACACGTGTATCTTCTATCCGGCCGGTTTGCAGAAAGTAAAGCACAACACAGTGAAAGCAAACGACCGCTATGCCGAGCGACATGAGTGATGCAAAGTGTGTTTGGGTGTGTGTATGTTTACTAAAAAAGCATAATGGGTAATTTTGCTAGCGGGTTTGGAAGCTACAGTGGCCGGCTGAATAAAGTGGCCACTACTTACAATTTTACACTTTTTACATTTTTTCCGTGAAAAATGAAGTTATTGTACTGCTTTATTTTTTGAAACGTTGTTCGTGATATGCTTAAGAATGCGCAGTACCATAGCATGACAAAAATGAGAAGTTTGCTTCAAGAAAAAATATTTTTTCCAAAATTGATCAAAATCACTGTGCCAAAATAAAGTGTCCACTTTATTCATTCTACAGAAAATATTTTTCTGAACAAATATAACAGCAAACTTATAATTTATATGCGTTCCTCTCGCATTCTTTACATGTTTGAGGATCTTTGCCATAATTTATTATGTGTTTATCTGCACATATTTGGCATTGGTTCTTTCTAAGAGTATTTCAGAGCTTTAACATATTTTGTTTTTCTTAATCACGTCATTTTCACTACATTTGCATTAAAATTTGCACACTAAATCTCGATTGAATTAAAATTAAGACTAACTGGGAGCCATTAAAAAAAGTTTATTCGATTTGATTGAAAAAATAAAATAAAAAATTCTTCGTGTATAACTTCAGCCGTCTTCCTGTTGTAACATCAATTTATTTACTAACTCCGTATTTTTCACAGAAAACAGATAAATTCACACAGGATACTTGTATAGGTATTAGCTTTCATTATGCCGTCGATTCAAACCATGCTCCCCACTTCTCGTATAGAAATCCCCTCCCTGGTCATCACATTGCACTCTTCATACATATTGGTTTGTTGGATCGCGTCTAGATATTTTTGAACATCAGTTCTAATTTGGACTTTTCTGTCCAAATATCAGTTTTTCAACAATCTAACGATATATCTGCATGTTTTTGATCATATTGAAGCCAATTGGCTTTGTTAGTCTTGCTGTAGCTCGGGCGAGGAACTTGAAGGACGCTACATCTAATGGGCAGTAAATTGCGAAAATTGCAATGTGATAGCTAGGGAGTGTTTCTCTTTAGGAGTAGCAGGAAAACTGGTGTGAATCGAAAGTACAACTATGACTGATACCTTTTTTTAACATTCTTCATCACTACTTTGGGATATTTCTTAAAAAAAATGGGATTTGAAAACTAAAAACATGTTCCTA
The DNA here is from genome assembly GCF_016920715.1 of Anopheles arabiensis. NCBI lineage: Eukaryota > Metazoa > Arthropoda > Insecta > Diptera > Culicidae > Anopheles > Anopheles arabiensis. The sequence continues at coordinate 10,689,499 of NC_053517.1, forward strand.
CAGGCTAACATCTCAACACACACAATCAATACAAAAATCATTTCTCAACTAGTATCGTATAAAACACCTTGCATGTCCTCCATGAAGTCTAAATCTTTGTTGCATCGAAAATTTGTGGCAGATTCTATATGCGAAGGTGGATAAAACTGGTGTCAAAAACAAATAAATTTAAATTTAAAGCTCTTGATAACGCTTGAGAAGAACCAGATGCAACAACTAGATGCAGAACTAAATAAACCTTTAAAAATTAGAAAAAAATACACCAACGATCCTCGAATATGTAAAGAATGCGAGTGGAACGCATATAAATTATAAGTTTGCTGTTATATTTGTTCAGAAAAATATTTTCTGTGGAATGAATAAAGTGGGCACTTTATTTTGGCACAGTGATTTTGATCAATTTTGGAAAAAATATTTTTTCTTGAAGCAAACTTCTCATTTTTGTCATGCTATGGTACTGCGTATTCTTAAGCATATCACGAACAATGTTTCAAAAAATAAAGCAGTACAATAACTTTTATTTTCACGGAAAAAATGTAAAAAATGTAAAATTGTGAGTAGTGGCCACTTTATTTTGCCGGCCACTGTATTTACGCACGTGAAAGGTTTTTTTTTCAAATGAAAATGAAACTCCATGCCCCAGAAATTGCAACAGGGCGGCTCATGTGGATGATGGAAACTTTCCGCAACAAACAGCGCCATGTTTGCACTGCTCTCGCCTATCGAATTCGCTTCCAATGAAATTGCGAGCTTATTAAAAGTTTGCTGTAAACACTGGTTGTTTTTTGCCTGGTTTGGGACGCCTTCAGGCACGATATTTACTAGCATATGTTCAGTAGCTTGCGGGTGCTGGATGCTTTTAATTTGAAGATTAATTTATGTTCTGCCGGCCGCGCATCTGCGCAATGAAGCTCAACCCGTCAGTGCCATCGGCTCTCCCTGACCCGAAACCCGTCAGTGCTCGTTTATAACAACTTTTGAGTGGATTGATGACTTGCCCGTTTGTACGGGCGGCGGACATTTATTGCAACCTACTCGGTCATCTTGGCGCTTCACCTGGTTTCAAATGCTCGCCAGCGGAAGAAGAGGATAACCCGGGGTGCACTGCGTTACACGTTCGGCATGGCGCGGAAGGGAACGTTTCACAACAAGTTGCGAGTGTCATTCGCTTTGATCGAACCGCCATGAGTCGGCTGCTTTTCCGCAGTGGCCGTACCGATTGTGAAACACACGGGGGCAGCCACCAGCCAGGCGACAAAGTGAGTCAAAATGAACGTGAAGTACGGTACCATTTTTGTCTGCTGGGCTGCTTGCTTACAAAATGTCACCAGCGCAACAAACTTTCTGCCCGCAAATCCCGGGAAACCCAGCCCCTAAACAGCGACGATAAGACCAGAATGAACGACTGGCTGGCAGCGTCCCCTTGCACTGTAAAAGCAGGGGTTGCCCACCCGTTCCAGGGGGGGGGGCATCCGTAGCTACCGACCGCGCTCCTTCGCCGAGCCGAAACTTCATTGCAGAAGTGCATTACCGTGCATTGCTTTCCAACTGGGCAATTCCCCCGGTTGGAATGTTGTTGTTTGCCAAAACCTTCTGCTGTCTAGCGTGCCGATGCTTTTGATTTGCCGCATTCCGTTGCGGACGGGCGGGTGCGGCTTTGTTTTCGCCATGCATTAAGGGCCGGTGGCCGGTGCGTTCGTGCGTGCTGTCGCCGACCCGGTCCCCTGCCCGACATCGGCAATCGCAGCCAGAGTCACATTCCACGCCCTTAAGCGGACGCTGTCGGCGTTGCGCGACAGCTGCATACGAAATGGTGTCGTTTACAGTCGTATCGCATGCGATGGTATGTGCCTTTGTGTGTGTGTGTGTGTGTCCGTGTGCGTGCTGATGTCCTTTGGGTGAATTGCGACTCGGGAAAGTCGGCAAGTCGCCATCAAACGTGCGCTTTATCTAGTGAACAACCCCTCACCCCATGTGCGGGTGCAGATGTGCATCATGATTTGTGATCCATCCACCGAACGTGGCCTCTGTGTGTGTGTGTGTGTGTGTGTGTGTGTGTGTGTGTGTGTGTGGCAGGATCAACTGTATACAAGATGGCGCTCGTTCCGGTACGTGGTACGAGCGCGCCTAAAAGTAGGCAAAGCGTGTACGCCTGTGCACGCGCTGTGCTTGTTAACTCGTTAACTCGGTAGATATGCTCGCCGAGCAAAGCGGACTGTTTCAGTGTGGGTCTTTGTGTGCCCTCTATCCGCCCCCCCACCCCTACCCGCTCCCCTCCCCGCTACTACGATGGAAAGCAAAATGTTTTCGAATGCAACGGCGTACCCAAAAGGGGGGGCATTGCTAGCGATAGAGCAGATGGGGCAGGGGTGGAATTTGAAAACTTTTGAAGTGTGGTCCCGTCCCGTCGAGCCGCACACATCCGTTGGAATTCGGATGGAATGGATTTCCCGAGTGAACTTTGCCATTTTGTGCCACGGTTCGGGTGTCTGTGGTTGGAGCTGTCAGCAGGCTACCGGGGGGGCAGAGGGGATGAGATGTGCTGTATGATGCACGGCGATAACGATTCTATCCAGAGACGTTCTGCTTTAAGTAAATATTTGGATGCGCATTAACTTTTGTGTCGCGGTTAAAACCCCTCCGTTTGTTGTCGTTTTTGTCTGCTCCCGAATCCAATTACAGGTGTGCGCTTAGGTCTTTGTGTATTCGTCATTTCATGTTGAGATGGTTTTCAGAGATAAAATGGTTACGCACCGTAGCACAGGAATTGAATAAAGAATTATAAAATGCGAAAGAAGTCAATGGATTTAATATGCAGCTCCTGAGAGCATAACATGGGCCATATTGAGCAAATTAGCACAGTAAACGACTAGCGGAAGCATTAAAAGTTGAATTTATTACAGCAAACTGCATACTTTTGGGCGTTTAACTTTAAAATATCTACATTTGTTGAATCTTAAAGACGGTGGCTTTTTAAAGAGTGCTCTATACCATATTACATACATTAGCAGGTACGGGTGAACAAATAGATTGCCTCTTCACGGTTCTGATTTACTATACCCAAATCTAAACAACGCTCTTCTTGCTGTCTTTAGGGAGAGACCTTTTTTTCTATCATAATAGCTCTTCCATTCTCTGCGATAGTTGCTGCAACACCCGACGATAGTGAAAAGGGTAGTACCAGGAGCGATTTTCTTTCGCTACGGCACGCCTTAATTCTATCGCACAACTGACCTGAGGCAAGATTTCCCCTGCGCAGATGAGCACAGGTAATGGAGAAACCCCGTCACCATTTACACTGATTGCACAACGCGGATCGAGCTGGCCAGTTCTGCTGGTCACCTTGCACCATTGTCCCATTGTGTCAACTTCCGGCAAAGTCGTTCTGTTAGCTTCCCCGGGCGCTCTTGCCATGGCTGGATGGGTTGAGAGCTCGTAAATGGATCTGGGCAGGAATGAAGTCCAACAGGACATGTCGTGCCGTCCGTGAAGGAGCTTTTCTTAGCGCGAGCGATGCGAGCAAAGGAGAGACACGGCAACAAGCAATAAACGAAACCGGGACACATACAGTACACATACACTGATCTCCGCTGTCAGCTGCACACACAAACCCACATCGTTGTGTGTGTGTTTGGGATGCGCTCCGGGAGACAGTCTATTAATAGTGTCAGCCACTGGTTCCGTCTGCTCGTTACGCGGAAGATTCGTCCAAGCACAGAATGGAGGAAATTGTCTTGCGATACGGGAACGCTGCTAAAGCTGCAGCTTGCGAGCATTCATCGCGGTCGTCTTCGGTCCCGGCACGCAACCCAGAGATACGACAGGGCCCTACCAACCCACCAACGAGTCGATACACGGAAACAGTATAGGTGGAAAAGGATTTTACCGATAACGCCAAGCACAGTGGGATCAATAAAATTTAAGGATTTTTTTTAAATAGCCTGAAAATCTCCTTTCTTTTGTAAATCATGTATTATTTTTATATTGAAGCCAAAAGCGACTGAAAAGGAAAATAATACAACTTCTCCAAGGTCTAACCCAAGTCAGTATCATTCTTCCAACAAATCTTGTTTTGGCACCACTAACCTTCCCCATCACACGGAGAACTACTGCCGGTGGTGGATTTTTAACAGCCTCCAGCTTTGCACGGTACACCCGTCCGGGTGTGGAAAAAAGTCCAGGAGGTCTGGGTGACACATTCGAGCGATTTCATTAAAAAATATATATAACGTTATCCAACTAGGTCATCTTGTTATGTTCGTGCTCGCTTCTGGCGGATGCGGGATTGGAAGCTCTGCTTTCTTGCTCTTGTATGCGCTCCAAGTGACCTTCCTTTCTGATTGTGGGGGGAGGGGGGAGAGATGTTTGAAAAACTGCCAGCGGGGTCTTTTCCACCGGCAGTCCTGCCTTCACGATACAATGTTGCAACGAAGCAGCTGAGAGAGGAGGACGGAGGGATAATTCGCCCTGAGAATGACTCGCATACGGTGCCGTGATCTTCGTGATCCTTGAGCTTCGCCTTTTCATCCTCTCGCTTTCCTTCTCTCTCTCTTATATGCTCCCTACTGTGGATGCGGGCTACCCGGATGTGGACACATCCTGTTGAGTGTCGTCTGTCTGCCTTCAGGTGGTAAAACTGTCCTGCTCCCGTGTCCTTACCGAACCAACCATTCGTTTCTTTATCTGTTTTATATACATTGCACATCCGTGTGTCACACGGATTCCCCTTGCCAGCGCAACGGGGTCTTTTGGACAGTAAAAACAGCCTCAACAACAAAAAAAAGTAAGCAGAAGAAGCAAAAAAATGACACTAAAACACACCTCTCCCTTTCGGTCAAGCTGAGAAAGCAAACTGCAGCAGAACGTACTGGCACTACGGGCCAAATGCTGAAATGTTTGCATTTTTGCCAAGCACGCTGACGAATTTGCAGTGCGCTTGACCCGGTTTGACACGCGGCGGCCTGCGGGGTAATCGACGGAGTCGCAATCGTTCCCTGACAATTGCCTGCCGGCGTACTGCGACAACCCAGCACAGTTCGTGTTCGTGTGAAACGAACAAAAAAAAAAACGGACGGAAAAACTTAACTGAACCAAATCAACTGACCGAAGCGCGCCAGCAGATTAGGTTGAGTTGGTGTCGTTGGGAGGGTTTTTTTTGCTGCGTACGTTGTAGTTGTGCCACCGTCATCTAGTGGCAATCTGAAGTGGTCATTTCTTGCTGCAGCCGTAGAGCGCAGAGCAGTAGAAATCATGTCACAAAGCTGAGCTGCTCTCGGGCTTAAGAAATAGGGGAATGGGGGTTTTGCGCAAACAACAACAAAAAAGGGGCAACAGGGCTTTTTGTTTTATCTTCCACTCCTGATAGTACCGACCACTGGCAATTGCCGGCTAGCTTGATTGGCCGGTAGATGATGGAGCAAAACACAGCTTAAATTGCTTACGCCGTGGTAGTTTGTTGTGGTAGGATTGTGTTTTTTTATGCTGCAAACGGTGACATTTGCTTCAAATTGCAATCAACTCGTTGCAGTTGAGCATTTGGCTAATGCGTGGTGCGCAACGGTCCCGCAACAGCGCATAATTGGGTTTTGGGGAAATGATTGGGTCCCGTAAATAGCTCATTAAAATGTAACGTAACTCACTAACGATTTCCTGACGCTTGTCTGCACTGGGCTATTCGCCAGTAGTTGTGCACAGGTACAGATGATTCGCATGTTCAATTGGCAACCATAACGTGGCGCCCCTCGTATTTGCTCGTATCGCGGCACATTACTCTCCAGAGGGCAATGAGATTGGCTTCTACCCGAACGCTACGCGTACCCCAGAGCGGAGATAAATATGTGCACTCAAGTACCCAGGAGAATTTGATGGTACTCATGTTGGTTCGGTTTTTGTGCATGACGTTTTTTTTTCTTGCTCCATCGATTGACGTTTCGGATGTTACCAGTATCTACTCCAAACCTTCGCCGGTGTTCGGTCGAGCGGGCTATCTTTCCGGTTCGATACGCAGGCTCGGGTGCCCATAATTGGGTTGCCCGCATCACACTGGACCGGTTGGGGAAGAGGGTGGCGGTCTGTGTGGCAGCGAAGGTGCGCTTCGATGATGTGAGCTGGCAAAGATCGCACTGCGCTTTTGAACGGACCATAGCGTCCGCCCTTTGCACTCTATTCGTGTGCCTTGGTGCGTATCAGTACATGCGTTACGCGGTCGTGAATGGTTCCCGGGTGAAACATATCAATAATACAGAAAGTTGAATAAGAAGATAGGGCGTGAGTGAGTGCGCCCCAGCATGAGGTGAACGTGGGCAAGAGTGCTGCCGCCGGCCACATCAGATACAGCCGCAATGGCACATACACACACGTGTGGGGCTAACGATTATTGCCCAAAGTCGTGTATCGCGTTAGAGAGTTCGCGAGAAATCCTCGCCCGATGGGTCCCATTTTGGAAAAAGGGCAATATAATCAGAAGACTTGACCCCGGGAGGCGACAGGATGGGATCGTGTTTTTTGTCCTGTTCGAGGGCCACCGATGTAATAGGGTCCGTTGAATAGGGTCGTGCCCACCGTCGCGTTCATAAAACGGGCTCCATAAAGCTGCGATACGGTGCGCCCGGTCCGTGCTGATCAACCCCGTGTTTGCAATTGTCGTCATTATGCGAATTGTTTGCTGCCTTTGCTGTTGCTGTGCCGTTTGCTCTCCATTCCGGAGGGATGGCTTCGAAAAGGGTATAGTACACTGCCATGACTGCAATTCTGCTGCAGGCTGCACGCTGGAGCCTACGAGGATCGTTGAGCAGCATGCTGATGAGCGGCGTTTCTGTCGAGCGCTTCTTTATTTTAATTCATATTTTCTACACCCCTTTTTATTCGAGCAATGTTTTTCGCTACGGGAGCCCTGTGTACTCTCTGCTCGGGTGACTCAGTTGTGCTTCGATAAAGCCATTCAAAAGCCACACAAAATGGATACAAACTATCAGTAAGAAATGAGAAGAAGGCACCTTTCTAAGGCGACATTAATTGTCATTTGCACGTTACATCTACATGACTGTATACGATCAGCCAGCATACGCTTGCAATGTCGTGTTATTCCACTTCAGTTTTGCGCTCGTTGTGACGCGAACAAATTATTCAATATTTTCCGTTACTGCAGCCCGCTGAAAAGACTACTACATGCTCCGGTAGCTCAGTTGTGCTTCCATAAAGCCATTCAAAAGCCATACAAAATAGATACGAAGTAATATATAGTATCGTAAAGAAACGAGAAGAACGGATCTGCAGTTGCGTACAAATGAACATTCACGCATCCCTCTCCAAGGGACAGGCGTGCAAAGGGGTGGAAGCGTGCGCCCATGATTAATATCTGCTCGAATGGGCGCTCCTACTTGACTCACATTCAGGTGGCTGCTATTAAGTGGACGTTAAGGCCGGATTAGCCGATGCACACGCATGTACCGTTTGCTCTCCATTCCTGAGGGATGGCTTCGAAAAGGGTATAGCACACTGCCATGACTGTAATTCTGCTGCAGGCTGCACTCTGGAGACTACGAGGATCGTTGAACAGCATGCTGATGAGCGGCGTTTCTGTCGTGCGCTTCTTTATTTTAATTCATATTTTCTACACCGCTTGTTAGGCGAGCAATGTTTTTCGCTACGGGAGCCCGGTGAAGAGATTACTCTCTGCTCGGGTGGCTCAGTTGTGCTTCGATAAAGCCATTCAAAAGCCACACAAAATGGATACAAACTATCAGTAAGACATGAGAAGAAATGGTTGTGTAGTGATGCGAGCGCGCCGACGACTCCGATCCGACTTCGGCTACTGTTATTCCGATTCTGATTCGAGCAAAATAGGAACCATTAGTTCCGCCAGGAGTCAGAGTCACCCGTGGTTGGATTCGTCCGGAGTCGGAGTTGGTCGGTGTCGGTCGGAGTCGGAGATGGTCGGAGTCATCCGAAGCTGCGGTCGGTCGGAGTCCGGTGCTATGCTATATGTATGTGATCAAGTCTCCGGTCGAGTGCGGATGGTCTGCACTCCGGACGACTCTGGATGACTGAAATTCCGAACAACTTTGGGCGATTCTGAACGACTCCGGACTACTCCGGATGACTCCGGCCGACTCTGGACGACTGCAACTCCGTTCAAATCGGGATGATTCCGAACGCCTCCGGTTAATGCTGGGCGGACCTACCTTCCATGGTTCGTTCCGAAATTTTCGGAGTTGAATCGGAGTATCCTTCGGATATTTGCCAACTTTACCCATCATTAGTGGGAAATATGAGTCGTCCGGAGTCGTCCAGAGTTGCCCAGAGTCGGCCGAACTCGAAGTTGGTCCGAGATATTTCATGTTGTTTTTTCCCCTCTTTCGCTTTGCGCCTGCACCTCTTAAACAGACCTTACTTTCGAAGAATAGCGGCTTGAGTCGACCGGAGTCGGCAAGAGTTGGAGTAAGATATTAAATGACAGCCAACAAAAACATTGCACCGGGCGACTCCGTCCGGACTCCGCATCCGGGGACGACTCCAGATGTCTCCGGACGACTCTGGACGACTCCGAACGACTCCAGATGGCTCCGACTCCGAACGACTCCAGGCGATTTCAAACCTACCTTTCGGAGTCGGAATTGGAATAGACTCCTGATTTTTTGCAACTTTACCCATCACTAGTACGGGCGCTAGAGTTTGTAATTCGCGCCTGCGTGCCCCCTCCGGGAGTGCCGATCGGCTAGCAATGCACACCCGGTGCGCCGCAACATTCCACGGCACGGTGCTGCTAACGAACGTTCATCAGGGGTATGTGGTTGTACGCACAATTCTGCTCACACATGCAACACGGAAGCTGCCGTTTCTGCACGAAGGGAATATGATGGCCAACATGCGGGAAACGCATGAATTGAAAGGTGGGCTGCCTTATCAAACCCCCAGAATACCACATTCCTAGCTGACTTGACGAGAGAGAGAGTTATCGTCAGGTTCATGGCAGCAATGTCGTCCCCGGGTTCCCTGCGGGCAGATAAACAGGTGAGGCCTGTGACAAACGAGATTGAATGTACACCGGTGAGTGGATGGTGGTTGAAGGCGAAACCGGTACCGCACAGCAACAGGGGTACAGTCGGCAACACACGCACGCACGCAGATTGTGATTTCCCCTTTGTCCGATGGCACGGAGTGCAACCAAAAGTCGCGGTGAAATGGCCTGGCCGGAAAGGCCGCCGGGATGTCGGGGATGACTTTGTGTCATCCCGAGTGTTTGCTCTACTCCCGTACTACCTTGCCGCATTGGAAGAAATCGAGCAGAATATGTATTTCTGCAGCCCGAGCGCATTCATTCGTTGGCCCAGCCGGGGGATGAACCGACAGCATCTCGTTAGGCTGTAGAGCTTGACGTCGTTGATTTGAAAGTAAATATGATGCGCTTCAATCTGGGACCGATGTTAGCTTCCGATATGCAGCTGGAACTCGGTACGATTGGTGAGTCGGCTTGTTTCAGCGCTCAATAGTCGAGGTAATTAATTGAAACCCGTCCCACTTGGTTTGCTCATCTAGGCAATACTAAGATGCAACTTGCAATGCTTAGGCTTCGAAGGTAGTATTTTAAACATTTTAATTGAACTTAAACAAACAAAAGTAGCATATGATGAACATCGAGCGGATCAGAAACTTATCATATTAAGTGTATTAATGTGTGTTTGTGTGTGTTTTGTGTAACTACAAAACGGCCTGTGTGCGTTGCAGATGAGAGCAGCAAACAAGGGAACCCCCCTTCCAAAGCTCGCGCCCCCTTTCGTGCATGCGTGGGGCGTTGCGGTCGTTCTATATGCGCATGCAAAAAAAAAGCTAGTGACATGAGGCACCTACCCCGGTTAGGTACGTTTTCCGGCTATCGTCTAGTATCGTCCTGCCGATAATGTCATGTTTGCTGTTGCATAATGAATTATGCAGCGCTGTGGGTGTCTGATTTGCTGATATTAATTTGTAATCGGGATCTGGAAAATGTTAAATGGAGAAAGAGTGAAATAGAGATAGAGAGAGATAGAGAGCGAGGATAGCGAGATAGATAGTGTGATTGTGTGTTTGTGTGTGTGTGTGTGTGTGTGTGTGTGTGTGTGTGTGTGTGTTTGAACGATAGAGCGACAGCTGTACGGCGTTCGAGATGGATGGATGGAAGGAAATAATGAAGCTAAGTCGACTGAAAGATGAGCCGAACGGCAGCCGCACTGTATTGCTCCTTCGCTTCGGGCGTAAAAGAAAGCCTGCTTCATTAATGCTTCCATGTGCGAGTGGAAATGGGAGAGGGACAGAAACCAATGAGCTATGCATACCGGTGCACAAGCGACACACATCGTACGCGGCTGAATGAGAGCGCGGAATAAAAAGAACAACAAACAAAACCAAATTGAAAGCACAAGAAAAAGCGAAACAAATATATATGCAGACAGACAGGATCATGAAGGACCTCTTCTTGCGAGGGTTCCTGTTTTGCTACATTCGAAGCCGGGCTGTAGGCAGCAGTAGTGCGAGTAAAACAAAAACATATAAATCGAACCAGTGGCGCTCAAGCAAGCGAACAGCAACGAAAGAACTAAAAAGCTGTACGGTTCCGAGAGGGAATGTTATCGATACAGGGATTGCACGAGGGCTTATGCACGTCGCGACCATGTCTGTGTCTGTGTGTGTCTGTGTGTGCCTGTGTGTTACGGATTGGTTTGTGGGCGGGCGATTCGGATTCGGAACCGGGTGGGGATGCAAACGCTTACCCTCGTTCGATGGGACAACGTCCGGGTTCTTCTCGTCGTACATGTCTTCCGACTGGCTGAGCGGTAATGAGATTTTCTCCTTAATTGGCAGATTACCGGGCCGCTTGCCGCCGGCCGTGGTGGTGGTCGCGGTGGTGTGCTGTTTCGCCTGCGTTGCCCGCAGCTTGAAGGCGGCCGCGACCGCGATTATAATGCAGATAAGCACCGTTAAAATGCCAATAAATATCCCGATCGATACGATCGGCGTCAGCTCGAACTCGGCATGCGGTCCTGTGCAGAAAAGAGAGAGAGAGGGGGGGGAGAGGAAGAGAAAGAAAGAAAACGCACACATATATGAGAATCGGATGAACTCACTCGGTGTGTAGGAAGTAATGAGTTGCGATAGAAATGTGATTCGAGATTCGAGGCGGCTAGAGGGTGGACGATCTCTCACGTACATTGGGTATGGGATTTTCAGTTACAGTTTAGCTTTTGTTCTGGTGCTGATTGTACTATTCGATGTAAAGGATCAACAGAGTGAGAGAGATGCAGCATTGTAGAGATGCAAAGGTGTATTACACTAATCCCTCGAACGAAGCGATGGCACTGGAATACTGGTTTCGTTCAACGAGATCTTCATCCGGTCATCGATTTAGTACAATAATAGCACAAACAATCCTTTTCTCTTTTAGTGAAAAACATTAAAAAAAGGTTGTTACACTCTCCCAGCGTTCGATGAAGCCACTAGCGGGCAAAGAAGCGGGCCCTCGCCAAACCAAACTTCCAAGAAGTAAATAAAAATTATGTACAAAAAAACTGAAACGCCCCACCACACCATAAATGCGCTGGGTAGATTTAATGTCAACATTTTCCAGCCCTTTTTCCACCTTTGCCGCTTTCTGCTCGTCGGCTACGAACGATCGGTGCATCGAACATTCGCGCCTGCCGGGTATGCAATCGCATTTTTCACGAGCAGTGTTTGCTGCCCGGTTGACCGATTCCGGTGTGGAAATTGGAGTAAATGGAGTAATTGCATTTACGTGGAAATTTATTTTGGGCTTTGCTGCATCAAGCCCTACCCCTTACTTCCCCCGTTTTGCACGGTGCGATGAGCTTTTGCCTTTTTTGTTGTTGTTGTTCGATAAGCGCCAATGAGGGGGACATTGCTGCATCGATATATTGCGTATCGTGTGTGTGTGTTGCTGCTGCTGCTGAGCGGTCAGCTCAGGCCGCGTTGTCCTTTGTGCGCTTAATTGTTTATGTGTATTTATTTATTAAATAAATCTGTTAAATTAAATTACGACGATAAGGCCGCGAGCGTCCAATGCAGATCCCGCCCGAATGCCGGGGTTCGATGTGGAAGTGAGTGGGGGATTTTTTGTCGTTGTTGTTGTTGTTGCTTCCCTTCTTAACACGGTTGATCTCCTATTATCCTCTTCCAGGTTCGGTTTTGGCGTGTATTATGGTTCCAAAATTTATTTTTGAAGCCCCCCAGAGTGGGTGTTTTTTTTCTGTTTTCAAGCAAACGAAATCTCCATTCCTTTCGCGCAAATGCATTCATTACCCTGCCAACAGCACGCTTGTTTCGGATGGCTTTTCCTCGGCAATCATTATATATGTGTATTTGTGTGTGCTCAATTGAGTGGAATAATCATATGATGGTGCAGTTTTTTTCCCCATCAGCATTGGTTGAAATTAATGAGGAAACAGACATCCAAAAGCATACATTGGTACCAAAACACAAACACACATTGGCGCATGGATTGAATGCATCTTTTCGGCGAAGAGCGATTGGTAAAAGGCAATATTTCTGCAACGAGCTCGAAAATGCAATCGTTGACATGTGAGAGAAAGCAGCGCCTTCGAGCTTCTCCCGTGGCCAACGGCTGCACTCAATCCTGCTCGAGCCATTGTTACGGGCCGGATCAGTAAACGTAAGCTGCCGCTGAGCCGACATTGGTAAATAGGATTGGTTGGGCGATTATTGCAAGCGAACCAAGCGCGTCCCCCGGCCCGGACCGGAGCTCCTTGACGCACAGGCAGTATTGTTGTTGATGAAAGAATGATATAAATATATTTCTATCCAAAAAAAGGACCAAAAAGCCGGCGAACGGATCGACGGGTTGTCGACGGCCACAAACGCTTGCGCTCGGCCATCGCTGCGCCGGGGGGGGGGGGGGGGGTAGCATCATGTAGGAAAATCGTCAATAAATCAATCAACTGGGGCAAGATTTATCGACATTATATGGTGTACACTGTGCATCCCATGCGCTGGAACCATGGGCTGGGGTGTACCTGGTTGCGGGGCGAGTGCCGATCGTTTGCCGCTTGTCGCGCAAAGGCGGGCGGTGACAGTCTTACTGCGATGATGAGCTTTTCGAGAGCACGCCGAAATGAATGCTCGATTGATGTACTGCCGTTGGCAGGGATGCTTACCGAATGATGATGAGGGGGGGGGGGGGGGTTGATATGGGTTCCAACATTGCGGCACGAGGCTATGAATGGCAACCGGGCTGGTTGCTGTTATGAAAAAGGTTATGCGAGTGCCCAACCATGACCCAACAATGGATTATGTTGCATCCAGCGTTTACAGCGGGTGAATCAGTTTTACCAGACAATTCCGGACAGGGTTAAATGTATCTTTCAAAACCCCTCTTTTCGCCCGACAATGAAGCTAGTGCTGGTGCACGTATTGCATAGCTTGGGGCGTAGCGCGGTAAGCACTGCGCGTTGATTTCATTTAGCGCTTTATTTTACTTTATAGGTACCATCCTCACACTCACCCTTCCTTCCAACCCGACACGGACCGTCAGCTTGTGCTCGGGTGGTCACCAACACCGAGGGTGCTATAAATTTGCACGATTTTCGATTTAAATCTCAACCCCATCGGCGCTGAGGTTGAACCAGTGCAGAGCAGCTTGAAGGAAGCTTCAGCAAGCTTCACGCTCCTGGTTGATGGCGCTCCAACTTCTCTTTTGAAGCTAGTTTTGAGCTGTAGGTGGATTACGCTTTTGTTCGGTTGCACTATCGAAAGTTAGATCAAATAAACCGAACCGAAGCACGGCGGTGATGGATCATCGATTGCATTTTGCAATCGCTTCTTACCGCCCATCCCGTTTCCGATTAACGTTCCCGTTCCGTGCGGAGAACGGGTTTCTGCAGCGAGCGGTAAAAAAGGAGGGAGTAAGTTCTCTAACGCTTGGATGAAATAAACGGGGGGCAGGCTCCACACACACACGCTCGCTGCACGTAGCCGGCTGGCGGCGGAAAGTTGGAAACAAAGTTCGTAAACTGCAACGCTGCACACTTCTGGCGAACGCTTTGTAGATGAAGTTTCCCAGTCCATATAACACCTGTTTCGGTTTATTAGAGATTAGAGGGATAGAGGCGAGTGCGAGCTGAGCAATAGATGTGTATGAATGTGCAGGGATGTGTGTGGGTGTGGGTAGTTCGTTCAAATCGAATTAAAATTTCAGATAGCATATAATTCATGAGCGGTATGTTTGCGGGGTTTCGGGTGCAGTGCGGAGTGGCAATGAAACACACACACGACCCGCCACTGCCCGTCTCCGGACGATATACACTTAATCTGCAAGATATGATACACTGGCATCGGGCCGGGCAGGTAATACCTCCGGTAAATCCATTTCGATCAACAATTGAGCCATTGTTTTTAGTGAATAGCTTCGCAACAGAAGATGCTCCCACTGCCGCCGGGTGCAAGAGGGAAGTAGCTTTGCACTAGCTTTTCTTTGTAACAAGCAAGCATTGGGAAGGTTTGTGCTCTATCCTTTCAGAAGCTGCAGCTGCTAGCCGATACGATATGTTTACCATCCTGCCAGAAATCAACACTGCCAGCAGCATACCACACAGCCCTGACCGGGGAGTGTTTTAACGATCGTCCTGTGTGGCGCAGAGCAGCAGCAGCAGCAGCGACGACATTGGTTGGGATGTTGTTTTTGCGTTGCCCGGTTCACCTGTACCCTTGGTGGATGAAGTGGATGGAAATTTTCATATCCTTACACTGCTTTACACATCGGTACTTCGGGGTTTCTACCGTACTGCCACGTAATATCCGTTCGATGAGTGCTTTCCAGGGTTGCCGCTGCGGCTGGGAGTTTGAGGATGAGGATCGGAACGGGCGTGGAGCCGTGTCGTGTCGGATTCAGTCATAAATTCAAATATTTGCTGGATAAATTTAGAAAGCTCATGTACTGGTTGTAGCTCACGCTACGAACGGTACGCCCGCAGCTCTGGGACTAGCTACGGCGGTAGCATGCACACTGTCAGTGCTTCGGTGATGGTTGGGTGCCTTATTGCATTACAAGGTTTTTGGGCAAAGTCGGATGTTAGAATTTGGTAACGTATTTGAGGGATTATTGAATATTTGGTAATGCTTAATTTTGATGTTTCTCTTGATTTTAATTTTCTTCGAAACATTAATCATAAACTAAGGTTTATTACCACCCTCAGGTAATTGGAAAAAAAGATAAACCATTAAAATCTCTTAAAACGCTTAGTTTGTGCAGCAATTTGCATACTTCACGGCGCATTTGCATACACCGCATTGCAGTAAAGCATTTGTACAAGCTTTTAAGTAACTCGGTGATTGAAGCTACACCCCTATTAAAATCATCCAACAGAATTTGCTAGCTTCCAGTGTACGAACAGCAGCCGAAACATCAACACTTCAGCATCCACCAGAAGCTTACACAAACAGTCTTAAAAGCGATTAAGCTTCTATTAAGCTTGCTTGTTTACCGAACGTTGCTTTCGCCCCGCTTGCGTTGGGCGTTATTGAGGATGAGAAAGTTTCCCACAGTAATAAGGAGCGAGGGAAGGAGAGAGAGGGAGAGAGACAGAGACAGAGAGACAAAGACAGATGTGTCTGATACGTGCCCCAAACTAGCAAACAAATTCGCTCGTCTCGTCTCGCCCCGGCAGCACACGCCCGCATTAGGGGCCGATTGTGATTGTGCGAATGAAACTGTAATGAACACTGGATGCATGAGTTATCGCTGCTTAGGTATAAAGTAATTATAATGCACCACTGTTGACCTATGTTTCGGCAGCTTCGGATGGCTGGGCGGGTGCGTTAGGGCCCCGGTGTTTGCACATCGAGATGCAGCGGGGCCCGTTTACTGTTGCATCGTTCATGCTTCGGTGCAGCAGAAGAATGTGTGTGTGAGTATGGACGCAGGTGTGCGTGGAACCGGTCGCAGGAAAGGCAGTTGCTGCAGCGGCCGCACCTTGTGCACAACTCATGAGTGGCCAGAAGCAGTAGCACCGGCCCAGAAGTGATAGTAGATAAATTACTGTAAATATTTTCCAACGAATGAGAAAGTTTTCCAACATTCAACACACACGCTGGCGTAACACCACCTGTTCATAGCTGGTGTGTTTGATCGCAGACCAAAGCTGCTGTTTCCCCACCCCGGCATATAATTGGTTCTTGTTTACACTGTGTGTCTGTGTGTATGAGTGCGCAGCCCGAAACCGCTTTCGGAGGAGCAATTTTGAGGCAACGTTCCTTGAAACGAGCGATGGCACCCACCGGGTGGCTGGCAGCAAACCTTCGCATGGATCGCAGGTGCCGGTAGCATGTGTGAGCCGGTTAAAATGGTGCGGAATTATTTATAACTTTGTTTGACCCACAGACGCTCCGCCACTGCCGCTGGACAGCACGCCGAGAGCCCGCGAAGGTAGTAAGGCTAAATTTAATTTCCAACTTGCAGCTAGCAGCGTTGATTGGCCCCGGGGCAAAGCGTTTGGATGGGAAGCTTTTAGGGAGAAATTAAACCTGTTATCAGGTAATATTTTTTTTTTACTTTTGGGAAAAGCTAATTTAAGGTGTCAAAATTGGCCTGCGAGGAACAGTCTTGCTTGTTCAAAAAAAAAAAAAAAAAAAAAAGAAAAAAAAAACAGAAGGATCATGCTAAATTAATGTGAAGCGATGGTGGGTTATTATAGCAGGTGGAAAAGGCTTATTAAATGCGGGTAAAGTGTGCCGGTGATTTAAATGACGTTTGATTATCTTTCCCCAACCCTTAGCAGCTCGGACACTTGACTGTGCCGCATGGTCGAGCCGCCCATCGAGTTCATTATAATCGAAGCTCGATCGTAGCGACACTCTATTGTGTGAATAAACTGTGCGTGCTGATGATGATGTGAGTGTGTGTGTATGTCAATGACTCATTGATAGGCTCTATTCGAATAAATTACCCTGTACAGTGTACAGTGTACCAGCGGGGGTAAAAACATAAAAGAAGAGAAATGAAAGGCAAAACATGAAGAAAAAAAACCACACGGAACCACCCTTGCCGGGCGTGATTCACGAGCTCGCGGTCAATTTACTCGTTGGCACCCATCACCGAATTGGTGGTCATTTCCTGTCCATCGTTGCTCCCCTCTCATCTCTCCCCTCTCCCCTTACGCCCTCACCACTTGGAGTGGATGCGTGGCACGTAATCATCGATAGTCGTAATTTTTCTGCTAGTCGTGAAATGAATATTCATCATCGGTCAACGGGCGCGAACTGTTTCTCCCGTCTGTGTCTCTGTGTGTGTGTGTGTGTATGTATGAGAGTGTCTGTGACCGTTTGCTGGAACGATGAACCGCCGGAAATGGACCGACGATGATGATGAACCGAGGCGCGCATATCCTGCGGCTAGCAGGACTGCGATATTCAGATGATTGAGCCGGCACGGGCTCGGGGTTTCTCGGGCCACCGGGCACGGTTTGGATGGGCTGGACGATAAATTAGATTTTTATTCGATTACCTTTTCAAGAGGGCGACCGGGTCCGAGCTGGGTGTGGGTTTAAGATTCGGGGGAGTTTATTTTTTTGTTTGTTTGTTCGGTTTGGTTCACTCTTCGGGACCACTCTACACAGGCACGTAATTTGCGGGAGTTGACGAGATCGTTTACTTGTTGACATTTTGCCAAGAAAAAAAAAACATAATAATAACGGTATGATGTGATTTTCATTAAAGTGTGCACCGTGACGACTCATGTGACAGATTGGCCGGGTCGGGTAATTGGGGTGATTGGCCAACTGTCTAAAATAGCGCCACTGGGTATGGGGAATCATGCCGGGCGGGCTGTTTGTCAATCAGTGAAGTGTATGTATTTATTTAGCTTGATTGTATTGGCCCGGTGATATTGGGACGAGCCTCGCTTGGTGTAGCAATTTGGTACGATATAGCGTTGGTGGATCTTTATCTTGTTCTTTCAATCTGTTTTGCTTTATTTTTGTTCTTGTACCAAATGACCAAACGTTCAGTGACCGATGGAGACGCCTAGTACCTCACGTAGAAGCTTTGAGAAAGGCTTCCGATTGAATCACTTTCACAACCACCGATTTATTCAAACGGACCCATTAGAAACTTTCAGCTCACCAATGAAAGCCTGCTAATCAATTACGAGCAGTGCATGACCGACCGGGTGGGCTCGTACGGCCAGCGGCACCGGTTAGCCGGGCCGAACCTCTGCGCTCATGATCACGGTTTAATGCGCACGCATCGTTATTATGAGCTAAATTACTTTACGACGGCTTGATGGGTCGGAGCCTGCGTGCGATGGGATTAAATTTTCCGCTCAACTGCATTAAATAATAAGCACGCTCAATCTCGATCCGACCAATTAGCTTTTAATCCCAGCAATTGCCGAACGGTTCATCCCGGCCCTGGGGCCGAATAAGGGAGACGGGTGGCTTGAGCTCAGGTTTAATATGCAGCTATTTTTTTAACACCTTTTGCTTCTGTGCCTCATCCCCCCCCCCTTCCCAAACTCGAGTACACTCCACTCTGGAGAGGAATTGGATTTGGGCTCAGCAGTCTCGTGTCATAAAAATGATGGCCGAAGGAACGAACACAACCAAATCTTCTGCAAAAGTGGCGCAGGAAAAACAAAGAGTACAAATGAAGTTGGCAGAGGCGTGAAAATGGTTTTTACGGGGCGGGAGAGCGCAGGTTTCCATTTCACTGCCCCGCTTTGGTGCTGCCGTTACTGGCGCTTCACACCGACCAATTATGCCATTAGTATTATCATCGGGCAAATGGCGAGACATAAAGCAACATTCATTGGCCTTTGCCGGGTGGGAGGATTTTTGTTTTGCAATCCGTTTCGACGGCCCTGGTGGCCAGATTTTTATGCTCAATATTCCCCTAGACGACCCTTTTGCGATTGCACCGATCTTGTCCAGTGGCCGGGCGTCAGTGCCCTTGGCACCCCGTTGGCGCTACGCTCAATTTCGTTCTTCTGGTCGGCCGCTGACACTGCCTGATTTCCATTTCGTGCTGGGAAATGGGTAGGAAAATTCATAGAACGGATAGGACAGCAAAAAAAAACCAGATGGAATGATCCAATGTGCGGCAAAACAAAAACACACTTTCGGGCACGGGATGGCTCATCGGGTGCTCATCAGTGCGGCCCCTCGAGCGAGCTGCGGTGGCGAGGAAAATCGTAAAAATAAATTACTCCACTCGTAAACATAAAAACACACATTTGCACATTTGTAATACTATAAAAGCTAATAATGCTGCTGGTGGTGGTGGTAGTGTTGAGGGCGGTGGTTCGGCAAGGCAACGCCGTGGGATATTACCAATCGGGCGATCTGACTTACTCACGTCCCGCCGTCGGATTGGGAAGCGAGCGATCCCACCGCACGATCGGAAGGAAGTTGGCGCCAATATTTTACGCGTAGCCAGCAGCGACAACCTTCTCCCGGTGTGTGTGTGTGTGTGTGTGTGTGTGTGTGTGTGTGTGTGTGTGTGTGTGTGTGTGTGTGTGTGTGTGTGTGTGTGTGTGTTTGCCACCTTAATGTATCATCATTTACGTACCATAGCTTACGAACCATCTCGAACCACGGAACCATCGAAACATTGACCGTGAATAGGGAAAATCTCGTGCCGCGTGCGAAAGTCGCTTTTCCGAATTCGAGGCGCAAAGGGGGAGAAAAATTGATTGCCGTTCCATTTGTTTTGGCTGTGGGAAGCCATTATTTTCACGTGTCTGTTCGGGTGTCTATTTTTGTTGTTTGAGGGTATTGTTGTCGTCAATTTTGTTGCTGTAGTTGTTTGCCTGCGCTTCGACTCCTTCACAGGGCGTGCGGTCGTTTTTAAAATTGATCCATATTTCGCGGCCCGCGTAGAAGTGAGAAATAAATGAAATAAAATTTTAACTTCCCCAATAACGGATCGTTATCCGTTTGTCGTTTTATCGTTTGTTTTCGCCCGGCCCATCCTCTCCAGGGTGCGCCACCATTTGGCTTCGCGTCGTGCTTGGTTCGTTATCGGAACCGTGTCATCCGAAGCGTTTGTGGCGCGGTCGTTTTTTTGTGTTTGCTGCTCTATATTGCCAACGGAAAAGCTTTATCTTTTGCGTTTCACCTTTTTTTGTGTGTTCATTTGCTCGCTTACGCTCAATGGTTTCAAACGGCGCTGGTGAATGGTTTTATTCGGTTCATCGAGAAATGGCAGACGAAACGAATAAAATGGAAAATAAAAGTCCAAGTTCAGTTGAGCCAGAGAAAAAAAGTAAAAAAAAAACACACAACCCACCCACTCCCAGCAAACTCGTAGGTCGTTCAATTCGCCGCGGGTGAAGGTGTACTTGAGAAGCGCTGTGTGTGAACGCGCGCGCGCGTTTTTTTTGGTACCGTTCGCCGATGCCCAAACGATCGGAAAAGCGGGCGGTCATTAAAAAAATAGTCCACTAAATTTGCACCTAATTCAGCGCGAGAGTGAATATAAATTTTATGGCAGGAGCTTATGGTAGAGTGTGTGCTTTTTTTGTGGGTTGTTGCCTGCCTGCCCTTTGCTAACAACTGCCGGGCGCATTTATGGCACCCAAATTCGATTGCCGCGAAACTGAAGTGCGGTGTCCGTGTGGGGTGGGAATGGCTGCGATGGTGGATGTGGTGGGAGTGTTTTGTTCAAAAAGGGAGAGAAAAAAAAACTAAATGCAAAACAGTCGAATAAAAAGAGAGAATAATTTGCATCTCGAAACGAGCCCGAGTTCAATCGGTTTAACTAGTCTTTTGGATAGCGTCGCACTTTGGCGACGATGTAACCGATCGGTGAGTGGTTTCGGTTTAATGAAGAGGTTATCGAAAGTATACTATGAAACGATGGCGAAAGAGAGAGAGAGAGAGAGAGAGAGAGAGAGAGTGTGTGGTATAGATAGAAAATGGATACAGTAGATGATTAGTTAATGTTAAATAGTAAAAAAGCCACATCAGCTTGAACGAGGCTCGGTGCAACGTGAAAACGTTGTAGGATTCTTATAAGAAAAAGATGCATCAGCTTAATTTTCTATTAAGGAACGAGATACATTGTACCTTTCAAGCAATCGTTTTCGGGGAACGGAATCAAACGTCGCTGGAAGGCCAGAGGATAGGTCTCTCAAGCACCAAAAGGATGGCGCGTGTATTTCATTGCATTGTGCCTGTCTGCAGGGAGCTTGTTCCCCGAATCGTATTTTCATGGAAGGAAGAATCCATGCTTAGAAACGATACACTCACGAGCGTGTACGGCAATTCAAAGAAACTTTCTAGCTTTTGCTACACAAAAGAGTTACAAGTTGCTTTAGCAAATTGTTTATACACTTTTTTGTGCCATCTTTTGTTGACAAAAAAAAAAAACACAAAATTTGCCTCACCTTCGCGCGATATATTGAGCCAACGGAACACAAGGGCCTTAAATTGCGCGCGTTATCGAACTGTTGCGAGGTTGATAATTTGCAACCATAGGCTAAAATCTCTTTCCACCAGCAAGGGCAACATTTATCGGTGCTTTGAGGTTTGAAATGTCACAACATCGACGCTTATCAAAGCCACATTTTCCGAGCGCGGTATAATGAAATAAATTGTTCAAAATTATATCTATTTCTGATGCCCCATGTGCTCCGGTCTGTGGGCTTTGCGGTCCACCCGTCATCCCAGTGGAGCTAGAGCCCATGTGTGTGCCAATAATGAACCCCACGTCAAATGGCCGTAAGCAGCGGTATCGGTTGCTGATCGGTTGATAAAAACCCCGGTTACCCACGGGGCCCGGGGCCAAGGCACAGGACGACGCATGCATAAATTTATTAAGCTGTACGTTTGTGCTGTTAAAATCGGGACGCGTGCAGTCCCAGGGTTTTCCCCGGCAACCAAATGACCCACCGTTATGAGTGCGTTTCTGTGGGGCCATTGTGATAAGGGATTTGCACACCGAAGCTTCTCTCTCTCTCTCTCTCTCTCTCGTTTGCCCTTTCTTGTTGTTCGTGTACGGTGTTGAGTTATTTTTTGTGGCTCATTAAACTGACAGCGACTTTGCGTGACGCCGTCATGGGAAATGGCAGAGGGGAAAAAACAAATCGATAAACAGCGAAACGCAATATTGGCGCATTACTCCGATTGCTGCGATAGAGGCGTAATCTGATTAAGTTTCAATAAATTTACAGGGCTTAGCGTGTACAGGAGGAGGAGAAAGAGGAGGAGGAGGAGGAGGAGGTTGTCATGCGCTATCGTACTATTATTAGTACTATTAAAAGCGTCCCGGTTGTACGCGCCACTCTCGTCGACGGTTCGCTTCGATCATCATTTAACCCGATCGAAAGCTTAAGAACCGTTTCGATACCGTACATAAGCGAGTACCTACAATCCGTGGCTGGGAGCCATGTTGCCTTTCCACTCCACTGTCCTGCCCTGTGAGGATGCCTTCGCAATCGCTCCGGGATCATAATTTACCCAGCACTGTGCCGGTGCCATTGTTCGTTCTTGTTATTATTTTTTTGGTTTGTGTTTTGTTCTGTTTTCGATTGCCACTAATGGGAGATGGAAATCGCGCTGCTGCTGCTGCTGCTGCTGCCCAGTAGCTAGACGCGCGGATTCGTGTCAATAGTACGTTAAGGGTCGGGCTGGTTGGGAAATCATATTCCGCAGTACGCGGTCGAACGGATCGCAATATTGTAAATATGTCTGTGTGTGTGTGTGGGGTGGGGTGAGTTGTGTATTATTTATGACCGAACGGTACCACTTTCCCCCGCTCCGGTTAGTGCTTAAGCTTCAGCCAACGGGTGCGATGAAAAATTGAGAAAGAAAAATAAAATCTTTGTAGGGTTTGTAGTTTCGACATGGAGCGCGAACAGAAAAGGTGTACTATAGGTTGCGCAAAAAAAATTGATCCAGCACACACACACACACACACACCTTCCTACAGTATGCCCTTACGCCATAAAAAAGAAAACATAACATAAACCAAAAAATCGACATGGCGTAATTAAACGGACGAAACAAAAACAAAGGAAAGAAATAAAAAAAAAAACACACTTTACCTGCGAATGTACTTTAGTAACGAAGTTAAATAATTTAACCCGCTCCAAACACGTCCGTGCTCCTACCGCACGCTAGCGGGGCTGGTGGCATGACGCAAGCGGTGCCGCACCCGAGACATTTTATTTTACCGAATTATTGAATAATTAATCACGCTGCTAATAATAAATAATTCGGATTATTCAACTATTTCTGTTCGGCCCAGTTGGCACCGGTGGGAAGCGAGAGAAAGAGAGAACTAGGAGAATTTGGGTGCGATGGTAGGCGCCAGCCAACAAACTGGCGGCTTATGGCGGCTACCACCCCACGCAACGGGGCCTGCGGAGGTCGCGTTTGAACCCACAATCCAGCGCACGGGCAGATTTGCGCACACATTTGCGCTCTTAGTCAAACCGGTGAGCATGGAAACGGAATCGGCTATTGAATCGCGCTTTGGTGGGTGGTGGCAGGGCGGGAGGGCTGGTTGAAAGCGTACATACATATTTGGCGAATTATAATTATCCGTTTATTTGATTAGCAATCGATTCACCGCGCTTGCGAGCGTACCGGGTGAGATAATGTGATTTTTTGTTTATTTATCTGCAAGCAGTGTGTGTGTGTGTGTGTGCGCGGTCGTGACACAGGCGTGTGCGTGTGTGAAACCTGAGGTTGGTTGTTTGGTTTGGCAGAGTATATCGCTAGCTGCAGTGCGTTTGAAGTGGGCACCCAGCTGGCAGACGGGTTAGTCGGTGCGTGTGTGTGTGAGGATACA
This sequence comes from Anopheles arabiensis, assembly GCF_016920715.1. Lineage (NCBI taxonomy): Eukaryota > Metazoa > Arthropoda > Insecta > Diptera > Culicidae > Anopheles > Anopheles arabiensis. The sequence goes on from NC_053517.1 coordinate 10,713,292, forward strand.
TTTAATGATGTTCTAGATATGCTGAATGTGGCTAGGGTACAGCCGTGTACGTGTTTAATGAGCTACTCTGTCAAATGTGTAGTGTTTTTGTTTGGTTTTCTTTGCTTTCGCAATGGCACACATACACACTCTCCGCATGCGTTCGTTTGATCAACACGGGTTCAATGTTATTGCAAACATTGATTTCGGGATGGGGTAGCGGGGATTAGGGGTTTTTAGGGTTAGGAGTTGGTGAGACGGACTTCCTCCCTTTCGTTTGCTGCACCATAAGCGACAGTGCTTTGCACTGCAATGCAATAAAGGGTGTACAAGCAAAAAACTCAAGCGCCTGCCGAGATGAGACAATGATTGTGGCAGAGAGCGAGAGAGAGAGAGAGAGAGAGAGAGAGAGAGAGAGAGAAAGAGAAAAAGGGCAGTGTTTGGGGAATGGGTCACTTTGTTGCCCGAGTGTTTGTTGCGTTCAGCCCTTTGGTACACTAAAGCGTTGGAGCTGCGATTGCCCTTTGTTTGGATGGAGTTTTTACGTCTGCGGTTTTTGTAACTCCAGTAGGATAAAGTGTTTAAGCAGGACGATAGTGACGAGCCGCTTAGAAGAGAACTGTTTTTAAGGGAAGACATTTTGTGCCCGAAAGTATTGCCAGTTGAAGGTGCCCGTTATTATGCGATGAATATGGGCACAATATTTTCCATGGTAGTGAAAGCATTTTAATTTGTTTCGAAATTGCAAGAACACTGTTACCGATTCGTGTTCAATCAATAGGTAACTATGCAATTGCATTGGCCAATATAATTCACGGAATAGTGATGCATCTCATTCCCTCCAGAGCTTAATTCATTAGGACTTTACTATATCCTATACTGTACTATTCATTCAACAATATTTCGCCAAAGCTCGCCACAAACGCTGCCGGTGTACACACCCACCAGAAGCAGCCTTTGCTGGCTAGAAACAATAGGGGCAGCTTATTTACCATGCCAGCTTAAGGTATAATCTACTTCTCAGCACCATTGTCCACGGCTAAGCGAACACCCCGCAGGAGGCGCTTTGAAGCTGTACAAACTAGAAAACCCGGATCCGCGGCAAAATATTCTCTTGTTCGGCAAAATATTCTCTATGGAGTTTTCCGACCAGCACCTGGACGCGTGGACGCAAAATCCTCCCAAACGGCTCACCATTAAAACCTTTCCAAAGCTTCCCTCTAGGGATTAAATCTAATACAATATAATGGTATTAATTAAGATTAAACCACTCTTTACAACTACCCCGTCGCTGGGTAGTTGGCCAGCCGAGCGTTGTTGTCTCGAGCAAGTGCAAACCATCTGCACTGTCGCGCGCGGATGTGTGTGTGTGTGTGTGTGTGTGTGTGTGTGCCTGTGCTATCAATCCTCTTGCTTTCTCGCGCTCTCAGCTTCATCCAGGAAAAAAAAACTCCAGTTTTCCCAGTGTATAATTTCTTCGCTGCTCAATCACAATACCCGGCAGCAACTACGCCTGTTGGCGGAAGTGTTAACGAGCTGCCTGTCCGAGCCGGTACCATCCACTTACGCTGGCCCGTTTTGTGCTCCAGTGCTAGATGGAGCTCTCTTCTCTCTCTATGACGGCGCGAGGCAGAGAGAGATTGCGAGGGGAAACTTTTGTAAAATTTCATTACAGCTACACCGGTTCGTGCAATGCATCTTGGCCCTTGAATGCTAGTGGGCTCGTTTTCACTGCTGGCGATGCAGAAAGACAAAATAGGCGTCCCCGCGCGAAGTGGCATCAGAGATCTTGCTGGGAAATGTTAAAATTGTAGTTGAACAGCCGAGGTAAGAGATTCCTATGCCGCGTAGTGCGCGAATGTGCTCAAGCTATGAAACCAGGTCGTGAACAACGCGAACTACTCCACCTTTAACAGAAGAAAAAAATCATATCTGCTGTCCGATACAATGCTCTTGTGGGCATATGGTATGCCACACAAACCGAGTGAACAAAAATCCACAGCGTTTCAGTTGAACTCGACGACTGCAACCATCAGTCTGAATGGAACTCGCCTGAGGTGTGATTTATTACGTTTATTGCATTGAAAAGCATGCGGCATGAACGTGTCAAAGCTTTTGCGGTGTGACAGGGGTGGGTAAAATAGCGCGATGATGATGTAGAGTAGATATGTTGGCCCGGTGAGCGCCATCGTTATCCCGCTGCATGTTATACAAGCAAGATGTAGTGTTTGAGTCTTGTTTTGTTCCAGCTAACTAACCGCATTGCTACGTTCTGATGCGCTTTTGCTCAGCTAGTGAGGTACTTTCTTTGCTGTCAACGGCTGTAAACCGCTCAAGTGCCTGTGCTGCAATGTATGACGCCCGGAATCAACCATCGGAGCAGTCGCTCTTACCTGTCTGCTTTTCTGCCGCCTTGAGGGTGTACGCCTGCAGCAGGATGGGTTCGCTGCGGCCGCGCATGTTCGTGGCGTAGATGACGATCTTGAGCAGCAGCCCGGCGTCCAGCCCGTTCACGGTGAAGATTGGCAGCTTGGAGGACACGTTGGCGAGCAGGGCGTGCGACTGCAGGTCGTAGATTTCCATCACGAACCACTGCCGTTGGCCACCGTCGAAGCCTGGGGGGAAGTGAGAAATGGAGAAATAGAAAAGGGTGAGAATACAAAAGATGCATTCTGACCGAGAGATGGTACGTCAGGCTTGTACGTAATCCCTGAAATAGGAGATTGGGCGTATCGAAAAAACACACAGTCACACGCACAAGCTGCTGGTTGGAAATGAATTTAATGACCAAATGAAATGGTTCGTTTCACTCGGCTGTAAAAAGCTAGTCTTCCTAGTTGTTTGTCGGCCCCAAGGCCGTGCCGGCTATTCAATAAATCCATTGCTTCTGGCACACCGCCTGCCGCATGAACAACCGCACTACGCGTGTGTTTTTGTGATGAGCTGTCATTTTGAGGTTCTGTTTTGTAACGTATCAATTTGCTCGCCCGCGCAAGTGAACCAAAAAAGGGGGCAAACGGTTGACTCGTGAGAGCAATGTTATTTTGCTTTCCCCTCGCTGCACTCCCATGTACGCCCATGGCCGCATGCAAACAGCCAGCTGCTTCGGGCGGACGGATTATTGTGACGGTATCTGTAACAATGTTGTTGTAGCCCGCATAATGGCCCGCGATTGAGCACAGGGCTTTGCAACAATGAACCGGAGCTAACTGTTTTTTTTTTGCCTTCGAATCATACAAAAAGTGCAATGCAAATGCATTTAGATGCGGGAGTGTTTTTGAGCGTTTTTTGTTTGCTTTTGTTTTGTGCCACTCAACCATGTGATACAATGTTACCGTGCTGTTTCAAGTTTTTGTTCCATTTCGAATCCGTTTCCACGTCCCAATTGCGTGTACAGCTAGGGAGCTGATTCAATATGTATGGAGTTTACAGTGGATCAGCTGTACTGGATTTTGTTCACTGGTGTGATTTGAAAGTTAAAGTGTTTTTAATTTGGTTTTAGCATACAAAAAGGGCACAAAAAGCAATGATATTGATCATCATATTCAGAGGATTTGCTAAAGAAGTTACAGTCAATTCTAAAATTGTGTTACTACACCGATCACCATCAGTTGCTGATTGGTTGTTAAAGGTACGCAACCAACTGATAAGTCTTTGCAGGATAAATAATATAACACAAATGAACAATTAATTAAAACAAAAATGAACAATTTTGCTGTCATGGGTGTACCTTCACCCGCACTGAAATGGTGAAATTGCGCTTCAAATAATAGTAGCCCATAAATTAGCAGCCAAAATGTATGTGCTTGATCAGTTGAACACCGCGATAGCCAAAACATTGAAGCAACTTCGTTCAGAAGCGTCAAAGCGATCAAAGAACGGCACTCCGTAGGCTCTAAAACGGACTCTGTGCGGCAGTTTGTGGACGTTTTGTAAGCCTGTACCTTGCAGCTATAACATCTTGCCACTATTAGACAACAATCGGAGCATCGACAGCAAGCCCGGTTCCGAATGGCCACAAGAAGCGCCAAAGGACGCTGAAGATGAAGACTAAGGAAAAATGCGGCTACATCGCTGCGTGCGCTTGGCTGGGAAGTGGATGTAACCTGCTGTTGGATTTTGGCTTTAAACATTAATATTACGAATATGAATTCTAATAAGAAAACACATACGAATTAGAAGGAACTAAACCATAGGATATAGATAAAACTACTTGACTAATTGGAGCATGCATGAAATGAACTGCTCGAACTACACGAATGAACTTTGTAATGAATTATGTAATGAACTATAGGACAAACGAATACACAGTTGCAAACAGACCGGCGTGCACTCTTCTAAGGTGCACTCTTCTCATTCTCATCGAATTTATACTAAGCTTATATCACAATCCAGCACTTTAGTGTAAATAATTCACATTTTTCACAAACAGTGAAACAGTGTCTGCAAAAGATGTACTCCAACAACTTTGTCGCGAAAACTGAGGAGGAATTGATAATAATCGAAGGTAGAACTTTAACACATCCCTGAAAAAAGTCCATTTGTTCAATGCGGTTCTTATTATCAAATTGACGATGTTTATGATTATTAAAAATAATTGTTTTGACTCTGTTTTGGCTACGAAAATGGTATTTATGTTGGGGTAAATGTCTCTCATTTCGTACACACGTGAAACACTTACACGTATACTCAACACAGTACTGTCCTCTTAATTAAAAAAAGGAAATAATCCGTTTTTTTCATCCTGCACACTACTTGTTTTGTTTCCCTTTTCTCGTTTCCTTTCTCTTGGTACAGCATTAACCAAACCGTCCAGCAAGCGCACGGCTTACCACTGAGTCAGCTGAGTATCGTGCTTGCCTGCATTGGGTATCGTTACTCTAAACTCGTAACAAAATGGCTGCTGTGCAGCGAGGAAGGGTGAAGGTTCGACTTGGTGGCATTCTAGACGTTAATTTTATTTGTTGAATTCCAGCGCACAACAAACCCACCCCGCAAACAAGGGAACGAAGTAGGGGGCACCGTTGCATCCTTCAGCCATCCACCAGTGGGTGGATGAGAGCGCTGTAAAGAGTTTGTGGTAATTCGATGACTTTACAGTAAATTAAAACTGTCATGAGATGCGACGTTTGAATGCGATATTCGCACAGTGCAGTGTGCGGCCCCGGGCGCTTGTGGGGCGAGCCATAGTTTTTTTTTCATACAGCAGCCCCAGGGCACTATCCGGGCTCCTTTCTTGTGCTGTGCTGTGTGCTGCACTTGTGAATCCGCGCGACTAGGCATTGGTTTGGGGCCTGAGGCGAAGCGAAGAAGCACCGGTGGAAGACAAACATCGTGTCTGGGATCGCTTAAGGATTCGTTCACTTCCTCGGAACGTATTTCGAGGTGGATGAAAAGTTCAGGTAGTTCACAGGTATGGCAACGTCAAGACCAGCAGCAGCAGCAGCCAAGAACTTTGAACCACTTTAATGATGTGCCGCCATCATTTAGCTGGTTGAGGTTTCTGGCGCTGCTTTTCGGTGTTGGTTTGCTTCTTGCTTTTGGGTGGGTTCGGGTTTCTTCTTTACTTCGGGTGTGTGTGTGTGTATGGACAACTTGGCTGGGCGTCGCCGGTAGGAGGTAACAAGTCGGTAATGGTATTTGAGGAACGTTTGGAGCGAAGTTTATGTGGGTTGCTGTGCAGGAGCAGCAGGAGCAGGAGCAAGAGCTGGTGTAGCAGGAGCAGTGAACGGCGAGTGTTTCCCGTTTACATGCACCCTTTAGCCCATGAAGGGTTTGGGTTTTCGAGCGATGCTTGCCCTGCAATGGACGCCGCCCATTTCCATGCCGGTGGCTGATAAGGAATGTGAAAATTTAATTTAGCAAGCAATGAGTGTGTATGTTTGTGAGAGCATATTTGGCTGCCGGTGCAGGAGGACAGATGTAACGGGACAAATGCTTTAAAAGCTAGTTGAAAGTTACGCTTAACGGCCGATGAGTAGACATCGTTAACGCCGCGAAAGAGCAATTTTTAATGGAAAATTGCATTGAATTTTTCCTGTTATATTGAATACTTCATTGCTTTCAGAGTGGATTTATAAAATTTAGCTATAACCTGCTCAGTAGAAAACAACGCTCTAATGGGTGCCACATTGCTTCGGCGAACTGAATCACCGCTCGGGCGGTGGTCTGCGTGTTTCCAATATCGAGTGGAGCGTTTGGGCATTTATTCCCCTGCACATGTTTACACCCGGGCTACAGCAATTACCAGGAAGCTAATGTGTGCCCCGACCAGGTTGCCCAATCCCCTCCCCGCCCCCCTCTTCGCCACGGGGTATGCAAAAGTGTATACGAAGAAATTTTCCGCCAAACCCACGGAGGCCATGGCAATCAATCGAGGGAATCGGTTTTATTGCACCATTAGGCACCTGCACCCCGTGCGGAGAAATAGCGGACAGCGTTCATTGCTGCCCTTTGCCAGCACGGGCAGGAGGTGAAGAAGCAGGCTCGGTCAGCTATCGAGAAGGGAGAAGGCCACACTGCCCGTAATGGTGGACGCGTGCGCCAACCGAAAGGTTGAACCATAAAGAGAAAGAGTTGCCACCCTTGGGAGTAACGGGCGTTAATTCCTCGCCATCGACATTCGTCGTGATGGATGGCTTCGGTCGCTAATGGTACGCACCGAAGCTCAACACGTTACCCTTCCCTCCTTGGTGAGTTTCATTGGTGACTCTAAGAATTGTACTGGTGTGCTTTCTGGTCCGTTCCTTCCCGACAGTCGGGGGGAAACATTGGACTGGAGGTTCTAAAAATCTAATCGCAGGATCCAACATCCAACACAGCCATCCAAAAGTGAAAGAATAAGAGAGAGACAGAGAGAGAGAGAGATAGAGAGAGAGAGAGTGAGAGCACCATCCCACACCGTAGTTCGTTATCGCTCGTTCGTGGATCGGGCGACGCCTTCGGGAGTTTCGTTTTGGTTGCGTGCGCTCAACGTATCGTTTGCCGCGTTTCGTCGGGCGCTCCCCGGGTTCTGCCTACCGCACTGCCAACAAGGATTCGAATGTAATCGGCCAGCGGGACACAATTCGTAGCCGGTGACTCGGTGGCACTTCAACACCTCGGCCACTTCACCAAAGTTATTTGCTGCTGGATCCCCTTCCAATGGTTCAAGCGACGGCACCATCATGCCACGGTCCACGGTCATGGTTTGCGATGGAAGTAATAAAAGTCCTTCTGGATCCATGGATAGCGTGTGTGTGTGTGTGTGTGCGTGTCGTACCTTTATTGGTTGCAGGTAGAGACGAGGCAGAGGTGGTTTGCCTTGCTTTTTTTTTTGCGCGCGACCTCGGTTTAAGGTTGCTCCAGTCGGTGGTGACCTAAGCCGGGTTAATTATGTGCGTGCGAGAGCGTGTGTGTGTGTGTGGTGTGAATGGAGGGGAGAGTCGTATTGATTAAAGTTAATTTCTCCTGTGACCTTGACAGCATGGCACGAGGTTTTTTTTCTTCATTTCGATGTAATGCCCACCAACAGAAGCCGGGTTATCGGATGGTGCGGCAAAACCTTAGTGTCCCACAATGGAAGTCACTGGGGCGATAGGTACGGGGCAACCCTTCAGCCATTCCCGTGCTCGCAAAACGGCTGAGCCCGTTCAAGCTTACCGCCCCGGGGCAGAGAAGGCATGTGTTTGACCTTTGCTCTCACCGCGAAGGGCAAAACATGTGTTAACGGGACGTGTTAATCGGGAAAATGGTAGGAATTTGGGAAGAACGTCGTCAAGATGGCTTGTTTGATTGTGGGTAGGGAACTACATGATTCGAGCGTGCCATTCCGGCTTAATGTCGTGTTCTATTTCTTTTACAACAAGCTACGTTGGAGCAAAAAGAAAAACCCTCAGAGCTCGTTAGTAATGAAAAGGACAACAATTTTTATTTGCAGTCGCACTCATCATACACACGATTGATGGAAACAAGTGAACATGCAAAACCGGGATGTACTTTTCAGTGTGTGTGGCTCTGGAGGCCAATGGACGTGTCCGCTCTGCCATGTCCAATCATAGATATCCATTGCAACTTAATTGAATGGCTTCCGCCCATACTACCCATCCGGTCGGTGCAAAATAAATGAATCAATGTAAAACATCGAGCCATCAACCATCGGCACCATCATCATCAACAACAACGACATCATCGTTTTCTGATTGATGCATTCCTGATGGTACCGCCTGATGCGGACGAATGGAGCAGTTCGCCTCAGGGCTTGACCGCACCATTCAAGACATGGCGACCGAGCTGGGCTGTGAGGTGTGGCCAGTGGCCAGCACCATTCCGATTCGATGTATAGTCATTCCGGACCGGTCCATTTCACCAACCTAAACCACTTCCTCGCAAGGACCTCCCATAGACCGGGGGTGCGCGCGTGTTTGGATGATGATGGTAAAGGTTCAGTTAATCCATTGTCCACACATAACACGATTCGGACGCGGGAGTGGCTCCGATAATGTGTGTGTGTGTGTGTGTGCAATAAACTGAAGCTGATGAGATAAACAAATGATGGTGAAATAATTACCTTCGGCACAGTCGACCTCCAGCGACTCGGACGTCTGGTTGACGAGCGAACAGTTGTACGGCATCTCGGGCTTGCCGGCCGCAATCAGATGAAACACGCACGGTTCCTTCTGCTGGCCGACCACATTGTCCGCCCAGCACATGATCGTACCGTAGTCGAGCTCCTAGAATGTCGGTGGGGGAGAGAAAGAGAGAGAGAGAGAGAGAGTTAGAGAGAACGCGGGTGTGTGGGCACATTAGTGGGACGATGAGTTCGATGGGAGACTGTGGGAGATGAAATAATAAATGCGTGATTTATGGGCGTTTCATTATGCTGACTGTTTAATAAGGACTGTCGCTATTGCTGCCATTGTTTTTGGCGAGTGGCATTATCGAGTGACTGGGAAAGGAGGGGGGGGGTGTGGGAAGAGGGATGGAACTAAAATGTCGGACGCAGTTTCGCACTGCCCGTGCCAGCCAGTGGTTTGTTGCTGGCGAACGAGCGTGAACAATAATCGCTTGCTGGTTTGTTTGGCCACCGAGGCCGGCAAGCGCCTCCCCCCCTCCCCCCCCGTAATTACTATCCTGCCACAATTCCGACAAAGCGTGTGCGGGCTGCGAGCTGGCTAGTGTGGTTATGATTTGCTGCCGCGAGGTCATGTTTACATGACAGAACTGTGCGCCGAGCTAGGCGGAGGAGTCGCTGGCCTATCTTAGGCGTAGCTCGCATTCGATCGCACCGGGAGCGTGTGTGTTTGCGTCCACTGGCTCGGATGCACACGGTGCCGCACATAATGTAATGCTGCACCAGCAGCCAGCCAACGCGTTCCGTTACGACTGGCCAGACAAAATATTTGTGTTTTGTGCCTGTGTGCTGTGTCGTACGGTTTTCGGTCGATGGGTTCCGCTCGCTTTTTGCAAACAGCACCCACTCGGCGGGAGGGTTTACTTTCAGGTGAATCACATACACGCGCAGCACAAACAGCAACTCATCGGCAACAAGCTGATCAAACAATGCACAGTGTCCAGCGTCGGCAGTTAATGTAGCGCCCGTGGGGCATCCAGGGCACCGAGCGAAGTTTATTCAGCGCGCTCTACACGCAACGCTACTACGAGGTGTGTGTGTGTGTGTGTGTGTGTGCTTTGTTTTGGTATGCGTTTAGAAAACATTGCCTGTAGACAAACAAAAACGCGAAACCACCCAAACAGTTGGAGTACTGCTCCCACTGGAAGGACACTCATCGCCGACACAACCATCAGTGCATCAGTAGGCGCGGGCATATTTGGAAAAGGGCCAACGCATGCATGGGGAGAATAGTGCCTGGTAAATCTATTAGTTTGATGGTTTGGTGTGTGTGCTTTCGAGTAAGTTGGCCATTTTTTGCACAAGTTAGAATAAGTGCTTTAGTTTACTTAATAGGGAAGGGATGAGTTACAGACAGCAGCGATGAATTAAACCGATTAATGTTACTGTTTACTTGACCTGCTTTTAACCGTAGCGTAGCCGTGCGATGTTCAGGTTGGAACCTTCCCATCAGCATGGATTAAACTGGATTTATGCGAAAGAAGTAGCAGCAGAACGCTAATATTATGATCAACCTGTTATTAAAAACAAAAACAAAAAACCATTGAACTCGCTGTTTCACCTCAGTGTGCCACAGTGTGAGTCATTACCACGTCCAATAAATAGACTTATTTTACGCGCTTGTTCATTTGACAGTTTTAATGCCCTCCACGCCACACGTGCGAAAGCCACGCGGGACCCAGTTCGCAACTGAATTATGCCTGTAACGTAATCCAATTTCGACACGAACCACACATAATAGATTTAATTGGAATAATTCAAAATAACCGCATTGGCAATCGGTACCGCTCGATCGAGCCGCGGACACTACTTTGACGAAGGTTTGCAAACAAATGGGTAAAACACGGACAGCATAGTCCCCAAAAACAAAACAAAAAACACAAAAACTCTACGTCGAACCCACACCCGGATGGATGGATGCCGTTTCGATCAGCATGATAATAAATAACGAGCTTAATTGCATTAAGTGGTTGTGAGGCAACGTAAACCATCGAATCGAACGGACTATTAATCGCTGCAAATGCCACCGCAGCCCTCCGCATTGCTCTTTTGCTCCCCCCCCCCTTCCCCTCTCTTTCGTTCCCGCGCTTCTTGCAGCCCCAAAAGTATAGACCCTGCGCCAAGCTTGATCTCATTTTAATTTTCCAATCCTTCCGCAACCCCCCTTTCCCCCTGCGATTCATCAAAAGGGTGAGAGGACAAAAAAAAAGGAGCAATCGACTGAACAGTGCCAAAGTGTTGTACACGTGATTTATGAGCACGATAATTGAATTCAGCACACAGTTTTTTTTTTTTTTTGCATGCTCCGACCCAACCCAACACGAAACCGACCGACGGGTCTGACCGGGCCACTTATCGGCGCGCGCGCGCGTTTGTGTGTGTACATACAGAAGGGGTTTGTGAAGGTGTTACAGGGGCGCGCGCCGGGGCCGTGGCGTAAATCAAACAAACGCAAACCAATCTCGCAAACGGCACTCGGATTGCCGGAACGCTTCGACCGGGTCAATGTATTATGTGTTGCGCGGTACGGAATAACATGGAAAACAAAAAAGCCCCCCCTAAAGAGCACAATAATGGGTAAAATACAGAGGCAAAAAAAAATAAGAAGGAACCGTTAAGACACCGCTCCAAAGGCAGGTTGGCAAAAGTGGAAATTATTTTTCAATTACAGCACCCAGCTGAAGCGGGCAAATTATCTTTATTTTCCCGCCGCCGTCGAACGTGTTGCCGTTGATTAATAAATTCTTCACGTGCCGAACTGGGAACTGTTGGCACGAACTGATCGCTGCTGGCCGTGTGCGGGTGTTTTGTTTGCAAACACAATAATTAATCAAACGTTGGTGGTGAGAAATTATAAACTCACATTTGACTGCCGGCATGTCAGAGCTGATGGGAGCCGGGGCGTTTGCAGGTTGCTCGGGGTCACCCGTCTGACAGTGAAATGAGCGGTGAGCGATTTGTTTTGCTAAACGGTCAAACTGCGCCGTGATGGCGAACGGCAGGAACGCGATACACCCGACACTGCGCTGACAGGACACGGGGTGATGTACCGCCGCGAACAAGAGACGGGCAGAGTGGGCCGGGTGGCGTACCGTGTTTAATCGGACAGGCAAACAGCAGCATTATTTTCAGCAACCTGCGATTGCTTTCCGTTCGAAGGATCCTAATGGAAGGGTTTAGAATTTTTTTTTTGCAATTTGCCAACGTTACTCAGAACGTCAAGCAGTTTCTGTCGTCCCGTGTAGCTCCGGATGGTGTAAACCCTTCTTGAGGGCTTACCGGAGACAAATGATAGAACCACAAAACGATTCGACCTTTGACCCAACAGGGAGAAGTAACACTGCAGTGGGCAGATGGCAGAGCGATGAACCGCAACAGAACGCGATCCATCCAGCAACCGCTCTTCAATCACAGCACGAAACTGACGGCACACCTGGGCGCCAACACGTCACTGGGTGCAGGAGAGAGAGAGAGAGAGAGGCCAAAGCCAGCCATAATGGTGGCCAAATTATGATTGATCGAGCAAAGGTGCTTGAGTGGGCGCCACTCTGTGCGCGCGGGCGCAGGGTTGGCTTACAATCCGCTTACGAGCTTGTTGCGTGCCCGATGTGCTGTGGTGGCCGCAGCCGGTTTCGGGAGAAATTTTCTAAAGAGCAATTAATATCGATAACGCCACTGGCACTGGAAGAAAATGACGAAGTAACGTCGCACTGTGACCTTGTTTGCTCCATCCGTCAAAAGTCGTTCTATTTGCGTGTTTTGCGGTCGGTCTTGCTGCTGATCACATCACGACGGTTCCCTGCGGACGGAACGGCACGCTGGAGGCTGGTGTGGAGATTCGAGTGAGCAGGAATGAATGCTACCTTTGGTGGCTTCAGTAGTTGACGGGGTCTGTTTGAACCTGGACCTGGATGATAAGTGTGTGTTAAAAGCTTTGACAAGAAGCGCAGTACAAACGCTGTGTCAACTCATAATGAGCTGTAAAGCATCGTATGAGATTAAAGCAAGTTCCAAAGCATCCTTTTGAAGTTCAAGCTTCCAAGCTAGTGAAAATATAATAACTCGAAAACACTCCAGGCCACTACACCACAACAACATTTTTCTCTGAAAGATGAACAGTTGTCTTAAATACTGGAACAAAGTAAAAATTAAAAAATTTCAGCAATGTAGCATGAAATCCGAAGTTATGACAAGACTTTGGAGAACCATTTTTAGGATGATTTCTGTCAAAATGATCAAATTTGGGAGCAAAACAAATCATCGCGTGTGGATCTTGTTTGACTACAACGGATCTAAAGCTTTAAAATGGACGGACACTCTGTCATGGCGCAGGATGAATATCGACAATTTTGAGATGATTTGAGATTTTTGGGCTATAAATTGTTTATTTGCAAATGGAATCAAATAACCTTAAGAGTACATAAGAGTAACAGGACGCCAGATGGATAAACCTGCTACTGGAGAAAGCATTACTCTGTTACTCGAACGTCATGCTGATGATGCACCTCACAAAACGTAAACGTCTTGCCAAATGTATTGGACCATTTCTGCGTTCAATCAAATTAAAGAAGTGGAACTGATACAACATCTTTCGGGAATAGATAAGTGAGTTTTTTTGTTTAAATAATGGCCTGAAGCATCTTTCAACAACTCCACCTAACTGGCTGGAGTTGCTTACGTGAGTTATTTCCAAAGCTTAAATTCGACATGGTGGCTGTATTTATATTTGTTTAAAAGATTTTTTCCATTTTTTGAATGTGTCCGTCTTTACCTTCCCTCCCCTACAAGGATCCTTGTGCACACAGTTGAGTGTGAAAGAATCAATCGTACAAAGCAATAACATTTGATTGTTTAACTAAGGGGTCTTCAATTTTTTCAGTTCACGGGCTGCATGGCATCGCAAATAACTTTGTAGAGGACCATTTGGACGTTTCTTTTAGCTAATGGAACGGTAATATTTCGCTTTAAAAAAATCAGGAGGAATCATACCTCTTCGAAGCTTGAGTTTTGTCTTTAAAAAGCAAACAATACATTTTTTTAATTAAAATAATCAAAATAATATTCTAATTGTTTTAAAATTTAACAAGTCATCGCGGGCCACACTAACGGCTATGGAGGAGCGCATGGAGCCCGCGGAGACCTCTAGTTTGAAGACCCCTGGTTTAATTAAATTAACTATGGTTGTGTTGCATTACGTTTCAACTATGTTTGCATTGCAAACTGTAGCCAGTGACTCGTACGTGCAGCTTAGCAACCGTTTTTTTACACAATGTTTTAGCTCGTCCATAAGCACCGAACCACACTTAATTCGTTTTAAATTACATGCCCGCTGGTCCAGACTCCCCGCAGGCAACGATCGCAACGCCAACGATGATGAGCATGATGTCGATGATGATGATGATGATGAGGGCAGTGGTGTTGGTGCAGTGTTATTTTAACACACTTTAGCCTCACGGCTTTTTCCAAAAGTTATTACGCTCGAAATTGGAACACAAAATAGCCAACGTTGCCCGGTACACAAAAAAAAAGGCTGCAACGACCCGTGCTGCGCCCGCAATGTATGCAATCTGCGTGAAGGTTAACATTTCGTACCATTCGCGGGGGCCCGCGAATGGTAATAATTTAATCCTTTTCCATATTTCACGTAATGTTCTTGCTCATTGCAGCTGCCGCTGCTCCTAGCAGCTCCTGGGTACGGATTACGGCGTGCGGCGGCAAAGTGCTGAAATTGGGCCATCAATACGTCATGCCATCACCGTCACCGGCTTGCCCTCGTACCGTCTTTCGGGTAAGTGAGCGTAATGATACACTTTCATCATTTCCCATTTGGTTCCGTTTACGGTAAGAGCGAGGGTAGAGTGAGGGGTAGAATAGCTGCCAAGCATCAGACCACAGAAACGGGGCCCAACTGCCCCAGCGAAAAGTGCATTGGTGTGCATCCGGTCGCGAATCGCGTTTCTGGCTGCCCGCTGAGGACCGTTTTCATTTTCCATGAATGAACGACGACCCCTGGGCGAGCTTGGCGTGCCGCTTGGCGGCGCCTCTCGCACGTGCACCCTTTTTTTTGGCCGTACACGTTCGGTCGGATCGTATGGATTATGCTAATAGTATGTTAATAATGGCCCAGTGTTTATGAAAAATTATAGCCTGCCTGCCAATGTGGCCAAGTGAAAAGGGGTTTTCTGCGCCCATCGGGCAGCACTTTCGCCGATCGAAAGCGTTCGGGCACTCTACGCTTCTCTTTTAACTCCAGCAACGGAGCGATAAAGAGAGAAAGCGAAAAACACACATACAAACACGAACACACATTTCCCTGGCACACGGATGGAAAACAACTTCGGACGCTTCGCCATGGCAACATGCAACAAATTTGCCTTTAATGGTAAAATGCTTTTAAAAGTGATGAAAAATAAAGTATATTTTCCGCCACGTTTCCACCATGGTTTCCCGCGCCGTGTGCAAAAGGGCAGGGCATGGTGCTCACGCGATTCAGCGTCGGGTGTTTGGTTTGGTTCAGCCCTTCGGAGGCTTGGTGCGAAAACGGTGTGTGTGTGTGGAGCGATTGCAAACAAATAAACGAACGACAGTGCTTAGCGGGCACTGGTTGTGTGTGGGGCAAGGGAGGCATGCAAACAGGCACGTTACGACTATCACACTAGTTTTTCTTCTTCGGTTACTTTCCTCTGCTGGTTGCCGCTCACACGTTCGCTTAGGGTTTTGTTTTTATTTGCTTTGCTTCCGTGGTGGCATAAAATCCCGACCCAGGGCCGGACCGAATCTTGCTCCCATTCAGCTCACCTGGCTTCGGTTGAAGAGAAGGGGATTTGCACTGGCCCCTTCCTTCGTGCCCACGCTTGCCCCGGCACTGTAATATTGACCAGAAAACACAACCCCAAAAACTCGGTCAAATTTTCACTCCGAAGGAAATGTTTTAATGTGACGTTGGACGCTTTGGTGGTGTGCTCGTTTCGGAAAAGGTGGCCCTTTTGTCGCACCTTGCTGTGCGATCGGAGGGGGAGGGGGGGCTTTTTTATAGGTCAGGTGATTTAAATATTTAATTAAATGTGGACAACCGTTTGCACATGTGGTTCTGGTGCCGGAGCTGGGGCTGCTTCGCCCGGTGACAACTGCAAGCATAGGCGAACCAAGTGGGAGGAGGCGATCAAGCAGACCCGAGCGGCAGATGAGCCTGCAAAGGTAAACCTCCCAAATCCTCCCATTGCGGTAGTGTTACCAAGCATCGAGCCTCGTCCGTTAGTGGCGTTAGCCAGATGGAAAGCGACAACGGCTAGCCCGCTGTACCCGCTCGTCCCGCTCAGTTCGGCTTCGGTTGATTATTTATGCACATCAACAATTTCCCACCCCAGAGCCCCTACCTTCCCAAACCTTGTCCTGTGTCGGTGTGTTTGTGTGGTTTTGTGCACTAGAGTATGTGCCTTCTAGCAGCTGCGCACCCTTAAAAAACCACATCTGTCAGCGAGAGCTTGCCCATGTGTGTGTGTGGGTGTGTGATTTTTGGGGGGAGTTTTTCCGACCGTCGTTAGGACATACACAAACACATTCGCTCATGCCGATTTGGCGTTGGAGTGGCATGGAGGGTTCGCGTAGGAAATGAAACTCTAGACAGTGGAATGTGTGGCAAGTGTGTGGTTGCAGGTGACCGTGTGTGCGCGCGTGTATGTGTGCTGGTCCCTTCAAGGGCCTGTTTGAAGCGTTTACCTTTACTGGGGTGTAGGTCAGTGACGAGGCCTGCTCGGCGTGCACGCGGTATCCGCTCTGCGGCATATCGATCGTTTCGGCGGTGTTGTTGAAGGACCACTTGAACGATTCCGGCGGTGGATAGGCATCGACCTGGCACAGGATCTCGGCCGCCTCGTTCCGGGCGACGCCGTAGATTTTCTTCTGATCCGGCCGGCAGATGGGCTTGTCTGTAATGATTGCAACGGCAGGGAAGGGCGATGATTAGTGCATGTTAGAATTAGGTTAATTATTTGCGAAGATCAATTTGAATTTGCATGAACTAAACATCAGGAAACTAAGATTAGGGTATAAACTGCTTGGCGTGAAGAACTGCTCGAAAACGAATCATGAATTACAAACTGCATGAATTATTGTATAGAAAAGGGACAAACGAATATATAGTTGCAAACCAAGCAGCGATAAAGGTGTACACATTCTTATTCACATTTCCTCCAAATAACACAGCCAGCCCCATTTCGTGAATATATTTCACAGTGCATGATGCTGCATTGTTGGCGAGGATGACGCGAGGAGCTGATGAAATTCCTTTAAACTACATACCAAATTAATCTAATCAAATTAACCTGGACAGTTGAAATCACTTTTAAAAATCTCAATTTAATCAATTTAAATATAATCGATGTAAATCTATCACTTAATTTTGCTTTAAACTATTGACTGCTCGTTTACTATATTGAGCATCAAGCCATGAAAGATGGGTCGTCTTCTATATTTGCAATGTGAAATTAAAGTTACAGCGTCAAAAATCTTCAATTAAAAACCAAATCATGCGCTCATTTACCTCAAATATAGATGGAAAGTTTATGTCTTTAAAAGTGGAAGCTTTTTTTACTTATTCATGACGTTTTTTGCTCTAAGTGGAATCCATTTACATGTAAAATTGTGTTTGATTTAGTTGACGGATAAAATAAAAAAAAGCAATCAATCCTTCGATCACAATTTCAATCAGCGGCTGTGGTGCAATATAATACTTTTTGTTTCCATTACGCACTCTTGCAAAACACAATCCAACACATTACTGCAACAAAAGCTCGAGCATTCTAAATCCCCCCCGGCGGCACGTGTGCCCGGGCATATGATGGTGGTGCATTGTAAATAAATTACAGCTACGCCGATACGACGCGGACTCGCCCAACCGCGTGCAGAAGGGAACGCAGTAACAAAGCAACAAGAACTGACGACCAATTCATCCATTTCTTTTTTAGCTGTCGGCCTATCTACCGATCCGATGGTTGCACGTACGTAGTGATCCGCGAATGAATGAATTCCGCAAAGAAGGGAGCGCAACGGGAACTAGCGGGGAGCAATATACCATAAGTGTACTTTTGAATTGTGTGAAAGCCCGTTTTAGTTGCCTTTGTTGAGCAAAGGGCAGAAGGTGCGGGTTTTCAGTTTTGTTTTATGGGCGCTTTTAATCCTTCTAAATAGAGATACACCATGCGGGCAGAAGAGAGGGAACTGCAGAAGGGTTCATTAATAAAGGAAGTACAATCGGAAAAGCGCATGTAAACGGGGAGAAAATAAATCAAAAGCGTATGTTCCATTTCTAACTCACTCCGGCTGTATCGATAAAGATAATAAATGGGTTTTATTTTCTACAACTTGTACAATCGTTTCGCGAGAATTATACCCCCCCCTCTGTCGAAGAGTACTGTTATGATAAGATTGTTGTGGGAGCAAACATGAAGCTCAGCTACATTTGTTTGTACCACACGGTATGAGGGGATGGTCGTTACAATCCACAACACGGATAAAATATAAGTACATTTTGTTTCATAAATTGTCCAGGCTCTCTCTCTTTCTCTTCAGCTCTCTTTCTCTTTCGGTAGCACAATTTCCAATACATCATTGACTGAAGCGAACAGTCAAAAGGTGCTGGAAGAGCAGGAAAATCAGTGAAATAAAGCTTTTAAACAGAGCCGTACAACCCATTCATCAAAGCAGGCCACCGAGCCGACGCTTTGCTTGCTTTGACGGTTTATTGGAATGCGCAATGCGCAAGCACAATCCCATACAGGACAGTTTCCAATCACCAATCCTCCTCTGCTCTGTCTACTCCTTCCTCGTCTTACCCACTCTCTATCTCCGTGTGTGTGTGTGTATGCGGTGCAAAAGAATTACGAGCCGAAACCGCTCATCCACCCGGTGGCCTCGGCGTTCCAAAACTATGCTTTATGGTCATGCCCTGTTAGCAGTATCGTCGCAGTACCCCTCAGCGCTACACAGCCCAGTGGGGCGCGTCTTTTGCAATCCTTTACCTACCGGTTAAGAAACCGGGCTGTGCAGCAATCCCGGCCCTTGCCGTAGCGAAGCCATCGGGCGGACGGATCGAATCTATAAATCAACCGAATGTGACGCAATTGTTCTTTATTACTTTTCCGAACGCGCGCGGGGGATGTTTCTCCGGCTCCACCTTTGTAGGGTAACCTGTTCCGTACTTCCGTGATATGTTGCTTGCGCAACATCCTCCCGGCCCTTCCGTTCGACGAGGCAACACGTGCGCGTGGTGACCGGGGAAAGGCGGGTTAAAGTATCGAATTGCGGTCGCGAGACGACGACGACGGGCCGTCCCCGCGCTGTGCTTTACGGGCTGCGCCGGATTCTTAATTGTGATCGCGTGGGCTGAGCGTTCGGCGTAGGGCATCGCATAGGGCATAAATTTTAATATCAGCCAATGTAAGTCACAGATCGCACCGGAGTGGAATGTCAGGACAGGAAAAAGGAAAACGAGAAACAAAAAACCCGCCAGTCCACACATCAATCCGTTCAAGGTTTGCGACATCACGGATCACAGGTAGGCGACACGGAGCGTGCCTACACAATACTTTCTCTTTTGCACGAGAAACATCACCAAAAACACACAGTCACAGTGGCTTAAAAAAAGTGTGTTTCATTTTGCAAAACCCTGCGGTACGCACGGGCGTAACCGGGTACGGTTTTGATGTATTGGAAACCCATTCGGCAGATGGATGGGACAATATTTGCATGCTCGTTTTGGGGCAACCACTACGGTTCGGACTAGCGGTCGTGGAATTACAAATGCAATGTCGTGCAATGACAGGGGCGCCCGTTGTGATGATTGATTTGTACGCAGGCCTAGCCGAAAGCTGGTGGAAATCAGTGGTGTAAGTACCTGTCGGTTGAGCTTTGATGCTAGATTTTGGGCAAGAGTTGCCGCTTTTGATTGGAAAATGGTCGAATAGTCGGGTGTTCGAAATTGGAATTCAGGATTAGTAATTTCTCTTTTGCAGTAAACATGAGTCACCAAAGGCAAATGGCAACTGTCATACCGATTGCGTTTAAAAAGTCTTACAGTTAAAGTCTCTTTATTGGACAAATCCCATTTACTTCCCCAAACTTTTAATGCAAACTGTCTGTGCATCGACATCGATGTTGAAAAAATCCATTTCAAGGAAATTTATTCATACGCAAAGGACGGTTTGCATATTGTACCTGTGTGTGCCGATTCGATGTTTCATTGTAGTGTCAAACTGAGAGTTAATAAGAGTTTCTTATATCCAGCTGTAACATATACTGTGCTGTTTAATACCTGCTAAGCTTTTGATTCCTCCCGCAGAACCTTTCAAACGGTAGTAATTCGTGGTTATGGAATGGCAATCAATGAAAACGTTTATCAATGTTTTTGAATACATTGTGGACTCTAATAACTTCGCCTTTTGTCTTCATGAGTAATTGGCCGCAAAAAATGCAAGCATTAGAATCTTTCTTATAGTAAAACTAGCTGGCCCGACAAACTTGATTATTAAATTAAGTTTAGTGTAACATCTGAACAATTTTTAAGTCTTAAAACCTATTCTCATACCACCATAAGGTGTGTGCAAAGTTTCGTTGAAAATGATCCAGCCGTTTCGGAGGTTGCTCGCAACAAACACCGTGACACGAGATTTTTATATATATAAGAAGAAGAAGAAGATCATCTGCTTTTCCGATTCAGCTATTTCCTGTTTGTTTGTAAACAGTTTTTCATGAAACTGTCCAAAAGCAAACAGAAAATGGCAACCTAGCAACAGGTTTGATATCGACCTCTTCTCTTTCAAAGACATTTGACGTTAATGGTTTGGATCCATAGTTTCCTAAACATAGTTACATGGATCATTTCAACAACAACATCATTGCGCTAAAAACAACGTGGAAAGAGAACAGATAAACGGCAATATAGAGCGTAAGGTGCATTTGAGAGATTTGGCAGGAATAATGCTCTCAAAATGCGGCAATGCGACGAGCGTTACATTTTCATAGCCAAAACAAAACCGACTGCATTAAAAAGATGTAATAATAAGAAAAAGGTTAATAAAAATAACATTTATAATAATAATAATAGTAATAATAATAATAATAATAATAATAATAATAATAATAATAATAATAATAATAATAATAATAATAATAATAATAATAATAATAATAATAATAATAATAAAAATACTAATAATAATAATAATAATAATAATAATAATAATAATAATAATAAAAATAATAGTAATAATAATAATAATAATTATTATTATTATAGTAATAATAATTCTAGTAAAAATAATATCGGGAATATAATAATCATGGCATTTGAATAGCCTGGGGTAGGTGAAAATGTCCCAGCATATTGCTGAGAATTGTCAAAAATCGGGATATAATAATGATAAGAATAATTATAATAATATTAATAACAACAAACTAATAAAAACAATCCCATCGTGACGTATAAGGCATAACATTTATTTTTTAATCTAACCCCGTGCCGTATTAAAAAAAAACCATCGGTTCTCTTGCACAACAGAGCGACAGAGAGTTCTAATGTATTTCCAAAGAGACCATAATTTAAACAACAAGTCCATCTACCGTCTAAGTTAGCTGGAATCCTTCATTACGGTGAATTCATTTGGCATCACCAACCACCACCACCTGCCGAGGCTAGAATTTATTTTGATAAATGAAAATTAAGAAATTTATGGCCTTGTTATCGGCGGTGCCTCTGTGAAACTCTCTCTCTCTCTCACTTCCTCTCACTTCCTCTCTCTTCCTCTCTCTCCCTCTCTTTAGGTATCCGTCGTCACACGTGGCGTACACCGTTGAGTCCTCTGTCCGGGCTAGTACAAAAGTGATAAAAATCACACGCTGGGCCGTTGGACGCACCGGGACGTCTGCCATACGGGAAGCCTACGTGTAGCGTATCGTGTGGTTGTACGTGTGTGTACTACGTGTGTATGTGTGCCTGTGCATAAAGTCACGGACCAACCTCAACAAAAACACCAGAACCATCGTAAAGGACAGAAACGCGCGGGCGCTGGAGGAAAGGGCAGGCTAATCAATCTCCTAAATGTCCTGCGGGGACACTCCTGCGAATGCTGTACCGCACACACACACACACACGCCTTGGGGGTCGTTTATCGTTACCACACAGCGAGGTGCGAGATGCACAGCGACAGCCACCCCGGGACCGGCTGACACGCATAAAACAGCCCACAAATTATGTCCCAACAGCAGCACCCACGTCGAGCAGTTTAGCCCGATCGATCCATTAGGGAGCGAGAAAGAGAGAGAGACGGAGAGGAAGAGTAAGAGAGATGGGTGGTTCCGCTGGGAGTTGGACAGTTGTAACAGGGTGTTTGTTTTTATTTGACCTGACGCGAGCTACTAGCGGTGAGTTTTGTTGTGTTTGTCCGTTCGTTCGCAGCGAAAGGTTTGCGGATCCTCGAAATGCTTTTATTACGATGTCGTAATTCACCCTCGATGGGGTAAGAGATCTTGCGAGTTGAAATGAGGGTGATAAAGAGGGGAAAACAGCACACTTTTTCCTAACATCGTACATAGGTGCTAAATGCATCACCGAATCCGCCAAACCCGGATAATGATGCAGCACGCCGGTAGAGCGTTGAAATCCTTTTCTCATTTCATTTCATTTCCCTTGAATAAAAGCGACAAAAAAGGGTGGCCAGCACCACCCAGTCGGCACGTTCCCTTTATTTTTCACACCTAACCCTGTGCAGGTCCCGTTTCGTAGCACTCCGCTTCAGGTCCGATAACGTTTCGTTCGTTGGGAAATCCATCAAAACCGAAGGTCTATCTGGGATGGTGCCCGGTGTACTGGGCAGCTTTATTTGCGGCCCCCCTGTGGGAGGCGGTGAAGCGTGGAAGTAAAAGCTTTCCCACAAAATTAGACCCATTAAATCATTTTTATTAGCTTTTGCCATGCAAATGGAGGTTCGGCCGGTCGATTGCAGTGGGATAACAGTGTTTCTTTCTTTCCTCCCCCTTTTCTGCTGGCGTGCGAGTTTGTTTTCCTGGTGCGGGTTTTTGAGTTCTGCCTTTTTGTTTTCTCTTCCTTTTTTTCAGTCAATGGTTGTGTTATTTTGTTGATGTCCTTGCCCATTTTGTCCCCTTCCGCAACCGGTGTCGTGCCTTCGGTTGTGCTTTGATTGATTTTCCGGTAAAGTGGGGAACATAATTATGGGGCTGTGTTTTGGATGCGTTTTTTTGTTCTCCACCCCCCCCTCTTGTTTCCGCTTGTTTGTTGCCGTTTGTTTGTGTGGAAAGTGTTGTATTCGCTTGCGAGGAAAGCATGTTTACGGTTTTATTTTCAATTATCACCGATGTTTTTGTAGGCGCGCTCGCCCTCTCTATCTCTCTCTCTCTCTCGCTCTCACACACACCATCATTATCAGCGTGGTGGCGGCACATTGTCACGTCATGGGGTGCGTTTTGCTGTGTGTACGTTGTTGATAGATGGAACCGTTTTGTTCGATGAAGTTGTATACTTTCCCACGAACTGCGGGGGTTCGCTGTTTACGTTGTGGTTGTTGCGGTGAATTGTTGTTGATGCGTTTTGCAGCTAGATAGATGTTTGTCGACTTCACACAACGATACTTTGTGCTCAGAGCAGTATAAATAATTGTGTTACGATAATTAGACAAAACGACAAATGTGGCACACATCAACACAGTGGATAAAGCGTGTAGCTGGATGACCTTTAAACCGCTAGCAACTAATTGAATTTCCACACTAAAATATCCCCTTTTTAAATCTCAATTTAAAACCTCCCCCCCCCCCATGAGCTTACCAAAGCTTATCATAGTAATAGGGTAAAAGTTCTAGCCGCATGCCCCCTCTCATAGATCACCTTTAAATATTGTTTGCTGCACATTTAATATTAATCACCACACTCTAAATGCGCTCCCGTAGGCACACAGCGAACGAACCGTTTGCGTTTGAATGTTTTATGAGCAGTGTGTCCGGTGGAAAGTTTATTTTGCCAGTGGATGGAAATTCGCTTCCAATTCCATCGCACGACCACCCTAGGGACAATCGTTCGCTGCCCACGCCACTGTCCATCGAAATTAAGTGTGTGTGTGTGTGTGTGTGTGTGTGTGTGTGTGTGCTTATTTAGAAAACTTTTCACTAAGGGATCGGACCCGGTTTCTCACCCTACAGCAACTGCCGAAACTGTAAAGCGAAGCGTAAACGAACCCGTTTGATTTGTAGCGCTACGAACCAGAGATGGACTTGGTCTTGGACGGACGGACTGTTGTGTGTATGTGTGAAAGTAAATCACCGTGCCGAAAATGTTGCACTAGCTTAGCGGTGGCAGTGTTACGAT
Source organism: Anopheles arabiensis (assembly GCF_016920715.1). Lineage (NCBI taxonomy): Eukaryota > Metazoa > Arthropoda > Insecta > Diptera > Culicidae > Anopheles > Anopheles arabiensis. The sequence continues at coordinate 10,737,255 of NC_053517.1, forward strand.
ATCGAAACACTGTCCATCATGCCCTGTGTGCCCGCGTTTTGTTTAACATTTCATGCAAAAAGCTGTTGTTGATCGTGCTGTTGAAACGGTTCGCACATGTAACCGTTTCACCTTTTCCTCACCGGAGCCCGTCCAACGAGGGGGGGGGGGGGGGTTGTGTGACTAAATTTCGATTTCCGCTGAGCATCCTGCCGGCCTTATCGTGTGGGGAACAAACCCCATTTCGGTCAGTTTAGCGGGCGAGCGGCCGGGTGTGATGATGTTTGGTGTTGCGCGAGAACCTCAACCAAATGTCATCTGTCCAGCAAATGCTGCCACTGTGACCTCTTTGGCCAACGCAGGGGTGTGTAGATGTGGTACGTAATGCGAGCTTTACGGACGGTTGTGATGCTTTTACTTTTCAAGCATGTGTTCCCCATAAATATGCTGTGCCCCGCACAGTTAGATGGGCACGGTGGTACCCTCCACACCTGCAGCACTGCGGAGAGGGAGGAAGGTGTGATTGTGGAAAATTTATTTGCCTCTTGTTCACACACACACACATCGACGGATGGAAGCTGCAGTGCTGTGGATGATGCTGTGCGATGGCGATGGTGCCAACGAACGTGTGGAACGCGCTGCGCCGTGAAACGTACCGGGCGCCTCCATCGGCTTTCCATCGGGGAAGCAGAACGAGAGCGACAGGCGAATGTTTTATTACATCTGCATAAAGTGCTAACATATTCATATCAAAATCAAATAACATAAATATATTTGCAATAAAATATCTCGCTCGCTCTCCCGATGCCTCGGATCCGGCGCTTTTCGTATGTGTATGTGGCTATGGTGATTTTTTTTTTTGTTGTAGCTTCGCTGCTGCTTGGCTTGGCCCTTGTGCATAACGGGCGACATGTGGTGCCGTTTGCCATTCGTCTCGGTACAAATTCGCTCTAAGCAGCTGCTGATGCTGTGTGTGTGTGTGTGTGTTTGGCTTGCAACCGATGGCACGATGTGGTGTGTTGGTACGGTAGGTTCGTTTGAGCTTTCTCATCGTCCCTAGCCCACGATGACGATGATGACGGGCAATGGTGATGATGTAGGTGATGGTTGTGTGTGATGGTTCGTTAGCGTTCGTTGACGAGCGCCCTCGTGCGCTTAGTTTATTCGTACCGTACTGGTAACATTCCGTCCATCCCTTTTGGGTTAATGCAGCTGCTGTGCAGTGCAGTGTGTGTGTGTGTGTCTGTGTGTGTGTGTGTGTGTGTGTGTGTGTGTGTGTGTGTGTGTGTGTGTGTGTGGTAGGACAGTTCGACTAAGCGACCCATTGCCTACTTTTGTGTGGTAACCTTGGTTTTGAGCTTCAACTTTTGTGTGACGATTGCGGAAATTTGGTAAATTGTCGATCGTTGCATGGTTTGCAGAGAATTGGTTTAGAAACAAAAATATTATTTTTTTATTTTATCCAATTAACTACATTGGGCACTCACTCACTCTACAATAAATAATATTGAAATGCAGTTCAAATTGTTCAATTATTTCATCTCAAATGAAATGAAATAAAAACTTCCAGTGAACTGTTTTACATAAAAAAGATTGCTTCGAAAATGGAATCGGCACCGGAATCGGAATCAGTGATGGAATTGGAATCGGATCTGAAATCTCCATGAGAATGGATCGTTTTAAAGTGCATTTGGGGCAAGTCGCAGTCGGGTTAAAAATTGAAGGAATTAAACGTTCAATGCATGCTGCAATGAAACGATGAATCCTCAAAATGATTCCACTGGTTTGGCCCGAACGTACTGGATGCTTCGACCGCTATTTAATAAGCTGCAAAGGATCCAAATGTACTTCAAACCGATTAGTTCTTATGAAGATTCCAGAGCCGCACCCGATTCCGGAGCCAATTTCGGAGCCAGTTCTGGAACCGGAATCGGGTAGTTTCGATTCCGAGCTCCCACCACTATTAGCTGCAGCTCGTGTTGAAGCGTTTCCACCCAATGGGTTATACGAAACTCGCCCTAATACGCCGACGGGTGACTGCACTGGCTTGACATTTCGTGCAAAACACATCAATGACAGGCCGTAAAACATCGGTCAGCTTTATTCACAGTCCACAGTTCGATGGATGGGCGTTGTTAGCAAAGCATTTCATTGGCCGCTTTTGCTTGTTGCATGTCCCCCCCCCCGGGTCGACAGCCGGGGATTGACGTTCAATTCTGCTCGCCGCAATAAACTATAACAGCAAGTTGAAATGTTTTATTTAAACGAGTTGTGCCTTTAGTCCAGCACAGGGTGGCGCAGGGCTGTTGCTGCTGGAGTAAACCCGTCCCCTCCCTCGCTCCATCAAATTCCCTCTACCCGCTGCTAAGTAAGTGCATCAAGTTCCCTCTACCCGCTGCTGGGAGGAAGGATGTTATGCACATTGTACATAAATTTCATTTGATGAATGCACAAACTCCTCCGCTTCGCTGTTATCTGATTGGGTGGTTTAGGCCCGGGGGAGAGGGGGCCTTGGTTGGCTGAATCTTCGTCCAAGCGCACCGTGATCGTTGCGATGGTAAAGGCAAGTCAGTAAGTAACTTTTTCTCGTTCGTTCTGTCGCCTCCTGCCGTCCCGCCCGTTCCGTTACAGAAAGGCACAGCGGGCACGTATTACGTACTGCAGTGGATGGAAAAGTTTTGCCAGTCAAATTTGCCTACCACCACGAGCGTCTGCAACACGGACCCGCTCGGCAGCAAATCCCGTTTGCAGTTGCGGAAATGTGTGTGTGTGCGGTACGCACAGGCCAGCAGGCCACCGGCACACATATACATTCTAGCTTTGTACTCGCCAAATCTATGGCTGGCTGAGGCGTTCGCTTCGATCGAGCGGATGAAATATTAACATATTAGATGGAAAATAAGTTTCCGAACTCCTGCACCGTCCCGTGCCGGCAATGGTTGGTCGGGGAGGGGAGAAGTCAATTGAATTGTAAATAAAATTTCGTTTGAAGTAGCGCTGCCACGTTCTGGAGCGTCCTTTCCTTTGGCTTACCGCTAGCTGGTGCGTTTGGAACACTTCGGCGGTACGTATGCTTTGAAACAACTTGGATGAACCCCGTCCCCCTACTGGAAGAGCGCACCTTCTCGCCCCCCGCACCTTTTAGAACGACAAACAGAAGGGCGGATTTGAAAGGGAAAACTTTCTCCAGCCCGTGTCTTCGCTGCTTCGGCTGCTTCTCACATCTCACTCTGAGCGTGGGGGTAAAGTTGCTCCCTTTCGAGTTTGGTTCTGCTAGAAATGTGTCTGTGGCTCTGTGTGTGTGTGTGTGTGTGCCAGTGTGTATGGGAGCAAACTGTAAAATCGTATTTGTCTTGCACAACATTTCATGCGTTTCATCGATGAATGTGTTTCGCTTCGAGCAGAGCACCGCCGCACATGTTTCGGGCCAGATTTTGTGGCAGATGGAGGGGGCAACGATAAGAAAGTTTCCTTAAAATATGCTAATATTTTCCAAGCAGACACACCCACACACTTACTGCACACATTCTTACTTCTGCCGGCCGCCCCAAAAAAACGTACGATTCAGTCCGGTGGAAAATGAGTTTTTATTGATGTTGGGTTCGTAATGGGCCGATGGGAAATTTTAGGAGAATAAGGGGATAAGGGTGCCCCAGGTGCGAATGCTTCAAAGGGCATAAAGTTGATCGTAACTTCATTTACACCGGTAACGGAATGTGAACCGGAATGCGGCGCGTCGGTTGCCTTTCGATGCCGGTTGCTTGAATATGTTTGATGTTGCCCGTGTTGTCTCGATATGGAAAGATGGGGTAGAATGTTGTTTTCTTTTTTGGCTTTATTATTTGATAAATTAGAAAGCATTACGCGTGAAAGTACTTCAAAGGAGTAAATTATATTGAATATGATTTGTAAATGAGATCCACCGAATTGATGATGAGTGAGCTGAGTAACCTGTTCAGCCCTGTTCTTCATAATGAAGTTTGTGCAGTTAGCTTTGGCTGAATTTAAACAAGAACAAGTTTAAACCCCTTTCTTACGAAAGGTAACCTTCCGCCTTCCGGGGCTGTTATTACAATGATGAAACTGCGCCACCCCCTGGGGCATTCTTGCCCGTAGCGCAGAATGCATAAAATTACCTCGACCGCAGCCGTACCGGGGTTTGAGGCAAAACGTTTGACCAAAATTCAAATTCGGCAGCCTCGCAACGTGCGCCAAAACCAGCCCCGGAATGCTGGTGGTAAGTAAGTTTGGTGCCGCTGCGTTCCTAGAGGTAGGTTACACAAACACACCCACACACACAGTCACATATATACAGTCACAAAGAGGCAACAAAGTTTACGGCTTAACGCCACTGTTTACAAAACGGTGGTGGCATGCGAACTGCTCGAGCCCCGGATTTGTAACCACTCGTGTGTAGCGGCAGTGAAGAGGGTGTGGGAGAGGAGCAGCAGGTAGAGAAAGGGGAACGATGGAGAGTGTGTATGGTTGAAAAGAAAAGTCGAACACGTTTGGAAAATTTTAAAATAAACACAATAATTTACATGCAAAAGTGTTTGTGTGTACGTGTTTGTGTCTATGTGTGTGAGTGTTTGTGTCGACGCGAGCGATTTCCTTAACCAACTCGGTGCAGCCGAGTGATACTGTGCTCGCCACTCGAGTCGTTTTTTTATATTGAGTGATGGAGAGGGTGGGCGGGGGTGATGTTGTGCTCCACCCTCATCGAGTGCACAACCGCACACAACCCGGCTGAATAGCATTGCTTGGAACCGCACGCGGTCGTGGAAGGAATGCTGCTGTCTGTGTCGAACCAGTGCTATGCGTGTGTGTGTGTGTGTGTTTGTTAGTGCACGGTACTTGAAATTTTACCCAATTTTGGCGAGCGAGCCCGTTGCGACCGGGTCGCCGTTTCGCACTCTGTCCCGGGCCCGGGTGTGACGTAAATATTTTGCAAGTGCAGCGAAAGTTTTGTGACTAATGAGTTTTCTCTGGTGAATTTTTAGTCACTTTTTTTTGTTGTTCGTTGCTGCACGACCGCCCGAGTTGTTTGCGTCATTTGGCAATACGCTTTTCCGAAATTACGACCCGATCGGTTTGGTGGTGGTGATGGTGGTCGTGTTGGTGAGACAGACAGAACAGGATAATGAAGAGCATTTGCTTGTTCGTTTGCACTCTCGACAACAGGCCCGGCTTTGCTTGTGTCTCGCTAGCATTTGGCCCGACGAAACAGACACGGTAGCGAACTAGAAGAGCGCGTTCGTGATGTCGCAGAAATTATGGTAAAAAACAAAGAAAGGTAAATTTGACTCAAAAGTAAGTGATTTGAAGTTGCATGTCGGACCATTTTGAATGACCAGTTTGCACCGAGAACGATGAGGTGTTATTTTGTAAACTACTTGAGGGTGGTGATTACTTGATGAGGTGAGTGTGTGGCTGCAAAGCAATAACGTGCAAGCAAATTATTGGAGTACATTTTGCTGACTGTAATGCATACATAAATATGTAAAAATACTTTATCAATGGAATAGTAATCAATGGGTCCTATCCATAATTTTCGTTCGCTTAAAGGAAGGAAAGTTGGGTCAACATATGGGAATTGGTCAACAAGCGACGAACCCCGTTAGTTCACTTTTGAGAAATACTCCTGCGGCATCGTTGAAAAAAATACTGAGAAACTCTGAAAATGAAAACTTTAACCTCATCCTCCCCTCCCCCTGTGTAATCTAGACATTGATCCTTGTGATTATTGTCTTTTGTAGTCACGGAAACTTGCTCTGGCAGACCAGCACGTCTCTAATTCCAATAAGGTAAAACATAGACCGCTGCATGCATAGCGACCAAACAGCCAAATTGGCTTCGCGATGAAAACCGTTGTGTCCCAAAAAGATAGGAAAAAGTGGTATAAAAACACAGCAAATGCGAGCAAATGGGTAAACCTTAATAAGATGGGCTTTTATGTGAAATGATGTTCAATTTAGACCCTGTTGTAGAAGCTTTATTCGTACTGGTGTGACCACTTATGCGTTTAAATCAAGTAGACGAATGTAACTAATTTATAGAATAGAACATTTTCTAAAATTCCTTCATTTTGGGGTTGTTTTGTCTATTTTTTTAAAACTATAAATAAAAACCAATGGCACCTGAACATCAATTTCCTGCCAAACTGCCCTCCCTGCGTATGATCTCATAAACTGATTACAACAGGTAACATATTAAACCCCATCAACATTGCAAGCTTACCAAGATTTACACCAAGCAAGACTTGTGCAGTACGATGGCCGCTACGGTTGTGGGTCATAAATTGATCTGCTGAACATTTTCGCGATGTGCCGAGGGCAACCGGCGCCAACAAGATTGAACTTAGCACACGGCCGCGGGTCCGGATCGTACCGCTAGCTAGCACCTAAAGATGCCTTTCCTCCCCCCACATTATAGTGGCAGGAAAATGAAATTATCAACATTATGGTACCAAATATTGCAAAACAAACGACGGCATTTTATGGGCGCAAATGGGCAGCAAAGGGTAGAAGTGCTGTACTGAGTGGCGGAGACAAACAATGCCGTGGGTGAAATCGTTTTATGTTTTGTTTTGCTACCAAGCTGCTTGAAGGTAGTACAATGCGATGCGACTACAAGGAAGGAGAAGAGAGCGAGAGCGAAAGGGAGAGAGATATTTTCAATAAAAAAGTTTAATAAAATACCGGAACGAACGACCTGTGTGTCTTGTGTAAAGGAAAAAAGGTGTTAAGAAAAAGGGTGTCTTCCAAGGGTTTTGGTTCGAGCTTACCGGGGTGCACTGGTACAAGCTACACAAGCAGGAGAAGATTGACGCATAAAAATCCATAACCTAGTACAGCATCCCGCGTTTTTTTTGGCCACCAGCGTAACAACAGTGTGAAATGAAGTTTTGCTAACTTCGCCGATGGGGAAGGTAAAACAACGAACGAGAGAAGAACAACACAAACGTAGGAAACAAAATACAAATAAAGCGTAATCCGTTTCATAAATTGCCACCACTATAATCATCAATAATGGTTTGCCCAGGTTGCCCTCCCCGAGTGTCGCCTGGCATCAGTGACTGGGAGGGGATGACGTTTTGCTGTCATCGTTACCATCGTCATCATGCGAGCGTCGTCGTCGTCGTCGTCGCCCGTGTTTGATTGGATGGCAACGTCTCCTAGCGCGCGGCTCTAGCGCGTTGCCTTGGCGTTGGTAGCTTACCGTTGGAGAAAAGGATTCATTCCGCCGGCTGCTACAGCCTGAGCCGGGTGCGATGTCAGTGACGCAGAGGCGAAACGCGTGAAAAATCTTTCCCCCACACGTGCCAGCTTGCTGCAGTGACAGCCAATGAGCGTGTGCGCACTTTTACATCGTTCGTACATGGAGTTTTGTGTGTGGCGCAAGGGAAGGGAAGGGGTAGGGCAGGTGGATCACACTGGGTGGTAGCTTTGTACACAGCTTCTTCCGGTTGACGTCTTGCGGGTTGAGTTTGTTAGCGAGCGGTAGTGTGTTGTGTTGTACGCTGCTCGGTCTGCGTAGTTTGCGCTCGTCGTCACCTTTAGCTTATGGGCTGGCGTGTGCACGACGTACCCGACCTGGCAGGTGACAATGTGACGCAGCAGCTTGGTACCGAAGAGGGAGAGAGGGTGAGAGGGAGGAAATGTTGCCGTCATATTCACGCCAGTGCAGATGAAACCTTTCTTTCCTAGTGAGGTGAGCTGAGTACGAGGCGAGGCACTGTTGGGTGAGAAGTTTAGCGTCACCAAGAGGACAAAAATGCTCGAAGGTAATTCGAGAGCTATACACAACTTTTCAGCTAATTGTGTGTGTGTGTGTGGGTTAACTAAATCAGAGAACAATCATTATGCCGCTGAGATGTTTACCAGCATCTTAGCTTACATCACTCATGCAAAGAGGAGATTTAGTTTTGTACAACACTACTAAAGACCGCAGCTAATATTGACGTTTATTCAGCATAACTAAGTACCATAGATAAACAATTCATTAGAAATCAGAGGAAACCGTGTATTGTGTCCAATCTTTCCCTTTACGATGCTGATTTACGATTCAATTGATTTCATTTTATTTTATTTATTTATTAACAATATGTTAATAAATATTATTGAGAATGATGGCCTTTACCAGCTTTCGATACATTTTTAGTACTACGTAGCCGAATAGTCAATCCTTTCTACGAAGGGACGGTCCATACGAGGCTTAAACCCATGACTGGCATGTTATTGGGTCGTGCATGTTAACGTCTATACTACGGGATCGCATCTAGACTTAAACAGATATAGAGCTAATAAATCACGTAAAAAAAGACTTTTAACTTAAACCTCGATTTCTTCAGTATCTCTCAGGAACGTACCAATAGAGTTGTCGGTAAAGAAATATCCCTGCCCACACATATACAAAACAAGAAGCGTGTTGGATTTTGTGATAGGCAGAACACACCCGCAAGTTAGGCAATCAATTAACAACGCCCATGCATAGGCAACACGCATTACATATATTTTCCCATTAAACTGAAATCCCATTTAAACCAGTTCAAACAGAATCCATTTGAAATATTGTCAACTTAACAAGAACTAAACAGGAAAATGTATGTGTCGCTAACGGAGCACTCGGGCTCCTGATAAGAACACCCCAGAAATCACAAATAAATCGAGTTAGAATTCCAGTATAATTAACTTAATTCTTCCCCCAATTTTTTTTGTGAGCATTGCTCTTAATGAGAAATTCGATTCTCATTAAGAGTGGCAAGACCTCTTTGCCAAAATCCGTTGTTAGATAGGCGGAAGTTTGCATCGGGGTGCCAGCCTTTTCCAAAGCTTTTGCTCGGGAGTACTGCTCCCCTTTCTTAATACAGTCCACGAGACGGAGTAGGCCGAAGAAACCTACACAGCGTGTACACTTTTTTGCACTGCTTCTAGCCAATTAATCCATCCAATTCTGGAAGGAGCATTATAATTCTGCAACGTACTTGAATATAGGATGTGCTAGAGAACAATAAAGAGATTTAAGACAACGTGCATTTGACTGGCCCTTCTGACGATTGATGCTAAGAGTGAATCCAAAAACATATCACTATCCAAAATTACTCCTAGATCACGAATACACAAAACGCGACTCAAATCGATATTCATTTAACACGTAACTCAAACAAATGGATCACGACTGCGACGAATTTATGTTTCAAAATTTAACCCATTTTGTGACCATTTCCACTTCAGCTTTGACTACAATCGAAAGTACTTTATACGTGAGAACACTTACACATCACTTTCAGGTCCACCGTATTGCTCTCGCCGTCACCCTCCACGTTCGAGGCGATGCAGGTGTAGTTGCCGGCCTGGTGACGCGTCACCGTTTGCAGTGCCAGCGCGGTGCTGCTCATGATCACGCCCGACTTGGAGTTGTGCTGTACGACTTTATCCTGTAACGACAAAAAAAGAGGGGCGCAAAAAACCCAAACGGAGTGAAATTAGAAATTTGATTTGCATCACTTTGCGCGGCAGCGCACACTTCAAACAGAAACCCTCGCTGTGCCCTTGGCGAAGGTGATCCGTCGCCCCCAAGGCAAGTTTAGCCCAGCCTGGTAAGTGGTAAGCGCCAAATGTTTGCGGTTTCGTGCGCTTCCGTTCTGTGTCACAGCGCTTCAAAGCGACCATCTCTACCTCCCCGCCAGTCCTCTCACTAGATGGGAAGCACCAATGAAGCTTGTGATCTTTGGCACGAAGGTGTCGCCCGGTTGTTTGCCCAGGAGCCGCCGCCGCCGCTTTCAGCCACCGTTCGCTCACTGCGGGGATTCACTTTGAAGTTATTAGTCCGCGAAATGGTCCGCGAGCAGCAGTGGTGGTGGTGGTGGCAGCAAATGACAGCCAGCTTCTGGGGAGGGCTGGTACATTAAGTGAAATAAAATTTTCGTTATGATCATAAAAATATGCTACGGTGAGCGAACGACGGAGTGGATGATGTCTCTCGGTACACGATGTTGCTTTTACACAGGCGCTCATGAACGTTTCAGCAAGGAGCAAACAATCTTCCCTCGCGCCCTGGCGTCTCAGCCTCCGACCGAGCGCGGCCGGGAGCGAACAAATTCGGTGAAAAAAAAAGGTAACGGCCTGTCTTCTTCTTCGGCCCGTCCCGGACGGCAGGCAGCCCACGGCACGGATGAGCAAAAGTCAAACGCGGGAAAGGAAAAACAAGTGCGTAGGCAGTAAATTTGAGCTTTATTATTATGATTATTTATTTAGAGTCTGCAGCGGGTGGTCGGCAGAATTTTGGCAGTTCAGCGTCGTTGCCTCCTTGCCGCTTGCTGCATGATGCTACGCCAAACCGCACCACGTGATGGCAGTGCTGCCACTTTGCGTTTTACAGGGGCGCGTCGTACGCTGCAGGTTTATCGTTTGCTTCCCGGCAACTTCCCGGTGCTGCCGTTCCGGTCGGACGGCATGGAGATATCCACCGTTTAGTGTAGCCGCGCGTCTCAGCGTAATTTGGAAGCAAAGGTGGGAAAAATGGCAAAGGAAGGCACAACACACGAGCACTTTAACGGGCAACAGGGCGGTTCCTTGCGTGGTTCCGCTGCAGCAGTGCCGCGGGCGCATGGCGAAGAGTCCGCGACCGACGCGCGGGTGTCGTAAAACGGGCATGAATGAAAACGGCCCCGGGCCCCGGGTTCGGGATCAAACATCGCCCCTCGCGCCCTCGGTTGCCATGCTAACACCGCACCAGGTGATGGTTTAGTTTATATTGTTTCCCTCCCTTTTGTGCGACTCCCAACGAGCCCTCCCCCACCACGTTGGGCGGAAGGTGCGGTTTTGTGCGTTCGCGACGGGTGAGATTATGAATGTTTCCAGCCAGCGTCACGCGTACATTGTGATCATGGCCGCCCGGAGCAACGCCCGGCGTTAAGCGCACAAATAACGCATCATAATGCGGCGTATGGGTGTGTATGTGTGTGTGTTTGTGCGAGGGGTTCATAACATTCTAGGGTATGTTTCGGCACTGCAGCAGCAGCAGCAGCAGCAGGTACCGCGTTGCCATGTTTCACTCGGGCAGTGGGATCGATTTTCGTTCAACATTTGGATGCGGAACCGGCCCTGCCACGGGGTGAAGTATTTTTGCCACGTTGCGAAAGTAGTAATACTTTGGGTGAGCATTTCATTAAAATTGAGCCGCCAAAATTGGCGCGGCCACCGGCGCGTTATTGCAAATGCGATTGAAAGGGGTGGGTCTAGTGGGTCGGATGCGTGTGAGGTTACGATGAATATTTATGCGAGTGCGTGGTGCGCGTGCGAAAGCTTACAGGCTCGGAACAATATTCATGTTTCCAGGTGTTGAGCTGGTTGTAAGCGTTAGCTGGCAAGGTTAGTTGTTTTAAGCAATGATTTAACACGAGGCTTAGCGTCTGTTAGCCTTCAAATGTTGGATACTTTGCTCGAAACGTAGACAATCTGCAGTCACGGCACGCATTAACAGTGTTGAGCATATGCCAATTTGTCTTAATTTCTATCTAAGCAACATCATATCATCGTGCTATGCGAAGAATGTCATTTCTTTTGATACTTCACCAATTTTTTCTGTAATTTAACGATGCTAGAAGGATAAATTCAAACACACAGAATTGGTTTCCGTTACCAGCCAAGCATTTTATTAGCAGTTGGTTGTGCGGCACAAAGCAGTGAAACTGAGCTAATTTTGTCCGAGCACTAGTTTATAGCAGTCCTCCATAAGGAAACCAAAAAAAACGCCACAAAAACGCTACTAAACTTTGTTGTGCTCGTACAAAGTTTGCAACCGAAGTTGAAAAAAAGGGCAAATACTTTTATGCTTCAATAAAACGCAAAAAAACCTTTTGCAAACAGCAAAAACGGTTTGAAAAGTTTGGAAGCAGAAAGCGAAAACAAGCTTCCTCCCTCTGGTATGCACTGTATTTTGTTCGCTTTTTTTTTGTTTCCACCGATACATTGCAGCCGGATGAGTGAAACCGATGTCATTGGCGTTCTCATCTCATCTTCACCGCGCCTGAGTTTGCTTGGCCGAGCACTGGGCCAAACTGGGGCCGAATGTTTCGTGGCGCTTCGGTAAGCAACACACACACACGAACATGAGCAGGCGAGGAAGAGTGTAGAGCGCAGTGAAAACATCCATCGAGGCACTCTCCATTGACTTCGATACGGTGGCCTCCCCGGGTTTCGGGGAAAAGACAACACGAAGCTCAGAACCACTCAGGACGGTGACGGAAGCGGACATTTTGTGCCAATTTCACGTCATTCGCTCGAAACCCGTGGCAATGTATATTTATGCATCTCTCTCAGGCACACTTACACACACACTTTTACTCATGTTGTCCTACTCCTTCAAGGTGTTTTTTTTATAGCAATGACAGGTCGTTTAGGGAAAAGTACAGCAAAGAGCTCTAAAACGGTCCGGTGTTTTCCATCTCGCCTGCTCAATTCTCGCGGTAGCCATTACCGCCGGTAGGGCGCCCGGTCGTACACCGTCCCGCGACGCGCAATGATTACAAAAACAATAAAGTAATAAAAGAAAATTAAATTCTAGCGGGAAAATGTGTTCATTCAACGTTTATTTTGGACGCGCGGAAAAGCGCTTTTATGGTGCAGCATAAACAAGACAGTGCGAACGAGTCTAACGCTATCTACCCCCTCCCCGGTTGGGATTGGTTGTTTTTTCTTCTGTTGCTTTCGCTGCTATTGTGGCGACTGTGGATCCTCTCCCTACACCCACAGACACACACACACACACACACACGCAGGAGAAAATTCGGCAACTATTTGAAGGCCGTCGCATCCTGGGTAGAACGGGTGCAAATCCTATACCAGGAACGATTGTGCTCTACCTACGTTCGATGTCGTTCGAGAAGTGTTTTCACAGTGGCGAAGTGACTGGAAGGAATATATTTTTTTTTTGTTGGTGAAATGTCGTTTTTCTTTAGGACGCTTCTCCTTCCCTGAACGGGTTTGAGCTTGTTTTTCCTTCGTCTACGCTAACGGCAATCGAGGTAAACGGACTAGATGGCACTGCAGAAGGATCAGTACAGTGTTCGCTAGACCAGGACGGAGGGCTGCGTGTGTAGCAGTTTGAAATGCTGGCAAGGAAACGAAATCACTCGTTACTGGAAGCCATGTGTTTTTTTTTTGCCTGGCTGCTTCCTTCTCATCCAAATGGGGCTGCGTGTGGTTTGTGCTGCCGACGGTGTCAGCGTGGAGCACCGCTGATAACGAACATGATAGTATCGTTCACGTCCTTGTGACGCTGTTAAACAATGCCGTTTAAAACATGCACCAAATTGGGGTGGAGCAGTAGATTAAATTATGATTGTCATTACACATTACACAGACCATCCCTCCCCCTCCCCCCCTCTACCCCCGCTACCGCTCAGTTTGCTGTAGCCATTGCTATGATGCTTCGGTTGAAGGACGCTACTGCTCGACGCTGATTCCCGTTTCCGGTGGAACAAAAGTAAACTGTTCGTGCAGCAAAACTAAAGTAGAAACAAAAAATAAAACGTTACAACAAATGTTTCTTTTCCTCTCCTTGCACACACGGTAGGACCGAGGCTGCTGATAGGAACGGCAAACGCGACCCAAACCGGAATGGAGTAATCAAGAGTGCAGTGAAAATGAAAATTACACTCCTTTCCGGCCCGTCCGGAACGGGTGGTGAGTGAGACTGGTGGGACTTTCTCCGTTCGGTCGTTCATTTTAAATGGCTGGCCATTACACGGAATGGCAGATTTTTCCTTTATTTTGCGATAGTATTTTTTTTCTGCCGATGCTGCTGTCTTGGTTACGGAAAGTACACTTTAGTTTTTAATCGTTTCGAATTGTGGTACCGTCCAGTGGCGGGGAAGGTATTGGAGGGGTGCCAGGGGGGAAGGGGGGGGAGTGGTGTCCACGGAAAGGGTCCCTCTTTGTGTGGAAGGCGTTAATTGTGGCCGGAGCTTACGTCGCGTTGAAACAGAGGAAAGAACGAAAGGTTACCGGTCATTAAACTGACCATTAGCATCTTTAAGCGCCTTGTCCTGCTGCTGCTGCTGACGATAATGTATAGTACGTGTACGCAAATTAATTGTTGTCGATCGAAGGAAACAAGTGATAGGGGGTTTCTTTCAATTACAGGAAAGTTACTCCTAATAGATGATATTGTACCAAGCAAGTGTAAGCACACAGGGGATGAAAAAAATGCGAAAAAGGAGACGCATGGTTGTTGATACAGTGAAAACAACCATGCGTCTCCATATTTCCCATTGCGAATGAAATTTACAATGATCCTAAATTTATATACATAGTATCCGTTAGGGTCCATTTTTCATAGATGAAAAAAAAGCTGAATAATGCATATAACTATCATATGTTGCTACTATTTCAGTTCTTTATTCGCTGAAAACAACCATGAAAACAATTCGATCGATTCGATAATGTTGATTAACAAACAGACCTTACCATAAAGAATAACCCACACACACACACAATTACCAAAGAGTCCATAGTCCATTTGTCTTTCAGCTTGAATCACATCAGATCCGAGATGCACGCTCTTTACTTTACTTTGCGATTTTGTGGAGTTCTTGGTAAACAGTGCAAAAGTTCGGTTTGAAGCTGAACCGCTCCTACACTCACGCTGCATTGTTCTTGCCAAGTGAAACTGCTGGGAGGCTAGCCTGAGGACTACCGACTGAACTCGAATGCTGGTTTTGGGAGCATCAGCAGCAGCAGTAGCAGCTCCCGTTAGCTCCGGATAAGATACGGTCCCGAACCCATTCGGGGACGGAGTCAAGCAACTGTTCAAGAGCACTGCTCAACTTGCAATAAAACCGCGTTATGTGATGCGAGAAATATGGTGGCCGTGGAATGAATGCGCCGGGTGCGGGGGTTAGACAACGAGGGTTGAATTAAATTTAATTGAAAAACTACTCGACAATCGATGGTGTGGAACTTTTCCAATCAAATTGTTCGTTCATAGTTTTTTAATTGATTCCCGTCAGCCCGTTCGGTGGCCCGCGTTCGTTTCTAGCTGGCCCGAAATTGTCTTTGACCGCGAATGAGTGGCGGGCTTAGGGGTATTTTTCTAACTGGGGGGTGCTACATTTTACTGTCCTATCACTGAGAAGCGAACAATAGCTCATTTATTTAAGCAAAAAACGCTGTGATTAATTTCAAAAGCAGCTTATGGAAGCTCAAGCGATAAACCTGTTTGGAATCGGATTGGGAAAAAACGTACAATAATCCATGCGATTATTAACCGAAGCTCGTAATAAATCCAGCAAAACATACTGATATAAAAATAGGATTTCTCTATGCCATCATTGCAAGAAAAAGAATAGGTCTAAAGTAGCTTCTTTCGATGACTTTCTATCCACTCACTTGACCACGCAAGCAAACATCCCCACAGCGTTCGTTTCCTTTCGCTCGAGCTGCTGCAAAGTTCTTCTGTCCACTGGCGGCAGGAGCATTTTGGCTGCCCTGTTTCCAACTTTTCTGCTATTTACTTTCGTGTTGGTGTGTTTGTTCATGTGGCCGTTACAGCTTGATGGTTTTAAATTTCCGTCCCCGTCCGTTTCTTTGTGTGCGAGCGCACACAGAGCGGGGCGCCGAGAAGCAAAACGTTTTCTTTGTGGAAGTGAATTCCAATAAGCAGTAAAATCGATGTAGGCAATAAAATGTTATCAAAAAGGTTTGGCCTTTCTTTTCCGTGTGTGGTGCGCTGCAAGTACGATTGCTCCTGAACCGTAACGGTTTGGGGTTTTTTTTTATGCGCTTTGTATCTGTTTTCTTCCGTATGTTTCCACCCCGAGCAAGAAATGTTCAAAAAATCAAAGCGACGATTATGGCCACCGGATGCACTGCACCATCCGGTCGGAAAATGGTGCAAACGTGGCGCTGAGCGCTCGTCCGGTTTCGCGCTTCGGACCGATTGAATTTTATCAACCATTTCCTTGCGCCTTCTCAATTCGGTCCTAGCCCCTTGCCGTCTAGTGATCTAGTGGGCTGAAGAGTGCGAAAACGGGATGAAAAGATGCAGCGAGGAAGGGAGGGGCTACGGAAACACGATGTTCGAATGGTTTTGCAAGCAATGTAAAATTTTATTGCCAAAACAGCTCCACTGTCCCACTGCTTGCTTCGCCGATCGGATCGCAGCTTGGATCGCATTTGTCGCATTTGTAAGGGCAGCTTCCGGGCGGGGATAAAACCGCGCAAGCAAAGCACCGAGACCGAAGCAATCTGTGCCTGTCGGTGGGATGGGAGGAGGAGCCTTTCCGGGCGATGCGTACGGGCTGGGAGGCACGAATGGGCATCCAGTAGGAAAGGGAAAGTATTAAAAGTTTGTCAAATGGAATAATGGAGCAACGTGGACACTGCGCTTCGCTTGCCCTAGCATCCCTAGCGGCCTGCGTTACACAAACATCGATGAAAAGCTCGTAAACTTAGCACCATTGATCCATAAAAACGCAACGACAGCAATTGCCAGCCATTGGAGGACGCTCGTGTCCAAGCGCGAGTTGGAAGCGAGACACAGTGCAGGAAGTTTGGGGGAGGGGGGGGAGAAATAGAATCAGCTAATCTTTATCCAAAGAGCTGCGAATCAAAGAAAGCAAACATATGATGCGTGTTGGCACGGAAATGTCTCAAAATAACATAGAGGACAGAGGATTGGATTTGGGTGGATAGTTTTGTTTTTGGCACATTTTGATACGTTGGTATTGTACGGAACCTCTCCATGCTGATATCATAGTTTTCTGTCAAGTAAGCAAACAAATTATTGGACAAAATTGAAGAATTTCCTGTTTCGAAGACATATCGTAATGATTTATACCCTACTCAATTCAGCATACCATTCCAGATACTGACAGTTTTTATTGAAACATTCTTTGATTATGAAAAAAGAAAAATCTTGACAAGGATTGACAGTACATATCAAAGTTTGCATTAGCTGTCAAAATAAAGGCCAAAATATAACTCGACAGCGAACTGTAAACGACATAGCTAGGTAAATTCAAAATCGCATAAAAAGTTTTCTTATTAAACTTGATTGAATTCATGGCATTGACACTGATGGAATACAGTCTAAACTGTCAGAAAAAAAAACTCAAGATTTCATGAGCTTTAGCCATATCATATCATTTTAATTCATTCATTGTATCATACATACGTTCGTTGCAATGTACTGCTCCGATTCGACGTTATTTCAGACACTTATACTAAAAAAATGCTAAACAATAATTGACGATAGTGGAGAGAACTATCTCATTACAGTTATTCCATAGTGGGTCACAAGCAAACAAACCATTAATGGAAAAAAGTGGAAAAAAGAGAGTAAGTAAGTAAGTAAGAAACGAGCATTTGGAACGTTCAAGGCAAGAGGAAGATAATAAATCCACTGCCTCATTTCATTACTTTTGTATGATTACACTCTAGCGAACTTACAATGTACGTCAATTATCGCTTGTGTAAGTGCAAGATGGCTCGGGTGAAAGGATGCACATTGAGTTGGAAGTACGCATCATATCATGGGGTAGCTATGCTAATGGGCTCCATTCGACGAACTTTTACAGTGGAGAAAATAGCAAACAGTCCTGTACATAATTCATGAGATAGGAGTAGAATCAAGGGGAAAAGTGCGTATACATCCAACCTGAGGTCGAAGTTTGCCGTACGCAAAGGAGATTTTAAGTCGTCTCCAGTACTCAGCTGATCAAATGCAGCAGGATACTGCTTTTTCGGATGGATGCGATTGAATGTTTCAAAAGAAATGGATAGCAATCTTGTTTGCGCTAAGCCAGGAAGCTGTTTGTACGAAGCAAGCAACTGTATACAACGTAAATTTGTTGAAAATGAAACGTTTTATTGCATCAGAGATGGACTTAGAAGCTTTACCTTCTTTTGAGATGGTTGTTTAGTAGGTAGAAAAAGTTACCAGAACAAATACTAACGCATTCAGCTGGAATGGTACCATTCCACTGGGGGCAGGCGATTTTCCAGAGAACTGTTTCAACTCTGCCTGACGGAAGACTCGTTCTTTTTGTGTGTGTGTGTGTGTGTGTGTGTGTGCGTCCTCCCATATTTCCTCTCTACAACCGGATTTAACTCTCAGCGAGCGTAAGAATCGTTTTTCTTGCTGCTAGCCCCCCCCCCAGCACCCTCTGCCTGCCTGTTTCAACACGGTCACTGCGGTCGGTGTGTAAATTTATGCATTTATTATTATCCTTTTTTACGACCATTTTATGGACGCCCGGTTTTACATAGGAAAAGTGTTTGAGTTATTGACGTACCGATTCGAGATTGCGGGCAGCATCGGCATCATGAGCTACGAGGAACACACACACACATTCTCTCTCTCACATATGCATCGTTCTCTACTTCACCATCAACACCCTTCCTCCCCCAGAACCCTTCTGTGGACCCCTTCTTTGCACGGGCTGGGTGTGATGTAAGGGGTAGGGCAGGAAATAAAAAATTTACATAACATTTACGAGCTGTAGGGCAGCAAATCCCCAAACGGAACCACAGCACAATGGTAAGAGGAGTGTGTATGCTCGTGTGTGTGTGTGGGCATGGCTCACATTCGGAAAAGAACATAACCGTGGGCATGGGTTGGTTTGTGTGTGAAAAACTTTTTCCCGTGCTTTTATTATTGTTGTTCGCTCGATGCGATGACCACATAGTTACAGTAGTAACATGATGGATGGCAACAGCTGAGCATGGAAAGAGAGAAAAAAGGGTTTCAACGGTTCAAGCTCTCGGCCAGCTTTAGTGAACCAAAGGGGGGGGAAAGCAAAGGGAACACATTTAAAGAGCCCTTTCCGGAAAGTGGAGTTCGATGCAGATGAGCCACCGTTTATTAAAGTGAGCTAATGGTAGGAAGTTTTGGGTTCCGGACTATTATGTCTGATTGTCCCAGAATAAGGGTACCAAGAACAAGTTAAAGTTCGGTTTTTAATGTTTAATAAAGTGTTCAAATCAAGCAAAAATACAGAATTGATAAGATGAAAGATTGCTAAATGAAAGAGGTACTGAATGCAGTTGAGCCAGCAACCAGAGCTTCCGGTTATAGTTGGAATTAAGAGTCTCAAAACGCTTTACACTAGGATAATTACTCTTATGGGATTCTTAAGCTTTGTTTTATTTGTGCTGTTTTAATCCAATCCCGTTTTGTTTGCTACTTCAGACAGCATAAGCCAACAAACCGAACCATTTACCCTTTTGAGTGCACAAATTGCTGAAAGTTTTTTAATAATAAGTCCTTCACAAGCACATTCTTTCAGCACTCAAAGGCTGGAATGCGCTCATCCCTCGAAACAAAATAAAGAGGAAATCTAATAAAGATGTTTATTTAATTTAATTGCCGATTGACGCAAAGCTTCCGAAGTATGAAAGGAAGACATAACCTCCATTGCGGCAGGGGGGGGGGAAATACTGCCCTCACTGCCTGAACGATGTCGATCATCACTGTCAATGACTTTTTATATTTGCAATGCAGTTCATTTGCAGCGGTACTGTCGTTTCCTGCTGCTGCTGCTGCTGCTCCCGTTGGCAGCCGTTCGCAGTTCAATGGAGCGTTGAAAAGTGCGTCCCTCGGTTGGCCCGGTCTGCCGGCGGTTGGCGGCTGTGGCGATTGAAGGGCTCGAGGCGCTACGGGTCCGGGACAGCATGACGGACATGAAAGAGTTTTCAGCGCCGTCAAACCGAAGGACCGGCGACCGTTGAGTCGAAAATTTAATTTTACCCTCTAACCCTACTCAGCCATGCTTTTTTAGCTCTTTCTTTATCTCTCTCTCTCTCTCTCTTGCTCTCTCTCTCTCAATTTCTCTCTCTCTCTTTCTCTCTCGTATTTGGTCAGTAATAGCAGAACACGATACGCGAAGGCAAAACTTGTAAAGCGCGAAGGGGATAAACTTTTGCACAGTTCTTTTGGCGGCTGTATGTGTGTGTTTGTGTGTGTGTATTTTGTGGACCCACCCACCCACACCCTCTCCTTTTCCTACCCTGCAGGATGGAGTTCTTTTGTGCTGTTGTGCTTGGAAACTGCCTGTCCGCCGGGCTGGCTGACGAAATGTCCGGCACATCGCGGAAGACGGCTGCACGCCGCGCCGGCTGAAGGTGTGTTAGCAAGGCGAGGGAAACAAACTTTTCCGCCAAGGGGACGGTGGCTCATTTTCGTTCGCTTTTGGGAATGAAGTTTTCCATTTTTCATGCTGCTGCTGGTGCTGGTGCTGCTACTGTTGGTGCACCATTGCGGATGCTACTGCTTTTGTATTCTGCTCATCGTTAGTGTCTTTATCTTTTTTCCTCCCCCCTTCCCCTCGGACCGAAATCCTTGGTCAGACGCTCAACTTGTTTTAAGTTGGGTGAAGGCGTCTCGTTTCGAAATATTTTTTGCTTTTTTGTTTTGTTTTGCAGTTTGGGGTTTTTGCCTTTTTTTGTCGGGGTCTGGTTTTACTTCTTTCGAAGGGAATCCGGATCCGAATGGAACGGGTTTGGTAATGGTGCTGCGCAGGGAGCACGGAACGTTGAAATAGCCTTCATCATGTTTAAACTTTCTGGGACTGTAGTAAATTGTTAGCCACGTGTACACCGTGGTCAAACCGCTTCGAGCACGGGCACAGGGAGCAGTAAATGAAGCAGACGCTGAGCGGGCAGATAATTACTAGTGCAGACGGGTAAAAGCAACCGCGACAAAGATTTTCACTATCCCCGCTGGCTGGAAAGATGGTTTACGTCGAACGCGGGGGCTTTCGGTGGGTTGACTGGGTCGATTAAATGGTTTATGACCTCGCGAGATGAGTCACAAGGCAGGGCAGAAAGGAGGAATAATCCAACCACACAACTCTCGTCTCATTTTAAGGATTTTTACAAAACATGCAAACGAGCCGTGTTGCTGTTCTCTGCAGGCGCGCAATTTCTGTGAGCCAGCATGTTTTGTGCGTCGTCAAATCTCGCCACACAATTTTCCACAACATTTTACCACTTGAAACAGACACAATTAAGTTTTGCTGCGAATTAAGCTTACATCTTGCCGCACAATGCGTACAGCGCTGGTCCGTTCGGGGCGTCATATAAAATAAGTAAATTATTATGCCAAAAGGTGACATTTCATCCTTTTGTTCGCCGCCCCGACTGAGCACGTAATTTTTAATGAATGGTGCGCTCGGACGGTCTTTTGTCCGTTGATTGACCGCACAATGCAGTAGGGGAGGGAGGGGACAGATAATTCCCCGAAATTACCTCATGACTGTGTAATGAACAAGGCTGACAAAAGGGGCGACAAAAAAAACTGGTAAAGGACAGCCAAACCAAGCTAAATAAAAAAAACTCTGAAACACCATCTTTTGTTATTTCTACCAGCACCCTCCTTCCTCTACTTCGGGCACCTTTAGATTGTGTTGGGTGATGTTGATCGTTTTAAAATTGGCATTCCCTCGAGCGATTCATTTTTTTCCGTATGCAATTTATGCCTGTTCATGCGTAAAATGTTGTACAAAGGCTCAAATTGACGAAGGCCGCCGATGGACAGCGGGGTTTTTTTTTTTGTTATTGTGCGGGGATGGCAAACAGCAAAAAGAGTAAAAAGAAGAAGAAGAAAAAGAAGGAAACAAAAAGCGGCTCAACCTGTCGGCCAGCGGGCACAAATGTAGAACCGATTTTCTGTGTCCTTGTGTCCGTGTTTGTGTGTGTGTTGGTGTAAGTGAAATCGTTCTTATTCTTTTGCTGCAAAACACGCTAGGTGTACTGAGCGGTACGCCCGGGTGGACAGGAAAGGTTAATAAAGTGAAAACAATATAAGCAAGAAGGAAACAAAAAGTCGAGGGACTACTCGAGAAACACACAAAAAAAAACAAAAAAATGAGACGGCACAGAGTTTGAAAGTAACAAATGGAGCAAAAAACAAGGCAAAAAAAGTATCCCTACCAGATCCATAAGCACAAAGAAATTACAGTGGACACAGGGGGACACTTTTACGTAGGAAAGAGGCCAAAAATTGCCAGAAATTATGCCACAAGGAGGAGCGCAGCAACAACAAAAAAAAAAAAACCTACACCAAAGCCAACCTCTGAAAAATACCACATTGTGGAAAATGGGAAAAATGCCAACCTTAATCAAGGCGGACAGGACAGCTGTTGCCACCGTGGGGCACCGTTACTGGCACAATGTCAGCCGGCCTACAACCGCAATCAAGTCAAACATGGTCGCAGGCTTTGACGGTGGGATTTTTGTTCTTCCTCTCTTTCTCGTGTGTCGTCGTGTGCTATCGTTTAGGTTTTGGGTGGTGCAGCTTTTTTGTGTGTGTTTTTGTTTGGCTTTGTCGCTTCCGTGTGTGTGTGCATCACCACTCTCTGGCACATTTGCTGCGGCGCGGTGGGTGTGGGTGTGTGTGTGTGTTTGGTGGCCTGCGGTTAATATTGTGAATGGTGCACAATCGACCCCGGGATGATTATCATTACGAAGGAGACGGTGACGCCCGGCACCCGGACTGGCAACATGGGCCGTACCATGTTTTTTTTTTAATGCTTTCTATCCGATGCTGAAGCGTCCCCTTCCCCCGCACTGCAGAGCTAAACGATTGACGGTCGTGGTGTTTTTTTGCTATTGCAATGTTTCAAGTGTAAAAAAAAGGTAACTTCGTGGACACAGCATGGGGCAGGCCGTGTTATATGGTGACCGCATGCTACAAAAGCGCAACGAGCGAAACGACACCATCATTACTATTATTATCGTGCTTGGTGTCATTTTTTTTTACAATTTGTTTGATTCGGAAACGTTTTTGAGATGTTGTTGAAATTTGTATTTTGTTGAATAGCTTCAGAGAGTGATTTAAAAAAGTAAGAAATTAACTTCAATTTCTAATGACAGTAGTGAAATGAATTATAATGCACAATTTTATTAAAATGGAACAATAAACAACACCAGTGTGATGATTACTTGAAACAGTAAGATGATTTTTGTAAAACTCTATCAGTTCTGTATTAACTTTAAGCTATTTTTCACTCCTACAGCTACATTAGGAACTTTTTTTAAAATGAACCATAAGATCTGGTAAAAATGAATTCTTCAAAGTCATCCTAAACATCATCGCACGAAGGGCAGGGCTTATAACTAGTATCCCATCTCATAGTGACATGGAAATCTTTGAACAAAAGTTTCTAAAACGATACTAAATACAGACCACCTAGCACACGAAACCCCTCAGTGTGTGTGGTGTTTAGAAGATTGTATAAAACATTTAGATAAAATCTGGATCACCTCGAGCAAAAATGTTTGCGTGTGTGTGTGTGCTGGTCTGGAGTAGCGCCCAGTGTCCGGGCCAATGGTTGGACGATAGCCGAACAACCGCAGCACTGCGGACAGAAAGTGAAAAGGCAGCATTTTTCACCATCCTCGCCAGCACCATTGCTCGCAAACTCTCCACTGGACACTTCACGGTTCCATGGATGTCCAATGTAGGGTGACCTGATCGGACGCAATCAGGATCAGGATAAGATTTCGGCACCGGTCGGTCGCCGTGCCAGTGGTAGTCCCAAAAATTAGTGAGCAACTTTAAAAGCCAGCCCAACGAAGGGGGAACAGAGATGATCAGCGTGGAGTTGGAGCGGATGTGGCCAGCATCGAAATAACTTTATGACCACCCCAACCCCTCTCCCTGCTCGACCGGAGAGCTTGTCTGTCGCTGAAGGAAACAGTTTGTGGCCCACATGCTTAACCCCCCTGATCCTTCCAGGCATTTCGCAATAAGGTTAACGCCGGTACGCGCGGTACGGGATGGCGCAGTGCGGTAAAGAATATCGAATATTGGATATTTTCTGGTCGATTCACATTGCCACATATTTTTGGGATGGAATTTTCGTTCGCACTCTTATGAGTTTTATTTTTTTTTGTGTGTGTTGGCAGTTCTTTTCCCTTCCTTTGCATTTTCCGGCTCGCACACATGGCCTGACGCTTACATGGTAGGCCATTAAAGTCAATCCCTTTTTTGGGGGTTTTGGGAAGAGACAGTGGAACCGAATACAACAAAAATAAAGGCGAAGAACATACTCCCCTTCGACCGATCATCCCTGAGAGTCACCACTGTGGTACAACCATACAAAAAAAAAGGAGAAGAAGACCACTAACTTCATCCGGCTCCAGGCCCAAGTGTGATCGTGTGAGAATGTGACTGTGCACCAGAATGCCACAGCCATGGACGACACCGCGTATATCAATCGCGCACCAACACACACACATACATACACACCGTGTGATGGTGAATGGCCGGGAATTTGGACCGGATGACGACAACGACGACCAAGACGACCGGCAGTGGAATTTATTATTTTAACGTCTTCAATATGCATATCGCATGGGGCCGGACTTGATCCCTTTCGCTCGGACCGGGCACCGGGAATAGCGGACGGTTGGAGGCGGCTGGGCTGGGGTTTTTCGGACGTGACCGAAATGCCATACATGGCCAGAGTGTGCTTTCGCAGCGCTTTGGCCGGTGCGGAGTGAAGCAAAAGGAACAGCTAAAATAAAACATTCTAACATCATCTGCAGTGTCCAACGTGTGGTTGGGAGGCGCAGGGGGTAGAAAATAAAGCTGAAAATGGCTTGGTTGGTCGGTCGGTTTTTTTTTTGTGTCGATTTCGTGGCAACATGTGTTGGAATCGTTCGTTTCTTGAGACGAGCGCATATCGGCGGATCAGTGTGAAGGAACTGTGAAGGGAAAGATACATCACGAAACATAACCAAAATGGTGCTCTTTGGTTCTTTGAGCGGA
Organism: Anopheles arabiensis; assembly: GCF_016920715.1. Lineage (NCBI taxonomy): Eukaryota > Metazoa > Arthropoda > Insecta > Diptera > Culicidae > Anopheles > Anopheles arabiensis. The sequence continues at coordinate 10,762,011 of NC_053517.1, forward strand.
CGGGCGATGAAGAGCTATATTTGTGAGGTTTCACAGTTTGGCCAGAGCTTTCGTATCGAAACATAAAGAAATAATAAATTCAATCAAAGCCCGTAATTGTACAGGCTTTGCTACACTAGCGTTGCGCCAGGAGCAGCACGAAAGGTTTGCTGAAACGATACACAATCTTGTTGACACACACGAAACAGCACAGGGATTGCTTTGAAGAGTGTAAAAAATAAGGCTGTCGAAGATTGTATTAGTAGACAAATACGTTCTGAACGTTGGAAAATCAAATAAAGTCAGGCGAAGAATGAGTGCAAAATTGTGATTAATTTAAGCAAACCATGTATTGGACTTTCATTAGACTTTTGGGCCAGGAAATCCAATCATTTGTACATTTCTTTAGAATCAGCTGCAGGAGTTAGTGCTTTTGAAGTATAATAATTGATATCGGATGGTTTCATAAAAAAAGGATTTGAAAAGATCAATCCAAGCATATTTTTTGACAAAATAAAACATTCCGACAAGTCAATTGAATCGTTCAGAAAAGACTTCAAACGCCAACAGAAAGCAATCAGTTTATGATGAGTGCAACTTTCGCATGAAATTCCAGATAATCTGAAACTTCATAGAATGGACTGGTGTTTGAGAAATGGAGCACGATCCAAGTGAGTCAGTTAAGAGCAAATTGAAATAAAGATGAGCTACAGGAATGGTTACTTTTTTCCACCTCAACGCATCACCATTGAACGGATTTCCTGCTGATCAGGCACACTTGCAGCGGGGTTTGCGTTATTCTTGCTCGTTTTTATTTAACATTGTGCCACGAAAAACAAAATGCAGCGGAAATAAATCACCGCTCGGAAGTGACATTTTTCAAGCAAGCGCACGCAGACGACTGGAATATCAACTGCAGTTCTGTTGCCATGCCACTGCCATTATCAGCGACCTGACACGATGCTGCTAACGATGAGCATTCTCCACTTGTCTCCGAATAACCCAAGCTGTCAGCTGCTGCTGCTCGTGGTGCAGCGAATGTGCATCTCGTGCGCAAAACGCTATCGATTGACAGGCGGTGGTGGATTTTTTTTCTTTTATTGGAACAGGAACAACCAAATCGAACCCGAGAGGAAGACGAGCGGCGAATGGTAAGTCGAAATTGAGTCACAAACCAACTGCAACGGTAAAGTGAGCCTTCCGGCACGTGTTTCGGAGAAAGAACGGATACGCTTTTCGGCTGCAAACAGTGCAGCGAGTGGGTCGGAGTGGGTGAAGAGGATGAAAAAATCTATCCAAAGCAGTAGAAACAAAAGAGCGCTCGGGAGGGAGGGCGACGGGCAAAGCGGTGGGGTGGAAGTGTATAAGAAGACATATGTAAATAAGATATCACGAAATGGAAACCGCATTGCCAGGGCGCTGCCGGTACGCGATTGCCAGCGACCTGCCACGACGATGCAGATGCAGCCCGCTTGACAGTGCAATCCTTTAACTGGATTGGGGTGCGCGGCAAACCACCGTCTATATGGCCGGCCATTTTAAGCAGCTCCCCGGATGGACGGACGGGTTTCGTTGTGAGAAATTGGAAAGAACCGGGCGTGGGCGAAAGTGTTCTGTGCCACAGCCAGGAGACATTGGGATGTGTTTTTTTTCTCTATCGAAAAGCAGACTGCTCAATGCAGATTGCAGGCTAGCAATATGCAGCAGCGCCAGTGTCTTTGCAAGAAAACCTCCCCCATCTGGATACTTGAGCCGATGGGATCCGCTTGAACAGCGTTATCGTGTTACGGCTTCGCTTACACACAAAAGCAAAATCCTGCACCCGCTAAAAAGGAACCCGCTTGTTCGTCGTCACCGGAACCGATCTTGGTGCATGGTTTTTACATTTTCTTTTAGCGGGGGATCTTTTTTCTCTCCACTATTCCTGTGCTTGTCCCCATCCATAACCTTACGCTCGATGCGTTTCCGTTTTTGGAGGGTTTTCGATTTATCTTGAAGCTGCGGCTCGATGCATATGTATGACGATGATGCAATGCGAGCGCGCGCAAGCAATTGCAGTGCCAACATGTGGTCACTAACCACGAGCGTGCAAAGTTCTGAGCACACAAGCTTCCACCCGAGCCCTCTGGACGGCAACTGCACGGTGAAATCTCAATTTCAACCGCACCAGCAATTCCACCACCGCTTTCGCTTTTCCGCATTTTCGGAACGGCTGTTTGAGTTATTCTAGCTACCCCCCCTCCCAGTAACAGACCACACTGATGCAGCGCTGAGTGCACATAGAGGGTGCAGAGGGAGGCACACATCCTTAATCCATCCTATCGTACGACCACCGAAGAATAAATAAATGAGCGAATGAAAAGCGACGGCGCTGCGGTGCAGCGAGCGAGAGGAAAATGTTGAAAAATAGGGACAAGAACAAGAATACCACAGCGAATACTCACATTATGCTTCCAGACCACTTTGTATGCAGACGGATTTGCATTCACTTTACATTCAAAGTACACGTCGTCTCCCTCCTCGATGTCCTCCGGGTTCATGTTGATGCCGAGCTCCAGCTTCAGGGTGGGTAGATCTGGAATGTTTAAAGCACGGGAACGATCAGTGAGCGATAGATGGTAGAGAAATGGGAGCTGCATTTTATGTGTGTGTGAAGAAGGAACCAACTTCAGTGTGTGGCCCTGGGAGGCTCTACTAACTGCTGTTCACTGTTCGTATTAGTTTCATCTGGTCATGTTGGTAGAACTTTATTGCAGTTGCTTATTTCATAAATGGAACAGATTTATGTCACACTGTTGGACAAACATCGGAGCCATACGTTATTCGGTTTCTTGAACGACATGGACGTAACATACCATAGACGTAAACATTTCACAGAAAATTGGGCAGACGAAATGCTTATTTAAGACCAAAATTCCCCTTAAAGCTGAAATATCTCAATGGTTATGTAGGAGAAGCCGATGTCAAAATATTTTACAATGCACTAGAAATACTGCAAACACACTGTTTTATAATACTCTTTAAATCGCAAGCAAAGATACGCTGTCAAAATCAGTTTAGTGAGAATCTCCATTGCCCGCCGTGAAATGAAAAGAAAGTTTTCGACGCAAGGTTCTCTGCGAAGCTTGATTTCAAAAGAATTTGTCCGTGCAAAATCCATCCAACAAGCCAGACTTCTGCTTGCTTTGTTTCGTATCACAGTACACAGACAAAAACTCCAGCATGACCCCGGGGGAGGCGTTGGGATCGCTCCACTGTTCCGTTCCTCACGCTCGGATTATTTTGATCCAATCGCGTCCGAGAAACGGGCCAAGCCACCATGGCCAGAAGGCTATCAAAACAAATCGCAAGCGCGGTGTGATTCTTGCAAATCCGTTGTTCAAACAATTGTGACTCCCCTTTCCTCCCCTGATCCTGGATCCGTTGTCTCCCCCCAGCGGTACTGTGTATGGCGTGGCTAATGCGCGAATATCCTTTCGCTACCGAGTGGCGGTTCAACTCACCCGCGAGATATGTTTATTCCGTCAGGCGGCGGCGGCGGCGCTGCAGAAAGTGTCAGCTGGCCCAGAAGTGTCTGAAGCGCTGTCACGGTTGTCACCTAATGCGGTGTGGGTTGCTAGAGGCCGACGGGGGTAGGAGGACCGTCGGGACTGGATCATTTGACTGGAGATGTGGTCTGAATTTGGGGGGGGGGGTGAACGACCTGCAACCAATCTCACGGTGCATATGACTTCGTGCCGCCGCGCTGGCGTACACGCGTCGTCAGCCCGGCCCGGCATTATTTATGGTTGTTTTGCATGATATCTGTCGCTTTTGTTGTCGCCATAAATATGATAAAATATTTTGCCCCACTTCCCTTCCGAAACCGGTGCCGTCCATCAGGCTTGCCCGGTACGCGGCCCAAACCTCAGCAAGCCAAAAACCTCAGGAAAAGGATTACAGCAGTCCATTTCTCACGCGTGCTTTAGCCCTTTTTATTGAGCTTTGCTCGGTGCTTCCGACCGGAATGACCGGAACCGTCATCCATTTCTCGGGATCTTGCTTTCATGCCCGTGGACCTTTGGGCTTACACATACACAACTCTCTCTCTTATTTTTTTTTTCTCTCTCTCTCTCTCTCTCTCTCTCTCGCTGCATCACGCCCCTTTTGCATAGACTTAGTCAAGGGCGGTAACGCAATGCCGTGGCATTTGGGCAGAGCAATTTGAGGTTTTGATTTCGGTAAGGCAACATTTTTCGGGAATTTCCCCTGCCAAGCTTCTCGGAAAAGGGGATCGCACTTTGAAATGGCGGGCAAATGGGACAGAATGATAAATACTTTTACGGTCAGCGCGGATGGAGCGCGCTCCGTTCGAAGCGATCGGTTAGGCGTAGAAAATGGGACAAACCGTATAATCAAATTTGTTTGACCCTTGCCAATGTTGGAGAGGAGAAAAAAGGCACACACGCTCGCTAGTAATGGAATGTGATTGGAATATGAAATGACCAAGTTGCGCACGTTGTTGTGCAATATTGTTCGCCTTTGATGTGTGTGCTTGTTTTATGTTGCAATTTAATTTGATGTTCAAATCGTAGATAAAATCGCCAAATGTTCGTAGCATTTATTTGTTCCTTTTAATCGAGGTTGTTGAACAAAATATTGGTCCTGACAGTTTCTCGAAAAATGACAACACAAAACATAAAAATGAAGAAACTGTACAAAATGCTTCAGGCCAAAGACTTTGCACGACATCTCTACCACGTGTCATTAAAAGGCATTTTTACTCAAAGCATCGCCTTTCCTGTCACTCGTGTCCATCGCTCAACACGTGGTATAAATCTTTTCGCTCGCTAATTACCTTGATTACTTGTTCCACTTCCACATCGTAAACCACAAAGCTTCTAAGACTGCGAAAATCTGTTGCTAATGTTCGGTTGAGTGGAAAGACCGAGAGCAAGCAGGTTCTTGTTTTTGGTTTGCTTCTGCTTTCCTTCGGCACCTTCGGCACAAAATGACATCACGCTTTGCAGTCGTGGGGAGGACCCAAAACCCTCCCCGCTTTCCATCAGCGAGCATCATCGCTTCCAGCTGTTCACCACTTCGGCGGACAAAATACATCGCCATGTCACATCAAAACCGCATAAACGTCGCCATCGTCGACGGCATCGTCAGACGTCAATGGCGATTTAGCGTTCGCTTTGCCTCCTGCCGTCACCGTAAATCGAACCGAAAGAGAACCAAGCCGCACCGCAAAGGCAAGCCGTCAATCTGCATTCCGCTCACGGGCCACAAGTTAACGATCGTGGATGCAGGCTGGCGCTGGGATTATGTGCCGTGTGGGTGCCCGTGTTCCCCCCCGCCGTTTGCCACTCCTTTTGAGTTTTCTTGTGCATTTCACCACCACAACCGGTGCGTGCGTGTGTTTGTGTGTGTGTGTTTTTCTCGTGTCGATCTGAGCAGTTTTGTTTTATTTTACCCTGCTGAAGAAGTAGCTTACCCCCGCTGGAAGGACGGCCGATGTCAGACAGGCTGACGGTAAATTGCGGATGATCGTGTCAGCTTTTCCTGGGCCAGCCGGCCCTGTGCAGCGTACCAGTTTTCTGGTCCTGTGCTATTTTTTCTTTGTTGTTGCTACTTTTCTTTCCTTCTTCTTAACGCCCCTGCCACACCCCTCCCAGCTAAGCTAGGTTGGTTCAGGTTGAGTGGCACTCAGTAAAAAGTCACTTTCTTGTCAAATACTGTGTCACAAACTCGGGATGGTATGGCTCGGGAAAACACAACACTTGCCTGCGTCAAAGCCGTGAAGCGGAACACGTTTTCCATGTTTCCTATTTCCGTATGTGTGTTTGAATGTTTCTACTTGTTTTTTTTTATCTGAGGGTAGCTTTTGGTACACTTTAGCCACCACCGCCCAGTGCTGCAGGGTGCAAATGTGTGCGACAGGTGAGTAGCGGGAAACTTCTGCCACTGCTACGGTACGGCGTGTGCGCTGTCAACTTTGTCATTAGCAACTTTCGGACGCACTTTTTTTCCCGACGAGGCTTGTCGGATTTTCGGAGTAAGAATTTTGGAGGCATGCCGGTCGCCTTTTACAGCTTTTGGTTTGCTCTCGTAGAAGAAGTCGTCCCTTCGCCGAAACAAAACTCCAGCTCAGTGTGGAAGCAGAGAAAGGTTGCGCATCACAAAGCGCCACAATCACAGCTGTTTCGTACGTCGTCGCTGTGGACAAAATGTTCCCGAATGCCAGCAAACACTCAGGTGTGGAAAATGTGCCAAAGAAACCCCCTGCGATAAGCGACTGGATTAGTGAAGCAAGTTCCCCTTGTTTGCCTTGTGTTGCTGCCTCCCTGCCATCGCAGCGGGGAACAATAAATCCAGCTCGATCGATCGATTGCCGGCATCGTTTCCATGGGATGCAGGAGAGTGATTTTCGTAACAGCGAACGCATTCACCGCAAGACGCTGTCACGCTTGTAAAGTGGGTGGAAAATTGTCCTTCCTTTCAAGGTGCGGGACGCGGGAACAGTAGTGAAGCAGACAGGCCAAGAGTTATGGGACCAATAACGATACCGAGCGGCACTGTCGGACGACTCGTACGCGAACTGTGAGTGCAGTGTGCACGAGTGGCAAGATTAATTTCAATTTTCCACAACACGATTCTCAACGACTCGTGACATGATGCGCTTTCGGTGTCATCATCATTATCTACGGTGTGCGGTTCTGCTCGTCCGATCGAGGGAAAATGCACCGCGTACCGAGATTGCGCCCGAGCGGGACGGTTCGTTTGGTGGTGGATTTTGTCTTGCGTGACGCTATTTATCTTTCCCAGCTCTTCTGCTGCAACCGGGGCAAGGATGCTTTTTAAACGAAATGGTTCAGGGACAAACACTACAACAGCCACAAAAAAAAAAAACAATAACCAACAGCTACTCGTTTCCGGCTAAAGCAAAGCCAGAAAACAGCGAGAAGGAGCGTACGGCAAGAGGCAACATAAATCGTGGACATTGTTTTCGTGTTGTGCTAGGAAGTGACGCTCAACTGTGGCTGCTTTTAACTTTTGCACAAGTTTGAGCAGCTCCAAGCGAGCAAAAAATCGACAGAAGCAAAATGTCAAGCACCGCACAAAATGGTTTGATTCGGTGTCGATTAGGCGATTTGATTACGATCCATTTGAGACGTCCTTAAAGTTAAGTTAGTCGGTCGCATGGTGGTTGGGGGCTGGTGAGGTAGTAAGACGAGGCGGAAATCAGCGTCCAGTTTGTTTGATGAGTGATGTTCAAAGTTTTTTGGCGTAAAACTGAGGGACGCAAAATCAACACCAGTGCCGAGGGGATGGGAATCCGTGGACCGAATTTAAGTGTGGTCGTTAGGGATCGAAACTTGATGCGCAAAGTTTTGCTCGAGTAGTTCGAGTTAGGACTCGTGGAGAACATACTGCTCGGGAGAATGTTTGGCTTGGATGGCAACCGATGTTGATGCAACTTGGAAATATCGCTTTGGTTGATAAAAAAAAGCTCCCGAACAATATGTTGCGTGTTAAGCACGATCTAGATTTTTACAGATAGTTTAGGAAGCTTGGTTCACTGTCAATGCCCTCCAAATCATTTTATTTAGGTAGCAAATGGCATGGCAGGGATGTACCATGTTGGATGTGTTAAACTTCGGGAAATGACTATGTCAGTAATTTTTTGCAAAATTGATCACAATGGAAAAAGTCATGACATAGGCTGACTGACCAAGCGTTGGTCGCAAAAATGTCACGAAGCATGTATTGGTCACACCAATCGTATTGAGTATCACCTCTGTTTATCAATATTGAGTACGTGACGCTTCTTCTTCTTCTTCTTCTTTTTCTTTTTATTTTCTTTCTTCTTTTTCTTTTTATTTTTCTTCTTCTTTTTCTTCTTCTTCTTCTTCTTCTTCTTCTTCTTCTTCTTCTTCTTCTTCTTCTTCTTCGTTTTGTTATCATTGTTCTTCTTCTTCTTCTTCTTATTCTTCTTCTTCTTCTTCTTCTTCTTCTTCTTCTTCTTCTATGCGAGCATTGGAATATATCCTCCTATGAATGGACCCACCGTGCCGCAAATTCAGAGGCTTTCCAAGTTCTTTTAAACCCTTTCGACAACTCGTGGTCATATAGGTGCTGAGGTTAAAGAATTAGTCTTTAGGCTGGTTGACTGCCTTTAGCTATGGACTTTAAATTCCAACTTATTTGTTTTTATAAATTGCATGACTTGTTTTATGTTTTTTCCGTCCCCGTCTTTCGAATGTTGTTCGAAATATTCTATTGATATATTTAGTGGTGGGTTGTATATTTGGTATTCGAAGATCATATGTCTGGCTGTGTCTGGCACGTTACAGTTATTACAGCTTCCGTTGTTTACCTATTTTCATTTAATGCAACTAATATTTGCTATGCCCTTAGTTGTGCCGATTGCTTTTGCTGTAAGGTTTATATCGTGATGCCAAGGTTGAGTACGTGACGCTGAGATGAATTTTGTTTCAGTCAGGTTTTTGAATGACATTTACAATAATATTTTACAGCGCTAATAGCAGCGATTGAAACATTCTTTATGTGATTATTAAATATGAGATTTTTCAATTCCTTTGTTGAGGTACCGAGGCAAAACGAAGCGACAATTTACTTTCATTTAAAGAACATTTATACACATATAAAAAACTAAATCATTAATGACACACGATGACCTGTTTGTACCCCAAAAAAGAATAAAAGTATTCGTTCTGTGCTGTGGAAAACAGTTTGCTAAATGTGCCCTTGCGCGACACCAAAGCATCCCTGTCAACGCTCGCAACACAATTGACGTTCGAACCTATCAACACCTTATAAAGAGTGTCATCTTGAACAGGTTCCACCTATAATCAGACCACCAGCATAGGATGGGTAGTACCAGCAGCTTTTCTCAGTACGACTCCCAATAAGGGGGGGAAACAACTATTCCACACTGGCACGGTTGGTTCGGTTGTGATGTGGTTGAAGCTCCCAAAACCATTCCTGTCAACTCGCGTGTTCATCTAAACACTCACACAGACACACACACACACACACGTGCCATCAGCTCTGCGGGATGTGGGTGTGAAATAGGAAAAGTTTTGTGGGGAGAAAAACTTTCCCGGCATCTTCCTGCCAATGTGCCGTCGCCAGCGGATGCTCCTCGGATTACGCTCGGCTCCCACCAGGGGGTGTGCTTGGCGGAACGCTTCGGTGCGCCCGTGCAGTGAGACTGAGATTTCTAATCGTACGGTTGACTTCCCTTGCGCTATTTTTCCGGTACCTTTTGCGAAGGGAAAACATGAACCGGCTCTTAGCGTTCACATGTCAACTTTTGTCCAACGGCGCACGGCTCCACGCGACGAGACCGGGGCGGATAGGTTCGCAAAAAATTGAAGACGAATAAAGTCCCAAACTATTTGCTATCAACAAGCACTCTCCCAGGCTGGGCTGTGGCGCTGGGCAAACCTTTACGCTAGCAGGAGAAAGTTCAAACCAATGCCGGCCGCTCGGTACCGGCGCACATCAGCCGCAGCAGCAGCCGTGGTAGCAGCATCAGTTTCGCAAACCATGAATGGTAAGTAGATAGCTCGAACGAAGCGGGCAACAGCAACGAACAAACAAAAAAAAACATCTCCACCAAGCAAAGAGAAAGCAAAGCGCCACAAAGCTGAGAAGAAAAAATAGCTCCTTTTTATTTCTTCTACACAGCAAAAAAACATGACACCGGATGAGGCAGTATGTAGGTTTGCCTAGTTTCCAGTTCGCTGCACGGCACAACTCGGACCAGAAGCATACTTTAACGAATGCTTGATGCGGGCTCGAAAGCGAAACGGGAATAGAATGTACAGCCAAGTATACACACACACCACAAAAAAGCATACAGTGTAAAAGAGACAAAAAGTGTCGGAAAAAACGAAGTTCTAAAATACCTCGCCATGATACGGGAATGATATGGAACGGGAATTAGATTAGAAGTGAAATGGGTCCTTCCCAAACCAGCGAGCGAACCGTGGCGGTACGAGGTTACACATATGGTGGTGTGTGATTCTTTTTTCTCCCCTTCAAGTTTACTGTTCCACTGCGCAAAGGTTTAAGCAAAAAACAACAAAATCGCACACACACTCAAAAACATCCTCTCTGTTGCACGAGTCAAGTTTCCGGCTTCTTGACCCCAATGCTACAGCGGTGACCGGAAAGAGGACGGAAACAGCCCCAAGAAATGGAATTAGGATTTTTCTACGCTCCGGAGTAGCAAACGGACGCGGAGACTTTTCCAACTTTCTCCCTTCCCGGACACTCGGTTCACTGTCATCTTGCATAAGTGGATGACTGCTTGCCTGTCAGGGCGGTCAACAGTATCTCTCTCTCTCTCTATCTCTGGACATGGTGTCCCGTTTGCTTTGGTTTTGAACATAGAGAAAGCGTTTTGTTTGGATTTCATCATCATTAGGAGCTAGCGCTAGCGGACGGTCTGCCGTGCGCTGTAATCAAATAGAAATTAAATGCCATTCGGCTGGAAATTCGGCAATTCGGAAATGGCTAGCAAGAGGACAGCTTCATCTTCTGACATGTTTCGATTTAAAATCGGGGCTTGTGGCTTTCAACGCAGGTGCTGGGGGGACTGGAGTTTACGTCGATGCTGGGACTTTCACCGCACAAGCAAAGCGCCCATAAAAGGGTCTGATGGAATGCTTCTGAATGATTGTGGATGCTGTCTTTCCGTTTAAAAAAAACAGGCCTTTTGGAGCAACGGTAGACGGTAGAAAAGTTTGACGGGTGAAAGAAGTGGAACATATTTTTGTCGAAAATTGGATTGAATTTCGAACGAATTCGAGTGGCGTCATCGGATGAGCACGATAAAAGACGTCTCCGTGCGGGAATGATCTGTCTCCGGTGCTCTGTGATTCGGGCCCCACGCTTGGCGCACATGCTGGGCACACAAAGTGCCCGGTCCAGCAACCGAACCGGATATTGGACCGGGGGTGGCAGATTTCAAGTGGTCTCGGGATCCAACCCGAACACGCGACCATACTACACCGGGCTCTGCTTCGGTCGCGTTAGCAGAGCGGGTGGTGTTTGAAAGTTTAATGCACATACCGGCACGGTAGGCACGTGCACGGGACCGGGGAACGGTTTGGTTCAAAATTAACACACTCACTCCGCTGGCCGAACCCTGATCCCGACCCGCAACCGGACCCCGCTCGCGGCAGGATCATCCGGCGGTTCCACGGTCAGTCGTGTTCCGTGCGGTGGCTTTTCGTGAGTGGACACGATCGGATGACATCGCTGTAGCTGACAAAATCAATTAACCTGCTGGTGCGGTGGATCCGACGCCAGTCGAGATGCTTGGGCAATTTCGGGCTACCCGGTGGCCTTGGCGTAGTGGCACAAATTTACCACTAATTGAACAAACTGTATCCGGTTACCTCTGGGGGGAAAAGGGGAAGCGAGAAGAAATGGTCGGTCGTGGTCACTCTGCCCCCCCCCCTGCTTCACTCACGATGAGTCCAGCGATGGTGGAAGCCATTTCCCGTTGCATTGCTCATTATGTCGCCAATGTTGTCGCTCGCCCGAGTGGCCAGGCGCCGGTGTCCGGCTGTGATAGAAGAGGAGTGGATGAAACCGTAATCAAATTCATGTTTGCGGTTGCATCGGCATGCGGTAGCAATCAGGCGCAGTTGCAAACCTCGGTACGGAGAGAGAGAGATAGAGAACGAGCAAGCCGATGCCCGTGCTCTTCCGGTGCTTTGTTCGATACTGGCCAGGTTGGAGCAGTAGGGAGCAAATGCTGGAATCGATTGTGACATGCCGGAAAATTAAGCTAGCTCTACCGGTTCCTGATGCCGGATTGATGGTCCGGCCACTCGGTACGAATGAACAGGATACTGACACACACACACACTCATCTTCGAGCCGTATTTCGATGCACAGTGAACTGGGCACGATGGAACAATACACTCTTTTCGGGGCATTTTCCCGTCGATCTGAAACCCGCAGCTCAGCGCAGGAGGGTGGATGAACTTTTGGGAGGGTAACAAGGTCGAAGCTAATTAAATACCGTCGTTACGTTCCGAGTTGGAACAACACTGTTGACCGAAGGGAAAATGTAACTGTATCGTGTGTGGTGCAACAGAATGGGAAATTATTTTTTTTTAAATCTCTTTCATGATCAAAATGTTTAAGCGACGTCAGCAAAAGAAGCTGTGGCATGAAAATAATATTATGCATATTTTCATTCAGTTGAGCCAGATTGCTTTTTTTTAAATATTAACTGTCCTTAAGCTAAAACAGTTTGTTTTAAGAATTTTGCAATGCCACACCTCCCTTTTGGCATTTTTTAAATGATTCAGATGAAATCCAGTTGCAAGAGTAGAGCTGTAGGTCTAATACAAACACTTAAAACATTACAATATTTACCGAAATCCCATTTTCCGCACTCCGAAAACCTACCCACCAGTGTCGGGAAAGCACCACCGTGAATAATGCAAAGTAAAGAGCAGCTTTTTGACTTCCATCCCCAAAAACTATCTTATCTATTGCGCCGTGTTTCATTTGCAAAACCACTGGAATGTGGCGTGAAAAGGTCGGGTTTGGGCTTTTCGCTCCCTCCCGTGTTGGCCCTTTTCTCCGCCAGCGGCAGCAATATCCGACACAGCGAATCCCAGCTCCTCCACCCCGCATGATGCTACACATTCCCTTCAGTAATAAAAAAAGCCACCGTGTCGTGCCGTAATGAAACCGGCAAAAGCCATCTGCGTAGACGAACCCCTGTGCGGAAGAGTTATGAAATATGCTCCAGTGTCCCGTGGTGACCATCCCCCCTCCCAAAGGGATCGTTTCGGGCGGGGGGATACGGGTCCATCAAGGGCGTTCGTTTCATCTTCTCACCACCACACACACGGGAGCACGAAGCGAATGTGGCCGACGCCGACGGGAACCACTTCCAGCGCATAAATTAATGTAAAATGTATGTACGGTTGCGAGAGTTGTTCCACTCTTTTCCATCCCCGGTGCGGGTGGGACGACAACGACGACAACGACGACGACGACGCTGGCGGTGGTTCGCACATTAGCTTGCACGAGCAAACGGTACAGCAGTAGATGTGGAGAGTGATGATATGATTTTTGGTCTTTCTTCACACCTCGTTGGTTGGTGGATGAGGGCCAAGATGTGTGGAGGCTACCTTCCACACACCAGGAACCGGTGGCCTTTACTTTATTCAACGGGAGCTTCCGTATGAACCACAGACACAGAACCAGAAGTTTCGCTTTTAAGAGTTAATGTAAATTAGTAACAGTAACATCATCATCGCTACCAAGGGGCCACCCGCACGGGAGCCTCGCTTAATGACAGCTGGGACAACACTGACAACCCACTCATACACACACACACACACACCCACGTCCCAAAAACCTTTTTGGCCGTCCGGGCACGAGTGGGACTGCAATTCGAGAAAGCCACTTCATGCCAAAAGGGGGGTGCAAACGCTACCAGTGAATTATGTTGGTCGAGTTTGTACCGTCGAGTGGGTTAAACAGCACGGATGAAAGGGTTCCGTGCTGCTGCGTGGTGAAATGGGCTTTCGAACGAGTAGAAATAGAATAGGGCAAGTGTTCTGGGGCAAGGTTAGGTTAGGTGTAGAGGATAATCCTTGAATTTGCCTCACAATGTTTAGATCATTTCCACTAAGTGTTGAGTGAATAATCAATCAACTCCAACAAAAACGCCTAAACTTATGCAATTCGTTACACATAAGCCATTTAACTTGGTTTGTGAATCGGATGTCAAAAACATTCCCTAAACAATGTTGTCCCGTATTAGGAGCGATTATTACAACAGCTCCTTCGTACGAAAATTTGCCTATCGACTATCAGTTCCTGTCTCGTGCTAAGCGCTGTTCCTGGCACACTTAAGACAAATTCATTTGCATATTTAGCTGAGCGAGTCAAACAAAAAGAAACACAAACAAAAGAACATGCTGGCAAATGGGTGAAAAAAACTATTTCTACAAAATATGCAGACAGCTCATTGCAACCACGGTAAAGTGTTCTCTAAAGACTCTACCCGACTGTAGAAGGGACACTCTCGTTGACGATAAAGCCATGTCGCGGTGATGGTGTTTTGGGAGCGGACGTTTCATGTTTTTCCTTCAGCCTCGCCCATTTTACACACACACACACACACACACACACACACACACACACACACACACACACTGACAAACACACTCATTTTCGGTGTAGCGAAAAAAGAAAACAACTTTACTGCCGAAGCATATTCCCCGATGCGACAATTTGTGCACGAAACAGGTTCCTCGCTCCATCCCTGTGACGGTACCGGCGCACTGTCTTTGCAAAGGGCGCCGAGAATGAAAACAACATTTTACGGCAGTTTTGCATAGGCGCATGGAGCAAAACAAAAAAAAAAACAAAAAACAAAAAAAGTGGAAACCAGCACACAAACGCACACAAACAGCTTCACAGCGCCCTTATGGTCGCCCCGCGTACACGGGCCACTGCGTTGTCCACGCGTTCCGCGGTCCCAGATACAAATCATTTTTAAATAAACCATTTAGAAGCTGTAACGCTATCTTAATTTCCCCAGATGCAAATGATTTGCCCGTAAAATATGTGTGCGTGAGTGGCAAGAGGTAAGGCGAGCGCTGTATGTGCTGTTACACACATACACAAAACGTAATAACAAATGGGAGGAACAAAGAGAAAAAAGAAAGCTTCACCGTAACGTTCACCAGAGGAAGTTGTACTCGTGGTAGCGTTTTTGCTGGTTGAAAAAAACGGGGGCGATGTGAGAAAAGTGCCATGAGCAGAATACACGTCGCACCATTCCACCCCGGGGTGTGAACGAGTGGACAGTTACAGGTTGACCGGAGCGGCTTCGGTGCAAAGTGGTGGCACGGGGATGAGGCACCTTCGCCTTTCATCACAGCCGGTTGGTGTGATCCTTTATGGGAGCTCGTTCCGTAGTTGGAAGCTATTCGGTTTCCAGCTAAACTGCCACGCTCATACCGGAACACATTCATAATGAGCCCGGGATCGTATAAATCTAATGAAATCCGATTTAATTTTAATGACTGTCAGCATGCGAGGTGCGCCAACCGTCACACACACTCGATGACGGCATAAGACTGGAGCAAAGCTTCCCTGTTTTTAGATCCTTTGCGACGCCTGGTGTGTTTGGTAGGCGTACGTGCAGCATGATGAAATGATGGATCAACGTCAATTGGTAGCTTTTTGAGTGAGCCGGGAGCCGCACTTATAAGCGAACGGGAGTATGGAATATCTCGCTGGTCGAATGTAAATAAATGCTACCGCAGTCGAGCGTTCGACTGAATTTCGGGAACGCAGGAAAGCTTCCCCTCCCTGGTGGGATAATTGTAATTCCCTCACGGTCGCAACCTTTCGGACACTTATCGTGTTGGCACGTAAATTATTCCGTACGCTGTCCTAGCGTGTGCTGCGAGTAAGGATATTAGGGGCCCGCTCCAATTTTGTTCTAACAACGCAAATGACAAATTTATCATGTTTCCCGGAAGTAATTTAATGTGGTTTTGTAAATTATACAATAAGGTAACCTTTGTGGAGGGGTGCGAGGAATTGTGAGAAATGTATGTATCTGTAAGTGGTTCGCAGGTAGCAAAAGCGTTCGGAACGGTGAGTCTTATGAGGTAGTCATTTGGTAAATATCAAATATTTTCTATTAACTGTTAAAAATATTCTCTTCACAAAACTGTAGCAAAACTGTCCATTCAACAAACCAAGCAAAATCCAGCGAAGGAACAAATACTGTCAAGCTACAAACATCCAGTCCCAGATGCTCCACGGCAGAACTTCGCCGGAAGTTCGTTGATTTCCGGAAGACTTTTTCGATCAAACTTTGTGTCAAAACTCTCCACCCATCAAGCGCATTACGAACAGAAAAACGTCTTCTTCGCTGAACGCTTTCGTTCGACGACGCTTTCATTGCGGCTAAGTAAAAGCACGACCAGGCAGTGATTGTGTTCGCGAGAAAAAGGTAAGATTGATTAAACGATTTCCGGAGATTGTAGATACACTTTACCGCGTTGTGTACCGCACGATACCAGGGTGCGCGATATCCAATTCCCTTTCCACACTCCGAGGCAGAAAAATACGGCCTGTGTCGCGCTGTGCCAAAACAGCGCTCAAGTATACTCGATTACCACGGCCCGGGCAACCGAGTCTCACGCCTGCCGAAGGTGATGGATTCATTGTCATCGCAAACCGCTCTCCCTAATCAATGCCCTTTCCAGTCGGTTCGGGTTCCAGGAACGCGCGGTTCGATCTGTTCTAGGTTTGGTTTCGTGTGGAAAACTTTCTCCGAAAAGGCATTGGTCCGCTCCTCCGACCTCGTACTAGGTGGCTCTAGGGTTCGGTCGGTTTAGTTTGGTTAAGTTTGTGGTTTTGGTCGTCTTTTTATCGCCAGAGCTGGCAACGATGCGCTGCGAAGCAATCAGGACGGCCGGGAGATGGGTAGTAATTTACCACAAACACAAGGGACGAGTGGTTTGTTTGGATGAGTTGTGCAGGGAAACAGAACAGCAGTGGGTTGAGTTTTCCCAACCTGTAAACGAGCCATTTCAAGCCCCTTAAAAACAAGTCAACCGTTGCAGTTTTCACTACGACCCGCTCGGTGCCGAGTGTTCCCGGTGTCAGTTCAACCCGTTGATGGTTGGAGTTTGTGTGTGTGTGTAGGTATGTGTGTGAGTGTGTGTGTGTGTGTGGGTGTCAGCCAACTGCCTTTGGGTGCCTTTTTGTTTCTGGTCCCTCGACTATTTACCTATTCGGAAAACCCTTTTAATTTATTCGATAGCAACCGTACCTTACCGGTTGTGTCACTTTCCTTTCTTCCCTCCCGCGCATGCCTTCTATTTTCTCACGCCCTTCCCTTCCAACCCTTTGCTTGCCTTCCCGGTGCTGCAAGGTGCGCGTACGAACCGTTTGGGGTAACCACGGGCTGGGAAAAACTGGGAACCTTCTGGAGTTCCTTTTGATGATCCCGGTGACCAATGTAAATAAGTGAAGTGAGCGAATGTTTGCCTAGCACGAAAAGAACAATACGGGTGTCCGTGGACGAATGTCAAACGGTCTGGCGTCAGGGTTCCCCCCTTTTGCTGCCAGCTACTAGAAAGCCTTTTTTCCCCTGTTTCGGTAACGATTTGACTAGAAATGTTCACCGCGGAGGGAGAAAAAGCGTTCCTTCCAGAAGCGTTCCTCAAAAGAAAATTCGACTCCTAGACGTTCGTAATGGAGAGTTTCCCTCTTTTCTCTGCTGTACCGTTTTATCAATGCGAAAAAAAGCCCTTTTCGGCCTGCGGATGACATTGGCGTGTCCGTAAATGGATCCTTCCCACACGGTGGCACCATCGGGCAGGTGACAATTGTCCAGAATAAATTGTCCGTTTAGCGCATTTGCGTTCGTTCGCCTTGGTTCTCAATCGTCCCGATTTCATTTTGCCCCGGCCGGACTGGATAGTGGCTGCCGGGGGGGGGGGGGGAGGGATTTTCTTTTTTGCTGCCACATCGCTTGCTCATCGCTTTATCGTTTAAAGGCTTTCCAGTTTTCGAGCCGAGATCGGGGGCACAAGATTTGCCCTTAATCTCATTTTACCGTATGGCCCAGCGCTCTGCGAGTTCCGACTAGTGTGTGTATGTGTGTGTGTGTGTGTGTGTGTGTGTGTGTGTGTGTGTGTATGTGTTTTGTGTTCGTTGTCGCTTCCCTTTGCTGAAGAAACCCGAAAATTAGACGCAAATGAAATGTCCGTAAAAGTGCAAAGGTCAGGCGGTGAACGGTGAGCGTTTGCGTTGATAAAACATTAAATTAAATGACTCATTTGCATTTGCAAAGGCTCAACTGCCCCGCCAGCTACGCTCCTGCCCGTACAAACGTTTGCCGCGGTATGAAAAGCAGTCAGGGCAGAACCCGGTTCCGCGACACAATCTTGACAGTGTTTGCTGTCCGCCCGCGTGAGTGATAAGGATGCCCACGATGGTTCGCACGATGGTTTTGGCACGGTTTGCGATTAAATGCTCCTTTTTGCGGGAGCTTACTTACAGAAGACGTTTAATTTCATCGAAGTTTCCTTGGTCCCCCGCTTCACCAGCTCGTTCGTCGCCCGGCAGATTAACGTTTTGCCGTGGTCCTCCCGGGTCGGCGTGAAGCTGAGCGATGCCAGTGTGCTGTTACCATCCTCGGACGTCTGGACGATTGAGCGACGAAAAGGGAGAGAGAAAGAGAGAGAGAGAGAGAGAGAGAGAAGAAACGTACAAACAAAACGGTAGGTTTACTTTCAAATAGATCGTAATGGTGTCGGAGAAGCAAAAAAACAACATTTTGCCTGCGAATAGGAAAAGATTAGTGAATGAAAATGCAAATGAAGGTCTTTCGTGTGTGGGTGTTTTCTTCTTCTTCTTCTTCTTCTTTTTTAATGAATCTCACCGAAAACGAACAAGCAAAACAACACCTCCGTGTATATTCCCCAAAAGGGCAAAGAGAAGAGAAGGCTGCTCGTTATTTGTGTCCCGTGCAGACCCAAAAACAGCAACAAAAAAAGAAGAGTGCGAACGAGCCGCTTCTTTTTATCACTCCTAGTATAGCATAAAAATTCCACTCCAGTTATGATGAAGCAATACAGGTGAGTAATTATCCCTTCCAGACAATAAGGGAGCGGTTGCGTTGCGGCAACAAGAAATAAGACCCGCGGCGACCATGCTTAATGGGGATGAATTTCTGAAGCTGCAGTGTGGGAGTTATTTTGCTGGACGAAATCATAAGAAGCAGGAATCTTGGGCGCGATGAAGACGGAAAACAGAAGATAAATTGAGACTCGTGTGTAAAGGGTGTAGTGCAAAGACGGAACAAACAAAAAAAAATGGCATGAGTTTCATTTTTTAATTCCATTTCTGTCGTTGTCTGTCGATGGGTTGGGAGCGTTTGATAAATAACATCTCTTTATCGTACCGTCGATAGGAGAAGCTCACGTTTCAGATTTTTTTTACGTTTCTTTATCTGGATTTACTTTTTCGAAATTTAAAAAAATAAAGCTTATCCACAAGCACAAATTAAACATACTGCTGCTCTCCTTGTATGAAAACTAAAGCTTGCTTCAGATAGAATTGGAACAAAGACAATTGCTTGTATCTCAGTTATTTATAATTGAAATTAAGATCTGTTTTTATGCAAATGTAGCGTTTTCTTCATACTTTTAAGGAAAAATACGGATAAAACTATTCTTCACGGTTTCGAAGGAATTCTCGAATTTTTCCTGTAACACGGCTCATTAGGCGGCGCACATCTTCTTCGTCCATCGTTTTAGCTATCTTATTCCACCAGGTCGTCATCTGATTGATGTCTTTGACAACCTTTCCCTTTGCCTTGAGTCTCCTCTTCATGATTGCCCAGTATTTCTCAATAGGGCGGAACTGGGGGCAATTGGGTGGGTTAAGGTTTTTCGGAACAAACTGGACCCCTTTCTCTGCATACCATTTTCCAACGACTTTACTGTAATGACAGCTTGCCAAATCTGGCCAACACATTACGCGATGATCGTGGGATTGAATGAATGGCAAAATTCGTTTTTGGAGACACTATTTTCGATATAGTTCCGACGTCATTGTCTTGTTTGTAACGAAAACTTTCGTTTTTTTCCACAGCTACAAATGCCCTCCCAAATCTTAAATTTTCTTGCAGATTTGTCGGCAAAAACTAATTTAAATTTGTCGGGAACATCCCCCCGACCCGTTGCCAAGTAAAATTTTTGACCTGCGTTTTGCCCGAAGTCAGTCTTAACATAGGTTTCATCATCCATCAGAAGACACCCGTCGAACTTGGTCAGCACCTGATCGTATAGCTTCCGAGCATGAGTTTTGATCAAACTATTCTGTTTTATGGTGCGATTTGGCTGTTTGCTAGCTCGATACGACTTGATTCCTTCCCGAAGTCGAGTTCTCCTGACGGTACTATGAGCAGCACCGAATTTTCTGGCCAAATCACGGTCCGACAGATTAGGATTCCTCTTAATCGTCTTCAAAATCTTACTACGCAGATTCCGGTCGACAGTTCCACTCCGACGATTGGCTTGAGGCTTCCAAATCGTCGTCAATGTTTCCTTATACCGTTTGATAACGCGCCATACGGTATTTCTGGGAAATTTCAACTTTTTAGCTAGCCTAAATGCAGACCACAAAGGATTTTCCAAATAACTGTGCACATTTTTTTCCCTGCTTTCGGCTTCCATGTTGATTGTTTACTAATTACAGTCGATTTACGGAATGTCAAAAATACATACGTCAAGCTGACAAAATGCCCGACTCGTTGACGCCAAGAGCTTCCAAATCCGTCCACCAGGAGCGCCACAATATGAGCAACAGTTTGTTCCAATTCTAAATGAAGCAAGCTTTAGCAACCAGAAATAAGAACATATTACACCGCTACAGCATGTCAACTGGTTGCGGTGCTTGAAGCGTGCCGCATTTGTTCTCCATGGGCAACATTCGCTTGGCATGGTTACGGGGTTCCTTTTTTCAGACACAGCTACCCCAACCAGAGCAAAGCAAAGCCAAGCGACTGTCTACATAATAGCACCACCACCCCAGAGTCCGGAGAAAGATGATGCAAATTTCGTCACAATCTACATGACAGTGACTTTGTGTAGGGATAATTTTAATAATCCTTTCATTTTTCCTCGTAATGAATATCGTCTACATTATGCTGCGGTGTCCGGTGTGTCCGCCACGGCTGTTGAGCTGATTTTGTAGCTGTGTTCATTTTTTTTTCTTGTCCCTTCTTGCTGAAACCCAACGTTTTGCTGTTTTGCTTGCAACTATGAAAAAAACGAACGAAACAAACAACAAAAAAAAAAGCACCCGAGCGGTCAGTTCGCTTGCTCGTGCTCGGGGTGGTCCACGGCAGGCGCAACCCATCATCGGGTTGGAAAAATGGACGCCATAAATTAAATTCTCCTAAAAGGATTCGGGCGAAGCGCTGAAGAATGATAGCAATGCTGACCAAATCCGGCTCCCATTGTTGGGATGCTTGGGGCGGGCGAGACAGCAAGCACAAAACGGCGGTAAGGAAGAAGGACAAAAAATGCTTCGTGAAACAAAAATAAAGATTTTTCACGGCTTATCCGTTGAGATGAGATGTATGTTGAGGTAAGGGGGTTTTTTGCGGCTCCTGCTTCTATCATTTAGGCGTAAGGGGTTTCCTTCACTTTAGCGTGGCTTGAAAAGGGGGTGGGGGCTGAGTCCTGTCCCCGTCGAGAGGCAGCACAGACTGACACAGGCTTATGAATGATGTAACAAGTGATTTATTCATGGTAAAAGAATGCTTTTTCCCTTTTTACACAATGCCGCGTTAAAAAATGGTCTCCATGAAGGTTGTTTTTTTTTATTTGGACTCGGTGTCTCCTTTTCATGTCATTACTTTACGAAACAAAGCAAAAAAAACATTTTGTGTCCATTTTGGATCGTTCACAAACTCGATTTCAAAATGAGATACTCGTTGCTGATGCTTTTCCAGTAAGTGCCGTACCCAAACCCGTTGGTCAAATTAAAAGCAAACCAACTAAACGGCTCAATCAACCGATTACGGCGCTTACTTTCAGCGGGCATTCGAGCAAAAGTGTTCACTCAGTGTTCGGCCACCCACCCAAAACATATGGCACCAGTCGGGATGCCGTTCCGGGTTGCGAGGAGGACGCGATAATCGTTAAAGAAATGGGCGCCAAAATAAGGTGATGCAATTTTTAAAGGTTAAGCTAGGCAACGAGCCCATATCGAGGGGCTTTTTTTGGGGGCAAAATCGCGTTCGGTTAGCTTCTCGTTAGCCATCAATTGGGTACAAATCGCTTCCCTAATGGATCGGCGAACCAAGCATGGGAAGCACTCGAACGGACCGATGCGGCGCAGTGTTCTTTAGTGTTCTTCTTTTTTTGCTGCTGCTACTGTAAGGAGCCTATCTCCTGTGCCCGGCAGCGCAGCAGAAAATCCCTATTTACCACCGTTTTCCCTAGCGGTACGTACTGCACTTACTCCGCACCATCGGGCAGGGGGGGTGTGTGTAGCCGGGTGTCTAAATGGTGAGGCCCAATTCACTCACGGCTCCATTAGCAGTCGTTTTTTGTGTGTCTATATGTGCTGTTGTTGCTCGGTGCCCAACGAAATTGGGCTCTTCATTCCATTATGGCTTCAGGTATGGATAAGGGATCGTGTGTTGTGAGTGAACCAAAAGGAGAGCAGTTAGAGAGGAAAAAAAGGGTAAACCCCCCGCATCGACACTGCTGCTGTAACATGTACGGAAGTGTGAAATCGTTGGAGGCAAGGTAAAATTAGCACACCAGCTGGCATGTGTGAGTGCGAATAACAATAACAGTACCATTACGGCGCACCCAGCTGGGAGGGATTTGGGTTGAAAAGTTAAATTTGACGAAGGTGTACAGGCTGCACCGAGCGTGATAAGGTGATGGAGGTGGCAGCAATTGGAGGTGAGGGTTGAGACGATGAGGCGCTTTTAAAAAAAAAAGCGAACGAGCAAGCTATTTAGCATCAACGATGATGAAGGTTTCGTGGATTTTCTTTTTTGCAATGGAAACGATATGACGGGGCCTCGGGGAAGAGTCGCTCGGTATGTGGGTAGCGTGTGCATTTTATGATGAAAAAACGTTTTGTTTTTTGAAGGTGTGAAACGAATGATGGAACATGTTGGGTGTATTATGCAGCTAATAGAATACATATTTTCCACGCTTACCGTTTGGTTGGTCGCTGTCAGCTGTACGCCACCCATCCACCAAGTAATCTTGGCCGGAGGTCGCGAACCCACCGACTGACACTGCACAATGTAGCGCCGATCAGCCGACAGTGGGCTGCTGCCGTTAACGATTTCTACCGCCAGAGGACGTACTGCAAGTAAAAGCAAAAGTGAAATAATAGTGAAGTGAAACAGCTTTTCGCAACTGGTTGTGACAAACACTTACATCGCAGCTCTATCGTCACGTTGGCCGTCACGTTTCTCCGGTAGAAGTTGCTCGCCTGACAGCTGTACACGTTGTGCTGGTGGGCGCGGGACAGATTTCTCACCACGAGCCGGCTGCTGAGCGTGGATTCGTGCGCATAATCGATCATCGCACTCGGTAGCGTCTTGCCGTTGCTGGACCAGGTAATCTTCGGCGTAGGATTGCCTGCAACAGAGCAAAAGGGAGCAGAAAATTGAAACGTTAATTGTGTGCGGACAGGATCAGAAACTGGCAACCACCACGGTGTGGTGGAATTAGGATTACGGTACTGATTTGTACTGCTGTACACCTTTTCTTAGAAATTGTTCTTCCCAAAACTCAAGAAACGAACTCACTCGCCAGTGACGAAATAGTGTAAATATTGACCGAAATGTTATCATTAAATCAATTACAGCCGTCCGCCCGGAACGACCCACCGACCCCGTCGGTACGGTGGATAGACGTAACGGCGCTAATGATACCGCAATTTGTTCCACTTCGGCGACGAGATGTCGAGCGGACAGTACGATGGTACGGCCGAGGCGCTTTAGGGCCAGCTCCTGCTGGGCGGCGTTGACGACAAATGGTTGCTCGTAAAATCGGAACCAATTAGATTATCCCAGCTCGACGCAACAGCATCAGGCAGATAATTCATAACAACTGTTTAATTTGGCGAAATTTAGATTTATTTAGCTTTGGTTTAGCTTGAGCTTTGGTCCCTATGGGACGGCATTTTCGAACTTCTTCTTGAGTGGTGCGTTACGTCCGACCACATTTTTGTGCGTTTATTATGTGGTTCGAATTTCGAGAACATGTTTGTAAGAATCAAAGAATTTTGCCAAAAATACTAGCTGGATCCCCTGTGAAACTTGTCACTCAAATTAAAAGCCGTTGGCAATGGTTTCTTTTGTAACCGTGGTTATCATCGGGAGCAAAATATACCATACACAACCTCACAATTTTCCACCTTTTTGACTGCGCGTATGAACCACAGTTCCGGGGCGGAAATTTTCCAATCTTTCTCGGGAACGGCAGACACGCTTCGCACCGTTGTGCGCACAGCTTGCACCGGAAAAAAGCAGGGCGTTCCTTACAACGAAAATCGCGCCCGTTGTTATGGGAGATAAAATGCGGAAATTCTAGACAACGCACCGTTCGCGCAACGGTGCGCCTGAATGGTAGGCAACCCCGCACGTACCGATAGAAACGCGTGCTGCGGGATGGTGAACCAGGAATATGAAGGCAGCCGTTCTTCTGCAGTGGCACGCGACGAAACTCAAGAGGTCGAGAGGCTTATTTATTCGATCATGTTTATTGAAATGTATATTTCCACGAAAAGTCACGAGAGTGCGGGCGGTCGGAATAGGTGAAACAGGTGTCACGAAGTCTTGGTAGAACGTCTAGGTTTACACGAGGGAGCTACCACATCCTAGCTAAACTGGGAACGGCAGATAGACTTCCGTGCCCATTGCTTTCACCGTTGATGAACTTTGGCTGATGAGAATTGGGAATTGGAAACACACACACAAACACACGCTCGAGTCGCAATGTTGAGGTTAGAACGAACTAGGTTGCTCTAGCATGAGGGTTCTGGAGGTGAGTGTAGTGTTTCTCGACGACGAATTGCTATAAAGGTGCATGTCATGGCTCGGAACATTCCACGGGGATTTTCATGTTCTGCACTTTTGTGGCGTATCGTTTGATAAATGGGATAATTTACAGACGATCCGTATGCTGATGTGCAGGCAAGAGCTACTACGCTCGAGGAGGATGCGCTCAAGGTGTTTGCTGCAAGCAACGGGGTAAACCATGCTGCAACGTTCACGGTGTCAGACAATGGAAGGAGAGATTTTATGCATTATTGGGTACAGTTAGGAGATGAATTTCACAATGTTTTTTGTGACGTTCATTATGTTTAACAGGTATAATACAATACATACTAGAACATGGATTCTTGTTGAAAAAACCATTGTTAGTAAAGTTTTGAAAGTTATACATAATATCCTTGTGTTCTAAAAACACTTTTTATTAGAAACATAACAAGAGTTCTGGCAAGTACTTAACTATAACATAAATAGTTAAGTTCTTGCCAGAGCTCTTGTTATGTTTCTAATAAAAAGAAATTTCAACCTTTTAAGTTCCTCTGCATTAAATCATTCATCAATCTGTTAATGTACTATCGGACTTCCTCAGGGCACTGCAGAATCATTCATTGTGTTGGACGTTTGTCTGTGTAGATAGGATTTCTTCTGCGCTATGTGTGTGTGTGTGTGTTACCAGTTAAAAGGCAGAAACTGTGAAACAAACGTTTCCATTCTACTCGGCAACAATCCGGCCGCTGGCCACCGTTGGTAATTGAATGAAGAAATATTGTAAACAAAATTGATTGCGTGTTAAAGTTCACGGGTTTATGTATCGGACCGTACAGTTATCGGGCTTCCTTTGGGAGGGTGCGGTTCGGTAAAGCTGTGCTTCCGGTTGTGCACGTCGAACCGGCGCTGGTCAGCCTCGGCCGTGCAGGTGTTGGCCGGAATTGCTACTGTGAGGTGAAAAGCAGGAAACAAAGGAAAGAAAGTACCCGTAAGAACCCACCGGTCGGAAGCGAGAGCGGCTTCCAGCAGGAAAGCGAAAACGAAACGCGCCAAGTGAGAAGTAATGTAAAGCTGACCTCATCTTACCTCACCGGGCGGGCAGGGTAATGGGACAGGAAAAGCCGACACAGTCGGGGCTTCGGTGCTAGGTTGTTTTTTGCTTTTCGTTGTTATTGTGGAGGTTAGGTTTCTATTTCATCCGTTTTAATGCTCCCCGAGGAGTGTAAGAAGTTTTTTGAGGTTTTCTCTGGGAGGAGCCGTGGCCATGGAAGAGCGACCACAGCGGCCAGTAAAGGAACTTAATAACAAAAGTAAAAAGAAAGGAAGGAGGCCAATTTTTATTGATCACCTAAGGGTAGCACCACAAAATGGATAGAGAGTATTGAATGTTTGCCCCGTTCTCTCTCTCTCTCTCTTGCCTCGGATCTTTGGGGAATTTACCTTTCTCTTCCCCGGCGTTATTTTGCTGGCAAACCGGAAGGTGGTAGGAAAGTCGAGTTTATTCGCCCATAGCCATTCGCAGCACACTACGACGTATCGAGCATTCAGGCTGACCTTTCACACGGCACACGTTCTTCGGCCCGGTTGCGGCGTGTTCTCGAGCTCCTATTTTTCCAACTGGTGAAGAGTACGGCCTAAGGCTTTTGGCTTGACTTCTTTTAGCTGCTGCCTTTATAGTATTTTATGGCAATGGTGCTTTTGCCTTCCAGTTCCCGCTCAATCATCATGCGGTCGGTTCTTGGGAGGGCGGGTTCTTACCCGAAGGGTGAAACATCCACCCAACCGTGCCGACCGGAGCGAATGAGCGGAGGAAAGTCGAACGTACGGAACGGTACGGTCTAGGCGCACATATTCCACACCATCATAAACAGGCAGATGGTATGTGTGTGTGTGTGTGTATATGTGTGGGGCTGTGACCTTACGGCCTCCAAACCATTCGCTGGTTGGTTTGTGGAAAGGCATGAAAAATCGATAGAAATTGTTGCGAAAAGCCTTCGCGCCCAAAACCCCGGTTTGCGAGAGTGCGGAATTTTATTCACTTCAATCGATGTCGATTGCTATTGGCGAGAGGGGTGCTCCGATTTTTTCTTATGCAAATAATCCAGAAAAATATGTTAAGCGGTAGGTTTCGGTCGGCACGTACGCATACGGTTAGCGCATACACTTGCTGCAGTAAGACGCACGATAAATTCCACAGCCCGGAAATATTTATGTCACAATAAGAAAATAATATCCTGATCAACTTCCAGCCCATCCCGATTGCTGATGCCCGGGCTGCGGTGGAAGTTCTATACAAATATAGGGTAGACCGTTCAATAAAAAAGCTCCTTAGAAAAACTTGCAAACCTGTAGCAAATTAATCTCTTCATTTTCGATTATTATTATCCTGGTATGGCTAACTGCTAACAAAAAAAAAAGATCACTCAATTTTGGTTGATTTCCAACGCTCAAGCAAACAGAACGATGCGGACAGAGAAACAGATACTTCCTTTCAATATTTAGGGACGAAAGGCAGCGGGTGGAAAGTTTCCATTAGACATCCGTTCAGGCACTTAACTTCCGCAAACAGTTCCAATCTTCAATTAAGATCTTCTTATTGGCGTGAAATCTGATGCTTACGGTGAGGTGATGGTTGGAGCAAGTGAACCGACGCCAGGGCGGGTCCATTCGGAACGTTTGCGGAAATACTTTCAAAGTTCATCTTTCTCTCCCCTCGGAGACTGAAATGAAAATTCCCATCCCCATTACAACAAAAAAGGGACCGATTTCTTAAGAAACACCGACACACAGGAAACATTTTCCTAACACAAACACACACACACAACGTCCTCAAACCGTGACAGCAGGACAGGAAATCTTTTCCACATCGTATCCTCTAATGATTTCCATTCCCTAGAATGCTCTTCACTGTCTTGCCAATGTCCACTGTTCCAACCATCTACGGGATCGCTCTCTCCCCACCAGGGAATCAAATCGTCAAACGAACGGTGTTCGGCATCGGAGCGAAAATGAATGAGGCGAAATTAATTAAATCGTAAAATGACTGCCAGTCGCTTTTTCCAGAGAGGCCGGCCGCTGCGTCCTTTTGTGTGCCGGCGCCTTTCAGCATAATCTTTTCCACTCACGATCCATTCACTCATTCAACGGCCCCTCTTCTTTTTATGCCATCTTCGTGCGGAACGGGGATGCGTGTTTCCGGTGTGTCCGTCCGTGCGGGTCTTGCCTAATCGACCTCCCAGCATCCGAACCTCATCATGCATCATTTAATCTTAATTATCGTGGTGACATTACACCGTCCCGTACGCATCCGCTCCATTCGCCGTGCTTTATTTTCCTGCCCTGCTGCAGCCTCAACCTTTTCGCAGTCTTATGGCCGTCGGTTTTGTGTGCGTGTAGTTGTGTGAGTTGCTTTTTTTGTATGTGGATCGGAGATTGTGTCATCCACATGGTCAAACGGTGAATGGCAATGGTCTTGATGATGAAGAGTAACGATTTGCTACGACCGTGTGTTCTGTTTCCGTTTGCCCTTAGTTCGTATGAGCAATGTCTTGCTACTGTAGCGAGCATGTGAGGTTACAGGATGGATTGGAAGCAGCAAAAAAAAAATGGAATGACAGTGGTCGTATAAGAAGATTAGAGGGAAAATTTCTTTTTTGTTCATTTTGTGCCACCGTGCCTGTTGAGGAAAGCAATGGAATGAAACAAGTGCCCGATAGCAACATGATAGTTGTAGGATGGCATACTTTGTGATAGCATTGCATGAGTATTGCAGTATTGCGAAACAATGACAGTTATTTAACAATCATCGTATTCCATAAATATACCTAAAGTATTACGTCTGTTTTAGCTGACTGAGGCTTGTATAATTGACCAAATTAAACAAAACCAATCGCAATGACGTTGTGGTGCGTGGTGATGACCTTCCTGTAGTTCATTTAGGTACTTTGACTGCCCTTCAACGAACTCATTGATGCTAGCACAATCAAGCAGAAAGGAGCGTACAGAATCGGACCGAAATAGTTAGACCGTTTGGCTTCGAGAGGGCTAATTACTGGAAGGACTGATTGCTGGCGGTTTCCATTGGTCTATTTACCATTCTAACAGTGCAGGCGACTGCTCACTTGATCTGTCGAATGTTACTACTCATACTGACGCATTGAACCTACGCTGCTAGTAGATCGATATGGCATTGTAGCACTAGTGGCGGTAGAAAATAAGTTATTTTTGGACACTGTAGTTCCTTTGCTGCTAGATTTTTTTCTATCATGAAGCTCCTTCTTCTTGCATGCCAAACAGTTTTGACAGATCGTACACCGTCTATTGATTGGAAGGCATGACCCACTACAAGTGTGAAAGACACGTGGGTTAACCCTTTACTCAAACAATGAGTAACAAAATTATTATGTTAAGCAACCAGCAACAGCACCGAACATATGTTTGATTTTTAGACGAAACTGAAACAATGTTCATGCTCTATAGAGCTTTGCTTTAAATGTTTAAACGCACTGCAAAATTTGCTCCAATTAGCAGTTTGCAGCCAAACAATGGTCTTTAAAAAATGGTAACCTTTTATCAAGCCCACTCCCCAGGTCATTGGGTTAAAGTTTCATCCATGCACGGTACACCCCCAGGGAGGAACCTTACATTGCACCACCGGTTCCCGGTGGTCACCTTTCTCCTGCGCTCCCCAAATGTTTACGCTCTGCTGCTGTGCTATAAAAATTCATATTTTATAACACAACAACGGCAGCGGCAAAAGCAGTAACGGCAACAAAAAAAAAACACAAGCCCCCCTTTCCGATAGCAGTCTCTCCCCGTGAGCTCGGTGTGTTTATTGTGGCAACCGGTAGAAGGCTGACCTGTTTTAACCGTACCTAGCGTACCTTTCGGTGCCCTCTGGGTGGTGGGATATATTTGCCTCACTGTTTAAAACGGACTTGCCGTGTAATATTATACACTCCTCTGGCCAGGGTCAGTGTCGGTGGAGCCCAGGAGGGCGAGAAGTACCGAGAGTAGCAACAAAGTAGCAACGTACACCGTTACACTGCACTGGAGCGTAGGGTTGGGTTAGTGGAGATGATTGTTGGTGGGTAAGAAACACGAAAAAAAAAAGTTTCTCATTCAAGTACCGTGAAATAGGAGGAATTCTTTATTCACGGAAAAGCGAAAGCGAACGAGGGAGAGCGGAAAGTGTAGTACCGTGTTTACCTCCATGCAGTTGTTCTATTCAGCAGCTCGGTAGTTTTGCTCCTTCGATCCTTTCGAAGGTGTTGGGACATTTGATCGCATTTTAAGTTCGCACAATGACGAAACTGTTACGGCCCGAGTGTTTGATTGGTTGAAAGTCCCGTTTTTTTTTCTTCTATTAGCACAATCTCCTAACTTTCTCTTTTACGCAATTTTCTTAATCGAACGCTATCCCTTCCTTAGCCTCTCACTGATCACTTTCTTTTTTCTTTCCCATCGTGGCGACCCCATTATTCAAGTGAACCGAATAATTCGTTCAATTTTCTTCCACTTCAGGAAATGTTCCAACCCCAGCAAAAGGGTAAATCAAAAATCGATTTCCTCCTGCCAATGCGTCCTTGCTCGGTAATGGGTTTATCCGCAGTGTGACTACCGTTAGCAAACGGGCTACCGGCTCCCCTCAAGTCGTAACCCTTACTTGATGGCGCAACGATCGAATGAAAAGGCCCGTCGGCAAAAAAAAGAGGAGGGTCTCCATGGACAGACAATTCAATTTTTACATTCACCCAACAACCCTCGTAGCTCGTTGCGAAAATCCTAATCGAAACGCGACACAGAGAAGGTAACAAACCGATACGGTACCGGACGGCAAGAATCGATTCGATTTAACCGGCCCAAAAAGCCAAAGTGGCACTAAAGTAGATGCGCCATTAAAACGGGCCCGTGCGCTGCAGCGATTCTTAACCTCGACGGGCGAACCCGCACCGACGGGCCCACCTCACACCTCGAGAAGGCGCAGCGGCAGCATCGCTTACCCGAACTAATCGCTTAATTAATCAGCCATTAAAGATGTAAGCCGTCATTAGATACTAATTGAATTCGTTTTCATGAGCTCCTCGTGCGGCTGCTGGTTTGCTGGTTTTTTCCACCTTACTTTTTGTTGGGCCTGCATCGGCATCGGTTGGCACATTCTTTCTTCCCACGAAAGCGGCCTAACCGTGTGCCTTCCGGTGCCTTCGTGTTCGTTTTGTTTTATGTGACGGGGTTTAATGCGCTCAGGCGCTTGTACGCGGAGCACCGGTCTGACTTCATCATGCCAGAGAATGGCGCCATTTTAGCGCGAAACGCATACTGATGGCGACGGTGGCAAAGGTGTCGGGAGCTAATGGTGATGGTCGCGATGCTTTGGCACGGTTAACAGTAGCATGCTAAGGAAAGGTGCCAACAGCATCCTGTTTGCCAGCCGTTAGGCCACGAAGGTGAGAGTGTGGGTAAGGGTGATAACAAAAGGTGTGAAGTTATTTGGCGCTTTTTACATCTGCAGAGAATTGAACTCGCCAAAGGTGTCGGGAGCTAATGGTGATGGTCGCGATGCTTTGGCACGGTTAACAGTAGCATGCTAAGGAAAGGTGCCAACAGCATCCTGTTTGCCAGCCGTTAGGCCACGAAGGTGAGAGTGTGGGTAAGGGTGATAACAAAAGGTGTGAAGTTATTTGGCGCTTTTTACATCTGCAGAGAATTGAACTCACGGGCACACCGGCATTGCCGTGTTTGCTGGAGCAGAAAGCGTGTGCTGCGAATGAAGTGAGGCGTTGAGCGTTGTTGCGGCGTCAGCAGGTTGTTCTTGTCGCTGTTGACAGTTATTACGATCTAATGCAGATATGGGAATATTTGTCCACCGAGCCAGCGATAAGCTTTAATCAATGGAAATTACTTACAATGGAGTCATAACAGAGAGTGCCATTATAAAGGGCAAATTATTGGCCAATGTTTTCAATGTGTTACGTTAAAGCAGTTATGTTTTGTATGTTGTAGAATAACGAGAATGGAACCTTTTCATAACCTGTTCACCTTCATTACGTTACGGTAACACACACAAAAAAGTAGCACCCCTTACCTCGATGGGTAAATTAATTGAAACAGGACGCAAATGAAGATGTAATTATGTGTTCTTCTCACTTCGCACCATCCACTGCCAGCGAAACGCCATCCGGCAAACAGCGCAAACGTGATCGAAAGCAACGTGTCGCAAAAACTCCCCGAAGTGTTGCAAAGCAGTTCTTAAGCACTGGGGCACAACTCAACCCAACCCACCCCACGGGCACTGACATAATGCTAATGACCGACAGGCCTAACAGGGTGCTACAGTGGTGCTTTCCCAGCGCTCATCTGAAAGTTAGCGAACGGAGGGCCCTGGGCCGTTAGCCCACGAGGGCCATTCACTGCAGTGCGTTTTCTTTTCGTTTCCTCGTCCCTTTCTCATCAGCCCATCGGGTCGCGAGGCATCAAGGTCGCGCGGAAAACTGGGACAGCAAACATGGAAATTCTTGCGCACTGGCGCATTCCAGCTCAAAATTGCGAACAGACCAGCTGGATGGCGAGCGGGCGGTGCAAAAATTAATTAACTATCTTTGCGCGTTAAACCGACGAGCAAACACTCCAACACCACTGTGGACGCTGGGGACCGCCGGGGGCATGACGGACGGTTACCGTCTCCAAAGTGTCCACAGGAGACTTTGGAACACTGGCTCGCTCGTTTATCGGAAATGAGGTGCTGGTGCAGGTACTGGCCTCTTTTTCGGGGTGATTTAATCCCGTTTAAATGGTGCTTGAAAGGTTCTCACGATCGTTTTCGCGAACGTGAGAAATGGGGACCAAGGTAGCGTCAATTAGCTTGAAATTGTTCAGGTTTATAAGTGAGAATGGGGAGGCAAGTCAAGCGGTAGTTTAGTTTTATGAGTTCTGTTTAAAAGAAGATTGGCACTTCTTGCCTGTTATCCTTGCTCCTTGTGATTTGAATCATAATTCGATTGCCCTGAAATCTTAGTTGCAACTGATGTTTAACAATTCAATTTCGTCTACAATTTTTTCCAAATAAAATAAAAAATAATCTATAAATTAATGGAAGCAAATTCATCAGCAGGTCTACAACAAATAGTTTGATGTTCATGAAGTGAATCTCACTACAGGGCCAATGAACACAAAGCGAATGTAACATATTTTCTTCTACAGTTGAAATTTGCACCCACCCAGAAATGGACAAACACAGGTCACTGTGTGCCAAAGGTCGGAAAAAGTTCGGACATGCACTGCTCAGAATGAAATGTAAATGTATTCCAACCATACCCTGGAGAGGAAACTCGTGCCCGCAAAAATCAGTACATCCCATCTCGAGCTGGCACACAGTAAAAAAACTACAACAACAAAAAGCTTATGCCGTTTGAGCCAAATGCCAAAAATAAACAAGGAAGAGAAGGACTACATATCCAGGAGCGAATAGAATGGAAAAAAAAGTTCACGCTCAGGCAAAAACATTTCCAGCAGCCAAACATTCCAGTAAACATTGTGTACATATTTTAAGTGAAAATAACAACAAATTCCACCATTACCCTCACGTCAACGGCTCCTCTAGCTGCCACTCTTTCTCCTTTCGTCGTTCCAAAAACCTCCCCAACGAGTGGCCGTGTGCCGCTCCGTTGACGGAGAAACGACAAGCGCAAAAGCAAAATAAAATATGCTGCCAAGAATTAAAATTCGTTGAATGATAAGGGTTAAGGTTGTTATGCTTAGGTTGCTGTACCACCATCATTGTACACACTTTTCACACAGCGTCCAACGGTGTGCACCTTAACACCGTTTCGGAGCAGCTCGGCTCAGGCAGCCGAGGAAAGATGAAACCTATTTGCATTTCGTTCTACAAACAGCTGGAAACTATGTTACATACACACACACACAGCCCACCTACAGTCCAGCGACGTCAGGCCGTCCCCGGTGGACACCAAATTCAAACAAACAAACAAAACTCAAATAAATGGAAAACGGAGGAGGGAAAAATAACAAGCCCAGAAGGGGAACGATTGCAATTTTCAGTTCTTTTCTCTTCGCCTTACAAACGTTCACAGCAAAGTGAGTGGCAATTTCCTTTCGCGAGAGCCAGCTGTGTAATTTTTTCTTTATACTGTACCCAGCATAGGGGTTTCCCTTTTTTTGCCATTCTGAGAAAATGGTTGCAAATCCTTCGAAAAAAAGTTTTTCTTTTCCCACCAATAGCGTACAAATTCCTACAGCAAGCGGTTGGGTTTGGAAGAAGGCATAAAGTCAGACGCATACACACGAAAACGTACGCTCACACTCACTCACACACACATACACACACATACAGGCGATACATACCTCCAGTGACGACGCATATCAGCACCAGATCGCCACCCTCCTCGTAGGGTCCGGCGTGGGATGGAAGCACGACTCCAGCCTCATTATGAATTTTCGGTACATCGGGCGGTACTGCGGCGGGGGAAAGGAAACGAAAAGATCCGAAAGAGAGAATCATTAGAGTAAGCGTAAACGAGATAAAAGTGGACAGTAAAACGTTTAGGTAATTGGTTGCAGGGTTAGTCAGCGTCGGCGTCTTTTTTTTTTTGGGCCTGTTAAGCTAGACGAATACATACGCTACGGTGTCAGTTGGTCGGGCAATGGGCACTGGAATGGCATGAATAGGATCGAACCGTGCCTTACGCACGCCAGACAGTGGGTCGGATGAACGATGTAAATATATCCGACCGGCTTTGCCGACCGGTAAGCATATGTCAATCGTCCCTTATCACCGACGTACGCCACGTGAGATCCCGCTTCGATCCGACACGTTGTTAAGGGCCGGATTAAGGATGATGGTAGTAAAAATAGTTACAATGTTGTCTGTATTTCAGCCCCTTCAGCCTCTAGATGGCCACGTGAGCAGTACAACACAAGCATCCAAGCGCTATTATTATCCACATAATGATTGACGAAGGTAGTGTTGTGTTACGAGATAAATGATTAAATACAGTGCTGAAGGTTAAGCTATCTTGCATCTTTTTTATCAATTTAACTCAAACAAAGCAGTGAAGGTTGGTTTGAAAACACGATTAAAGGTTATTTCGCAAGGCACTGCTTTAAACACCAAGCGATTGATCGATTACAAGTTATTTTGATAATAAAATCTGAAGAACTTTTAAGACAATTTCCTTCTCAGTATCTAATAAAATTATTAAACAGAGATTTACAGTTCTAGAAATATCGGGTTGCTGATTCATTTTACTAGCAATATGCTCATTTTGGCACTCTGTGTTGATCACATTTGTCAGCACAGCTGCACCCTATTCAAACACTCATTTGGATATAACACACGGTTCAGTTTTGGTAATAAAAGTGTGTTTGTTTGCAAAATCTTCGAATAGAGGTCCGAAAAAGTTACAAAGATTGGTCTTTGAACATGTGTACCACATGTCCCAAATGTCAAAATAACCCTTCAACTCGTGCTGCGCCCAAGGTTATTTAGAATGTCACGAAACACACCAAGTTACTTGCTGCTATGAGACGGCTTTCCTCGGCTCTGTTTTTCGGCTCTCAACATGTTTAAACAACTGGCAAAACTCCTTAGTCAAACGCCTCCACGTAGTCGTCCCATTTGCACCGGTTTCCTTGTTTGCGAACAAAATCGACGCACATTTTTACCATTTAAATGCGAAGCGAGCGCGTTACGCTAACTGCTTAAAACGTGTCGCTAAGTCTCTGGCACCATAACACGTCTGCTCGCTGCGTAACGCAGACACGCCAGTATGGTTAAGCTCGTTGCGTTTCTCGCTGTGCTGCTGTGCGGCAACCTGGCTGCTGCCACGAGCGCAGATCTTATATCCGTTCTGGAGCAGCTGGCGGAAGGTCCGCTGGCACGGCTGCTGGATTTGAACATCGACCCACCGCCCCGAACCGCCGGCTTCTCTACGCTGCTGCCCCAGAAAAGCATCCGATTGACCTGCACCAAGACGAGGGAGCCCCGCTTCCAGGAAATATTGGTCGGCGATGTGAACCTGCAGAGCAAGCTGAACTTTTCGCTGCCGCTGACGATCGCCATCCATGGCTGGCAGGAGAGGAACCTCAGCACGTACAGCGCGCTGACGATGCCGTATCTGCGCTTCGCCAACAACACCAACTACTGCCTGCTGGACTGGAGAGCGTACTCCGAGTTTGGGTATCAGATCGCGGCCCGCCAGAGCGTACCGCTGGTGGCGCAGTATTTGTTCGGATTTTTGCAGAACCTCAGCCTGCTGTACTTCCCGCTCGAGCGTGTGACCCTGATTGGGTTCAGCATGGGTGGACAAATTGCCGGACTGACGGGTAAGCTGCTGCCGAACCGGATCGGTACGATCTATGCGCTCGATCCGGCCGGTCCGCTCTTCTCGCACCCGGTCGACATTGGGCCTAAGCGCCGGCTGGATGCGTCGGACGCACAGTACGTGCAGGTGATCTACACCTCCCGCTACACGGCTGGCTTCGGAAAGGTGCTTGACGGTGCGCAGAACTTCCTGCCCAACAAGGGCTACCATCCGCAGCAGCCCTGCAACGCAAAGGGTGATGGTTTGAGCGAACTAGCCGGGGCGCTGCAGTGCAGTCACAGGTACGCGGTGAGTCTGTTCGTGAGCAGCCTCGACCCAAACAACCCCATCATCGGCAAGAAGTGTCCGACGATCTTCGGGGCACGCGTGTGCCTAATGCCCACGAAGGATCGCCTCGGTATATATGCGCAAAGGTAAGGAACTGCTCAAGCTTGAGCGGTAAGATCAAATGATTGTGTGCTTAATGTGTAATGCTATTTTTGTTTTGTTTTTCACAGAATTCGTGGCGACTTTTACTTGTAAGCGGAGTTGTAAACGTGCAAGCGAATTGAAAATGCGGATAAATCTTGCTCAAACATCGTATCTTTACTTGTAGTAACAAGTGCGACCATAAAATAGACCTTCCGTACGATCGTCCTCTTCCTACGATTCATCCGAAAAGTGGGAGCGGGTGGAAAATATGCCCGAAAGTAAGGGCACTAAAAGTATGGAATTTAAAGCTTAAGAAGCGCACTTAAAAGCACCACCATAAAACACAGCGTGTGCTTCAGCAAACCCAACAGGTGAATAATGATGATTATGCGGCAAGGGAGGAGAGCGCGTACCGCGGACGAGCGTGGGGTTTATTGTTCGCAATCACCGAAAGTGTACTGCATGCTTTGCATTTGCATAATTTAAATGTTGAGCTGTCGAATCGGCGCCTGGTGGTGGCGGTGTGAGCAAACAGGGATGAATGGGTGGTACGCTTTTTATGCTTCTTTCCCGTGTACAGCGCATCTCGCGGAATTAAAGAACGCTGCCTCCATCTTGATATATGCATCGCTCTGCATCTCTTTCCTCATTCATTTCCCATATACTAAGTCAAAGAGAGAGAGAGAGAGAGAGAGATAGACAGTGTGAGAGAAAGAGAGCGAGTAAGTCCTTACGGTGGCATGAAAAGCAATTTCGTTGATGATAGCCACACATTGATGATTATATGCAGTAAAAACCGGCGACGCACTCACGGAAGCTCCATACGACGGGGTTGCCAAGTCATCGTTTGATGTTGGTTAGCACCCTCATACACACAGACACACACACACACACACACACACACACACACAAGGTACGGTATGTGGTGCAAAAAACGGGCTTAACTAGCAAACGTGTGTCCGGGTGTCTTTTTCATTGCCATTATATTGGCGACGCTTGTGCGGTTTTGCTGCCACGTGGTGCTCTGGGCATGATGATGGTGGTGGTGGTGCATCATTTTAATGCGAACATGGCAAAAGCGGCTCAACAGATGAGCTTAAAACATATCGTTTAATGGCTTGGCATCGCTGGTGGAAGGATTTGGATGCGGTTCTGCTGAGTCATTGCAATTATTTTACAAACGCTTTTTGTCTGATTGCGTTGGACATTGCGATGAAAGCCCAGACACACTGTGGATTAAAAATAATTCATTTCCAGCACGGCGAAAAGAAAGTGTTTGCTTCCCTGTTTGACTGTGGCTTCCTCGTCGTAAGAATGCTCACACACACCCACCGACTCACACGTACACAATGCAACCACCCGCCACGAGAAGCCACAGCTTTGCACACAAAGCATCCTGGAACACAATTAAGCACCACACAGCGGATACGCATTGTGGTCAGCGCTCGTTTGGGGAATGGAAGTCACCTCTTCTAATAATCATTTTCCGGACCGTGGGGTGCATTGTTGCGCACACCTGATTTGCAGCCCTGCATATCCCCCCTGCCCGGAACTACGGTTGCGGTGGTGCATTGTTCCAGTGCAATTGTTTTCCTCCGAAACCGGGTGCTTCCCAATTAAAATTCTTCCCAAGCACCACCCCCCCCCCCCCCTTCCCGAGTGAAAAGTGCAATGAACCTGTGACTCGTGTTTCAAACAGAATGGCTCGTCGAGCGGCTGTGAGTGAAAAGCACCCATTTCATTCATTTTAGCACCCAGTGCTTCCCAGTGCTGTTGTGCGATGCTTGGCAGGCGAGTGGTATTGGTGCTTTCCGGACTTGAGCCAAACCCGTTCCTCCGTTCGGCCGGAACCATTGACGGCAAACAATGCGCACAGTGTACAAACCAAACCACCGAAGCTGCGAAAGAAAGGAAGAGCGTCGCATATAGAGAGCTAGAAACATAGCTCCCCAGCGGTGATTGCAATTGTCAGGCGTTCTTTTCTGTAGTTCCGCACGTGTTTGGTAAAAATAATAAGAGAAAGAAACACAGCGACCGGGACGTCTAACAATGGAAGGTTGTGCACTCTGGCAGGGCGAGGGGATAAAAGCCGGAAAAAGTGGAGCAGTTGAAGATGTATATTTCCGGATTGGCGTGTGTGTTAGCTGTGTGTGTCGTAGTTTCGGTGCGATTACTTACCCACAATTTCTAGATTTACATTACTATTTTTCGTAGGTGATAGCAAAAAGTCGACACGGCAACGAAAGATTCCGGCGTCCTTTTTCTGTAACGAGGCGAAAAGAGGGAAGGGAAGAATTAGAATGAGAGTAGTGTTTTCCGTGTGTATGTGAAGCGTGAGCAGTCCGCCGGAAACGGATTTAGCGGTACGACAAGCTGTTTCATTGCATCTTGTGCACTTATTATTCCGGCTGCGACGATATGAAAAACACTTCTTATGCTTGTTTTGGGTTTGGAAAGTATTGAAAATGATTATAAATGTGCATGAATAGAGTTGTTGTAAAAGTAAGATTAAATTATATGATGCAGATTGTTTCAATGTTCAATGTGAGGTTTGTAAAGTTCATTGATTCTAGTCCATTTGCTGAAGTTCTATTGAAATTTGCTTATTAATTCAAATAACTGACATTGACCCAAGATCACAAAAAAATGAACCGATCTCCAGCTTCCAGCAAGACCGTTTGGGCTCGGCTAGTCAACAGACGGGCTACCTTCGTCGTCCTTAAGCTCCGCATTAGTCAATCCTTCGGCTGCCGAAACCCAAATCCTCAAGCTCATCATCGCCTCGCCCACGGCGGTGCAAGTGGGTGCAAAATTGGACCGAAATAAATGACCAATCTCCCCGGACAGCAGCAATTGAAATCTCGTTTCGCCGAAGCTAATCCACACTGAACCGAACACGCTGCAGCAGCATTTCTTGCATGGTTGAGTGGAATTCCCTAATGATCGCAATATATTTTCTTTCCCCCTAGTCCCGTCGACACTCTCTCGCCAATGAGCCGAACGTCTCGGCAAACGGAGCGCTGGCGCAGGGTTTGCCGAAGAAATAATCTTTCCATCCCCGTTGCAATACTTGCCTGCGTTGGCAATGGATTGGTCCTGAGACAGAATGGAATGGAAGCTAAAATCTGTTTTGCGTGTGTATCTGTGTGTATGTGTGTGTTGAATGGGGGCTCGTATCGATTTGTGAATCTAATCGACAGCAGTCGTGCTTTATCACGAAGCTGTGTGTGCTTTCGCGCCGTAGCAGCAGCAAGAAAGAGGGACCGAAATGGGTCCGAGCCAGTCAACCGTGGGATGCACCAATTAATCGTCGATGAGATGAGCAGCAATTGATTTCGATTAAAATGCGAAATAATGCTCCCACGAACGTGCCGCCTACTCACGGAACGGAACCATCAAAGCCGCTCGTTTGGATTGGTATGTTGTTGTTACTGGAGTGCTTTTTTGTGAAACGTATGTAATATTACTTATTTCCTTTGACACGCAAATGCTCGGATGAGAAGAAAGGCGTCCAGCGCTATAAAAATACCAACGATGCAATGAGGGAGAAAGCATTTAAACTGCTGCTACAGTGAACGCTACCCTTCGAAAGGAAATGGGCTAGCCGGCCGAATAGGAGCATTGCTGTGCGGCGCTGAGGGGTAAAAAATGCGACAGAAAACAGGAGGAAAAATGGCTACTATTGAAGCGAAATGCAAATTTGTGCTCCCAGTGCCTTGTCCATCTTCTCGCGAATTTAATTCCAATCGTTTTTCAATGTGTTTTTCTCGCGTGGTCCATTCTTTGCCCTCAGCTGTACAGACATTTTCTAGCAGGGCGCATGGGATGGATGGCACTACAGAGTGGGTGTGCCGCGGGTGGAAGGTCGGTGGGAAGTGATGGTGTGTAAAAATGGAATTTCAATTCAACAGTCCGGTGCGGGGACAGAATCTTGTGATGGCGTAATACCGAGATGAATGGAAATCACTGACGCTTGAAGTGATTGAGTGGCAGGTTTCGTTGGGAAGTAATTGGAAATGGCAGCGGTGCCGAATGGCACGCGAAGGATAGGATCGCAAATGGGATGGACAAATATTGGGGCGCTGTTTCTTTACGTCAACGTTATCATCTGTGATTGGATCTTTGGCCAGAGCAAAGCGGTAATGATGCGTAATTGAATTTGAGATGGAGAATTTTCTCGATGATTTTGTTATTTTTTGGTTAGATTTGTGCAATTTTAAGATATTAGCCATTGAAATGGTGGTTGTGAAAGCTCCATAAACAGTCAAATAATTAGAGTGGCTTTATCTGTGCGGCGTTGTGTCCCGCTCCAACTGATTCTGCTTATTAGTTCTTGCTTTGCGACGAGATAAAACTGAACGTACCTGTACAGGACTGATGACCAGCACCGCCCGGCTTTGCTCGCGT
The DNA here is from genome assembly GCF_016920715.1 of Anopheles arabiensis. Taxonomy (NCBI): domain Eukaryota; kingdom Metazoa; phylum Arthropoda; class Insecta; order Diptera; family Culicidae; genus Anopheles; species Anopheles arabiensis. The sequence goes on from NC_053517.1 coordinate 10,802,754, forward strand.
GTCGTTTTGAAGTTGGCACGATCTTCCAGGATGGCGACATCCTTCCAATGAGACGGCGAGTTGACGTGCGGTCCACGTGTATCGTAGCTGCCAGGAAGAGAGAAAAGTAAAGGTACGTGAGCATGTTTTTTTTTCTTCCCCTGCAAGCAACATAGGTGATGAACTTCCCGATAACATGTCGGCAAATTGAAATCGTTAAAAGTTACGGGCACAACATTGGGGATGGGAACCGACGGTCTGGGACTCGCAACAGAGAAAAAGAAATAGCCCTATTCAACGCCCCGGAAAGCACCAACTCCCTGTACTGCACATCCCAAAATCTGTTTCCAAGGATTTGGCACGGAAATGGGACTCGCTATGATCCGGGACGAATCGATGCTTACGGCTATACCCGCACCCGTGAAGTGTAGGAAAAGTCGTACAACTTTATGTACGTCCCTGGTGCGCAGCGCTCTATGTGTGCATGGAAATCCATTCAATATCCTCCCAGTAGCTGCTGCCCAGTACCTGGCAACATACATTTTATTTCCGCTTGCCAAAAGCAAATACCTTCCTTCTGTAGGGTGGCCGAGTCTTTTGGGTCAGGAGACTTTTGACATTTCATTCTATTGCGCTGACATGTCGTAGCAACTTCCATTGGATCGGATGGGAGTCCCGTCCCAGGGAGTTGTCACATGAAAGTGGATAGTGATTTGCATCGAGCAGGAGCTGGAACCCCGTACCGTTTCTGTGCTGCCCGGGTACCATTCTCAGGTAGCTATTGCCTTCCTATCTATCTGGAGCGGGGTTTTTCTTTTTACCGAAAATAGTACGATGACGATGAAGTTCCTGCCGTCGTCCTGTGCCTTGCCAATGCGCCCGGTGGGTTCTACGGTTTACCAACCAAACACCGAAACTCGTTAAGCACGGTTCATGCAATGGAAAAGCAGCAAAACAACTCCGAATAAAAGGCACCAAGATTCAATAATCTGATTTCTTCCAGGCTGATTCAAACGGACGGGACCAAAGTAATATCCCTCCGAAAGGCTGGTGGGACAAATGAAGACGTTTTTTTGACAAATAGCTCGACTTTCAATCCGGCTAGCGGTCCCTGTAGGCCCCAGCAAGCTTCTTTTTTATGCCTCATTTTGTCCTAATTGTGTGCTCGATGAAAAACGACGCATGGAAGAGAGTTGGCTGAGGTGGAGTCCCCAACACACAGGTCGTAGCAAATTAGAACGATGCAAAAAATAAATAAAATTGTATTGAGTTTCATCGGCCCATCAATTGCGTTGTCTACCAGCTTCTCGTCCGGACAGTTCGTTTTCAACTTCTCAAAGCCCCTCGGCTAAGCATAGCGCACGACCCGTTTCGGTTTGTCGTTGCTTGAGCGAAGAAAAACTTTGTTTTCACCCCACCCGCCTGGAAGCAACGGCGGTATGTGGTATTGAGTTTTGTCGATAAATTGAAGTGGTTTTGCAGGATTTACGTACCGTTTGTTGGCCGCCGCATTCAATGTAGAACAGTAAAGGCTTCCAGCCTGTATGGTGTACCTTTGCCGATTCCCAGCTCTGCTTGACTTGGCGCCAAGCTTTCCCTCCGAAGGCCTTGACCTTATTTGAATAATCTTGCTATCGGGAGGGATCAGTGTCGATATCGGATTAGCAAACTACCCGGCCGTGGACCTGTAGCACGTACATCAAGCGCACTAGCCTCCGAATCCGGTCGCTACCAATCGGGCCGCCGTTCGCTTCACCCTAGCCGAATGTCTCGAGCCCCATCCATGTGTGTGACCGGTGTGGAGTGGTGTAGCGTACGGTTTCGTGCTTCATGCTCCGTATTGAATTTCCTGCCCCCGGCCTGTTTGAAGTGTCTGGGCAATGGCAAGCCGGCTTTCGAAATCAAGAATTCATACCACCGCATGGTCCACCTTGCGCGCCGCCTCCCTCGCACACTTAAACAATCGAACCTGAGATCCTCCAACAACGACGGAGTGGTTTGACAGCTTCTCAGCATCATCTTGAGAAGATGTTGCGTCTCAAGTGGGTTTGGAACCGTTGCCGGGACCGAAGGAAAATGTATCGATACCGTACGTCGATGAGCACTCCAAGTGCGAAGTGGCACTGTTGCAGGATGTCGGGTAACCTTGCGGGGCCTGCCGCCTGTACGAGGTATCAATTTCGAGAGGGCATCGGCTCATTCATTCCAACTGGGTGTTCATTAAGAAATTCGAGCTACCGGAGGGAAATGGTTCGAATTAGAGGATGGAAATGGTTCACTTTCGGTTTGGTGCGGCACAATCTGTTACGTCTGAAGGAGTGTTTGTGGCTGCGCAATAGTAATAACAGGAAATGATTGTAATCGAATCGAGTGTGATGGGAAGCGTGTGTTACAATCCATCGAGCATGGAAACAAACGCGTTTCAAGGTTTGCGGGTTGAATTTCATTTTGCGCTGTAACTGTTAATAGAAATATTTTCCTTGGAAGAATTTTATTTACTGATCTACAAATAGATTTCACGAGAATGCATTAGAGTTAGCTTTGAACGTGTCCCCTCCGAGCGCCGGAGATGTGAGGAAACCTTAAAATTGCTCTGCTAACCTGCAGCTCGCCGACTTTTCCTATTAATCACCTTGATTGACAGCGTGCTCGACCATTATTCCGGAACATTATGCGGAATCGATGATCTGTTCCCCGTCAGCGACGTTCTGGGAAAGTGGGTTCCCGGGATGAAGTTCATTGTTATAATCAAGATCGTCGTTGTGTCGTGCGCTGCGTTGGGACGTTGGAGATGGCAGCCCGCAAACTTCCATTAGTGTGACCCGTACCATTTCCGCCAGCCACCATACCCCACAACAGGGCACGGTGCTTTCTTCTGTACACATGCTCAAAAAATCCACTTCGTCACTTTTTTGTCTTCCCGGACCCGTCGCCGTGCTGTCTTTGCGGAAACCGTCTGTGCCTTCCGCACGATAAACATATTCAAATCCATCCTCTTGGCACTCCGGCCCGATGAGCTTCCTTTTGCCATGCGTTTGTGTACCTTTGTATCTGTATGTCTGTGTGTGTGTGTGTGTGTGTGCAAGATGTGTGTATGTGTGTATGTTTGACTTATATGTGGTAGCGAAAGATCTTCCCGCACGCCCACAAACCGAAAGCGAACAAATCCATTTATTTAGAAGCTCGTCGTGTTTTCGTCATCGATCACAAAAAAAGGAGCGAGGAACAAGCAAGGTTGAGTGAAGCACTTTCAGGCGAGCTTCCGTGGCAGCTAAGAGCATTTCCCTTATTGCATGTGAAAAACGGTACAGCAAGGTAGAGTGGAGGGAACCTGTTCTGTATGAGTGTGTGCGTGTGTGTGTGTGTGAAAGCCACTCAATATCACTATCACTTACTTTGCGTTTTACTTTTGGGCAGGGGAGGCGTTTGAAAAGCCTTCGAAGAACGAATCCATCGAAAACGAGGCAGCACGGGACGCTTTGCAAAGATAGTCCGACATGTAGACGATCGATCAGACGACGGCAGACGATGGCGAGTGAGATGGGAAAGGCTCGAACGAAAAAACAAATTCCCGGCTGCCATTGCTTCCCCTCAATGGATTGTAACAAACGACGCACGACGACCTGTGTTATTTTTCTTCGCCCGTCGCGACGGTGGCGGCGTGCAACGGGATGAAAATTTATATCCAGGATGTTCCAGGGAGATTACGATGTACGCCATGGCCATGTATTTGTTCGTGCTGGCTTTGACGTTGCTCCCAACCGCTTGCGTGCTTGTGTTTTTTTCCCTCACGTCAAGGAGCGTGTTATAAGATACTCTTTAAAGCTCTGAAATGTGTGTCATTTTTAAGGGTGTACGGAATCCTGGTCACGGCACCAAAAATTGCTGATTAAAAACGAACGTAATAGCAATGATTTTGGTGGTGCTGGGAAACTCCACTTTGAAACCTGCATACACTTTACTTTTCGTGGTAGGAATTACTTTAATCGAATTACCATGCTATCTTATTTCGATAATTCGATGCATAGACAAAAATGGTTCAAATTAGGCAAATGCAATGCAGTTTAATAGTTCTCAATGGCTACTCCAATTACATTTTCAATTAGTAGTCATAAATGTAAGAAAAAATATCACAAGAGAGCTTAGTAAATCTATATAAATAACATTACGCCTACAGAAGCTGCTCCAGAAGCTGTCTAGATAACACCCAGTTGCAGGTTGAACAAAATGCTTTATATTGCTATGCTAAATATTAGATATGCATACATCTACCCTTACACCAGAAGCATCTTTTCAGCTCCATTTTCACCGCCTAAAACGAACAGGCTTACACATTAGATTGACGAAACAACCAAGTCAGTTCCTCACGGGCAAGCGAAGTAGAACGATGGAAACGATCGGCAGCATATAGGTAGCAACACACATTCTATGCAAAGCCATCACTTATGAATACACAAGTATCACACCCTCAGCCCACCAATCACTTTCCCATTCCTTTCCCTCTACTCCTTGTACACCATGTCACACGTGAAGTCGATACCAACCGAAGGCAACCAGTGCGTATTTCACCACGCATGGCGGAGAGCAGAATCTTGTTTGCGATCCTCATCACATATCCAATCCAATTTGCGTTTCAGTGGAGAGAGAGAGAGAAAGAGAGAGCGAAAGAGAGGGCGCATATTGTGCGCACTGGGAAGGAAACCCCGTTGGGCGTTGGGCTAAAAATCTGAACGCTCCGCTCCGGGTGGGAACGTTCGTTTACCAGGTGCGTACATGAGCGTTTCCTGGCTACGGGTACGTGTTTGATGCTATTCTTACTCAATATTATTATGAAAATAGACGATATGTTTATGCTAAGGACGCTGCCTGCTGGCAATGGCCTACGCAAAGCATGTGCATCCGTGGATCCGTGTGTGAGTAAGTGTACCGGTGGGGCTGTGGGAACCGTTTTTCCCCGTTCTCACAGACTGTTAGCTTCTCGGTGTGGGCTGATGCATGGATGTATTTTTATGTGAGATTTTTATGCAAAAAAAAAAAAAACACACACACACACATGTTCATCTTCACTTTCCTACAAAAACAACGCTTAGACATGGCACGGAGCAACGGTGCGAAGGAAAGATGGCCCGGCGGGGTGAAATATGGTAGTTAGATTGAAAATTGTTTTTCACCCCGGCGCTGGGTGATGGTAAAGTGGCTGTGATAGCTTTGTGAATAGCTTTCTGTTTTTTTTTCCTCACTCTCTCTCTCTTCTCTTCGGCTGCTATGAGCTGCGCCCTTGAATGTGTTGATCTTGTCATCAGTCCCAAGCTGCCGAACCAGTTTGCTACCGACTTTGTCAATGGTTTTGTAGGTGATGGTACATAAAAAAATCCGGAATTTTCCTCTCTCAGCACGACGAACCGAACGATGCGCTGGATGAAGTTATCGATATGTAAATTATTTTTACCCATGCTTGTCCCTCTGCCCCGAGTATCGAGATTGTCATCCCAACCAGCAGTGTACGAGGGTGCTCCGCGCATGTGTGTGTGTTTGTGTAGGAGTTTAACCTCCCTTTTTCTACTTCCAGTCTCACTTCAAGTATGGCGTTTCCTGCGATACGCGCGCCCGTATGCAAGCAGGAACGTAATTGGCGATTCGGGTTTATCGGCCCGATTGCCTGGCGCCCCAAACGCGGACGCTTTTCATTCGACACCGCCACCGGGTTCGCTCGTTCGGTCGTGTAAAACGAGAAGATTGATGGTTTGAATATTTTACGATCATTTCGTCACCATCGTCAACGGAAGCAGCGGGGAAGGGGAAAAAATGGCAAGAGCAAAATGAACGGCAGCCAGAGATCAGCGTGATAAGAAGGCTTCAAGCAAGACATTGCCACCGGTGCCTTTGTGTGTGTGTGTGTGTGTGTGTGTGTGTGTGCCACCCAAGGGTAAGGCCACGAATTGGCCAAAGACAAACCAGCCACACCGTAATAGCGTCGGTAGCGGGCAAAAGCGCATGAATATATTTACTCACGGTGAAACGGTTTGCAAAGTCACGGGAAAATACACGGGCAGCCATGGAGTAGAACGATCGTCAATACGTTTCCGCTGCGATGAATCAAGTCAAAGGCACCACCCTTGAAGTGTGCAACGAAATTGGTTGCGCCATTTCGTGGCGGGTTTGAAATGTTGTTTCTGCTGCATTCCGATACCGATCAGTGAAAATGTTGGCGAAATTGCTTCGTCTTTTGATGTGGAACCGCTTGCGTGTGCCCGCTTTGCGTTCAGATCGCATTTAATATCGCATTGTAAGCTTACCTGTAGATCGGCACATTGTCCTTGTACCACACCACTAGCAGGATGCGATCGTTCGTGAGATTGGACGAGACGTCGCATTTGATTTGGGCCGTCTCGTTGACCAGCACCTTCTCCAGGTGAGTCGGCACATCTGAAACGATGGACAGGGAATGCGAAAGGAAATGATTAAATAACCGGGTCAGTGAGCATGGTTGTTTGCGAGAGGAAAAGCTTCCACCTCCGTCCTAGTCTCTGCATCATTTTATTGGTTCTCTGTTTCTCTCACACACACACACACATTCACAAACACAGCTCCAACCTCAATTTACGTGCTTTATAAATATAACCATTGACATGCTCGAAACCCATCCATCACGACTGGTCCGCTATTAATTAGGTCGAATTAAAGGTGATTGTTCTCGCAAAACAAAGCGTGGGCCACGTGGACAGCGTAAGCCTAAATTCCCTTCACTTTTTACCCGTCCTTGTGTATGTGTGTGTGGCTGTGTGGGTGTGTGTTTGCGTCACCATGGTTGGTTGATTGAATGATAAGCACCGAGAAAGGTTTTCCATTCTCTGCTCGGTCTTTCATACGCCCGTACGCTTTGGCACGGAAGTATCAATGCGAGGTCAAACTAACTGCTCATTACATGGGGCAGATAAAACGAACTGCCTGACCGCGAAAGTCCCTTTTCCGAGCAACGATTGATGAATGGCACCGCACGGGGATGTCCATTTGGCTGTCGTGCCTAATGATGATAATAATGTTTTCTCTCGATGTTCGTAGCAATCATAGCGATACTTACCATTAGGATTTTGAGGTTGGGTCCATTATCGTGCTATTTTTGCTACACAAAATTTTGCCCCAAATTTGCCATTTTATTGATTGTTATGATGATATGGTGTGAAAGCTGAGGCAGTTGGAAGGTCTATTAATTATAATATTTAGTATAACATTTCTGTTTCATCCTCAGCATGGTAAAGCATCGCTTTTTATACCAATTTGTAGCTAGAATTCAATATAAAATAATTTGTCCTTAGATTGCAATCCTTTTTTTATCAATTGTCCATTTACGATGTTTACAATCAGTCTACCTCAAAACGTTTTCAAAAGGTTACAAAATGGTGCTTTTTGTGAGTCCTACAGACCTATCTAAACCTCGCATTGAAATGTGTATATGTTGTTTTAACACAACTAATGTTTCTTTTCGTTAATCTTTCAATTTTCAATTGTCATAAGAGGAACCAAAACATGAACACCGAAACACGAACACTGTTTTCACCTGGTATTCTATTCTGCAATTTCCGCTGCTGTTTTCGAATTGGGAAACAAAAACAATTACAGCAGCGTCCACGTCAACAACAATTACTACTTCAATACATTGCGCCACAACTCCCCCCACAACTTTTCCATCTTCTGAAAGGTAAAATTGGCGAACCAACCGGCAAACAAATTTCCTATCGGCAAACCTAAACGATCAAAACGTCTGCGGTCTTTCAACTACGGTCCAACTTTCCCAGAGGAGGGCGCATGTTTCACGACAGGCTCGTTAAGTGAAAATGATGTTTTAAAAGTTGCTTTTGCGGTAAACCATTCACAGCGGGCAGGAGACCGAAAACCGGTAGAACGGTAAATGTGTAGACGCAAAATGTAACAAATTTATCATCAGCGAACGAATGAACCTCCTCTCCCCAGGCTGATCCGGCTGCCGGTTCTGGCATCTAAATCTTGATCCACAATACGGAGGAAATATTCTGCTAGGGAGTGAGTCGCTTTCTTCCGCTCTCTCCCTCTCTCTCTCTCTCTTGGCAAAACATACTCCCGTGCACGAACCAACTCCGAAAAGCCACAGTTGCGAAGGCCCAGCTACACGCCCTCCCGCTGTGGATGGGTAGATTACAATGTCAGCCTGTTAATTCTTGCTGCAGTATGATGTTGGCGATGAAATATGAGTGCCGTGCCGTCTGTTTGTCCGATCGATGGGGTGGGTGGGTGGAGAAAAAAAAAGGGAGGCTGGGTGTGTGCGAAGGCTCCTCCCACCTGCCAGTTACACGGAAGCAAGTTCACCCACCGGGGGACAAGCTACAAAATAACACAGCACAGCAGAAAGCAGATAGGAACGTACAGGCAAGAGGCTTTTCCTCCCTCTCCGAGCGCCAATGGGCGACAGCTCCAAACCACCAGCCAGCAAAATGAGCAAAGGATGGACACGCTGGCGCACTGTGCCGTGGGCGGGATGGATAAACGATGGTAAAGCCAACGGGCAGCTGGTACCAGCTGTCACCTGATCCACCTGGCCCACCTGGAAGTGACTTATATTTAATCACAATAAATATTATTACACAAAAGGTGTCCGAGTGTCCCCATGAGCCCCTAATCCGATGGACGGTAGGCAATGAATGCCGTCGCTTGATTGAGCATGCCCGTGGAGGTGTAAGGTGTGGTTGGGCGGGCGCTATTGGAACGGCGAACGATGGGCAGGGTGGAAGGTTTGTCCTGTCATCTTGGACAATAGCATAAAGCCATCTCCTGCAGGCCATCTCCGAGCGAGCGTAAGCGATCGGCTGAAGTGGACCTTGTTCGAAGGGAGAGGTTGGCTGCTATCGGTAGCTAAAACAAAACAACAAAAAAAAAAGGTTAAATCTGACACGGAAGGTATCGACCGGGCACGGCTGGTAATCGGTTTCATCCATCTGGTTGTATTGGATTAGCAAAAGCAACAATTGCCAGTGCTGGCGGCAGAAACGGTGGACCAATAATCCTCCCATTCTAGGAAGGTGTCGATTTGTGGACGGGGGAGAAATTTCATCATCCGAGCCATGGTGGAAGGGATGGAAATAGAAATCCAGGATTGACAGGGTAAATTGTATGTGGCTTCTATTTGTTTCAGGCTACGAGAAATAATGCTTGTATAGGAAAGATAAAATCTGTCGTTGAAACAGTTTAAGTAGTATGTAACCAATCGTTCCAAGAAGATAATGCATGCTTCATTGATTGGTTGGAATTTATATTGGGATTAATAGTGCAACCACGATCTCCAAAAAAACGAAAAAGAGTGTGATAAAATTAACATATTTTATTTTCAACCATCAACCAACAGTGATTGAAGAAAGTATTCACTCACCGTGTTTTTCTCAGCACAAAAGAAAGGATTGGAATGCTCTTGCCCCATTCTCGTGTGATAATTTGTCTATGTCAGAGGCTTCTTCCATTTACCACAAATATGCAGAAAGCGTTTGATATGCCCCAAACCCTCACGACATTGCTTTGAAATCCTTGCCTACTGAACCATGTATTAATGCGAATGTTTGCATTTGCCAAAAAGTAATGGTTAGATTCACACGATTAATTGCCACATTGGCACACGCAACCACCTGACGGCATCAAAAGCAATGTTGACAAAAAGACGAAAAAGAAAAAACAAACCCCGATACAGAAAGCTTTGCGCTATCTCTAAGAGTACGGGAGTTTAGATTGAAACACCAAATTAAATGCCTAATTGCCATTCATTAGCTGTGCGGCGCTTCCTGTTTTTAGGCAAAGGGGTCGCGCGAAATAGTGTATCGCCCGCTGGGGTGGTATCGCCCACGTGGCAGGGGGTAAAGGTATTTTACCGTGTAAACATAATTCAAATAGATTGCTAATATTTGTCATTCGGTTAGTTTTCTGTCATCAATCCCAACAGTGCCTTCGTCAGCCCGCTCCAACTCCAACATCTCCCCACAGTTAGCACAGATTTTGCTTCGGGCGGTAAGGTGAGTTGTGTCCCGCTGATGTTGAGTGTTTGGTCGGTTGGAATCTGTCATCCGTTGCGGGGCACGGGCACGAAACACTGCGCACACACTGTGCGGAGGCTCCTTCACGGTAAACTCGTCGCCCGTCAGCACCGTGGGCCACCGCGGGCGTATTATGATAAATAGCTTTGAATAAATTAAATGTCAACAGTGCAAACCGGAAGTGGCTTGTGACTTGAACCGGTGCGTCTCATCGGCTGCTTCCCGGGCAATGGAATCGTTGCGTTTGCTTAATCCTTAATCCTTTCTCCAGCGGGTGTGGTTCAGGTTTTTTGGCTTTGGGTTCCATTTTTCTTTCTGTCTCCGCTAGTCCCGTGCAACCGTCGTGTCGTGCCATCGTGCAGAAAGTGCGACGCTGCTGTTTGCCAACCGATCGATGGATGTGCGTCATTCGTCGACCTGGTTTTTTTAGCTACTGTTGTTGTTGTTGTTGTTGTTGTGCTTACTATTGGTAGCTCAACGGTGAACGTTCCACCATCAGCGCTGCTGACAGTCAGTGATGCCTGTGTCAATTTCAACGCACAACGCAGACCGCGCACAGCGGACGCCCTGCCCCTTCTTTGCCGAACCCAACCGATGGTGATAAATTGATCCCAATTTAATTTTGCGCATCAAATTGTCAAAAAATACGACCGGAATCGCCGCAAACGAGCGCGAACGGGCTGCTGATTACACTGATAGCATTTCCCGGTGCTTCCCTTTTCTTTGTCCCTACCCTCCCCTGTGTACCTGTGTGTTTATTTCGCTTCCATCGAACGCGGAAAGGACAGTGCAAAGAATACGTTTCGCACAACAGTTTGGCGCCGCTAGGAGGGGCGGCCATCAACACGCGGCCCGCTGTGTTTGCCTTCAATTAGTGAAGTAATTATGTTTGATCTTTTAAAGCGATCCTCGGCGCCGGAACGCCACGCTTGCCTGATTGCGCCATGCGGTATACGAATCCGTTGGAAGGTTTCTTTCGGGGCGGAGGACGCCAAAGCAGACGCCAGATCCAGGAAGCTGGGGTGCCTGGGGATAGCTTTGTTTGCGCTGGCAGGCATCGTTCGCACGGACTCGGATTTGTGGCCAACGCTCTCACGCCTTGATTGGTGTGATTGGTTGGCAAATGAAATCAAGCAATCAAGCGCCAGTCAAAGAAGCCCGGAGTTTGGTTTTGAAAAACAAAAAATAGTTTCAAATTGCCGATAGGAAAGATTAGATATGAGAAAGATGTTTCTGAAGCGCTAAAAATGTATTGCTGCCGTTGCAAATTGAGGCAAACAATAAACCACACACACACCAGCGATAAACCATTTGAATGTGGAAAGACACTTTGGAACGACACAACTCCTGTTTGGTTTGGAGCTCAACGCCAGAATCTACTTTACGGCACAGTACATGGAATGAATTTTAAGTTGGTCCCTTTTGAGCACACTACAATTCATGCCACCCCAAACACAAAAACGCGTCCTTGCTTGCTTTAAACAAAAATAATGCAAAGTTTCCCTCGGGCGTGCTCGCAAAGGTGTGCTAATTTGAAATTCTCGCAATGTCACAGCGTTCCCCAACATTGCCTAGCCCGATCACGATCGGAAAAGCGAGCCATCCATCATTGTGTAATGAATTCATTTTCTCATTTGAAAAATTATGAGACACACTTCCGAACCGAGCAATGGAGGGTCTCCCACCGTTGCGAGTTTCAATTTTGTGCACATTTTCTTCCACGCGCACGTTTTGGCATTCCATTTCCGGGGCCTTAGAACGGGAGACGCCATCGATGGTCACTCGAGAGCGACGGAAAGGTGGATCAAAACACGACGAGAGAGAGAGAGAGGGACTGTGAAGGAGCTGCAGGATTGATGAGGTGGAAAGTTGGCACATTATTATGCTGCCCGCGGGGACCGGCGCTCGCGCACAGTTTGCTGGTCATTATTTCTTCCGGCTCATCGGCCACGTCCGAAAGCTGATTGGGATGGATGTGTTTTGGGCTTTGTTGCTTGGTCTCGTTTGCTCTAGAAAGGGAGTTTTCTGTTGGTTGGTTTCTGATGACTAAAGAACCTGAAGCGCTGGAGAATGTTTCATCCTAAATAATCCTACTATTACCGCGGTTTTAACGTCAGTATAAATAAGCTCTACTTTCGCTATGATGTTAGCATTTTAAACTTTGTATTATATCTCCATAAAATGTGAATTTTATAACATGATTCAAAAGGTAACACATCTTATGTCGAAAACCGAGGGAAACGTACTGATCGACAGCATCCAACCGTGCTAGTAAGCACTCCCTAGCACCAGACACAGCTCAAGCACTGCTACATTCAATTAATTTTGCTCAACGATGTGTTAAATAATGTATTTCCAGGCAGAAAATAAAACCCCTTCACTGTGGTGGTGCAGGAAGCCGTACTCATCTGCCCGTTACGAAGGAGAGCGCCACGGCATATGCTCGGTCTGGTGGGAAAGCAGCACTCATCGAAAGATGGAAAACTCACAAAGCACATACGATTGGCATGTGGCTGCCGCATTACAAGCACCGTAGCACCAGCACAGTAACAAAACACGTACACAGAAAGAGGGCCATCAACAGTATCGGTTCGTTCAGAGTGAAACATCTAACAGAGAAGGTACTATGGCAACATCTACCATAGCACACACACACACACTGTGCTGTCTTTAATTGCATCATATTTTATTGTTGTGCTCTGCGGCCCCGGCACACAACAGCTTGACGATGAAACGTGCAGCAACGTGTAGCGGCGGAGGATGAAAGGATGATGGTTTTTATTGCCACTCGTGAGAAAGATTGCTTCAATTTACTTGTACTAACGCTATCCTAATCGGTGCCGTTGGAAAAGCACAAACCACAGCACTGTAACACACAGCACAGAGGCAGTTGGAAGTTGCTACACGGGATTAGTTTTCTCACCCCTCCTGTTGCTGGTAGTTTTCCACCCATTGACTGCAGCCAACGTTCCAATGGTACCAACTGTCTGGATGGATTTTAGTTTGATGTTTTGAATAATTATTTATCAATTATTCAACATACTTTGTGTGTGTGTGTGTGTGTGTGTGTCTAGGGTAGCACATGAACGAGATCATATCAATGTTCTCCACCGCTGTAATGGGGGATCGTAAAATATAATCCTGAAATACTGGCACTAATTACGGTGCCAAAACAGAGGGAGGTAGAAGATGTGTTTGAGCTCCTGCAAGGGAGCTTTGGGGAGCAGTACGTAATCCAGATTTTAAAATCATCAGTGTTTGATTTGATTTGGTAGGTTTTGCTTTCATCTTTTAATGTTTGGTTTCATGTATGTTGCGTTGTATAACCATGCCACTCTTCATTGGATTGATTGGGAGTCAGTTCAGCGCTGCATCATGGTTGAGGGCTGATGGTGGTAGCATGTTCAAGTAGAATATGCACAAACTATCAAAACTTGCTGCACACGAATGGAATGCGATACTCTGCAATTAATCTTTTCTAAATTTGTGGGAGGGTGGGTCAATCAATTTAAGCACCTCTAATGAAGTAGTGATGCTGTTCGTATAACCAACCATGCTTTTATTCTTTCAAATGTTTGTGAACTGTCTTCATTATAGATGGAAAAGATGCAAATGAATGCAATGAGTGAGTTACAAATCCTTCCATAAAATTCAACCCTTCATGAGCTAACCTGACGAATCGGCGTTCGTTTACATATTTTTAGGTTGAAATAATTAAGGTTGAAAATTGAAGGCTCGTTTTGCGTATGCTTTTGTAAAGAGTGTTGACATCAAGCTGGATGAAGGAGATCAGGTGGCGGAATCTAGAGCATTTTGACAATTCGTCACTTGACTTAAGGTTCCTAGGATTCAAATCGTTGATTATGTTTGTTGAACTTGTTCAGGCATTTTATATGAAACATTTTTCAATTAAATATCTTTGGAAACATATTATGGGCTTTACGAGTCTTATTTATCATAAAAAAAAACATATAATGAATACAGTAATGAATAATTATTACTCATTATATGTGAGACATTTGGACGATTTGAGTGAAATTGATACTCTTACTTACTTCATTTTAGATTTTGTAACTACAAAAATGATTAACTCTCTCGTTAATATGACTTATTTTTCCTGCAAATTGAATAAACATACAAACATAAACCAATAAATATGTTCTATTTGCTATGTTTTGTTTGCGGAAACCAATGGTTAACGAGTTTAGAATGATGTAAGCCCTCTCACATATGACCTGATTTCTTTTATCCACCTTTGTTAACATGATTTCAGCCGCCAAATGTCAAAATTCATACAAAACAGCTGACTGATATATGATAAAAGCCTCTTTTATTGATTTGTGCAATAGTATTGTGTAAAACATCAAAACTTTAACTTGAACATTTGTAATTATTTTACATCCAAACATGAATGCTCTTAAGTGTAGCATTGAATTCGAATTTATACAGTCTTTCAATCTATCTAACTGCTGTTTACGGCACCACCCCTATAGGAAGAGTGCATTTCCTCACCCACCCGAAACTCAAACACACCCTGGTCGCCCGCTCACACGCGAGTGAAAATAAATCTAATACTGTAAAATGTTGCCCCTGCGTGTGTGTGTGTGTGTGTGTGTTTTCTCCCCTCACAAATCCCACCGGGCGCGTCGCATACGGTGGTGAGCACTACGGTCCCGGAAATACTTCCTTCCGACCCTCATTCCAACCCGTCGGGACGCTCGGCACCCAGGGCTAATCATTCCGGACAGCGTCTTACAAGATAATGGTAAGTAATCACTCGGGCCAAACCGGAGACCGATGTGCTGCTGCTGCTGAACCTGAGCAGAAACGTATCCGTGTCACCTTGCGTCCCACCTTGCTCCCCTTTTCAACCGGGCAACTGAGGGGGACTGCCTTTCAACGACACGTTGGTGTACGGGGGTGCCACATTCCAGACATTCATTAGATCCAATTCCTGTTTGTTCGGTACGGGTTTGCACCTTGTCGCCGTTTCGACCCCACCCGTGCTCTGCCGTCTTGCACACGGCGAAGCAGACCATCGTTTTGGTCGAGACACTGCCGTTCCCTACGGTCGATGCTTGTTCCTGCTAAACCGTTAGCAATCACCTTGGTAAGGATTATTTATACAATCAGCCTCACCGCGCCGCACGGCTCGAGCCTGGACCTGCCGGGCTCGTTCATTTGGTTTCCATTTTCTAAAAGGACAACGAGCTTCCAATCTAACGACGCCGAGATACCTTCTTCACCCTGCTCCGCCGCTGCTTTCGGTGCGGTTGGTTGCCATGTCGTTGGACGGAGCTTGGTGGTCTATTATTGAAATGTCTTAAATATTTCCCGCTCGGTTTCGGTCCTGTTTGTTACATGGTCGTTCGATAGTGTGTGTTGCTTCCCCTGGAGAGCGCAGGAGCGGCGTGATGGAGCGAGCTCACAGCTGGATCGACCGGCCTGGCAAATGGGTCGATTGCTCCATCGGTGGATGGGAAATTATTCCAACCACATTCTTACGTACGGTCCGCACGTCCAAGTGCGTCGACAGCTTCGTCCTCCGCATGCAGCTTGCTGACGAGCAGTACGGCAGCATGCCTAGATGCGTGTGCGGACACATTTGTGTAACGGGTAAAGCCGTACTATTTTGCCCACTGCTCACTCGACGCTTCGTGTACCCCCACTCACCCCGGTGTGACAGTTCGATGCTCCAATGGTTTGTGTGTTGGTGCTGCCAACGGGAAACGATCCCGCAGCATAATCCGGCTACGGGGCGCATTATTGTGGCAATAAGATTATATGCTAATTCGAAATAATTAAATTTGAATCTTATTTGTTTTCCTTCGGCGTGCGTACGTGGTGGTGCGGTAATGGGCGCAGGGAAACCTCAGCGACCGTAGTAATTATGCGCACCGACAATGGCCACAGGGCGGCTTCGTTTCGGGCACGGCAGCAGTGCTAAGGAGCCACCGAGCTCGTCTACCCTGTGCTGGTGTGTGTGTGTGTGTGTGTGTGTGAGTGTGTGCGTACGTGTGAGTAAATTTAGTAGCAAAGACTTGGAGTTCGGCAAAACAGCGCCTAGCACACGATGATCACGGTGTGGCGACTCGTACTGCAGGGAAGCGTAGGTGGTGTTTGCTTCCGGGGCTAATTAAAACTCCCTAAAAAGTGGGCCCCAGCAACGATCTATCCGCACGGCTTTGCCCGGTACAGGTGCTAATCCAGCTTGAAATATGTGTCCAAGGCAAAGCGAACGCTGAGAAACTCACGTACCGTGAGGGCGAAATTCTGGGTACGCTTGGCCGGTACATGATGACTATCTGGATCTAGAAAGGCGTCCCAGTTTTAATGGAGCGGACAATTTTTACCCAAACTAAACGCCTGCTCCTTACCAGGGGAAAAATAAACAATTTGTTTGTTTGCTTTTTTCGTATTGTTCGGTTGTATGTGAAAAGTGAAACCTCCTCGAGCATAAATAAAGTCGAAAAATATTTGCTGCCTTCAATAATGGGTTTGCAAAAGTGCTCCCATGAACAAAACACCGAACGAGGTATCCCTTGCATGCCCTCCTACTCCGGTTAATAGGCAGTATTTTTGCAAAACATCCTTTTCAAGGACAAGTACCGAACGATCATGGCCTACTAAACGGTTTGCTCCCAGCCTTAATATCCCCCACCAGGGCCATTACCGGTTTTGCAGTAATATCTAATTAAAGAGCGACAGCGCCAAAAAGGCCGGCCGGACGGTAAAAATGGCCAGCTAAAGTGAAACAAACTAAAAGTTTTCCTCCCGCCCGGTCTAGGAGAGGGTGGAGAGTGAATTCCCTGGACCAGAAAACCCCGGAAGCTGCTTTACCACTACCATCCTCCATCCGAATAACAACAACACCAACAATATCCTTTAAATAACGAGCTCTAATGTTTCGGTTTCAATTTGCTAATGGGCCCGCAGAAAATTCGCCTTTTCCATTAGTTGGTTTTCCGACGGCGGCGCAAACAGTGGCGCAAACCGTAATTTTAGGACCTTGTTTTGCTGCGCTCATGGTGATGCTTTAAATTGTGCTCAAGAGCGAGACCCTCGTTGGGAATGAAATTCTTTAATAAATGTTTGCCCATTTACTCGCCCTCGCTTTCAGCCGGGCCGGCCTCTTGCTGGAGTTGCCATGACTAAACTGTTGTTGTGACTTTGTGCTGGGCGCTTTGAAGCCATACTTTTTGCGCGCTTGGCTGTCTGGAGGAAGCTTGAGTTTTGTTATTTGAAAGACAGGAAGAAGAGAAAGTGAAAAAGAGAGAATAAAAGAGGCGCAGAGCTGCGAAACAATTGCTTGGCTTTCGTTTGCTGCACGAGAGTGCAAATCATGGTTCGTTTCTTGCTGGCAGCCTTTGGTTTGGCGCTTAAAACTATCAACAACAGTCTGCCGTGATAAATATGCAACTGTTTTTTTGCTTTATTTGGTGCAAACTTTGTTTTCAAAATGAAAAACATGTGTGTTTCTTTCTCCTAGCTATACATTTGATGTTTCTTGGAGCGACCGATTCTTTCAAGGGCATTTTTTCTGTTTTTTAAGCACGAACATGCAGCACTCAATAAGATGTGAAAGCTGCATGATTTTCTATTACGGTTCCCTTTTTTGTACCGAAGAGTCTTCTGGGAAAAAATTATTTTCCGCACAGTTCTTGGCCCTGCTGACTGACTGACTGCTTTCCCCTTAGGGAGCTTTCTTGCCGGTTTGCTTTAAACGATTTATTTGCTTTGCTGTGTTGGAGTTTGTATTCATAGGGTTACTGTTTTTTTAAGCGGTTTGTTTGTTTGTATGTAAGGAGAAATTGTGAGTTTGGTTGCAGTTTACGTTGGTGTTCTTTTTGTAATTGTTTTTTTTTATAATGCGACTGTTATGGACAAGATTGTCAGTTAGATTTCGAAACCTTGTTAATACATACATCTTTATGAATCATTAAGGTTATCTTGATTGATAATCTGATATAATTCAAAAACATACATCTCTATCATAGACCATTTCACAAATTAATTATTTATTAACTTTTAATAAAGAATTTTATGATTGCAAATTCAAAATGTATTAAATAAAACTCCTTTAAACTCTGCTCGAAAAACTACAGCACACACAAAAATGGATGCAAACCTACCGATGTACCCAATACCTTACTTATTCTGCACCAATCGTACAGCAGTTGCTTGTTTATCGCTCTTGTTATTTAAGGTGAACGGTTTTCTCACCTCCCATGGGGCTATCTCGACAAAAAAATATGTTTCAAGACAAAAACAAACAAAACAAAAAACTGCCCCGGTTAAGATACTGCCAACCGGCATGGCAATGGCCGGGAGCAAAAATAATAGTCCCGAATTACTCTCGCAGGACTTGGAGCACGTGGAGAAAATACATCGGAACGTAAAACAGAAGGTTAGTTTCTGTTCGGGTTTACCGCGCAGGGTGTTTTCCCCGTTGGCTCCCACCCGGGCCGAAATCGTCACAAGCGCTCTTCACCCAAATCCGGAACTCACAATCTCACCGAAGCCGAAGGATTAGCTAGCCTTGCCGGAAGCGCCGGAGGAACGGTAAAAGGCGCCGAGCATATATCGAACTTTTTTATCGCTTCACTCGCCTGACCTCTTCCCGCCTTCAACGGCAAGAAAATCCAGCACAAATGTCCCGAGTGCCGGACTGTCGATTCCCCCGGGCGCGTATAAAGTGAGTGCAAAAGTTTATCCATTTCTCATTCGGAATTTTAACTCCCCGTTTCGGGGGGGGGGGGGGGGGGGTTAGGAGTTGCAGTGTGTGTTTCTTTTTTTAAAGCTCTTTTTTGTGACGTCCAACTGAGCGGTTTTGGTGGTTCCAAGTGTGGTTCCTTTTCCTCACATTGAACCAACGAAGGAACTGTTGGGAATGCGGTCGGGGCGCTTTTTACTGGGTCACCGTAATCTAGGTCCGAAGTGGACCAGACCATTTCCCGGATCATCAGCACAGGTGTTGCTGCGTATAAAAAATGGGATGAAGAAAACGAAAAAAAAATAACTGGACGGATACCGAAAGTGAACCGGAATGCAGGAATTTAGATGGAAATCAATTGGGAATTTTACGAGTGAATGGTCTGTGTGCGCGCGGAGGGGATACAACTCTACATTTACTTGTGCATGGCAAAGAGAGAGAAAGAGAGAGTGTGTGTGTGTGTGTTTGAGAGAGAGAGAAAGAGATCATGGGACTTGGTACAACTGCAAGTGGTAGCAGGATGGGCAAAAACCGCAACATCCCCTCGGGTTTGGCAAAATGCACCAGCGGTACTGGCTCCATTTCGCTGGCTGCCGCATTGGTGTGAATCGATTGTGTGGCGGAAAGGTGCGTGGCTTCACTGCTCAGGGAAACTTGTTGCTTTCATCTTTGCAGCAGGCAGCTCCAGCACCGCCACCGCCTGGGTATGTAAAGGGCCAGATGGGATGGGAAGAAGTTTATTCGACTATTAAAGTGATTCAGTCGGTTGTAAAACCGGGGGGGTTGTCAGATATTTCGAGCTCGGACAGCTATCCGCAGCTGTAACTGGCAGCTGGGTGGACAGCCCGTTTTTGCCCGGACGACCCGGAATTGCGCAAATCAACAGCATGGTTGGATGTTAGGTTTTGTGGTATTGGCTACACTGCACTGCACGAGCGAGTTAATCAATTCACCGAGCAAATGGGGCGTGGTGCTAGTAAAAAACAGACACACACACACGCGCGCTAAGCAATAGTTGAACCATGAGCCAAGTTGAATTAAAAAGTAACCGTTCAAATACTGGCGAAATTGATGCCGATATCAATGGTATGCATTTCCGATGAAATTAGAAGCGTGTTGAATTTCATAGCGTGCTTTTGATTTCGCTTATCAGCGCTTGCTTTGTGGTACGATCAAAGCATTTGTTTGATAATTTTGCCCTTTGTTTCAATGCGATTGGTGTTTGAATACGCTGCAAGTGAATTTAAATTGAGTTTCATTCCGGCGAACCGACTTTACAGTGAGATCCGGCGAACTGAGATAACGAGAATGCAGCCGTGGCGTTAATTATACATTTCTGTGAATAAGCTACATTTGGGTGGACCTAATCACCTCGTGCACCGTATTTAATGTGTACAAAATCTAGAAGCAGTATTACCAACGGTGCATTCCACATCGACAAGCTTGTGAAATTTAAACAACTATTTACATTACGGCCTACAGTGACATTCTCGAACCGTTTAATACATTTCAATATCATCGCAACAAGCGCCTAGCTCCGAGCAACATTCAACCATCATCGAATACATTGCTACCTTGTAACACTTTGCGCGGCGTAGTATTTGTAGGCACGATATCAAGTGTGTAATCGGCGTACGTAACGCAACACCGCTCACCGTTTTATCGTACCCCCTGACACACTGGTAGCCGGCGGCAGAGAAGACAATGTAAATATCATGTACCGGAGCGAGCGGTTCCGCGTCGTGCGGAGAAGTAACTGTACCGACTTTTCCTAGGAAACAGGCACTCCAGCATACATCAACGCAGCAACGCACCAAGCTACGACCGTTCTCAAGTGCTGCGGCGCTCTGTCATCAAAGCGCCGTCGCCGTAAGTGCCGTACCGTTTCCTGCGAAGCACATGCGATGTCGTTGGAGTTCAATCTGTTCGACCTTTTTGGTCCGTTCGTTCGAAAACAATACCAATATACCCTGGCCTAAGTCAACACGGTACGGTGTGTGTGTGTTGCCTGACGGCTATCGAAAAGGAAAATCGTCATCGCTAGTCAGTGCGCTGCGAAACCGGGCGCCCGGCACTTGCCTCGCAAATGGTGCAGGCCTATTGATTCCTTTGACTTGTTAAATGCCCTTTCCCAAAGCACTGCTGATTTGCTGCTCGGCAAAAGGGGATGGTGGGTAGCGCGGGTAGTCGGGCGCTGGGAATAAGAAATAAGAAACCGAATGTTGACCAAATGTAACCGGCTTAACGCTTGGCAAAGCGACCTCAAAGGCAGGCGAGACAGCGCAGCCGTTGGGCCGATGGGAGGATTACTTACGCCTCGGTCGGTCGGCATCGAACGCGCCAAAGGTGCGGCAGTTTTTCCAGCTCGTTGGTCGGTTCGTTCGAGCGGCAAGTGCGTTCCGCAACCGTCCTCTGTTCCCTTGGGGCACCGTTTCGGGGAAGCACGGGCGCTTTCGCCGCGTGGAGTGCTGGGCGTCCCGAGAGGTATGGTACGGCGTTCGCCCGAAGCATCGGTTGCAGGTGGACCGAGGGATGAAAGTTCGATCGAATTTCCATATTGCTTTCGAATCGAACCCTTCAAAAGCTACTCCTTTGCCCCGGATCGGGGTTTCGGGGAAATCGCTCCTCACACACACACACACACCCGCTTCACGAGCGTCTTCAAATTGTTTTCCTTTTTTTCGCTCCCCGTTGTTTCGTTACACTTTCGAACAGAAGACCGGCGCCGGAAAGAAAAGCTCGAGGAGAGTGCGGAACCGGAGCGTTTTCTCTGGCCTGTTTTCTCCCTCCCACCTCCCGTCGAAAGAACTTTTCGGTCCGGGAACGGGGTACAGGGACTTGCCGTAATCGTCAATGGGATGCAAAAGGAAAAAGTAAATCCCAAGAGATTTGCGGGTAACAAATTTTGCAGCTTCATTAGCATGATTGTGCAGGGGGGTGATGGCTGGATAGGTGGGATCGCACGGTGCTGTGCGATTGGTGAGCAAAAAAAAAAGTTCGTTCGAAAGTGATGGAACCAAATGGGACAAACGAGTGTTTTATTTTATTTCCCCATTTCGTTTCAATGTGCTCGTGTGGTTAGCGTGCCCATTTTGCAAATTGTGTTCCATGTTTCTCACACTCTCATTACCGTTCACATCTGTTTATCGTGGGAAATGCTTATTTAATGGAGCGTTGTTGAAGAGTTTCATGTTCGTACATGATCCAGCATTCATTCGCCTTTATCAATCAAATTTATTATTTTACACCATTTTTATGATTTTTATAAGAACCATTATGTGTCATTGTGTATTTTATTCGTTTTGTTTAATTTAAGGAGTTGGATAGATTTGGTAGCATCTGTTTAAACCTTGATATTATTGAGAAGGAATGGCGTTGGCCGTATTGATGTTTAAAACATTAAGCCTTTAACAAAAGCCTTCACAATTTTTGTTAAAATTATTTGCATCCCAAATATCCAAATAAAATCAAAGGAAAGTAGTATTGTTTGCTTTTCTATCGAACACAAAATGTTATGTTCTTGAGACATAAAAGCGTTCCGAACATACTCTTGCGTCACACAACCCAAACATCAGCAGAAGAGATCGGTCATGAGTGGGTTGCTTGCCGTGCAATTAAAGTCTGTTACAAAACTCATTTCCTCTGCACTGTTCAATGCCGGCACTGCAAATCAACTTCAAATCAAGTGCCAATGGCTGCAGAGAAAATTTCAAATCAAACCGAACATAAAAAGGAAACACTCGATCGTCTGAAACTTGACTCAGGCCCGAATGCCACCCACGTCCAGTGCTTGCCCTGCTGAAGCTGATACACGACCGTACCCGGAGATTGATGTCCAGTCGGCTTCATAAATAATCAATGAAACCGAATGCCAAAGGTTTCGATGTCGGGTGTCTTGTTTCGATTCTCTCGATTTTGGGGGAATAAGAACGAGGTCCATTTCCCCGGAGCCCCTTTCCGCACCGGTTCGCTTCAAAGTGGCTTGGGTGGTTGTCTTAAAAACTGATTCCATCCGGAAGATATCACACTTGCTCCCAGGCCCGGGAATACCGAACAATAGCGGAGCAACCTTTCCACCACGCAAACCGAGACATCGTTCAAAATGCGTGAAGGCATCCATGCGAAAGCTCGGATCCATTTCCTTGGCATTGGGTGTGGAAAAAGGGATTCGTTTTCCCAACCCGGCCCAAGTGTGCCGTCCCGATGGCCGTCGTCCAGGTCTGGTGAGCTGAGCATTCATTCATATTGAAACAAATTGATTGTCCGTCGACGGACCGGACAGGGGAAAAAGGGATCGAAATCAATCAATCCTTCCCTGGTCGTCGGAACGGTAGCACCTTGCCCTGGCAATGAGCCTGGGGATTGATTACATATTGTTTCACCGGCACTGGAACAGCTTGGAGAGGGCCGGTGCGGACGAGCTGGCAGCGGGGAGCTTTTAAGGGAACTTTCTTTGATTTCGTTTGTGGGTACCGAATCAAGTCAGTCGTCGACCGACAAAACCCCTTCTGGGGTTTCCGTCACGATGAAGTACAGGTGATGGATCTTGGCACTCTGGCACTGGCGCTGGGTCCCTTCCCACCGAGGGATGGGTCAGTTTTTGTGATGAATATTGAAATTTACTCACCAAAAACCGTTCGCACCCATGAGAAGCAATGGGAGGGAATTCTGCTGCGAGGACGCCCCTCGTACCGAGTCTGCTTTGCGAATTGTCCAATCGGGCATGGAAGGACGTAGTTAAGATTCCGTTCGTTGTCGGTTCGGTTTCGGTCGGTCAGTTGTGATTTGATTGCAACCAATTCGATTAAACGTGCCCGGTGTTTGTGTCCGTTTGTGCTCATCCCCTTGGTGAAGGTGATGAGTTCCGTCGGTCCTGTTTCGAAGCTCCAAAGGCTCCCAAGGATACCGAAATACCTTTCGGTGCTGATTTGGATCGGGTTTTGCGGGTCGTAAATTGTCGTGAATTCAATTAAGCGGGACATGTTGCTGAATTTCATTGCGGCAGGTTGTTTGATTGATGAGCCGAGGTGTGTCTGTGATACGTTTTTCCATTCGAATGGAAATTAAAACGACCTGATGAACAGTGACAGTATTGAACAAGGGAGAAAATGTAATTTAAAATAGCACTCCCTACTGCCCTCCCATTGTTCATAGCAAAGGTGAATTAACTCGATCATGCTTATGCGATTGTGGGAAAGCGCAAACTGTTGATTGTACTATGCTAAAGGATCGATTAAAACTTTCTTCGGCTTTTGTGGAAGTGAGTGGAAGTGAGAAATTGCCCTCAAACTCTCGCAATAATGCATTGAACTTTGGGTTGGCGAAAGAGCCAGAAAGGCAGCATTGAAACTAAAGGAGAGCATAGTTTCTTGCTGTTCACTAGGAAGTTGAAACCGCAATATGCAATGGGGCAGTAAGAAACCAAAAAAAAACTCATTTTTATCGAGTTAATAGCTGGTAAAGGCAAGGGCAACTCGACTTTGCTGCAATAAGGATTACGTATACCAATGCTAGTGACCGTACCGTGCCAGCTCGACCTTGTGGAGCGATTTTTTTTTCCAGCATTTGGAGTACGTGGGTTGCACCGTTTGCTTATCTTGCACTTTTACCTAACGCTGGCAATTTCCAGTTTCCCGCAAACCGTACAATGGCCTTCCAGGCCTTTCTTACAAGTTTCTACAAGCTCTTTTTTTCTATTTAAAATTGACCCTTTCCGTTTTTGTTTTCATTCTAGGTAATGCTCATTGTTGCCGGCTGACGATGTGAAAGTCGCATGGAACCACATTAAAACTTATCCTCGATAACTCATACCAGGAAAGAAGCTGCAGCACGGAAGTTGCTCTATCGCCGGTCAGGCTCATCAGGTTACTGGCGAGCGATGGTGAAAAGAGGAAAAAAGGCTTTCACCTTAAAAAAATGACGACAGCAATAAAAAAGTAACACCATGGACATGAAGTTCCTTTTGACGAAAAGGAAAAGATTATTATTCTTTCATTGGGCAGCTGAGAGAAAATGAGTATTATGCACGAGAGAGAAAAAAAAAATAGCAAAAAGAAACATTGGAAGGTTTCCGTAAACGGCAGAGGGAAGCAAACAAATGGTTTAAAAAAAAGGAACACCATACGTAAGACGAAAGTGCAAGGCTCAGTTTAAAAAAAAGTTTCTCTGGCAAGAGTTGGAGCGAGAGAAGGGACTAAAGAGCACAAATTAAAAGTGAAAGATGGACACCAGCTTCTCTAACAGGTGACAAAGTAACAGGTTCACAAAAGGTGGTTAGTTGAGAAAGTTTCCGTTCCTTTGGCGTGCGTCATGATAGTTTATTCAAACGCTGTTTCATTGCCCTGTGGATTAATTAAAAGTAAAAGCAAGTGTTGCTGCAAAATACAACGCCACAAGCTAGGTTGGTGAAGCTGTTTGTGCAATTTTTGATCGAATAACTTTGCGCAATAGTAGCAAGAACCGACATTTAAAGTAAAATAACTTTTGTGAAATGCATAAATTAAGCAAATAAGAATACAGTATATTGCACCATTCCGCAAGAGACACTACTTTCCTAACCTCTGCACACTGTGCCGTTTATGCAACGATGAAGCCTCTCGACGACGAAACAATGGCTGCTGCACCACGGCGCACTGTCACCTCGCAGACAGCAACATGACGGTGAAGGGTGAAAAATTAATTAAAAAATTAAATTACTTCCATTATTTCCGTACCGTCCGTCCCGAAAGCCCGCCCCATGGCAGGCGGGATGCAGGATGCTGCGCGATGAGTGGCCAGCTGCGAATGCGACAATGCAGAGCATGGGTGCAGCGGGCTAATGCTGACAATGCACGCCCGTGCTATCTCGAAACAACGGACAGCCCGGAGTCATTCGCACGGTGAACGTGTCGGAGGATGCACGCTGCTGCGACACCGAAAGCAGAAACGAAAGAAGAAGAAGAAGAAGCCTCGAAGCAAGGTGCGATAGACGTGATGCAGAACAAAGGACACCAACCATTTTGCCAAGCCCGTGGGGTAGAGGGTACAGACACAAGACGGTGTCCGGGGTGTGCGTTGGCCGGAAGGGAAAACTTCATTACACAAACTTGCTCCGTCGATTATGATGCTTATTTATTTGCCTCGAAGGGCACAGTTTGGGTGGGACAGGGTTCAATGTGCGAAAAAAAAGGAAAAGAAAAAGTAATGGTAACATGCACAAGGCCCGACTGCAGGGGTTGTATTTTCTCCCTTTACTTAGGCACCACTATGGCCAACATCCAGTTTTGTCGGAGTACCTTTCCGCTGGCAGGTGAGCGTCTAAATTGAAAATAATAAAGATGAACGGAATTTAATTATAATATAAATTGAGGTATTATTATCCCTTAATCATTAGCCCCCGAGGAACGGCCTCGGCTGTGATGATGCTGTACAAGCGAACGTTGACAAGTTGCTTTCAAATGACAACCTTAACTCAAAGCATTTAGGATGAGAGGAAGAAATAAACACACCAGGCGCCTCCTTTAAGGGAAGAGTTTAGAGACAGGCGCGGCGGTGGGCTGCCAGCACGCGTGCAAACGGAGATGATAATAAAAATAATAAAGAGTCATAAATTATGGTTTTTATGCGCCAAACCAAGGAGGGACAGGATCGTGCGGGCGAGGTCGCGGCATCATCCAACGATGTGCTTAGGCTTATGACGCACCGTGAGGGCTGAGATTTAATGCCGATGTAATGCCGCTATCGTAAAGCCGAAACTCCACTCTACAGAGGTCGAGGGTGGATTAAGGGCTGCGAAGGGTAATCTGCCGAACGGGACCGTATGGAGGAAATCCCACAAAAATAAGCCAACCGAGCGCAAGGGGAAAGGAGAGAGAAAGAAAGAGAAAGAGATACAGCGACAGAAAGAAGGTGAAATAGCACGAGACTGACAACAGTTTTGGGCCTTTGGGAAGCTCCCCCGTTTCCGTTTCGCATTGAGCAACTGAAACCGTTTGAGTAATGCTGGCTGGTGGCTTGATTTGTGTGTTCGTGCGAGCGACTTATGATGGTGGTTATGATCCGCAAAAGAGGGCACACATAAATTAAGACGCAACAGTGCGCGTGGCGAACGTGCGATGCGAACGGTGCGCGATACTGCCACACGAGCCGAGCCATGAAATTAAGCCATTTCGCTGCGGATGTGCCGTGTGATTGTGCTGGCAAGAAGTGTTTGTAATTAAAACTGCTATCCCAATCAGTGCGGTTATTTTCACTACAAGCTGAGTTGAGTTTATGAGTGCAAGAGCAATTGAAGAGCCACTTGGCTCGTGCCCTATGCACCAATTGGCTGTGTGGGATATTTCAAACCAGGAAGAGTATGAAAGCAAAAGTATGAAACATTCGTTTTTCGAACGGATTTTTCATTTTGAATATAACAAACAGCCTAAAAGTATGCAAATTTCCGTTGCAGACATTATTGAGACTTTTTTGATGCAAATTATTGCACCGAAAGGCATTCAAAACCTATAGCCAGCTATACCTTCCCTAAATCAACTATGTTTTATAGTGCTAATGATAGCACTAACTCGTCCTTTGGCAATAAAATCCCCATCCAAAGAATGTATGAACCGCTATCCACAACTCAACCTTTACAATTCGTCGAATCAAAGCTAAATTGAAGCCCTCACGGGTATAAGCCTTTACGTTCTGGTTGCTTGTTTTTTCCGACCCAACTACCCGGTGCCGATTCGCACTAACGAGCAGAAATCCACAGTGGCCGTGCAGTGTAGTCGTCCTGCCGAGTCCTAGTCGTACCTGTAAATAGAAGGGAAAAGAGAAACTGCTGTCAGTTTTGCGAAATGTTCGCAAAGAGCAGCATGCACCTGCGCTCTTCCAGCCGTCCCTTGGTGAATGGAAATCATAATCAATCTTCACTCGGTCCCCTCCCCTGCAAACCCTCCTTTGAGCGCAACCCCATCGTGGACAATGTGGCATTAAAAATTTAGCAACCGAAAATTTGTTCCACCATTTGAGCGCGACACGAATGGCTGGTGGGAAGCTGTGTAACCGACGGCCAATTGGCCGGCAGCGTCAGTGAAATCCCAGCGCCAATCAATCTGAACAAAGCTGGACGTCCGAAAGGAAGGTAGAAAAAAAAGCGAGAAGCTCTACCCGTGAAAGGGTGGCAAAAAAAAGGATGCCACCGCAGCGAAAGGACATAAGCCGCTAAAACCATGCCCAGAGCTTCGGTTGCAGGCTATACCAGCCGACATGCCGGAGGTGGTCCATCCTTTCCGGTTCGCTTCGGCAGAATGTGGAACGCGTTACAACATGCGCGCGCGCGCGGGCGCGTAAAGCCCCTTGTGCTCCGGAGCGTTTCATCTGCCCCGCTGGCATTGAAGAAGCTTTGCCGACCAACTGGGGAGCGAAAAGTGACAGGCGCAGGGCAGCGAGCAGGATACTGAGGGAAGCGTAAATGAAAGGTGAAACATGACGCCGCACGATGTTCATCATCCGCTGCGGTGGACGAAAAAACCGCATTCTTTTAGTACGGCTACGGGTATTAATATTTCATCTCCATTATCAGCTACCGTTCGGTGCCGGCGCGGTAAACGGGTATCCATTTTCTTGTACCTTCCATCAGTAGCGGCCCCGGTTCCGTCTCACAAACCGGGCGGGCACAGCGTGCACCGTGCTTGGGAGAAACGGTTTCTATTTTTTTCCTGCCATCTAACAACGGTGCGGGCAAAAAAAGGGGCCCACCATCCCATATCCGTCAGTGTCCGGTTCGATGAAGTCCGAAACGTGGTAGCGCTTCTTGTACTGCGTTCTTGTTGTTTTTTTTTTGTGTACTTTTTCCCCATAATCTTCTTGGGAACGGGTGGTCGGAAAAGGGATGAGATTTCACTGCCAGCCTGGAATGGCTTAAAAATGAAGCTGGAAGACCGACAGCTTTGCTGTAACCGTTGGGTGGATCTCGTGGTGGTCGCATTGCACTTTAGGTTCACGTTGCTGGTGTTTGAGGCCAAAACCTCGTTCCAATGTGGAGTGCAAGTGGTGGATGGTATCGTTCCAAAACCGGGAAGTGGTCAGGAAATAAGTCCCCGTTCTACGTTTGTACACCAAAAGCGAGCAACAGAAAGCTGCGAAATTTAGATTGATTTTGCTCTCAATTTTCAACCAGCCGCTGTGCCTCACAGGACCCAATTCCCAGTGTGCAGCGTGGAGCAACAACAAAACCCATCGGTAGAACAATTCTGCAGGGCTACAAATCAGCCGGAGCTGAGGAGGTGGTTACTTCACACAACGAAGTACAAATATAAGCCAAAAAAAAAAACCAGACAACCAAGGAGAAAACGAAAACGAAAAAAAAAACTCCCGAAAAAGGATAACTTCCTCCATCGTGGCCCAGATAGTGGCTGGAGCCGGTTGGAGCAAAACAAAACACAAAAATCTGCTTTTATTTTTGGGCCCACTCGCGCTGGAAAGGGAATGAAATGATTTATAAACAAAAGGATTTCCACCAGCGATCGCGATGGTGGGGCGGTGGTCGCAACGTCACGACGAAGCGGCATTCTATCTGGCCTTGGATCTCGGTCTCGTCGGTTTTGATGTTTCAAAACGCGATGGGATGCGTCGTTGGAGGGGGTTGGGAAGGATGAAATGGAAAACAAGCCAGAAGGAAGGAAAGAGAGCATTTTTCCAAACGGATTAAGGTAATGGAAAGCAAGAGAAAACACTCTCCCAGCAGGCGGCAGAAGCCTCGCTTGAGTAAGGTCTGGGTAGATCCAGCCCAGCTCCGGGGCCGATGGCCTATTTCGCGCGTTCGATCGGAAAAGCTGCCCGGAAGGGATACGGAATAGCGTCATTGATTCGTTAACTTTACTGCTGACGGTGGTGCTGGCACTGGTGGGCATGCGAGGTGGGCGAGATTAAGCGGCAAAGATAACAAGCAGAAAGGAAATGAGTTCTCGGCACCGCTCGGTTTTGCTGCGGGATGAGCTTCCTGTTCCTGGCGAGCTGGAGTGTGGGCCGACAAGCGCCGAAGCGAACGGCGAACGACCGAGCCCAAGGTAATTGATTTTATCTGTGAAAGGTATCGGGAATTTAAAAACTTTATTTCAATAATCCTTTTTTGGTAGTTTGGTACTGTTTTTTTGTCTCCATTTGCTGGAAACACTCCATCAAATTTCAGTATTGGATCAAATTCAGTTGCTGTTAGAAAGAGCATGACATAAGTTGGTTATTTGTTCTAATTGGTATTAGTCTGTTTAGGCTAGTACAATATTTGTTTTCCAAATATGTATGAACAAAGGATTAAAGCATGAATATTTATAAGAATGAATAAAAATATTGATTATAAATATTATTTTCAACAATTCTTAGTAGGTCTCCCTCGTGGACATACTTGTTCCGCCTTAACACAAAAAAGGCAAAGGGTAAATCGTTTCGTTTTGCTCAAAGGAAGCTTTTCCTTGAAATATCAAATGGATTCACAAGATTTCTTTTACATGTTTTGTTGGCATAAAGCATCAATCCCGGATATAAAAGGAAGCAGAGAAATAAATGCTGAGAGCTTGCCTTTTTCGTCAAAAAGATTAGGAAAAATCTTGCAGCATGAAATAACTTTAAAGCATTGCTTTTCCCCCCATGCTCAAATCTGCGTCCCCAATTGTGTTGCCCCAGAATTATAGCTGTGCAAAGCGGGAACAGATAAGCGGGAAGCCATGCTTTCGATGTCAAAATCAGAACCGTTAACGTTCCGATTAAGAGCGTCTTTAAACGGCAAGTTAAGCAAAGGGAAGCAAAACACGAGCGGCACAGCAGTCAGTGGCGGACCTGCACGGGCCGGAAGATAAAATTTGCTGACAAAGAATATGATTAAATATTTGTGCGGCGGGTAATATTTTCATTCCACAAAGGGAAGTCGTCCTCGACGTCCGTTAAGGCACTCCGCGCCACAGTTTTGCTTCAGTCAGCTTACAACCTCCCCGGCTAGAAGGCCGATGCCAAGGCGACGATAGTACGGTACGGTGAATCCTGCAAAAGCATGGCTCGGGCTTATACGTGGGAGGAAATTATCTAATTCCTCTTGCTGTTATTTTTTTTTCTTCCCTCTTCTCACTGTTGGTACGTAAAATTTGCCCGTTTTGTCTTGCTCCTTCGTTCTATTCTAGCCCCTGACCGAAGCAGTTCCCGCTGCTCGGGCTACTTTTGAGATAGCAATCGCGGTTCGTTCGCTATCTATCGGAGTGAAGCACGCAGAATCTCGCGTGCCACGGGACCTCGGTCGAGCAGGAAAGAGCAGGACGAAGACGGCACAATTCAAGCGTAACTTCCTTGATTCAAAATTTATCTTCAATTTCCTTTACCATCCATGTCGTGACGTTTCCGGGCCGTCTCTTGAGACGGTTTCCACGTCCCGCCGAAGAGCGCTTCTTTTCGGGGGAACATGTTTTTTCTCGCTCTCTCTCTCTCTCTCTCTCTCTTTCTCTCCATCCATCTCTCACTTCCCTACATTTGTATGAAGCATGCAATTTGCTTTAAATACAGCGCGGGTGAAGGTGGTTGGTTTTGAAATGAAATTATTTCCGTTCGAGAAAAGAAAACGACACGGAAATATGAGTAAAGTGCACTCCATCAGTATTTTCCATCGAGTTGAAAATTAAAGAACTGGTTAAAGAACACATTTTAAACGCTTTAATGCTGCTGTTTACAGGATCTACTTTTACAAAAGTGTACAAACAAAATGAAGGGTAACAACGGGATTTACATTTGTCATAAATTTAAAATATGTTAAAGCATCGCTTCATGCACCCGTTGAACGAGCATCCTTAACAGTCGTTTCTGTGTTGAACGATGCCGAGCGAAGCCAGAGCCAGAGCGATGGTTGCACAGCGACACTTTTTGCGGTCACCTGACACGAAGCCGGTGCGTTTTAAAAACTCCCTTTCACTATGCACAGCACCAGCACAATACAGACGAGGCAAGCCAGACCGTTTCAGCACAATGCGCCATGACAGAGTGCCGCTCGTAGCAATGGAGAAGAATAATCGTTCCATTTCTTTTGCAGACGCCTTGACTGGTTGCTCGTTTGTGGGTGTGTGTGTGTGTGTGTGCGTGTGCAAAATGGTTAACGGCAACAACAATCGCTGCAATTGTACTGTTTGGCTTTGTCCTTATTTCTTGTTTGCCCGCAGCTCTTAGCAGACGCCTCATTGTACACAACAGCAAGCCACAAACCCATGGGCGCGCGCCGTTCGGGTCGAGAGTTTCTGCGGTTGCTCATGGCCTGAGTCAGGCCTGGTCAGGTCACGCCGCATTGTGCTGCTGATTGTGCTGATCCACTGCCGCTCCACTTCACCCGGTTCACCCGGTTGGGGAGTCAAAGCGGTGAAAAATATGAAGCATGCTGCGCCACACACACACACACACACACACACACACACACACACACACACACACACACACACACCCTATCTCGCAGCACGTCCACAGCAGATAGCGACCCCAAACGGTGGCGAGAAGAAAAATGTCCCCCAAAGCAAACAAACGGACAAACGGCCGAAAAAACACGACAAAGGACAAAGAGCAGAACAGAAAGCGCTGGCAAAAACCGCAAGTCACTCGCAGGGAGAAAGGGGAAATGGCCCTACCGACTGTGGCGTAGGTATTGTAGAGCGTATATTTAAAGCACATGAATGAATGGAGCCGGTTTTGCGTTACTGGTTCGCTCGTGATGATGTCACGTTGGCTTGAAACGGAAATGATTGAAATGAAAAGATTGTTTGAACTTTCTACGAAATAAGTATTATAGTTTTCGCCATAAACGTTTTAAGGGATCGAAATGTGTGATTCAAACAATACACAACTTCGTACAACACATTTTTCTACCATTCCCGGAACAATTACTAATGCCAGCTTATGCGATTGATGTTTGCCATGAAGATGCATCTGACTAATCGTATTTTTGTGTGTAATAAAACCCATTATTTTCTCCTTATTTTGGTATTAAACAATAATGAGTATGTTTTCTGTAGCTCAATGATACTTTTACAGTTAAACACTGATGTGCTCTATCGAGCAAATGAATGGCACAGAGACATTACACTAGTTACTCTGGACTCGCCTAGAGAGGAGCGATTGTGGAGAAAGTTTTATTTCTCATTTATCATTTTCATTCCACCGGCAATGTCGCACAAGTTTCTTGCTTCTTCTTGCCCTACACTTCATCCAGCTTAGCAAGGCAAAACACAATCACCTACAGACTCCATCACACACCCAATCGGCAATGCAACTGGAGCCCGGTGCAAAGGCAAAGATTAATGCATTTTTAAAGCATGTCCATCAACCCGGTACAACCCGGTACGACACAACCGATTGCAACCAACTGTGTGCTGTGATGCTCCCTCAACCACACATCTAACCTAAGCCACATACCCACACACACACACACACGAACGGACATGCTGAAACTGCCGTTGCAATCATTCTTCTTCGTTTCCCAAATTTGATTTACAGTCAGCTTGATTGCGGCGAATGTTAACCGACGAGTTCCGGTGTTCCGCCCGGTCTCGCCCCCACTTTGGTGCAGCGGAAGTGCACCGACCTTCCCCGATCCACCATTGGCAAGGGTGCGGAATCAAAATCAAAAGCAATCTACTATCCGGCATCCGGCTGCACTGGCACTGCACAGTCTCCGGTGTTCGTTCGAGCGGGAATTAAAATACAAAACGACACTGACGAAGCGAACGACACCGTGGGGAGCAAAAACAAAACAAAACAAAAAAAAGGTAACACAGTTTTGCAAAACGCCCAGAAACAACAAAAAGCAAGCAACAAGGAAAGACGACTCCCCTGCCTCGGTGTGCATTTATTCGCTCGTATTTCAGGGCAAAGCGAAGCATGAAACGATTGCTGACTTCGTCCATCCTTAATCGTGCCTTCCGTGCTGAGACAAGAGCCGCAAAGGAGGGAGCAGCAATGGAAAGGTGAATGCCGGGCGGGGAGGCAAATCCGGATTCCATTTTTCCGCCACAGTTTTCCCCGGGGGGCACGGGACGCGGGCAAAGCGGTCGTGACCGCCGTGTTGAACGTCAAGCGAAATTGAAATGTACTTTATAGTTTGCCGTGAGGTTTTCGTCTGGCAAATCGCTCAGTTGACTGCCTCTGATGCACTTCCACACGCACACACACACAAACACACACATACAAAGCCACATAGACTGACTCACATGCACGCTGACAGAGACTTTGCTGCAGTCGTTTATTTATGCATCAGCAACATCATTTCCACCTAGTGACGTTTTGTCCTTACCGTCTAGGGCGCTTCC
This sequence comes from Anopheles arabiensis, assembly GCF_016920715.1. Lineage (NCBI taxonomy): Eukaryota > Metazoa > Arthropoda > Insecta > Diptera > Culicidae > Anopheles > Anopheles arabiensis. Next base: position 10,836,788 of record NC_053517.1, read on the forward strand.
AGGGCGTGGAGCACCGTCATGCGATGCGAAGATGTGCAGCCGGTGGTGTGGCGTCGGTGGTGGCATGCTGATTTCTTTTTTTTTTCTTTTTCCTTTGCGTGCTGCAGCAACTACTTTGCTACTTCGCTACCTACAGCGCGCGGGAAAGGCGATCCGCTAAAAGGGAGTGCAATCCGGCCCGCGGTGCTCCAGCCAGGGCCGGCGTTTGAAGAGGAGCAAAACGATTTTCCACTCTCGTGCCCCATCAACCGGGGCGGGGCCACTGAAGTGTAGCTAAAGTGGCCGTGCAATGGAGCGCTCATTGTTTTGTTTGCTTGCACACCCCAAAGCCCGGGGGGGGGGTGGGGGCTTCCAAGTGTCGGGAAAAAGGGTGTAGCATAGCGCCCATCAATAGACGCTTTGGCAAACGGTTTGGCAGACGTTCGATTGTTTTTAATGCTTTTAACCTGAGCCTAGCAAAAAACGCCGTGCGCCGTGAATGAACGCCTGCGGAAAGGTGGTCCTGTTTCGTGACGGCAATTCAAAAGCTGCTAACAATCCACCACGCGATGCCACGTGGGAAGCGTGAGTGGCTAGAATCGTTCGTTTTTGAGGCCGGAGGACGGTTTGATGCCTCCGCTACGCACATCATTGCAGGCTTGTTAGCGGATTTGAATGGCGCAAATTGGAAGAAATGCCGGTAAAAGCTGGGCTGGTGGTGGGAAAGAGCCTTCACTTCACGATGATCTGTGAGAACACACGACCAAAGTGCACCAGCCTTATTCAACACAATACTTACGCCAACTCCAATGAAACCTGACTCCTTCACGAAAGAGCGTGCTAGGAGCGCGCAAAAGTGTTCATTACACACTGCACCGCACTCATTATTCGGCACAGCGATAGCGTTGGAGACCGGAGCTGAAAGGGCTGCCATAGCGTAATTAGCTCGACAGTTTTAACTTACCGCGGCTGAAAATGGTTCTACATGACTTCATTGTGGCCAGGCGAGAGCGCTTAGCACTAGTTATTAGACGAACAAGCGCGACAACGTCACTGCAATCTTAACCGAAGAAAGGTATACATAGCTCAGGGCAGTGAATCCTAGCAGTGGATGCGACTCATGCATTTGGGCATTCACTTCAACTGTAGAAAAAGTTGCCGGTTCCTCTCAGCTGTTACGAACTCCACGGTACATTTGAATTAATGAATGATGTTGGTCTATCAAAGCTGCCCATCATACTCAAAAGCAAAGATCTATGGCTTTGCCAGAATAGGCATTGAAACGCCTACAAGTATGCAGCAGGCAACAAGAGAAACGATAGTGTTTCAGAAAGGAAACTTGAGTTTACCTTTAGAAAGAATGTTTTTATTTTATGTTGAGCTAGAGTTAACCCTTGACGATTCACACATAAAGCACATACACATACTTCCAGTTACAGCAATATTTAACAGATAAACAAGCACTCTCCTTTGCCATTACGGGTCATAGCACACCCCCAAACTGGTGCTTTGGACTTATTTGTGTGCCCCTAATCGAATGCTTGCCGATCCTCTCAATAAAGTTGGGCCACTTTGGGTGCTAATCGACTGTCCGAAATAGGTGTGATTGTTAGAGCCGATGCGTTTGTCAGTTAAACTATCGAATAAACGAACAATAACGTATTGTTGGAAGTTTAGTAATCGTTTCAGTTAAAGTATTTTTTACTAAACCATTCTTTTCGGATATTGAGGCCTTTCGGTCTAAATTATTTCAGCCTCAAAGTTAGAGCTAGATTTGAGTACTTGCTTGAAAAAATGTCAAAATAAGTTCGTGTTATCCCAAGGTGCATTAAAGAGATCAGGTGGTGGAATCTAGAATCGAAGTGTATGTTGATCAGGCAGTCTCATAGCCTGTGTTTTATTATCAAATTTGAATGTCACTTATTGACAGGTCGGGTTAAAACTTTTGCTCAGGCAGGCTTTTTGGTAACTAGACGAATACACAAAACACTCTTTAAACCTTCATCCACCGGTCCATATGTATATTTTACCCACTTTGATAGCTGCTTGAAAACTGCTGTACAATGCAAACAGCTGGTAGGCTGATATTAAAGGACGATATTAAAAGGGAAAAGGGCTGATCGTACAGTAATTGATACGGATTAAAGAAGTGCCGCCAAAGCTCATTCAAATTAGGGTAATTATTTTAATTAAGACAGAAAGACGGTTCCTTCAGCTCATCTTCATTCATGTTTCATCTTGTTTTCCGTAACCAGTTTGATGATTCGGTAAACAAACATGGTCACTACAAAACTTCAGCTAGCACAGTGAATTGTAGCAAAGATTTTACACACCAACAACACGGCTGCCAATTCTTTCAACTCAAAACCAGCAAGCCGAAATCTCACCTGAAATTTCTTCGGGATGCATGTAGGCGCCTTCAAAAAGCAATACTATCTATTACTGAAGAGTTTTTGGTATAAACATAAAATACTGAAGCGAAATTAACTATGTACATATTAACCGCTCTTTGCTTGGGATTGCCCATAAACAAGATTTTAATATGTCAATACATAAAGTTTCTATTAAAGGAAAAAAACAGCAATCCTTAACATAATAGAAGCGATGTAAAGAGACTGCCATCGTCATACCGGTGCCAAAACAATGCCACTGTGCAACAGAAACATTATTCTTGCAGCATATTGTTGGGCAAAGTTTGACCGGGATCCAGTTGTGATTCGCGTACACTCGCATCAAATCACCAGGTCCAGCCCATCGTTTGCCACCGGGCCGTACACACAGCATTAAAACTTAACTGTAGCAACTTTTCGCTCCCCACCGAAACTGTACCAACAACTTCCCCAGAAAGCACTGCATTGCCAAAAGGGCTTTGTGCAACAGCTGAAGGTAGCCTGCCATTACTTTAAAACCCTGCCCAGGTAGCTGCATTAAAGCTACGACCGCCCGGACGTACCCGGCGTGTACGGTGCGAGCAACGTGCGAGGTGGTTCCGCACATATGGGTGGTGTGTATTTATTTGCTGCCGTTTCTTGAGTTAATACTTCAAATCCCCCCCATTCCTTGAAGACGTTTCGCTTTTCAATGTGTGCAGTAAGGGGCACCCCACCCGGGGGTAGAAGGCGCAAGGAGGAGCGAAACAACAAAATGGTTCCCGGACCCTGCGGGCCATTATTAATATAAACTATAATTGCTTACCGGGCTGGTACCTGACGCGTGGAAAAGAAAAGTGTAGTAACATAATTGCAATCGTTTCTTCTTCTTTTTTGGCCTTCCACCAGCCTGCACAGCCACATTCGACAATATGTTGCCACTTCGTCCGAGTGAGTGCTGGACTGGCGGACTCTCTTACACCCGCTCCTGCCGGTCGGTTCGGTTCGCTGCAAGGTCGGTCGGAGTAGGTTCTTTACGCGCAAATACAGCCAACTTGTACCAAATGTACAGGCAGTGTTGGCTGTAAGTGGAAATAAGTGTTACAGTAAGAAACAAAAAAAAACCAGAACCATAAGAAAACTCCCCCTGCACCCGTGCGAGGGCGAGGTAATGTTTCCGCGGGACACAGCCAAGGCAAAGCCAGCTTGCGCGAGGTTGCGATAATTTATTGCATGTCAGAAACGGTTAGCGGTGCAACTTTTACTGCAAGAACTTTGTTCGGCCCGCTCGGTAGAAGGCCCTCCGTTTTGGGGCGTAAAAGTGCAGCAAATTGCTGCTGCTAGTGCTAAAAGGGAATGGGATGGGAGTGTGGATGGGAAAGTTGGGATCCAACCAGTGCTCCGGCCGGTGCCAAGAACCGGACCCACACAGCCGATACGGTACGGTAGCTGGCACAGGCAAGGTAACGGAGTGGAAAATAAGTGTTTCTAATTGCCACCAGCGAACAGAGCGGCGAGTGTGAAAAGAAAAACGCTACCGTACCTTACCCATGGAATCGATGCAGGCAAGCCGAGCGGTGTTGCGTTCTTGTCAGTCGTTTTGGTTGTTTTAGTTTTTCTTGTTGTGTGCTCGGCTGGCTTCAGTAGCAAGTGTGCCAAGTGCTTTCAGGGCACATCCTTTCGGCAAACCATTCCATCACGGTACGGCGAGGGAGAGAACGGATTCACTGACAGGATGGCTACAAAAACAGATCGAGCGCAACAGACACACACACACACACACACACACACACACAGCGGCTGGCTGGTTGGAAGCGATGTTGCCACTTGCAGGAATCGAACCGCATCGGTGCAACGGAACTTCATCCGTTGAGTGATGATTGTTTAGTTTTTTTTTTTGTTTTGTTTTAAACCTCCCGCTTTAGCTATCGTGCTACTGTGCCGTTTTCTCCGGAACGATCGATCTTTGAGCTCAATCAACTCAATCCCGTTCGCATCTACACTTCAGGGAGGGCAAAAAAAACGGCCGAAAGCTCATCTTTCCCGTCCCGGGCAAGCGGAATTGAGTCGTGCGGAATTCTTCGGAAGCAGATTGAGTGCAACCCCGCAACCGGATGCTTTGCTGAAATGCTTCCGTATGTGTGTGTGTGTGTTGAGGAGCTAAGGTGTATGAAATTTAGAAAGAGCACAAAAACCAAAAAAAAAAACAGAAAAACTCAAACACCATCCTCGACGCATCAACGGCAATGATTCATGATCGACGATGTATGGGGCTGTGAGGTTCGGTGCATGTTTTCTCATTTGTGGAAAAGCCTCACTCGAAACCCGGCTACCGGCTGAGTGATGGGGTGGGCGGGTGTGGCCGTATAATACCGACGTATCAGAACGTACTATCTCGGTAATGGATGTGTGTGTGTGTGTGTGTGTGCTGGTGAGGAGTGTTTTTGTTGCCTCCGATCGATCCGATCCGTGCGCTTTTTTGCGTGTGCCATCATTTGCCCTTGCTTGTGGCCTTTTTCTGACTTTTCCCTTCTATCGGAACCATCTGCTGCCCCCCGTATTTACATCCTGCTTCCCTGTGTGTTCGTGTGCTGGGAGTAATTTTTACTATTTTCCACTTCAACCAGCCCCCTCAACTCGGAATGAGTTTTTGCTGTGCTCTCCGTCTACGTACAGCGAGCGGGAAACTAATCAAGGCCTGCTGGCAAGGTCGAACGTCATTACTTCTACAGGCACGTTCCGGTTTTCCTACCATTCCTTACCATCTTTCTCCAACGACGCACGAGTTGCTGGCGAAAGTCATCGAAAAGGTCCGTGGCGGGTGTTTGGGCCTTTGCACCGCTGCACATGAGTGCTTGGTGCTTTGCTTCTGGGCCAACAGTCGGCTCTAACGGTGGGTATAAAGGCTTGTCGTTCATTAATGCGATAATTGTTGCAATTTTCTACCCCAGCCCGCGTGGAACACGGTGAACTGATTGGAGGAACGTTTGAGAGGCAATACAACAACAACAACAACAAAAAAGGGACCGTCGATTGGGCGCCAGGGAACGCGAAAGGGAACACGCGACGTGCTGTTTTGATGCGCATCGCTAAAGCAACAATCGTAAACCGCATGTTGATAGCAACCAATTATTGCGTCTGTAAGTGGTTTTTGCGTGTTCGGAATCAATTGCTAAACAGTTCGCGAGGGGCGAGATAATGAGGGAGCTGAAGTGTGCTAAGCGCTGTCATAAAGCTTGTTGAGTGTGCTGCCAGCTCCGAGGCAGAAGCAGGCACAAACGAGGAAGATTATTCAACATAGAAAAGGGTAGCCGCACCATTCATGCGAAATGGTGCGGATGGTGTCTTTTATAGATCTTCTTCCATCCGATGTGTGCCTAATTGCAATTGCATGACTTATTATTGCTTACTAATCGAGAGCATCGGATACCTCGGCTTGGCAGGAATCGGCCTGCATGATGTTCGCATTACGAGATTTTAATATTCATGCTGTGCCAACCTACTGCCAACATGTGTTTCATGGATGATGCATAGCTGCCACGTATGCAAAACAGCTGGCAGTCGCATAAGAAAGTGTTTCGAAACACACAACAAACAAGGCTGGTGGGCGATTGTGTGTGGAGTGGAAAAGAACTCCGTCGTCCGCCTGCTGTCGGAGTGGAGTAATTTACCCCGCCCTAATTGGGCTTGGGGGTACCCAGTGCGTTCATCATATATGCTCAGCCTCTAACCCCGCTGATGACACCCACCCAACCCAGCGATTGTGTGCAGATTGGATTGGGACGGGCGGAACGCTAGAGGCACTTTATTGCTGCGGACATTCTTCTTCTCACCATCTGTCAGCTGTCGACCGGAGATTGGACTAATAATACGAGCATCACGCCCTCCCTTGGCTACCTTTCGGGCTCGCATTCGTGGCGGTCGTTGCGGTCGTAAAAAAGTTAATTATTTTATATGAGCTACGTGACAAATCTGTTCCTCTCGCCCGGGCGGCTCCGGGCCGCCGGTATCTCTTATCGTCCGGGGCGCGCGCTTATCCGATCCCTGCGCGCGGTAGGAAGTGTAATTTGTGTGACCTTTCCGCAACCTCAGCTGCGCAAAGCCCTGTTGATACGGTGCAGCCCTTTTGCCATTGTGCCAGCGACGGGTCACGAAGGCCTTAAATCTCTAACCGTCGACCCGGTTTCGGTGTAATTACAAACGAGACACTTCCCACCAGGGGAGCTTTTGCCAGCCGGGCTTTTGCAGTAGTTGACGGCAGAGGAAATCGAGAAACGAGCTAATCGTTCACAAGGTTCTCGTGGGAGATAGTCTCGTTTTTTTTTTGGTTCATGCAATTCCTAGAATAACGTCCCATTCATTGATCCTACGCCACGGCTACGGTTTCGTATGTGCGGCTGAGCCGATAAAAATAGTTCCCTCCAGTGTCTACACCAAAAGACCAGAAGAAATAATGGGCCATTCCGTTGTCTCGCTCTGACCGGTCGGTCAGTGGACAGTAGTTACTCGAACAGGCCCACACAGAAGCATGGTTCTGGTTGGAAAAATCGGAACCTAACCTTTTTTTTCATCCCCGACCTTCACATGGGTGTCCCCATTTCCAGAGGCAGCGGTGCCGCAACGTATCGTCCGACCGAATGGGGTGAGAAAAAGTCCCTGCAGATAAATTTATCTCACATGAAGGACCATTTTTTCTACCGACCGATGCACTTTTCACCCGTGTAACAATCGTGTGTGGCAGCGGGCAGTAGGCGGACAGTGTCAGTTCAGGGTTCTGGGTTATCTTTAGCTCCCAGGGATAGTTTCCACATTGGGTGGGAATGGTTTCGCTCCTCTTGGACCTACACTGTGTACAGGAATGTGGGAGAGAGTGGGAAATGACACACACACACACTTGGTGCAACTGTAACCGGTCAGCAGCTACAGTCCTTCATATCGGACAACCACCGATTGCCGAGCATACGGTCGCATAGCTCCGGAAGGGATTTTGGCCAGCTAAAAGGATCACCTTCTGCCCGCCCCGGCTCACCGCGCTAAGCGGAAGCGGGAAACTAATCCACTACAGCGGGGATGATGTGGTTTGTTTCTCGTTTCACACTACAGGTACGGGTCGATCGGTGGGCGGGTGACCTACCGCCCGGAAGCCACCGCTATAGCCGGACGCGCGCCGGGTGAAAGTCGTAACGGTGGAAGCGAAAACAGTACCGCCCGTCCACCATTAACAATGCATGGCGGAATTGTATGAAGAAGCGTTCGCGGCGAAGGCTACGAACGGAACAGTTGCCTGTAGTACGGCATTTTGGATTTTGTTTTTTTTACTAAAGAATGTGGTGCCTCTTGCCTGCTTGAAGGGCAGCAAAAATTGTCCATTCGCGAGCAAAGTGAAGTGCAAAGTTTGCGCAAAGCGTTCCCTTTAAAAACGATGCTTTAAAACGGTAACAAAAACACTGCTTTTTGGAGCTTTTTTTGGTGTAAAAAAAGCGATCGCACACCTGCCTATTGGTAAGGGGCACGGTTGACACACACGGGGGGTTAAACTTTGATGGGGAAGCACATTTTCCCAAACCACGTTACAGACACATACACACACAGAGACACAGAGAACCACTTTGAAATGGTAACAGCTTTACTTCAGCGGAACAAGGAGCGTTGTAGGATAGGGAAAAGTTTGTTTTTATTTCGTTTATTCGACAACCAGCGACATTTTGCTGTGAATGTGTGAAAACATTCGATAGTACATTGGAAAGCTATGGTGCTAAAACTGCTCTTCTTTTGACTGCGATTTTGAATTTCAATTTTGGAAAATTGTTCATTTTTACAGAATTTCAATGATCCAGTTCGTGCACAGCAGTTCTTTTGTTCATTCAATCATTAGTTAATGCTTCAATCGTTCACTCATTAGGTCGTTCGTTTACTCTTTCATCCGTAGCGATTAGCAATTTGCATTAATTGATTAAGATGAACTGCTGTCAAACGTATTTTTAACCGAAGTTCGTTAACATACCTCAACAAACTCAGCTCGTTCATTCATTCCATTTCTAGATTCTATGTCATCTCACACTTCAAGAGACTCGTTGGAAAAGAGAATAACGCTCTATCTCCCTACTAGTGCGATTGACTTAAATTTCGGTAGGAGTGTGCCGTGATTAACCATTCCCCTTGATGAGATTCACATTTGCCGGATGATTCGAAATCATGCCGAGCATGCCTATTAAACCTCATCAGACATTCCAGCCTTCCGAACATCTAGCTGACTCGCCGCCGTACCAGAGTGGGTCGTACCCATTCCCGTACCCTAAATGTCAGAAGTTTCTGAGTTTTGTTTTCATTTGGGAAAACTATCCTTCTCCTAAGACAGCCAACCCGGTTTGCTCCCCATCCTTTTCTAGTCCCCAAACTTGTTAACGTGATGAAGGGACGGAACCAAAAACTCCTCATCCCTGCCACCCTCCAAGCCCGCTCTCGCAGCAACATTCCTCCGACCGACGCATAACAAGCAAGTCCACATTCTGCAAGACTCTCCAAACACTCCAGGTAGCCTGCGCTAGCCGTGGCAAAAACGGCTCAATAATCTTTGCGCCAAAAATCTTGTGATGAGATTAAGCAGCAAACTTCGCAGCAGACAATGGGTGCAACCCTACCCAACCCCATCCATCACCACTGTGCGGGCTCGTCAGTCCAAGGCAAATGCCCCGTACATTCCTTACGGCTGTGCTAGTTGGCGCAAAAGTGTAGTGTATCAAAAGTTTTTGATTTATTTTCCACTCCTCGGGCTTTTCGTCGTCGTCGTCGTCGTCCTTTCCGCTGCTCGTGAGTGGCTGAAAAAGGTGTAGGCTTCAGCTAGTGGAATCTTCTCGTTTGCGTCGGGTAAATGTCGGCCACGGGGGCCCAGGGGGGAAGCCAAGGAAGCGGACTGGAACCCCGGGACAGGCTGATAATGAAGATACGATGTTCGTTGAATTGTTAAAGACTTTCGTCTTCGGGGGCTTTGGGCGCGCGCGCACGCTTGTGTGTGTGTGTTTGTACGGTTCACTGTTCGTTTGCTTGCTGTGAGGTTTGCGCTAGTTTCAGTTAGGCCTGCAGTTTCGTCAGCCTTTTGCCAACTTCTCGGTTGAGGCTCTCGTGGGAAAACCCTCGTATCCACCACTCCTTAAAACATTCCGTTCGCAGTCCATCGCACATCTTCATCATGACCCTTGTTGGGCGTAGTAGTTGTTATTTGGGGAGGTTCCGGCACCAAACATCAACCGGAATAAAGCTTCAGCGGCGCCGTCCCATCGTCCCTCGTTCCTATCAACCGAGACGAGGTTAAGGTTGCGAGGATTGTTTCGCATCGCCCAGCTGTGGTGTTGCGTTTCGCTGTGCCGGTTCACCGTGCGACGTTGCAGTTTAAGTGGAATTTTAAATGTATTAGAAATTAAATATTAACCAACAACGCTTGACGCGGTCCCAGCGCGCCAGCCGCGATCCTTGTCGTCAGGGCAAACCATTATCGATTTGTTTCACGCAGCAGCCCTGTTCTTGAACCGCCAGCCAGCTTTCAGACGCGGTAAAAACACATCACAATACATTCTGGCGAACGAGAGGCGTCCGAGACGGTGACAGCATGGCTGGAGATCAGCAAAAGGCGTCAGGTGTAGCTCTCATTATGTGCGACGCGTACGGCGAGCTTAAGCTTTGATCACCGCTGGTACCGTCCTTGGCCGCACTTGAGCGGGTGAACCTGCCTGTGATTGTGGAAATCCCTTTCGCAGGTACCGGATGCACTGGCACGCCACGAAGTGGAAATTAGAATGCTCCTTGAAGTGAATGAAAATAATGAGCTGCAATTTAGCACCAGCTGCCGGTAAACTCACGCTCTGCCAAGCCGGAACCGGTGTTTGTCGGCGATAAACCGCACTTTGATGCTCGGTCTATGTGTTTGTGTGTGTGTGAGTGTGTGTGTGAGAGAGAGAGAGGCTTCCAGAAAGGCAGCTGCTGGATCACATCCAGCGCTAGGCAGCGGTTAAATAATTATACAACTACAGCGACAGACGCAGCATGCACAACGGTCGCCACAGGGCTGTCGGGCAACCTTTCTGGATATGAAATTGTGATGTTTTAAAGATTTTAGCTGCCAAGCAAAGTCCTACTGCTGCTTTGCCGAGACGTTTGAGGGTATAGTAGAAGAAAAAAAAAAGCAAGTTCGGCTGTTCAGCAGATAGTGTGTAAGATTCTTCCAAGACTCAAGAGGTTGCACTAGCGTGCGTGTGGCGTTGATAACGAACCTGCAGCTGCGAATCGTTTGTGTGCATTTAAAGGGGAGCGCCACACATTTCACGCGTGTCTCGCGTCCTCGCGGGTGGTGTGAAAATGCTTCTCGGTACCAGGATACCGGCAGGCGGCACGGCAGGTTTCTCCTAATTTATTCTGATCTGTCGCCTCGGCTGTTTAATCTGCGCTTATGGCGGAAGCAATGAGCAAACCCCTAATGCGATTGCATCCGGAAGCGAGTCCGATGTGCCTGGAAAGCGGGGTACGCTAAACGAGGAAATCGGCAGACGATCGTTGGGGGAGCGGGAAACTCCGGAAGCACTAATGAGCGCTTTTGTTGTATTTTCCCTTTGCATTTATGCATGCGAATTTGTGCTGCTTACGGGTAAGGCAAGTAAAGGTGTGTTAAAAGTCATATAGCAGTGATATAAGGCGACACGAAACAGTACAGCACAGTTGGGTTGCGTGATATTTACGAATATCTTTGGAAGGTCTGGTCAAACGAATCGTAAAACGGGCAGGGATGCTAACGCCGATGAGTTAATCACAAAATCAGCCCATTTTGCTTGAGTTGTCTTGCTTGAGCTTCTCGCATTAAAGATGCGTACCGTTTCCGTCACCATAAAGCTCCGATTGAATCAGGTCTTCTGGTGCTCCGGGGGCGATGGCAGGATATTGAATGTTTCAGTTCTCCAATTTTAAGCCCGTACTTGGTAGCGTTTGGCAAAATTCATTCCCCAATCGGCCACCCGGGTGGTTCTAATTTTGGAAAAGCGTGTCAAAATGGCTGATGCCGGAAATTGCGTCTGTGTGGTTGCGGGCGAACAGGGCAAACGGTGACCTCGGTGGAAGTGAGTGTGCGTGTGTGAGTGCAAATGGGATGCCGAGCGAAACGTAGACATAAGGAGCATCTTTACTCTCCCTCCCTTCCCCCCCTCTGTGGCAGCAAGGTTGCGCTCGTCTCGTCTTCGTTTGTTTCCCTTTCCTCTCGACCTCTGCTGATCAATTCCTGCCTGCCCGGGGTTCAGTTTGCACCCGGGATCAACATTTAGCTAGCCCGGGAGACACACACTGGCAGCATTTTGGCCAGGTGGAAAAACGCTGTTTGCTTTCAATTTCCACCTGAGTGCGGATAGAGCGTAGGAAAATATGCGTACACTTGTACAGCGCTGTTTTTGTCCCGGTCTCTTCGCCGGGAACCCCCCCACCGGGAACGTGCGGAGAGGCAGGAAAGGCAGGATGCACGGTTCGCAAAGGTTCAATCATCGATCAGCGTTTGGCAGCGCACGGGAGCGCTGAAGCGAGCGGAAACGACCGCGCCGATCCGAACAGTGCTCGAATAAATTATTCCGCCGGTTTCAACTGTGCCGACCCAAATCGTGCCTTTTTTTGTCCTTCTTTCGCTCTTTCTTTGCTGTGCCGGGAGTGTTTGTGTGTGTGTGTGTGTGTGCTTGTTGACTGATGTGCAGGTGAAAAGTGATTTAAATAGAATAAGCAAAATGATGCTTTGCGGCTCGAATTTTGTGCCCGAACGGATAAAACCGGCAGCAGGAAAATCAATACTTGGTTTTTAATATATTTTTTTTTGCTTCTTGCTTCTGTTGTACATACAACACCGCCAAAACTCGCCCTCACATTGGGCACACGTTTTGCAGCGTGCCACAAACTGGGGTAGGTTTATTCAACAGTGCATATCTATAGAAAAACAAACCAATTGTTCGAATAACATGAAATCAAATGTTTTCCAACTTGGTAGTTGCAAATAAACAGTGCTAAATGAAAGGCAAATAATGCTGTTGAGATGAATTTTTAAGACCGAACCTTTCGTTAAAAGTTTTGAATTGCAGGCTTTATTGAAACATCTAGTAAAATCTCTCTAAAATGAAGTCTTGGTACCGTCATTTTCCATACATCTTATGTCTCTTTGAGAATAATATCTGCCTAATGTGAATATTCTCTAAGCTCCAATTCGAAAGCCTAGAAACCACGGCCTTGTTGAATTTTCACCTTAGGCTATATCTAAGATGATTTTTTGGATGATAGTTCACAAAAATATTGGCCAAAGGATGTCAGGCTTTTCCCGTGGTTTCTTGAATACTTGTAATGTGTAATGAAAATTGGGAAAACGAATCATACTAATGTAATATTCGTTTCATCTTTTAAAGTAAAATATCGTTGCTGCTATGTTCTGCCACCCTAATGCTTACATTTACTCCAATAAAAACAAGCATAATATTTGGACACGTTGAATAATACGACACGAATGTCGCCTAATAGCTATCCGATCACGACAACCACTTAGCCATCGGTCAACGGTTGGTAGACTGAGTTCTTTCCCTATTCGTACACCCTTTTCTCCTTGGTTCCATTTCCATTCCCCCCTATCACCCGCTGTCACCAACCACTTAGCCCCCATTAGAGACATTTGTTATCGTAGCGGCACAGCTGGCGCGTGGAAAGTTTATGCGAATATCATTGCTTTCCAATAAGCCCGCGTCAGCCCCGGCACTCATAAATGTATAACAAATTCGATATTAATCTTTCACCCATCGGCCGGCCCTCGGCAAGCAGCGGTTGTCTTTGTCCGCGAGTGTGTGTGTTGGTGGATGTGGTGTGCGCCCCCCGAGATGCTAGACCACCGAACCGAACCGAACCAACGAAACATCAAATGTCACGTGCAGGAAAACGTGTGAAAAATTCATGTACGAAAGCCATCCACCGCCGCTCTAACCTGCCGGGGGGAAAAAGGAGACACAAATAAATAAATAAAAAGCGCTCGGAACGTTTTGAAGGGTACGTCGTCGCGGACGTAGCGGGTGTAAAGCCCCCGAGGGGGGAAACGCAAAGCACACTTCCACCGACTGGTAGGTGACCCTCGGTAGGTGCCTCCGCTTTCGGCAAGGGTCACCGAAAGTAAAAACAACAACACGATAAGCCGTCACCAAATGTTGCCACCGCCACCGTACCTGGGTCTGGGCTGGGTGTGGGGTGGATGGGCCCGCAGGCCTCCAGCGCGTACTCTGCCAGCAACATCAAAGGATAAAAGTTTGTGGGGAGCGGGAAGGATGGGTAGCAGCGTCGAGTGATACATAAACATTGCTTATGGGAGTCATTTTTTGTGTGTTGCTGCTGTCGTTGTCTCTCATCACCCTCGCTCGGTCGATTTTTTTTCTAGTTTTCTTAGACATGGGATGTGTGTGTGTGTGTTTTTTGTTTTCTTCATGTCCACGTTACAGATATTTCATCCTTTTTCGTTGCTTTATGCATGGCTACACGATAGCCCAGCTTGTTTTTTCTATGCAGCTCAAGTGGCCATTCAATGACATGTGCGGGGAGGAAAAAAAAGCTGCGACAACCACTCGCATCGAGCTCTATAAAATGTTTATCTTGAAATGGTGGCATCCGTCGAAAGCCTCTTACCCGTGCGGCGGGACAAATTGTGAAGTGAGGAAAAAGGTGCGACGCACATAAAATCGACAAAACACTACCCAAGCCACCATTGCTCGGAATATGATAACGCAGCTCAAAAGGCGTCCTCCAGCTCCTTGGGCAGCGTACTCCGTGATGCATGAACGGCACGATGAGTCAACAGTTTCGGGACCTGCTGAGTGCCTTTCAGTCTTTTTTTAACACGCACACACAAGCACACACACACACACGAGCACACAACACACACAAAGTTTATTCATTTGTGAACGAAGCAGCGATGTGTTGCATTTACGGTACATTTCTAGCGCCAGCTTGTCAACCACTACCCGACCCTACTGGTTTGGTGCGACAACAAAAATGACAAAAGGTGCTTTGCTTCAGTGGAAAAAAACATCTCTTGGCCGTTGTTTCTGCAGCGGAACCAGTGCCAGCGCACCTGCACCTGCCGGTACTAAGCTTCATCTACTGTCGGGTTTACTTAATTGAAAGCTTACCCTTCCATTGCAGCGGCTGGCACTAGTGAGGGTGCGGGCACGACCCAAAGCCTCCACGACCCTCGGAGGAGGACGTGTTTATGATGGTAATAAAGTGACATTGACCCTAAGTGCATGACTTGTTCGGTTTGCTGGTTTCGCTTTCTTTGCCTGCCTGTTACAACGGTGCTAAGCTGGTGGCAACGTTTTGCTCGTCTCACGTTGCATTGCGCCCCGGTCGGGGTAAGGTTTCGCAGATTTTCACACCCACACAGCCGGTGGAACGGGTGGGCGGGGAGGGAATAAGTGAATGAATATGGTCGTGAACGCTGCACGTACCATTATTTCGAGCGGCTAGTGAGCTTAAGTATGGACGCTCAAGCAATGGACGTGATATAATGTCCCGTTCAGACAGTGGGCACCATTGATTCGAGGAGCTGCAGCAATTCTATGAAAAAAAAGTAGATACTGGAGGATTTAATTGGGACAATTCAACAAAAACAAGTATATTTTGACAAACAAATGCGAAATAATATCTTGCAGGAATGTTCCGAGCTTTTGTACTGACATGTTACGGCAAGAGCTTTTATAATTAGCAAACGCGCCATTTAGTAAGTTTAGAAAATTGTTTGTTAATCTGTCTTTTCTTCTTCTATTTTTCAGTTTTTCTGTTAATCAGCTATTCAAGCTATCATTTGAAGTATATACTGCAAGCTTTCCTGTTACGAAAATAGCCTTTAAATTAGCACAATAAGCAAAAGTAAATACAGCAGATCTGTGAGCAACAACTTAATAGCAAATGTCTTTCGATAATCCCCTTCGTTCGAAACACTCAGAATACAACACACACGACCAAACATCAAATCAATCAGAAATTCATCCGGCAGTTGATTCACCGCGGAATCGCTGCGCTCAACCAACGCCCATGGGGCTTTTTTATCTGTTGCTGGAATGAACCCTCCCTCAGGGAAGTGCACTCGTTACCAACTTCCCAGTAACAAGGTATGGTTTGTGCTCGCTTGCTCACTGTGCTGTACGACAGTACCGAAAAACAAATGGCAGCGAAATACAATGCTCAAGCAAAGTCCAAGACGTTTAGACAAACACGTCCCTAGGCGTATCGCTTATGCGAAGCCGATAAAACCATTTCGACAACAACAAGTTCGTTCCCCTCAGGAGTGCGAACAGCGGTGGAACACACACACACACATACACACACAACAAATCGAAAAACAGGAAAACCATGAAGCACTGTCCATTCCAATGGCCATTTTTACCGGCTCCGAGAAAAACAAATGCTTAAAATCCTGGAAGTAAAAGCACTATCCGAACGAGCTTTGAAGGTTTGCGCTTTTTTTTTTTGTTTTGATCGCTAACGGCAATCACATACACACATGCACCGTTAGTGAGGGTGTAAAGTACGCTCTGGGAGCATTTGCTTTGATGTGGCGTTATTTATTCGAGCGAATCTGCCAGCTGCTAGACCGAGAGGTGCAAAATGCATTAGCTTCGCAGCGCGAATTTGAGTACCGACCGCTCGAATACTACCTTGATGTGCGTTTGCTCTGTAAAGTTCCCAGCATGGTATGCCCGATGGGCTTGATGTTACAAAAACACGAACCAATAAAGCTTAGAAGCAAGCAAAAACACACAGACGCAAACCAAGCCGTCATGGGAGAAATATTGCCCAAACGACCAGGCGCCTCCATCGGTGCGGGATTGTTTTTTGTTTCGAACACTTAATGCTTCGCTCCCATCCTTCACTGTGCTGAAGCTTGCATAAACAACAACAAAAAGAGTGGATCGGAGGGAGAGGAAAAAACCATTCCCGAATTCGACAGTCCAGCGCTCAATTTGCACGCCCGCAAACAGCTTCATCGCCCGATCGGAGGTCGTTCAATTGTGTGGCTTCACCGTTGGGTGCTTTCCACGGCGTCACATCAGCCCTGCGACGAAAGAAACCACCCGTCAAAACCGGTCGCTTTCGATACAACAAATATAAATACCATCATCATCATCATCATCGCCATCATCTTTGGCTAGTCAACAATCGTCTCGCCCTCAAACACCTTTCCGCGCGAAGCGCAAACAAACAAACAGCACAATATCCGCAAGCAGCCGCTGTGCAACAAAAATATCCATTTCGCTTATCGAAATCAATTATCGACCCGGTGTGGGATGGAAAATCCAGCGCGCAAGAAAAGGGATTTGTACGTCGTTGAAAATATATAACGATATTCATGAGGCGATGGCCTTTTGGCATTCGTTTGCCTGGCGCGCCTCGAGTCGGACGTCGTGGGGTGTTTGACGTAGGAAAAAAAAAGTTTTGTTTATAGAATTCCAAAGTTGTTTGCACTGGTTTTGCTGGCAGAGTGAATAACGGCTGACACGTGTCTGCTGAGGGGGGGGGGGAGGGTGCAAATGGGAGAGAAATGTAGGAGTGAAACGGAAGGGAAGTAAAATAAATCCACTGGCAGTGGCAGTTTGCCCTCGCCGCAATCGATGCTGATTTTGCTGTCCGTTTTTCTTCGCCACCTTCTTTCGCATTCTTTCGGTGACTGTGAATGGCAACCGATCTGCTGAGGCAAAGTGGGATACATTCCGGGAAGGGGGGTTGGGGAGGCGGTGAAAGATTTGTCATTTTCATTCATTCCTTTCGAACTCACGAGCTCTGCGCTCATCGGTCTGCGGCTTCATTGGATTTCGGAAGGTTTTAATATTCATAACGACATTATTACGGCAGGCAATGACGTGCCCGATCGACTCCACTCCAGCTGGCTAGCAAAAAGGCAGCAAAAAAAAACACTTTGAAAAATGTCCCCCCCCCCCAATAGTGATATAAAATCAACAAGAGAGAGAGATAGAGAGAGCAAAAAAACAAAAAAGCAAAAACTCAACCGAGTTTGAAGAACAATTTGACCATTCGGGCAACAGTCGCACAGCTTGTGTATTTTGTTAGTCCATCTATCAATACCAATTCGAGCTCTGCGTCCTTCCTACGCCGCCCGTCCGGGGTGCCAGCAGGGAGCGTTTGAACGATTACGTCGATTCCACCACTATGACTGCCACCCACTAGGTGCCCGGCACGGGTGGGTGCAAGAAAAATGGCCAACAAATGGGTGCCCATTAGGCAAATTGTAGCTCCGGTTGCAAATTTGCTTCCATTTCGCACAAACTGGCTGGTGGTGATGAAATATTCATTGCTGGGGTTGAGTGCAAAATGCAACATTGACATAAATGTATAAATCAGCGTTTTACACAGGTGCGTGGCCGACACAGTCCCGACACAGGGCAAGGGATACGACGAATCGCATGAAACAGGCTGAAAGAGTTGCACTTACTTTTGCGCGGGCTATCGGTCCACGATCCACATTGCACGTTGCATAAAATATGGATGGGAGGTGTGCAACTGCACATTAAAATGTTTACAGTAAATTGTACGGCTTACTGGAGGTGGGGCATGCCCCGCTGTCCCATAAGTGATTGGAAAGTTGTTTAAAAATCGGTCCACTTTTCCTGCCATTAATTGAGGCTGATTGAGAGGCCTGAATTACGATAATGCTAGTAACTGATAAACAAAACAGGTTCAATAAGGATTTCCGCCTGCTTACCGCAAGGTAAATGCTGCATTCATAATTGAATGTAATTGCAATGACAGCGAATCAATAAACGATGCCCTTATGCTGGGATTCTGAGCACACTCTAATATTGCACTACAACATGCATTAGTAAACGACGGTTTAATTCATTTGATGTGTACAATCAATTGAAAAGTCATTTAACCTTCGCCAATACACCATTACATTCCCCAAGTGCGTGACAATGCAAATCATCGGAAGAATAGAGGACCCCTTTGGTTTTGCCACTCTGGCACTATGCAATACGTCGGAATTCCCAGCCCCAAACGGTGGAAGCCTACCTGCTTTGAATCCTTCACAGTTGACGAGCGCCCACTTGCCGCCGCCAACCATCAGCAGCAGCAGCATCAGCCGAACAACCGACACGGGCCGGTACCGCAATTCCATCGTAGCAATTGTTGGGAAATTCCCCCTTTCTATCACACCATCCAGTGCACTGACACCTCCGTGGCCTCCCCGAGTACCGAACTCACACACCACCACCACCACCGGGGAATGGGTAACAGCCGGTGCGACACTACGAGCTCACTAACTTTTCACCTTACGAGCACATGCAAACACTCCCGCACACATACACGCGCACACACACACACCAACACTAGTTACAATCACAAACACAGCACGCACCGGAACGAAGCCACACGCACAATATTACACCGGCTGTCGTCGCGCACCGGCAGCACAGAAATCTCCCGACCGATCTTCACGCACACGGCGAACTGACGCGAGCACCGCGCGGCACGCCCAAATGCACTGAACGATTGGCCATGGTGCCACCATTGCTGGCCGAATTTCAATCCTCTCAGGTGTCGTGGTTCGGTTCACACCCGCGCTTCAACAAAAAAACCACTTGCACCAATCGGAACTTTGTGCGTGTTGCACGTTTTACGTTGATTCGGGAAACGCTGCTAAATAACGATCTGCACTACACGATCTGAAATGGGAAGTCGAATGGTGGTCGTAGTAGAAATGATATGCTTTTATGCCAATAGAATAATGCGGCAATTTAGACAACAGATGATTTTGGTTCAGCAAACACAAATAAAAAGATAAATCTAATACATTATACTTTGAAAACTGTGAGCTCAACTCACGTTACAAATAAGATCAGTAAATGTTTGCAATCTAGCAAAGCTACAAGCTAGGAAATAGATGAGGTTCTAAAATACATAAATATTCCTTACAAAAAAGAAATCATGATTACGGGTACGAACAATGGGCTTGCTTTCCAGCACACGAAACGCAGCCTATGACTATTTTTGCCATTCAGCAACACGTTAACAGTGTGCACCTGAAAGTGTGTCAATTTATCGTTAAGCGAATGCCAGTTATCATTCACGAAACGATTTGTGTCCAGAAAAAAAACGATAAAACAAAACCTAACACAAAAATCGAGCCTTTTTTCAATCCCCTACCCTAGCCGTCCGGGCGATGCCCAGGATGTGCCACGAGTGCATTCGTTACTCCAGTTCATTACGTTTCCCGGTTTTGCACACCACTGGTGCAGTGCCCGTGCATGCGTTCGCGTCTATCGTTTCGCCTTTCAATGGTACCCAATTAGTGAAAGAATAGAGGGAATGAACGTGTATATGCGGTCCGTTAAAAAATGGAGAACGCTTCAGGGTTGGTAGTTTTTTCTTTCACTCCCCACGCCGGCTGAACAGTTGCACCACTCCCGAATGGCGTTGCACTGTTCACGAATGCATCGCATCACGCAGGCTAGCTGCTGTCATCAAGAGGCACAAGTGCTATCGTTCATGTCGTTAGCAAGTTGTCGGTTCGAACGCTTTGCTTTCTATGTGTGTTGAGGCCGCCACATTCACACTAACGCCCCTGTCAATAGGATTATTTCTGCTGGCACTTAACGAAGCGGCCCGTCCGTACAAACGGGCTTCGTTTGTAAAATGCACCCGTGGGTGTGTCCTTTTTGTGCTGCTGTCCTTCGGGTTCGATTGCGTTCTGAGGCTGAGCTGAGGGTTAGTGCGTTGATTGCAGACAGTTCACATTGAGAGAGCACAAAACCACGTTGGCAAGCTCCGAGCTGGAAAGAGAGAGTGAGAAAGAAAATGAAGAACAGGTTGGTTAGATCATCATCGTCCAAGCAACCACAGTGAATGAAAGTGAAAGTTTTAATTGCTTGCAAGCAGACGAAAGCAAAATAAAAACAACGTTCGTAAAGAAGCAGAAACAAAATGCGCAGAATGTGATGCTCGAAAGCATACGGAACCGTGGGGTAGTAAATACGGGTGTGTTTCGTTTTTGTCCACCCAGCGTTGCTATAATCATTCCGCTCACGTGTCTGGCGTGATCGGTTGTAATTTTTGTGTTTCACCCCGCACAACAACAAAAAAAAAAACCCAGGCCGGGTGAAATGTGAAAGTCGAAGATTTATGTAGTAGTTGCTGCGGAGAAACAACGCTGCAATGCTGCTCACACTGAGCAAAAACTGGAAGAAATAACCTTCGCACACTGGAGCAACACGATGAAAGCGCCACGAGTGTAGCTGTGTGAGTTGTCGGTGGCAGAATTGTCGGCGGCACAGTGATCAGAATGATATTGTTGTAGTTTATTTCCTCGCTACAAGCATGCAAACGCAACTGTGTGCGGATCCGGCCCGCAGTGGATCACGTGTAAGTTGCGTGAAGCGGTAGAAAGAAAAAAAATGAGCAAATGGCGGGAAGGGCAAGCGGTTAAAACACCATGCAGAATGTAGTAATTGAATACACACTGCCACACCAAGCGCAGAGGGTGCGAAACAAAACAAAAAAAAGACATATCTCGAGCCCTGCAGAACTCATAATGTACCCGGTTCGGGGCTGATCCGCTCTCGGCTCAGCGGCATCACATTACGAAGCACGTACACGCTTTCTGTGTTTATATGCGAGGATGTATACACGTGGCTGTTGTGTTGCTGCTACCGAGCAAAGCTTCACATCAATTGATAAAGCGGCGAAAATGAGGGCAAGCAACATTGGCAACGGCAAAGAAAACATCCAGAAACCTAATTACTGGCGGATACAATCTGACCACTCATAAATAATCATGAACGCTTTATTAAATGTAGCAACACCAGCCACCTTGGCTAAACGAAGCGAGAGAGAGAGAGAGAGATTGAGAAGCAACGTATGGCAAAAGAAACCACGTACAATGTGCGCAATGGCGGGATGGTTGAAAAGAAGAACCCCCAACGGAAAAGCTAAAATGTCTCCCAAAAACGGCAAGAAAACGGACCGTTCTTGTGGGGGGAAAAGTTTGCTAGGCTAGCCTTTGTTTGTTTCTTTACTTTTATTTCAATGTTTCTTTTTTCTCGTCGTCCGATGTTCAATTGGCACGGATGGTATGCCGTGTTTGGTGCAACATAACCGAGGACAACACTGGCGAAGTCAATTAAGAGTGCTGGTAAAATCGCTGTTTTCCGTGGGACTTTCTTTTTGTGTTTTTTTCCTGTCATTTCATGCGTTCAAACGGTGCTGTGGCATTGAAAGTGTATTTTTACCATAGAAAAATAAATTCAAAGCCAAATAACTTGACAAACTAATACAAAAAACGGAAAACACATGTTTGCTTCAACGCAGCAGCAGATAATGTAAAAATGGTTGCATACCTTTAGGCGTTTAAAATAAAAGAGCTTTGGTATTATTGAGTTTTTTCAGTTTTTGTTTGTTTTTTCTTATTTTCACTCTAACACTTTGATCTTGTTTTACAGCCCACAACCCTTGACCACGAACACTCCGATTACTGTTGTCTGCAGTTACTGTTGATTCGAAGAGTGCAGACAATAAAAGCTCCCCAAATGCAGCGCACGAAAAACATGCCAGAAAATGCTGCCAAGGGTTGGAAAGTTCCAGGGTTCAAGGTTGCCCCAAAAAAAACAGCCGTCCAGAAGTGATTGGAATAAATTATCCATCATCTTCCCACCTCACGGGCAGACGGGGCTGGAAAGAAAAATGGCTCAACCTATTTACAGGCAAATGAGCTTGTAATGATTTTGCAAGCGCGCAGAGGGGAACAAAAAGTGTATGAAAGATTATTGTTACAATATTGTGCCAGCAAGGCTACGCGTACTGAAATAAAAAAGAAAAAGAACGAATGACTAGCGTGAAGCAAAAAAGAACAACAGCGCTCATTGCTGGAGTAAATTCTACAATTTCTTCGAAAGCTTCGCTACATCACCCCACCGGAGGCGACAACGGTCCGTTTCGGCACGTGTACCGATTGCGTCAGCGCGTTTGCACGAGTGAATTTTGAGCCACGGCCGGGACGGGACGGTTTCCTTGCTTGGCTGGGAGTCGCGCAGGGGGTTTTGGAATTAATTTGTATAATTTATTAGATTTTAGTAGAAAGTTATTCGTGACCATGGTCACGGTGGCGGCTGGGCTCGACCATGCCGTTGGGAGAAAAGTTCACGGTTATGGTCGACAGCGATTGAGGGGGGCCCGTTTGGGAAAAGTCCCCTACTAGTAGGTATGTGACGTCCCCGCAGTCGTTCGGTTGGTGCGCAAATCAAATGCGTTTCATTTCTATTTAATATCCGCGTTAAGAAGCTGCTTTGGCGCGCGCTTGACGCTCAGCGAAAGCCAATTTCTATCGACCCTTCAGCACCGTTCGTACAAGTGGTGGCCAGCTTTTTTCGCTGGCCAGCTTGGCGTAATCTTCAATGTTTCTTCCAACTCAAGTGCGTTGGATTGTTCTCTCGTTCAGCCGACATTGTTTCGCTCTGGCTCCTGGGGCGATTGTTGAGATTGGACGTGCTTGTTGTTGCTGCTGCTGTTGTGCAGCTTTCGAGGCGTTTGGCATTTTGGCTGACTAAGAAACATGTTGGTCGCTCTGTTTTTGCAATTCTGCTTTTGCCCTCAAGCTATTGAGCGACAGCAAAAAAAAAACAAAAACAAAAAACATTCTAGTGCCCGGTGGAATTTTGTTTTGTTCGCTCACAAACAAGAAAAAAACAACCTTTCGCACATTCTTTTCCCGGTTTCGTTTTGTACAGGAATGTGTTTGTTTCACATAATGACCTAAGGCACGATTTTTCCTCTTCGCTGATCCTTCGCTCGGCCCGCTCACCGAACCCGATTATTCATCGGCCCTAGCACGGGCGGGACTTCAATTTTCCGCTCCCAGTGCGCTGCATTTGCTCGCCGCGGAGATTGCTCGCCATTTTCCGCACCATTTTCCAACACCCGGGAGGAGCTTCTTTCGCCGCTGCTGCTGCTGCTGCTGCTGGTAGGAAGACTCACTCCGCGCAGCTAGCAGCCGGTTCCGCTGGCACGATTTACACTCACACTGACAAACCGGCATAAATCAGGGGCAAAATTAATGGTTGCAAAGCGCGTCCCGTGCAGCATCGGGCCACGCCATCGGGATGAGGGCGGAATGCGGGTGCGGTGAAATAAATTTTCATTTCAAGATGAAAGTGCTATTTTTCAAGCTCACGCGCATCCGTCTCGAATGCCGATGGGCCAGAGGGTTGCTGAGGGGAGAAAAACAACATGTTTATTCAAATATGTTGCTCACCGTGCGCTAACGGGCAATTCCCCCAGCCGCACAGATTCCTGTTGGTGAATCGAAATGCTAGATGGACCTCATACGCAGACCCGGACGTGATCTGACATGGCGAGGGCAAGAGGCAGTCGTCACTCCAGACGTCACTCTAGACAGAGGCAGAGCAGAGTAGGAAAGTAAACGCTTTTCCACCGGCCTGGGAGTGTATCTACACTGGTGGTCCAGGAGCGTTTCCTGCCTTCCAGCGGCTGCAGTGAAGCGGTGGAGAAAACAAAATAGATTTCCTCCCAGCGCACCGGAGCCCGGACCTTTCACTCCGAGCGCGATGTAAAATAAAGCTGCCCGTGCCTTGCGGAGGACAAGAGTGGCACAAAAGCGAAAAAATAAAACTACCGTCGGAAGCAAATCCACGGCACTTAATAGCTTTTTATCGCTCGGCGAATGGCGGGCGGACCAATCCGACCGGTCAGTGGATGTTGAGGATGCTTGGTCCCTCCTTTCCTCCCACACGCTTCTTTTGGATTACTTTCGGGAGAGTTTGTTATTTTTGCTTTTTTGTTTCATTCGTTTACAATTTTTGCCCGCATTTCGTTGTACTTGAGTTGGTAGAATTATTTTTGCAAATATGTTCGAAAGCAGACGAAGCTCACCAACACATATACTGAGTAATTGAAGTTGAGAAGAACAAAGTGGAAATAGAAGCAAAGGTATTTTACTGAGGGATAACAAAACGATTCATTTGATTTGTAGTGCAGAGGCGCCTTAATGAAATGAGTTTTTGATTGGTGTTTTTACTCCGATGCTTGGTGTATAAAATACACCAAAAACTCATTGCTTTAGTCAGTGGTATTAGCAATCAGGTTAAATAATAAAGATTACAGCAAAGGAAATGTGCCATATGGTATTTATACAATATTTTTTTATTGAATTTAATTGAATCTACTTTCACAAATATGACTGATAACAACGGCATTCGCAAAAGCCTATGTTTGTTGTCTTGTATATATTTATTTAGCGTATTTGAAGCTAAAAGTAGATGCATTTCAGTATAAATGACTTTAACGGTAGGCTATTACAGCTGCAAACACAAATTCTTGCCTTTCACTTCTTAAGTCTTCTATTCTTGAAAGGCAGCTAGCTGCAATTACTGCCTTGACTCGTATCAATCTCTGAAGCTTTTCCCTTTCCGAGAAAAGAATGTAATAAATCTCATTGTGCCCCTTGTTGTTTTTCACAACCTTTTAATTCCACCTTTCGCTCGCCTTGTTACACCGTTCCTACCCAACCCACTCCCTCACATCCATAATCCATTGCAACCATTAGCGAACAATTCATAACGAGTCGCTGGACAATCGGAACTGCGTTCAGTGTGCTTGCGGGCGTGAAACGAGCGGTTCACGGTCCGGCTTAATAAAACAGCCCTCGGCGCTTCTCGTCCGTTCAGCGCAAAATATCTGCCCCGAGCCGGCTCGGGAAAATAACGCCATAGATAGATAGTAAACGACCATTGCCCGACTTCAAACGCTTGCACTCAGCGGCGGTTCTCGGGAATTTGTAATCGGATCTTAACATTTCTGTTCGGTGGCTGGCAGACTGGTCGCCGCCCCCGGGATGACGCGAACTTCAAACAAGATGCACTTTGAAACGCCGGAGTCGGAGCTTTGGTTGAAGTAAACAACTGCTGCAAGAAGGGTGTCGATGCAAGCGGTGCTTAGTAAAAACTTTCGCACCGTGCCGTACCGTCAGCAGGGAAACCAGGTGGACTGGTTGACTGTGGACAAATTGAAGCAATTATTGTACCGGTTAGGAGGGGCGGTTGGTAGCTGGTTGAACCTTTGGCAAAGTAAAGCAGAGCATGATTTACCTGTTCTCAGCATCCATTTCTTAGGTCGTTCTTACCAAAGAGCGATGAAAGCTTTGGCTTTCGAGGTTAGGATTAGTTCAAGTTTTCCCACATTTTCAACACCGTTGCCGTTCAGGCGTTGGAGCGGCAAGACCGACTCTGTGCGCTCTTATCTCATTATCCTGTCTCGATAGCAGACCATTCCGCTACCATCCCTCCATCAGCCCTACGCATACCGCCCTAGCGCACACCCGATTGGGCAATCCCGGCAATCGGCCCCCCGTTAGCAAATGTCACTTGGAATTCTCTCTTTAATTGGGCACTTGCGATGCGATAAATTAATTCCCTGCTTCTTCGCTACTGCTGTCGGCACGCCATGTTGTCGCCAACAGGCCCGACTAAAGCAGCATTGGAATGAAGGGGGGGGTTAACCATTCGAAGTGAAGTGGTGAAGTTTAGTCGTTTGGCTGGAGATAACTCATGTTGCTGAATTGTTTTACAGCAGCGAACCATCCGTGCGCGGCGCTTTGCCATCGACACTGCATTTTGTGCTGCGGCACTCGGCAGTCTTCGCATGGTTGGCATTCCAAGTGCCACCGCCCGTTTGGATGGTACAGTTTAAATAAACACACACACACACACACACTCACTCACGCACAATGCCAGCCGATCCCTGGCTGCAGAACGAGGATCGGTCGGTGGTTTCGTTCTCGTACGCCGCACTTGAGGCATGACATTAATTGACATGCAAGAGCTGATTGCGGTGGGTAGATAAGGAAACTTTCGGCAGTACAGCCGTACCCGCCGCACCGGCTCACCCCTTTTTTCTTCCCATCTTCACACAGCCCATCCTCCTCCGCTGAGGGGTGAACCCCGACCCGGGGCTTTGAAATTAATTCAAACTTCCAATTAAGATAGAAACTTTGCTCCAGAAACAGGGTCGGTTGCGTTTTTTTGCCGACCTCGCTACCGAGCGCCGGCTCAGGGTTCATTGGAAGAGGGAGGGGTTTTCACCCACCCCGCTTCCCCATCGAACGAGCCGAAGAATTTGTCCCGGGTACACCCTGCCACTCGGCTTTGCCCAATACAATTTAGCCCGGTTCACGCTCGATACGTTTCAAACGAGACGCATCGGCAGCGAACCCGTTCGAAGAAAAGGTGGCAAATGGTACGCAAGCATTTTCAGCCCCTTCCTTGTGCATGCGTATGGGCTGTGACAAGTGAGGTGCGGTTAGTTGTCAACCGATTTTCCCGTTCTCGTTTGTCTTTGATGTGTTTGCCTGGTGTGGTGTACGGGTTTGCCTACAACTATCCATATGTACCGGTCGCTGAGCAAACTGAGTTGATGAGTTGAGCAATGTAGCAAAAAAATTGACACAACTTGAGCATTTTGCACCGATAAACACTTGACTGTTGGAAGTGTGTTTTGTGAATCAGTAAGCGTACGCAGCTTAAAATATTCCAGCATGATTAAAGAGGTGTTTGATAACTATTCAAATATATTTAATTGAATTTTTCCTTTACTATACATCTTATTCAACTCTTATGTAGTTGAAGAACTACATCTTCTAGAATTCGTGTATCAACCACTCTGTTCGGTCGACCTCTAAATGAGCCTTAATCATTTAAATGAAATTTGTTACACGAGAAGACACCCGAGCCGCTGAAATGATAAGCAACCACTTCCCCTTTTAATGCTCCTATCACGTGTGTTGATATGTGTTGGTGTGTATGTGTGTCTCGAATTAGTTCCGTAGGTGAGCGTTCTACTTTACCAAGGCACTTCTTCCGGTTCGTTAAAGCACACCTTTGCTCTCTGCCTTACCGCGCCTCTGCAGCAATGCAGACGAAAGTAAGTTCAAGTGCTCGGCTAGTGGAAAGCAATTTTCAAGCAATTTTCAGTCAACAAGCGGGAAAATGGGGACACAAATACACGCACACACAGACATCCACTCCCAATCCAGCCACTCCTACTCACGCTGTTTGTGATATGTCGGGGTGTTTTGGAGCGTTCTGGAGACTTCCCGAGGCTTGCGTTCGATAAGCCCAGGAACGTGCCCTGCTCCGGCCGTGGTTGGATGATGTTCATGTAGTGAAATTTAAATTTTCATAAACAGTGCCCATCATTCTCGGGTGCGGTGCACGTTTGGTAACACGGGGTAACGCAACGTTTCCATGGAGGCAAAACGCTTCTCGTTTTTGAGCTTTCCACGCTTTGAGCTTTGGGGGAAAAAAATTCACAGCAACCCGGAGCGTAAAGTGTAGCTTAATGTACCAGCATCGAGCGCGAGTACGCACTGAACCATTACGCGGCGGATGGATGGGGCGTTTGTGATGTAAAAAAAAAACCCTCACTCTCGCTCGCACTTTTTGGGGCCGCTGGTTTTTCCGCTTTTCCAAGCGAAACGTTTTCGGTAGCGCAGTGTAATGGAGAACCGTACATAAATTATTCACGAGCATACACTTTACATTCCCATCACTCTCACGGTGGTGGTTAAGTATGTGTGCGTTTCGTTAGAAAAGGAGGGAACATTTTCCCAAGTTCACAGTTACAGTAGCACTTGAACAAAAAAAAAACACCGGAATCATCAAACAACATCATGGTGGTGGGTGCGGAACCGTAACATGATTTGGATATAATCCAATTAAAGGCAGCGGTTAATATACTGTTAATGTACGGGACCGAAAATCGCCCACGTGTCGGTGTGTCGGCCTCGTGTAGCGACAACAGTTTAGCGCCTTAAGCGGTAGATGGGTTGAGACAGAGAGAGAGAGAGAGAGAGAGAGAGAAAAAGCTAAAAATAAAGCTTGTGAAAATTGTCGCAAAAACTCTCATCGAAAGTGTGTTGGAGAATATAAAATTTAAGCCCCCTTTTTTTTGAGCCGAGCAAAATGTGTTCTGTTTGCTTGTATCGAGCGCTGTTGAGGGATTTAGTGAGGGTCGTTAAATACGTTTTGGTTAAAATCCAGTGGTGCAAAACAATTCACAACAAGTTCTCGAAAAAACAAAAATTGTTGTACTATTTGTATGTTTTAAGAGAAAAGAATCGATAAACTGCGCTTTGGTGTGTAAAATTTGCTTCTATTTCCTTCCTTAGTCATGAATGGTTTTACTAGAATCTGTTCATGAACTGTCAGTAAATTCCATAACATATAGTTTCAATAACATGTTATAAAAAAAATGTACTCAAAATTAAACGTTCATTTTTAGAAAGATATGTGCGTAGTAGAATCTTGCGAATGGATTCAAACGTACTATCGTATCCTGGACGCCCGAACCAACCAGGGCGCAGGTTGCGAAGCAGGCGTAACGCGTTCCAGCACGCCACCGACCCGACCAGCGGCAAGACGGTGAACGGTAATTTCAACTGTTAGCTCTGCTAATGCTGCTGGTGGCGAGCAAACACCGGCGAGCACCCGCCAACCAGTATAAATACAAATCTGTGTGCGTTTTCATTCCCTAATGAATTAAACAATGTCACGGTAAACAGACGGCCTGTCTGTCTTTGCCGTTGCTGCTGCTGACGCTGCTGCTGCTGACATTGGCGTTTTTGGTCACGGGCTAGCAAGAAGAAGGAAGCGCAACGTGTTACAGGACCGGTTGGCGTTTGGGTGTTAATAACGCAAGCGAAAAACACACAATGCGAGCCCGCAGTAAGTGTTTGTTGCTGTCTTTTTTGCAAAACGAAACTGCCACAAAACTTTGTTGTTGCTGAACGCACTGACGGCTGTCATAAGCTGTTCTTTTTTTATATACTTTTCTTTTGTACTTCTTTTTTGTTTCTCTGAGTAACAGGGTGAGTGACCTTTTTGACAAAGTATGCCCACAAAGCAAGGTAAGCAAGGTGCATCAAAATACACTGTGCCTGTTTAATTATTTTCTAACTGGAAAGCAGTTCCAACTGGATTTTCGTAAAACATTTTATACGCCCTGCTCGGTATGCAATTTTCAACACACGATGGTTGAAATGCAGTGATTTTTTTTTATTAAAAAAAGGCCAATGAAACATTTGAGAGCATTGAATTATTAAAATTAATCCAACCGGCATGAGTGGATGGCGTGTTAGTGGGCGGATATAAGCCAACATTTCGATCCCAAAAAGGAAAAGAACAATGGGCTCGAAAATCAAAAGCGCGACGCGTTTAAAATCAATCCATTCCATTTTCACACACATCATGCACAATCGAGGGGTGGGGCAATCGATTGCGAAAGCGATGCATCCATGCAGTAACGTACGTAACGCAAAGCGGACGAGGTCAACATGAAGTTTAATTAAAATTGAGTACATTCAGCAAAGAGGGAGGCAGGTATGGCGGTAATTGTATTTATTTTTCGAAAATTGTTTAAATTTATCAGTTTAAAGTTGTGTTTTGAAATAGTGTTCTGTAAAATCATTTCAAGCTAGATGGATTTATTAAAATGATTACTTTTTTTTGCGGGACGGTTGCTGCTGTTTCACGCTGGTAGGGATGCTATCTGGAACAGTTGTAGCAGTTTTCTGGCAATGCACACACACACACACAAACACCTGCATTCAGGTTACGTTGGCCAAAAAATCACCATCAAGAGAACTCCATCCATTCACACTGGAGGGAATTTCTATTTTTCAACCGCGTCAAGCTATGTGTATTACTCACATTAATCATTCACAAACACATGCACACACACACAAACAGACAATTGAAACTGTTAAAACAACACTGGTTAAATCAATCGGGCTCATCAGAAACTACTCCAGCGGGCGTGGAAGTTTCCCGCAACACAGCAACACTGCACCTGTCACGTGTGGTAACGATAATGGCAACACAGGACCGCAGGGAAATGGATACACTTTTCTCCCACCCTCGATAACGGGGTAAGCCTACCAGGTAATGCAGTCGAATGCCATTCCAAACTGCGGCCGATGCTCCACCCAGTCGGTAATTGGAATGGACGCTTCCGGGGTTTTTTTTTGCTACTGAACTACACTTTGCATTTTGTAATGCAACCCGCGGCGAAATTCTGGACATCGCTTCATCGTAGCCTAGTGGCATACACATTCACGAGCGGCAGTCACATCACACCAACAGGCACTGGAATCGAAACGTTAGAAATAGGCACAAGCACGCGAATAGGCAAGTGGTTGAACACATCATTCGGGATCAGTTAAAAGGAGCCCTTTTGTAGCACGTGTATAGCTTGTTTCGCATGCTGCGATCATTGTCGATCGAGGGTGCATTACTGTTTTGCTACCAATTGAACACCCCACCACTCCTGCAGCAGATCCTGAACTATGTTTTAATCCATTGGGAACCGTTTCCCTGCTATGCGTTACGATCGATGGCACGGAGCACGGGCGAGTGTATGGGGTGCAATAGTGATTAAATAATTAACCACATCCTGCTAGCTCCGACCCACCCCCTCCTCGCTGAAGCGAGTAGTGGAGCACATACACCTCTCTCACACACACACCAACACACACACACACACGCCTGCAGAGGAAGAAGCGGAAGCAAGGAAAAAAAAGGCCGCCTCTAGGCACACACGGCGATACCCACAAACGTACCCTGGGCTTCACATTGTTTCCACGACGATAATCGAAACACTACTGCGTCGGAAAAGTCGGCCACCCGTTCGGCAAAAATTTGTCATTCGCGAACCGCGCACACTTCGGGACGGGGTGTGTGTGTGTGCGTGCTTGCCGAACGGACGGACGGGCAGTCCCGTTCGGGATTCGGGCGTTTCGCATTCGCGCGCGAGCGTTCCGACATCAGGGCTGCTTCGAAAGGCTTCCCCAGCAGAGGGGAAGAACCGGTTCGGTTGTGAGCGGAAACTGCTCGAAACGGTTCAAAAGCTTCCGCAGGGTGCCGTTTCGAGCAGTCGTTCTCTTGAACGGAACGGCAGGGTGTGGCAAAAGGGGCGGGGAGGAGCTGTTTGTGCGCATACGCTGTGCGCGCATTTGCCGAACGTTTGCCGGTGTTGTTCTTTTTTGTTTTGTTTTTTTTTTGCGCTGTTATTTTTATGCCACTAGCGTAGTGGTAGAGGTGTGTAATAGTTTTGATGCTTAATGATGTACTGAAGCTGTTGCCTTTCGGCAGGACGGGTCGGCAAACATCGATGGTTGGTGGACATGTTATTGCTGCAGATGGAATTAATGGAAAAAAACGATTCAACGTCCGAACCTCTGAGCGATGTTTTTGAGAAGAAATAAATTGATAAAAAAACAACATTTTAGCTAATTAAATGTAATTATCTACCCACATATTTACTTGGCTTGCTTGAGATGAGATTGCTGATTTGTGTATGCTTTCAACTCAAATATTTACCTTCAAATATTAACCCTGCCGAATGAGACAAAAATCCCAGTTAGGTTCGTCTGCAACCTTCATGTTTGTCCATTTCAAAACCACTCTTGATGTATCACAATGCTTTGGCTGATCGTATGTGATCGTTTAATTTGGTTCCTGTTTTGCTAATTCTTTTATTCTGCTCTTTTCCGTGACCAAACAAACAAAGTTTTCAGCAAGCGTTTTTTAGCATATTTGAATCTATTTCGTGCATTGAGATGTTTAGTACAACAACAACAACAACAACTACAAAAGAAAACATTAAGCCCCAAGAGCTTAGAACTCCCTTCCACCAGCCCACCAGCTTCCAGGGCACGCACAAATCTGGGAAGTGAATTATTTGCCCTTTGCTAATAATGTGATGCACGCCGGCCTGCCTTAATTCGCTTCTAAGCCACTCTAAATTAACATTCAAACACAGACACACACACACACCCACGGTGGTTCTGTCGAGCGGGGAAAAAAAACCAACGAACGCGAATCGGATACCCCGTCCCCCTTTTTCCCTTTTCGCTTTTTATTTGCTCGTTTCCCGGCTAGGCAAGTCCCCGGCAGTGCTGAAGAGGCTTAATCAGGGCGTCCCTCGTTACATATGCATGTATGACAATTTTTAGACCGAACCAGGGGAGATGGTTTCCCCCTTTCCTACAGCATCCACTTCCCGTTTGCCTGTGCGCTTTGCCGGTGCGCCGTAACGCTCCTTCTGTCGCCGCTCTGCAGCCGCCCAGAAGTTAATCCTCATTAACCCTGCGAGACCCGCGACCCGTGCGGGGCAATGATAAATGAATGAAATTAAAAAGTTTGCTTTCTAGCGACATAACGAGTGCGCAAAAAAAAAATCAAACAACGCGCTCGCTCAAATTCGCCCACGAGCAAAACCGCCCGTTTTCAATTCATCGAAATACAGCGCGTTAATGTGCACGTGTGTGTGTGTGTGTGTGCGTGTGAATAATTATGTGATGCTTTTGCAGGGCGAGCAAAACACCATGCCAAGGAATAAAGAGAGCGCAGAAGGCGGGTAAAAGTACCAAAAAAAGTTGTGTCACCCACAAGCAGCCCCCAACGCTGCGTACTGCACAGCGATGGTATGGAACATTCCAGATTGGAACCACAATCACCAACGGGCTGGAATGGAAAGGGTGCTGCTGTTGGTCCCCCTGGTGCCGATCCGGTGATGTGAGCGCTATTAGCCGAACCGTCTGGTAAAGATCACTCGTCCCAGCACCAGCACCTCACTGCGTGCGACCAACGTGTGAGAAAAATGAACAATTTGCCGTGGGCAGAGGGGGGGGGGGAGAGTTTAAACGGGCTTACTGGAAAAGAAACAAAACACTCACACCGCAAGCGACAGAGACAAAATATGAAGTTAAAAATCACACCCTTCGTTGCTGGTGCCTAACGATGAGAGATTCATTAATTCCACGCATACGCATGCTTCGCTCACGCGTTAATGCCCTTTTTAGCATACACGGGCACGAGATTGCAGCTCCGTTTCCCATTCCCATCCCCCCTGCGGCAGCATACATGTAGCGTGGGCGGGAAATTTGCACTTCTCATTATTTGCGTAATAAATTAAAAACATCTTTTTGCGAAAACGGAAAGGGAAGATCAGAGCGTCTCATAGCGATGGCAGGGCAGTGTTAACTCTTTAAGCAACTGGAACTAGAGAAAGATAATTGAGCTGGCTTAGGTCGATGTTAAAATTCTATATTTATTTTCTTTTTAAGATTTAAGTTTTCTTATTCACAGTTCAATAAATTCACCCAAATATACTGCTCTAAACTATCTTAATTTACCTATACTCATCTTCACCCTAACTATATCTTATATTTAATGGTTTGTGCTTTACTTTCGCTCGGTTTTAATTTCCACTCATAACCGTATTGCTGTTTTTACATTTCTGTGCTCTATGTTCGAGCCTATCTGTTCTATCTGTGTATTATAGTTCTAGTTACTTTTGACTCCAATGGCAGTGTCATCCGCAAAGAGAAACAGATGGCAGATGTATAGGAGAGATGATAAGTCTAAAAGCTAAATAGTGGATATAATGGGAGCAAAAATGCTCCCTTGAAGTACTGGAATGCTGTTGATACCGGAAGATTGTTCCCTTAAGGTAACTCGCTAAATCCTTTGCGACTGATAACTCCGAATAGACTTGACACTGTAGGATGTAGCCTCATGTTGAGCATTTTAAAGTTTATATCAATAGAACTAAATGAGCGACTGACGATTATGTGCGATAATACATGTCTCCATGTTATGTTTAACTTTATTAGAATTTAATATGAATTCATGTTATTTGTTAGAATATTAATGTTACAGAAAGGTGCATATAAATATAAATATTAATATTATGCAAAACAGTTTCCTTCACAGTAAGCCATTACCGTAGATTTGTTCTACTCATGGTACTATTCTATTTTTACTAGGCTGTACACGGTTTTTCGTCCCAAGCCCTCCCTTTCAAAGTGGAATCAACACAACCAATGCTCCAATCCGAAGCAAATTGTGCTTATGAATCACGGAAATCGTCATGATTAATTTCATCAGCAAACGCATCGTTAATTATATCCACTTTGCACAACAGTCGGGCCCAGCAGCGCCACACGCCAACCAAAGCAACACTGTCTTGCAACTAGTGCACGACAAAAAGCCGGACGTCCACTTGAAGATTTGGAAAGTTTTCGATTGAAAGTTAAATCCGATACTCAAACAACTTCTCCGCAGCGTTGTCGGCAAGTGCGAGAGATTGCGAAATCGATTCCGATTCGTTCCGGCCCGCCTCAATCGTTCGCCGTGAAGTGGATATCACAGATGAAATGATGGAAATGTTTCAGTCTTCACCCACACAGCGCGTCTGACTCGGGGCGTTGGTCTGTAGGTGGTGTGTGCGTCAGAAAGAGAGCTAGAGAGCGAACGAACGCTTGAAAGAGAGAAAGAGAATGAGTGAGAGAGTGGGAAAGAGGACAGGTATTAATTATGAAGCATTTCGAATCGACTAACTTTGACGTGTATTTACATTTCTAGTTTATTGAGCATTCCCCTCGCCGTGTAGCGTCGGTGCTGACCGGATGAGAGGAGCGCCGGGACGGAAAGGGGAAGCAAGGGGGCCAGCAACGACAAGCCGTCGATCGTGTCGTACCGGTGGCACAAACAAGCGAGCATTCCAACCTGCTGGAATGCGATGACGGCTGCCAGCGTTCCCTCCGCTTCGGGGTGCCAACATGGTAAGGTGTTTCGCCTAACAAGCGATTGGTACGTCCGGCCCGGGACGACGCAAGCGACATGACGAAATGACAGTGGAATTAAGTAGTGGCCGGGGGGAGGGCGCCAAGGTAGGGAAACATTCCAAAATAGCTCTCCTTCGCATCACCCACTCACACCGACGCTTTTCGTTTCCCCGCAGCTTGGAACCCTCCCCGGGTTTGAGGCATTATTTATTATTCATCTCGATGATCAAGCCAATTTAGAAGGAAGCAAGGGGTCCTCCGGTTCATTCATTCTCACTCTCTCACACTATCTCTCTCCGGCTCTCTCTCTCTATCTATTTTACCAGTATCAGAATGCTAAGCCGGGATGAGAGTCACTCCTTAAAGGTGGCATCAAATTTTAAATGCGAGACCACTTCCAATTGCAGCACGCCGGTGTAGCTCATCTTTAATTTAGCACCAACTACCAGCCGGACGGTTTGCGGGGTCGAATTTCTCAGCTCGTTACAAGCACTGGCTGGAAGTATGAGCGCAAACGAGTGAAAGAAACGCTAAGAATGTGTGTCAAACTCTTAACTGCTTTAGCCTCATCGTTTGCTCACCTGCCCTTGGGGGGAAGCAAGAAGGTGATGCGAATCTGCACCGAACGAGTTGACGTAGTACGTGTTGTAAAGCCGTTCTTGTGCGCTACCGGAAAGGTGCAGAATGTTCTGCGCGTACGGCTGAAGGGAGGGTGGGTTGTGGTGC
Source organism: Anopheles arabiensis (assembly GCF_016920715.1). NCBI lineage: Eukaryota > Metazoa > Arthropoda > Insecta > Diptera > Culicidae > Anopheles > Anopheles arabiensis. Next base: position 10,872,557 of record NC_053517.1, read on the forward strand.
CAATCCAAGTGACGAAGCACAATACGGTGTGTGAAGTGAAGTTTTGATTCGCACGGCTTACTGTGAAGCGCTCGAGCAGAGTGGTTAAACTAGCATCGTAGTCAAAGTAGCTGGTACGGTACGATATTGACCTCGTGTGAGCTCTGCAGGAGTCTATTTACAAATCAATGAATTGTAAAGTAGAGCGCGAAATAGATGAAAAAGAAACCCTAGATTGCACTTTTTTCTGGGGGAAGAAAAGAGAGAATAGAGCAAAAGTTTGAGTAAGGCTCGACAAATGTCGCTAAACGAGAATAGGCGCCAACGAGAAAGTTAGAAAATTGAAGGAGACAAGACTATTTTTTAAACTTTTCGTATAAACTCTTAATACTTAAGTAACACGTTGAAACGCGGTCTATAAAATCTAGGCCAATATATTGTCTTTGAAGAGCTAGATAGAATGACACTCGTAAGAACATCAATGATTGGTGCTGTCTTTCATGTACGCAATGGTGTACGGAACCAAATATTTAACATAGTCTTCAGGCGGCACAAAAATGCATACACAGCTACATAATGCCATTCATATTTAATGATATCATACATCCTTAGAAGATCAACAGATCGAACGTATGTTTGTATAAAGCAAATACACGTTTTATACATCTGTAAAGCAACTCCATCCAGTGCGGCTTGGTAAGGCAATGCAAATAATGTGCTGCTGCTAACAAATCCCTTAAACATCAGCCTGCTAATAGTACCGCATTGATTCATCTTCATTCCAGCACTCCACTATCAGTGTGTCAGTGACAATTCGGTCGCTGCACGCTGCCGAGCACAACAGCCGGAAGTAAATAGTATCGCTATCATCACCGGTCCAGCCCTGCTGGCGAGACAACGACACCCAGCACCGGTGCACCGCCACTGCACTGTTCCGCGGGCGTTGCAAAGCACGCCGTCCATACCACCGAAGCCATTCAACTTAACCTGGGCGGCCTTTGCAATCTGCGGCGTGCCCTTGGTGGCCGTTGGTTTCGCTCAGGTCCCATGCGCCCCCTCCCCGTTGCATTGCCGCTGCGTGACGTGTCGCCCCGCTGACGGAAGACCTATAAATTATTCCAGCGAAACACACGCAATTAACGTAATGTTTGAGTTTTAGTGCTTAGTGTAATTTGAGGTAATTAATTTATACGGCTTACAGCGGCGGCCGGTATGCAGCGACGGTCCCTCGAGGCGCGTCCAACCGCTCGTACGCCGTGGAACTTTATCGCTTCCTTTGCAGCGGCTTGCCTCGAGACTGGCATGGGCCGGGGCGGCTCGGGCAAAAGGGCACGCCCGGCATCGCTGGTGGCGGTATCTTTTTACCCGTCCGTGTGCTCATGTGCTCGGGCGGCGAGCGTGTACACGCACAGACGACAACACATGCGTTCGTGTTCGTGGGTTGAAGTGCTGCTGGTAGTGCAAAACATCCTTCCATTGTGCGCGTTTACGCTCGCAATGGTGGCGGTCTGGGTGAAAGTGCACAGAGAGCAAAGAGAGAGAGAGAGAGAGAGAGAGAGAGAGAGAGAGAGAGAGAGAAAGAGAGGTATGCAAGAGGCTCAACATAAGACGTCGAGCTCCGAAACCACTCACAGCCGCATCGTCCACATTTCCGGCGTGAAGCCACTTACAATGGGTGGATTGGTTAAAGAAGCTTACTGGCGAGACGACAGCTGGTTTAGCGGACAGATTTGTCTGAGTACATTTCGAAACGGATTATGGTCTGCCAGTGTGTGACATTGCCCGCCTGGAGGTCAGCTAAAGCATTGAACCAGCAAACCGGCTTGAGAATGCACGTGTCGTTTGTGTCGGATGTGTCATTTCAGACGAATGGGTTTTTTATGGATACCTGAAAAACGCATTAGCTTAAACATATATTGTTGCTAGATCTTGTCTATTCGTTGTTCTCGCTTATTAATAGTGTTCATTTATATTTATTATGAAAAAAGCAAAGCATTCTCTTATCTGACAAAGCTCTTAACAAATCGCCCATTTAAATAAATCTGTTCCCAAACGATACACAGTTCTACATTGCAAAGCAATTGAGCGAGCTTAAAGTTTGCCGAAGTAACTCCAAAATGGCCAAAGATAAAGTTCACGAACCTGCATAAATCAGCATTTACGCTGAAATCGTATGCATACAGGCTGCCCTGCGTGGAATCGGCTCGGCTCTAAAACAAGTAACAGTAACAGCAAAAGCACCCCACAACGGCATCCCACCCATTCGGTGGCCCAAGCTCGGGCAACAAATTTCCAAATGGCAGCAGAAATTTGCTTCGGAAACTGCTGTCTATTAAACATTTAAAAAAGTGCCATAAAATTATGATAACGATTTTTCGGGCAGCACTAAACGCCGCGGCTCGGCGTTCCATGCTACGTCCTCTTTGCATATACCCACATCCAACCCACGGCCTTGCTCACACACGCACACTGGCAAGCGTGTCTTTTGTGTTTGCTTTATTTGTATCGGAGCGCATACGGGATGGAGGCGCCTGGTTGGTCGCGCCATGCAATGGAGGCGCCCGGTAGATTGTGCAGTTGTCGCTTGCATTGCGTTGTCTCTTATCGGTCTCGTCCCATCATTGCAGACCGTTAGCGTGCGAGTGTGTGGGTTGTGTTCGTAGCCAACGTATCGTTTGCGATGTACATTTGCACTCACGTTTGATGCATATTTTTTCCGTGCCGTATGCAGCCACAGTGGAAATGGTTATGGTCATACGGATGCATTTTTGGGTGTATCGCAAAATGTTGGGACTACTTGTTTCGCTCGAATGCGTACCAAAATGTTGCAACGAAGTGAACTTAGTATTGAAAAGAAAAACAAAACGATGATTCGAATACTTAAGTGACTGCTTTAAAAGTTTAAATTATTCAAATCGTTGAGATATCAGCAAATGACTGACTTTTTTTTCAATATTCATGCAGTTTTTCAAATAATGTAGTATTATTTTTGTTGATTTTTTACCGACCAAACGATAATATTTTACCATATTGCTACCTATCATTCCCACTGTTAGTCAGTGCTTCCACCGGGAACTGAACGATGAAACTTTCCCTTTATATTCCTCAGCTTCTGTTTCAGGACAAAGCACAACCACGCTTTCGACTGTGAACTTAGCACTCATACTGACCGCGGCCCAGAGCCGACCACCTCAATGTTCAGCATAAGGCACTGACATATAAATATAATATAAAAAAAATAGACCGCTTGTATTGCTATCAGAAGCAGGAAGCAAAACAAATGTAAAAGAAAGCGTGATGCAAGGCGCGTGAAACGTTTTGTTCGCGGAAACGGAACCCCCAAATGGCCACTCGAACTTATGCTATGGCGGTGAACGAACGGGGGAGGAGGGGCACATCGCGCCATTTCCACTTATATTGTCGTTTTTCTCCATCTCTATCTGTGTACTTTGAAGGAGAGCCATCGAATGAGAATGAGAAAGAAAGATAGAGATAAAGAGAAAGCAAGAGAGGGAAGGAACCAGCGAGCGAATGTTGCGTTGCTGCTGTTGCACACTCCCTTGCTTTCGCCAGCTTCTTTTCAACGCACTCAGCTTAGCCCGTTTCCTTCGGGTGTCTTCCGAAAGTTGGCTGTTATCAATAAAAGTGATACACATAAAATTTGCATAATTGATCAATAAATTTTATGTAAATTTTCGGTACACGCGTTCCATTGACCAAAAAAGCAAAACAAAAGCCCAAAAGTGAGAGGAAAATACAAAATGCCACCAAAAAGGAGGGGAACAGAGGAGGCAAGAGAAGGAGCGGTCGCTGGATGCTGGGAGTGAATATTTTCATCTGAATCATTGCCCGCGCCGACATGCCGGTTCCCGTTCCGCCCATCGAACATCGGTTGACATCTGCGGAAGTTGTCGGAATCGTCTTCGGACCACCGTCCTCTGCCAGGCGGCTGTGGTCGTGGCCGTGAGAAAAGCGGGTTTGCAGATCGCAGCCCAGACCGCCGTGCGGTGAGCGATTGGAAAAGTTTTTCCAACCATTGCCTTTCCTTCTTCTCGTTTCACTTCCATTCCTGCCGCAGCGAGAAAGTTCGTCCGTCCAGTTTACTCATCTGTGACAAATATCGTCCATGCGGAACCGGGTCACCGGACTGGCAGAGTCAGTGGGCGGTGTGTGTGTGTGTGTGTGTGTGAGTGTCGTTTTGTACCTACGCACTCATCTACCGGTGCAGATGGCCGTGCCAAGTCGTCACCGGTGTCGGGACTGCACAAGTACGTCTTGATGGAAAGTAATTGTTTTGGGAATTGTTAGGCTTCCTTCAGGGTTTCTGTCTTCTCCCCTTCGCCTGCCGGGCAGGAAATTATGTCTTAAAAAGTTTCAACCGTAGCCCTAACAAACAGTCGGCCCCCGCCTCTCGCCCCGGAAACGATGGTAATTTGTAAATAATCCGAGATTTTCTTGTTGTGCTACTCTTGAACGACCGCGTACAGGTGGCGATGAGCTGTAGGAGGGCATGTACATGCCGGGGTTTGACCGGTTTTTATCGTAGAAAATGAGTGCTTTGTCCTTATTGTAGTGTGCTTTGCGTGTCAAAATGAAAATGTCATAATTTTATGTTGAATATGAAAGCTAACGGTGTTAATTAATCGCAATGTGTTTCATAAAGGGCTTTTTGTTCGTGATTTATCGTAACGATTGTATTCCAAACAGAGCTAAACATATTTTTCATTCAAATTGAATTTTCAAATAAAACAAATAAGAATACAGTGAAGGTTTATAAAGCTGCGTTAACCATTGGATTTAACTAAATTGCCTTCGAACTTAAAATTTAGAAGACAATTAACGGATTTGCTGCAGTGCCGAAACGCAATATTTACTATTGTTTAGATACTTTGCTCTCTAAGAAACAAACTTGCCTACCAAAATTGCTAATTAAAATGAGCAAATGGGTCTCTTCCCACATCATATCAAGTAAATTTATTTCCAAGATGGTATTCATCTGTTCACGAGCACACTTGGCTGTAATGAATTTTTACCATCGCGCAATCGTGCACTTTCCAGAAATTGCAGTTCCTTTGAGTGCGTGTACTTGTTTTCCTTTCTTTCTAATATTTCACCCTAACACAAAACAATACTAACAGAGAAAAAGACGAGCAACAACTATCCGGAAGGAATTAAGGAAGCAGGAAATAGAACATGACATTCTAAGAACAGGCTTTCCTGCACCACCAGGCGAATTCTACAAAAAAGGAAATTACCCTTAAAAACAGTATTTCAGCTAACGATACGCAATAAGTTTCATAAGAAAGAGCGTTTCTAAATCTTTTAAACACTTAAAGAGATGATTGTATGATTCTTTTGATTCTGTAAAAATGGCTTCTTCACTTCCTGCAGCTACCAAGTCTTAAAGAAAGCAAAAAAATGGAAGCAACGAACGTTCCCTATTAGGCAGTTATGTTCGGTTTAGCTTTTCATTCGCATTCTGCCCGCACCCAGCAGCTCGGCTAGGGAACTCGATCCGGATCCGGAAGTGTTTGCACGGATAGGTCTGATCGGTCATTCAGGCCCTAGATTTCCGGCACATCACATCTGGTCTGGGTGGCAGCGAAGGGTCAGCTCTTCGGTACGGTATCGGAATCAATCGAACGGAAGGCATTCGTTTGTGAGACGAAATTCTATTATTCGCTCATCATTCATCCAGAACGGGATGAGCGGAGCACGGAGTGAGTGGAGAGAAAATTCTACGGAAAGGCTCACAGAAAGAAGCAAAAGCAAATTGGGTACTTAAAAGCTTTAAAGTAGAGACGGTTGGTGTCGTTCTCGTGCGTTCTTTATGCGTTTTATAGAGGTCAATCGTTGGAAATCGAGTAAAACTTGAATTCCGTTTCACTATCATAAAGCTGACCAATCAGATGCTTGCAGTTAAAAAAGATGGTAAAATAATGTTTCCAGTTTCGAGCCAGTCTTCAGCAGGTTAAAGTGTTTTATATTATACCATTTTGTCAATCAACTGTGACACATTGTGCCAACCTTGGCATCGAACACTTTTCCCCTTTAGACGGGCGTAACGAATCGACACGCAGCGTCAACTTTCACGACGAAGTCACAGTCACTCCTGCTGCTGCCGGAAGAAACGAAAGACACATAAAACATTAACCCACAAGCACACGGGCTCCAAGTACACTCTTTCTCCTCCCGCACCATTGCATATGTCTCTCACGGATGGCACGGGGGTCTGATGTTTGCCAGCATAAGTTTTTCCCCCATTTCCCCGTTTCGGTAACCGGTGTGTTTATATAGATTTTAAATGATTGATTGAACGTTATGACATTTTTCAACACATTCAATAGAGAGACGGTAAATAAATCATCAATTATTGGTGTGTACACTTTCCGGACGGTGCGAGCGGTGGTGCTGCCGTGCACACAGCCCCACTAGCACAGTTTCGTTTCAATCCTTCCTGCAAAGTTTCGGAGTGTGCTGATGCTGATTTTGCTCCGGCGGACTGCTCCGATGACTACTACCTAGCCCGAGTCCGAGCTGGTGCAGCTGGATACCGTTCAACCTAGCTCGACAAGTTGCGCGCACACACTCACACAACCCTTCCTCAGGGAAGCATGCACCGCTCCATCATCCTGGGCCAATTGATGGATCCGTTCATCCGCTCACGCTCGCTTCACGGGCTTCCCTCGTGTACGGTTTCGGGTTATTGTCGATCGAAACCGATCGAAATCGCTATTAATGAATTTATGTTACGCTGGTGGCAGCGTGCCCCATCCTCCTCTTTGCCTCCCGTATGATGGAGCGCGGAAATGGAGGGGAAAAAGTTTTACCCCTTCTGCCCGAAAGTCGTGCCCGATGAAAGCTGCCAAACGGGAAGGTTGGCGGGTATCGGTGTTAGTAGTGTTTGTGTTTTAGTTTGCGTCTCTGTTTCTCCCTCTTCCTTTCTCTCTCTCTCTCTCTCTCTCTCCTTCTCACTCTCACGTGCTTTTACCCTCCGTTTCTCACTTTAACTTCGTGCACAGCAATAATGAAGCATTTATCAGCCGTCAGTTTGGTGTGGATAGTGCTTTCAGTTGTTTTATTTTGCTTCTTCCCCAGCTGCACACGCCGTTTGCGAGCGCTCGCTGCACAACCGGCCACGTGCCACGGATGGTGCCTTTCGCTTCGCCCGGTCCAGCGGCCAGCGCTTCGACCTGTCAATGCATCATTTAGGTTCGGTGTCACGTGCAGTGCCCGGTGCGGCACACAAATGTTGCTTCCTTTGCGTCATCGCAGCGTAGGTAAAGGCTGGTAAGGCAGCTGATTTGGTGGATGAAAATAGAATTTGCAACAGAAAACAACTTACTTGAAGTTGGGCAGATGTGTGAGTGTATGTTTAATATGCTACAGACAAGTTTGTTTGCTTGGCATTACTTTCTTGTAGGAAGCATCGAACTTCAGAATACTTTATTTTAAAGAAATTGTCAATGTTTGTATGTACATATTTTGTTGGAAATGCTGATATTAAACAAAAGTAAATAAAAACGGCTTAACGATTTTATTTGAGTACATAAACGTCTTTTTACTATCACTCATAGCAATAGATGTTTCAGGTCAACGGGTAAACATCACGAGCGTTTGATTATTTCAACCCAAAATGTATTGCATCCAATACCCGTCAAATGATAAACACTAATTACCCGTCACTTCCAAAACCCCTTCGAATTGGTCTGACCTTACCCTGTGCAACACACACACACATCAACCCACCTCCTCGGCATGGCCCGGGCGTAGCATAAAAGGTTCGCGCAAAACATAATTGAATTCACACGGGAGCACGCTCAACATCACCTACGCCATCCCGCCTCACAAACATCTCCCCTAAACCACAAGCCAGGCCAGTGCCATTTGTCCTGGCAGCTGCTTTCCAAGCTTTCCAGGCATGCCGACGGTGGTCCCAGCAACCATCCATCGGACCCGTGCGCCACAAATCTTTCGACAATCCACCGCCAAAAGCTGCTGTCTTTAAATTGTCATTTATTTTACTTGCTCCCTTCCCTCCGCGGCAGGAACAAATCGAGTGCACAGTCGCCCGGCCCCGCGACCACCGTATCAGCCAAGCGAGCCGCTCGCAAGCCGCACACACGGAAGCGGCTAATGGGCGGTAAATTTATTTTAATTTAATTTTATTACGGCCCCTTTTCATGTTTTCCGTCGCCACCCGTGGGGTCTGCCAACATGCCTCCCTTCGCCACCATAACGGAACCGTTCCGTTCGACGAACTGGTGGTTTGTGCTGTGCCAAAAAAGGGCAACATACTTCCCTCGTTGTCTTGGCTTACCTGCCTGATCAAGCGAAGTGAGGAAAGGAGAGAAAGAGAGCGCTCATACTCGACATAATGTCCACCGATTGTTGGCAGTGGAGCAGGCGGCTCGAAAGCAGCTGTCCTTGCCGGAACTGGTAAACTTCTCCGATGCACGTAGAACAATAAATTTCTCCTTCCTGTCTGGGGCCGTCGTTCCGTTTTGCCCGCAGCTTCGATTTCAACCAAAAAGCGAGGAAAGTGTTTTTGCTTTCCGCGTGTGTGAGTGTGTATGTGCGGGCCGTTTCGTTCGGATTGGTGTACAGTGGACGAAAGCTGTGAGCCTTATTAAGAGCGCATGGTGTTTGGTAAGTGTGGTAAGTGAGGCGCGTGACAGAGCTATTGGTTTCGAGTTGACGGTGCAATCCTGTCGAGTGCTAGCTTCTTATTTACTGCATCAAACTTGTTGACTTTAAAAAAGATACATTATTCAGAATTCAACAAATTTACACTGCATGTAAAATATCATTCTGAGCAGCTATCATTGAGCAATTCACTACCAAACAAAGACACTATTCGTCCGTTTAAAGCTGTGGCATCTTACTCGAAGTTACTCAAACATCTTAAAAGAAATACACCTACCATGCGATGTACTGTAGAAGAAGGATAATTAATGATATCATGTTTAATTAATACGTTCCGGATTTATTTATTCTTCCGTTACAAACCTTCCGGTTTCGGTAGCATGCCGGGTTTTGGTTGTGGGTAGCCCAAAAATGCGCCCAATCGCGATGATGAACGCCCGAAGACACTGAAAAGGAAACCGAGTTGACAGAGAGAGAGAGAGAGAAAGAGAGAAAGAGAGAGAGAGAGAGAAAGATGAAGAGGGAACACAGAACGCAATCCACTTCGCACATTTCGCAGTAGCAAACGAAACCGAACTCAAACTAATAAACTGACAACTCGCCATCGCGCCCACAGAAGCGCTCGAGACTTGCCGGCGGCCATTTTAAAACGATAGCACCATCTCACGCTGATGTCATTATTAATGCGATTGTGATTGCCCGGCAGAACAGGGGGTGAGTTTGGTGCACGCAAACTTTAAACCCCTCTGCAAGTGCTACACCACGGCTGTGCTGCAAATGTAGCCTTTTTCGCCGAGAGGGTTGCCAGCAGAATGTTTCTCAGTATTGGTGGTTATTTTTAAAAAGGATTTCTTAATTAATAGGAAAGCTACGAGCACGAGACAGATGGAAAGAGGGTGTATTGTAATAGGGTCGGACGACTTCGGCATAAGGAGACAAACAGAAGGGTCAATGATTTTGTCGACGTTATTGACGCTAGGGCAGCAGTCCAGGACAATGTTGGCGGTAGGTTAAATATTCAAACAAATCTGACCGTGTTTGACTGTTGTGAAATGAGTTTGAAATAGCAAATGATACTTTTAGCGCACCGCTTCAAGATACTGGAAAGCGTTTTCATTAATGTTAAACGAATGGAACATAAGCGATGACAGATGATAACTTTTATCATTTATTACATTATTTTTAATTGATTTTTTTTTCTAATTATTTCTAATTATGTCTTTTTTATTCTTTATTTCTTTTTAGTTTTAAATATTTACTTCTTATCCGCTGCTTATTTTCCTTTCACTATGGATTTCCATTCCAATAGGGCCAACTAGGTTTTATGCAATTATATATTCAACCCCAGAGGCAGACATATTGAAATTAATAAATTAAATGAAATAAATGAAATGAAATTATTTCAGATAGCCATAACCCAGTCGAAGCTCGCAAAACACGTCCAAGCATTACAGAGCAAATAATATTTTAAAGACTTGTTCGTTTAGAATCTGATCACTTAGTGCAGAGCGTTTATTTGTATGATGTCACTACTGATATCGAACTATGTTTCTCTACATACTCTCATCTACATCGCATGAACCTGACAACAACAAAGATCTGTAGATGTGGAGTTGCTTTTCATGTTTTGGATCACATCCTCTGTGGCATCTAAAAAGAAGTAAGGCCTACTCTCTTAGTGGCAGTGGAAACTTAGTACTTAGTTGGCATAAATCCGGAGTAGACTCCGATCCGACTCCGATAAATTCGATATCGACTCCAGAAGATAGGTCCGCCCTGCATCATCCGGAGTCGTCCGGAGTCGTCTGGAGTCGTTCAGTGTCGTCTGGAGTCGTTCGGAGTCGTTCGGAGTCATTCGGAGTCGTCTGGATTCATCCGAAACCTGCTATAGCCGGAGTCATTCGGAGTTGTCTGGAGTCAGCCGAGGTCGACCTTCAACAAAGGTCTGTATAAGAAGTGCACGCGCTGTAAGTTTGCGTCTGTATAAGAAGTGCACCAACTCCGATTCCGGTCAACTACGGACAACTCCGACTCCAATCGACTCCGGACGAATGCGACAACCCCGGACGACTCCGACTCTGAACGACTCCGATGACTCCGACGACTCCGGACAACTCCGGTCGACTTCGAACGACTCCAGACAACTTCGAACGACTCCGGACGACTCCAGACGTCTCCGACGACTCTGGACGACTGCGACTCTGAACAACTCCGAACGACTCCGACTCCGAACGACTTCGGCCGACTCCAAGCGACTCCGGACGACTCCAGACGACTCCGAACGACTTCAAATGACTCCGGAAGGCTTTGGGCGGATCTAGTGATTCCATTTTGCCGGATTCGGAATCGGACTAACAATATTTGGAGTCGAATCGGAGTCGTGAGTGCGCTCCAGAGAGCACATCACTAGTGGAAAATTACGAAAAACCAAGAGATATGCTCATGAGGGATACTGTAGGTAGCAAAGACCACGAATACATGAGGACTATGTAAGTATTCGCCAGAGATTTTCGTTTAGATCTGTAAATTTAGATCCTTTTATTACATTCTTACCTTACATTATTGTGAGGGTTTTAACCCAAACATTCCTGTACCAGCAGTGGGTTCGACAGGGGATCTGGAGTATCGCGGTATTGAATGTTATTCTCACATCTTAAAATATATGTATACAAAGCACCCCAAAAGCTGAGGCAGAAAACCTTCCCTCGAATGAAGTTCTGGCAAAGGTAGATTCAACTATTTGGAGGAACATGTCCAGCAAAACAACCCGAGGAAGTAACAACAGCAGAGTTAAGACAGGAACACATCCCTGCTCCAAAAACACCCGAAATTTTGATTTCATTCTTCACGGCGGTCAAACAACTGCAGTTTAAACATTTAAGGGAGTAAGCCCGGGATAAGGCTGAACCGTTGGCTGAAAACTCCTTTGAGTAGCACAACTTCGTCGACATTACGGACACTAAATCAATAAACACGATAATAACTATTAGATAATATGTCTACAAAAAAGGATGCATAAAAGAGTTACCTTTCTGAATCAGCTTTACTGCAACTATGGTCAGCAGAAGCACCGGAAAATGCCACCATCTTAAACACAACACAACTCCCCCAGCACATGCATCATTCAACGGATAAAATTACCAAACAACGCCACTCTTCATTGAAGCTGTTCATCCATCACAACCCACGAACTAGACCAATCTGCGTTGTACGTCGAAAGAAATGATTCCTCAATCATGGGTTTAAAACCATAATCCGACAGCAGCGCACTGCATCGATCTTTTTCCGCTGTGGGTGAGGATGTGGGTCATGCCAATCGCATACGGCATGCCGGGTACGGGCGAGGGCTTATCTCCCTGAACTGAGCGTTCGCACCCACCCGCACCCAAGCGAACGATGCAGTTGGCGTGTAGAGAGGAAAGAGGGAAAGACGCAACGGACCAAAAAAATACATACAACTCAAAACACTTAAACTGCCGTGGACCTTAAGAACGGACGCGCCGGATTAGTTTGATGAATGGTTTATTCCCATTATCCATTTTCTAGCGTGCCGAGTGGATTCGGTTTCTTCGGTCCAGCCCCCATCCCGCGCCCGTTCGCTGCCCGATCACCCACCCAAACGCACTTCGAAGCGAAGAGAAAAGAATGCTTTTTAAATCAATCCATTCGACTCTGCCCCGCACGGAGTAGCCCACCGGGACGCGATGAACGAGTGACCAAAACAGTACGGATCGGATCGGATTGGCAAGCGATCGTACCAGCCAAAAGACACTCGATAAAAACCACCAATCCATCTCGCTGGTGTGTGTGTGATTCGCAACGGTTGCAAACACGCCACACCACTCGCTCGCTGTCGACCGCAAAACGGGGAAGCAAGCATGCCGAGCACGGAGCCACCACCACCAACCAAGCTCAGGTTCTAATAACCGGTGATGGATTATGGATAATCTTCCGCCGGCATCGTGCGCACGTTTTCTATTTTCCCCTTAACAACCCGATAAGCACACGCCGAACACGTCGCAGTCGTCATCGGTTTCTCTGCTCGTCAACTTTGGCGTGGCTGTGCGGTTGAAACAATCCGGCGAAGCAGCCGAACCAGCCGCAAGGGGAAAGATTTTTCACCTCCATCCGTTCGATTCCTTCTTCCGATTTTTGGTTTTGCTGTTTGAGTCCATGGCCAGGCAGACACTGTTTGGGTGCTCGGCAGCGAAACGTGAGCCATGCCGAGCGAGCCAAACAGCAGTACAATCCAGAAGCGTGAAAAAAACATACACAACCGGCAGCGAATTGCGCCACGAAAGAAGATAAATGGATGCACGCTGGTGGGGCGCGCTTCAGTAGATAAAGAGATAGATTACAAGTCACCGCTACCTGGTGCAAAATTCGCAAACTGGTCTCCGTACATGCCTTCCATTCGTGGGCTGTTCCTCTTTTCACTCACGGGGCTGGGGTCTGTATTGCATTGAGTTCTTGGTTACTTTGGGCATGCTTCTTTTTTACCTGCTTTTGGTTAAAGCTCGCTTTGCCGAAAACTCTGCGGGCCATTTTTCACGCAGCCTTTCCGTGGCTCAACCGAACCGGACGAGCGGTCGCGTTCGTGTTGAATCATCGTCAAACATCGGCGAACAGAAAACATTCTACCAACGCTGGCGCTGTGAGTTGTGTAGCCATATTTTAACCATTGCTCTCTAATTCTTGGATCTTGGATAGAGAGGTCGCGCAGGGAAAGATGTGTCCCACCCATACCACAAACCAAAAGTGCCGGAAATTCGATGACGCCAGGACGCGCTCTCGGGGTAAAAATTCAATTACCAACCCTGGCCGGCTCGGTCACTGGACTTGATCGAAGGAAGAGCCAAACCACGTGCACGATAACGCGGTTCAACTAGCAAGGGCACCTTTTCCGAGCATCATCGATTGGTATAAGTAGCGCACATCTGCGCTTAAGTAAAGGGAAAGTGGTGCGGTCAGCCGTGTCCGGCAAGCACTCCGGATGCACCACGGGAAAAATGCTTGATCGGGAAAACCGCAGTAGCATCAGAATGCGGGGAGTGAAAGTTCAGCCACCGTGAGCTCCAGTCTGGGTGCCTTTTTTTTGCTGCGGCCTGAGAGGCGCTGGAGTATCAATTTCAATCATTACGCTCGACCGAAAAGCGCCGTTCTGCCCCGTTCCAGCGACATGTTGCCGGCTCGAGAGCGATAGTCCCCTGCAAGCTCCAGGTCGCCTGCTGGATACAAGCACGGCAAGCACAAAATTTGATTCCAATTTTGCGGGCCAGCCCGCTCCTTGCTACGCCGGCCGCAGCGGCGCCGAATGATCGAGCTCGGTCACGACGGTTCGATACCGCATTTGGTAAACATTTTGGAAGCTTAATTAAATTAGCAAAGCGTGTAGTTCGAGCGCTGCCGGAGCGGGAGTATTTACTCGTGGGGTCAGTTTTTTGTTTTTGTTTTTTTTGGGGGGGTATAGAATTTGCATCCAGTGATCGGGAAGGAGTCAATGATACGATTCAGTCAACCGAGGCCGTGACTGTGTGTGTTGGTATGGAACGGTTTCGATTGCGTGGCAAATATAATTAACGGTGAAGACACGAGTGCATCCGTTGATGAAACTAGTTAGCAGATGATGTGGAGGTTGTTTACTTGTAGAAATGTTTTACATCTTGCCAGTTGGACATACAAAACGGGCTTCGAAACCATGCACCGAGTGGTACATTGGATATTCCTGTGCCCAAAACAGCTTCGCATACACACTGTGAAGGGTTTCAGTGTGTTGAGCAATTATCCTACATCGTTATCTGTTGTTCGTGCTACCCTTTGTGCTAATTAAAGACAGTCCTTTCCCTCCCCCTTCATTGGTTTCTTCAACATTCTTAGACAGTCTTCTTATTAACCTCTGTGCGGATAGGAACAATCTTATCCCCTATTATCATTACGACACGGTACGGTACAGTTCATCGTATGCATACGGGTGCGGACAAATTGGCGTTACAAACTATCCCTTCCATCGGCACCATGCTGGTCTTGCTTGCGCTTGTGTCATTTGCCCGCCTCTCCGTTCCTCAGCACGTCCTGTTAGCGTGTGACAACCTCCGCAACATACTACAACGTGCTACTCCCATCGGGACTTTTTGGAAGATTCCGGGGGCCGGTTCGGTCGCCATTGCCAGCCTACGGGAAATGAAACACAAACAGGTGCACCAGCATGAGAGAGAGAGAGAGAGAGAGAGAGAAAGAGAGAGAGTGTGTAAGAGACAACATAAAAATTAATTAAGTGTGTAATGCCCCAAAAGCCACAATTGCATGTTAGCATTTGCATGAATATTTATAAAATTTAATTTTTGATTGGCACTGTAGTAGCATGGTCGACCAGTCCGGGAAGCTCCGAAGGGTTCCATGTTTGTGTGTTGTGGCTGTGAGTGTTTGTGTGTGTGTGTGTGTGTACGTTAGTGCGAATGTGGCAAAGGGATATCTCACCAAACAAACCACCCGGAGCGTGTATGGTGTTTCGAGCGAATCCGAGTGTGTGGTGGCTGGGACAACCGTCTCGCTCTGTGGCCGCACACACACACACACGCGCGGCAGCTACATCGCAACATAACTGCCCGAGAGATTTTATAATCGATTCTCGCTACGTGTCCGATGTGTTCGCAACGTTCTTATTCACCGTCGGAGATGAGCTCACCCGGGGCACTGTTACACTTTCGAGCTGGCCCTCTAGCCGAAGTCCCAGGAGGGGACTTCTTTTTTCTCCCCACAGTTCATGTTTCCTGAATTTTCTTCCATTCCTTGCGTTTATCTTGCCGTCCATCGGCTGGATGGAGAGTGTACAGTCAACAGTCCAGTGCTGGTGCGTGTATCGTGATGAGAGGGTTAAAGGATGTGCTTAAGAGTTTCCATAGAAACGATCTAAAAAAACCAACACACACACATACACACCCAGCACACCCATCTACAGCGGCTACCAAAGTCATCGGGTGTAGCAAAACGTACAGTACAGCGCAAACGAACAGCACAAAAAGGAATACTTACTTTACAAATGAAAACCCATTTCACGGCAAGCGAGCTGCGGGAAGGTCGGAAGGACGCTACTAATTGAAGTGAACTATCCAACTTGCACTCTCATCATCGCCCGAGCCACCCGAGGTGGGACCCCGGGCATGGCGGTGCGGACGTGGTAGCTGGCAAGGGACCACCGGGAGCCGGGCGCCCGGTCCGCTAGCGCATGGGGAAATGAAGTGACTGTGAAAATAACATTCACTGCTGCAATCAAGTGACTTGATTAGTCATTTGGCCTGACTGGGTGGCTGCCACCGGATTCCCGTGCCTTTAGGGTCGGGAGTAAGCGACCGAGCAAACGATACTGTCACCGTTCGTTTGCCCGCCGATGCTCCGCCAAAGCGTTAAGGGTTGATGCTGATGCGACTCATAACTGAAAAAAGTGAGGATTTAGAACGTTTCGCTTGGGACGGATCGAGGAGCCAGAGCTACAGGGCTATGGGAAAAGCAGAAAAATGCCAGACGTTTTCGGGGTGAGTGCAAACGTGGAAAAAGGTCGCAAACGAATGAGCAGAGAAAGCATTGCTACTGAGCAGTGAATTATTTTTTTTCCTTTCTTGTGGAAAATTGATCTTTATAAATGTAGCTTGTATGACTAAAATAACGATGCTTTGTTTAAACAAACACCGGACCAAACTAAACGTGCCAGCGTACGGCTGATTCCCTCACCTCGCAGTCCGATCGATGGGCCACTTTGCCCAAGTCCAGCACCATCGGAAGCGTTGCAATAAATAAAAACAGCACGAAGGAAATCGATAATTAAGAACGTTAATTATGCTCCATTAACGCAATCATTACATGGCAATACATCGCACCGGAAGACATACGGCCGGAGTGTGTGTGTGTGTGTTTGTATCGTGAACCGGTTCTTCCTGCCATTATATAGCCAGTCCGGCCGTAGGATCGGCCCATCCGGCAGCACATCCATTACAAAACTGGCCGCCAGAAATTAAACGACTAATGGTGCGAAGAATGAAACGGTTACGGCGTCGTTGGCAACGGTGCCCGGCTAATGGAAACATAACTTTCAAAACGCCAAGCTTGTTGTAAATGTTGGCAACATGTATTTTAATGGTGTTGGATGCGTTGAGCTGCTTAACTGAAACTGTATGCGTCTGTGGGACTGTTGCAAGTGATTCCGCGAAAGGTTTGTGTTTGCCCTAAAAGTGTTTAATTTTACATGGATATCGCTCAACTGTTCGTTGCACCTAATGTGATGAAAAGCCTCCGATGAAACAATTCATGGGCATTTGTAACTATTTTAGCTGTTGTTCCTAGAAAACCAAGGGAACGATCCAGTCAGTCTTGCGGTAAAAACTCCCTACAATCTTACCTCGTTAAAGCAACTTGTTATCAATTCCCGCGAATACAACGTGTTCGTTATTCGCTTTTAATCCATCAAACAGGTTCATCAAACCCCGTCAAGAACGTGGCCCAAGTGTGTGTGTGTGTGTGCGTTAAATTTTATGGATATCTCTTTACCAACTGCCGGGCTGCAGCTTCTTATAATACGTCCGTTGAGCATAAAACAGCCAAAAAAACGAACACAAATGCCTCAAGAAATTGTTCCCGATAGTCCGGCAATCACGCGGGACGAGCGCACTTAAGTTTTATGTCACTTATGCGTCCGTTAATGCACCCGGCCCACCCGAAGTATCTTCTCTAGGTCAACGAAAAACGGGCCGTGACGAGCGTGACCCATTCTACCGACACCCTCACTCCGTACCTTCGCACGCAAAGGCGCAACAATTCGCAACAAATCGGAGGAGGGGAGCGCAAACGTTCACGCTTTAAATTAGCTTCTGGCCGTGTGATGAGCTTGATCGTAAACTGTTTGAAGTCTGTCGTTAAACCTGTCATGACTTTGTGTGCCCAAAAAGAAAAAAAACACGCACACATACACAGATACAGAAAACAGGTTTCTCAATAACGCTAGAAAAATAGTCCAAATCCTACACAGGCACGGTGTCGCCCAACCATTCAATTAAGGCGCACGCTAGCATATTTTAGCTTTTACGATCCGCCCTCAGGAGGTAAATCAGTTTTTATGCATTTTCGTATGTGACTATCAGCTCAACAACCTCCGGCAAAAGTCACACAAGTGTGAGCGTTTGTGTGTCTGTGTGGTGTTTGATGGGTGGCGGCGAGTCACTACTGAGTGGCAGAGTGCATCGTAACCGTAACCGTAACCCGAGCCGTGGGACTCATTTCATCTCAAGCTGTGGCTTCAGATCGCGATATCGCGTCGAATGAGGCTGGCACACGACACAAGAAACGACACGAGCGTTCCGCTGCTAAGCCCCCAATTGCATGTATGACAACCGGCCTGCGCGGGTGGTCGGAGGTTCTTCTAATACCCAATTAGGTTTGATTAGTGCAAAGAGCGTACCACCTTCTTGTCCCCCCGGGAGCCATCCTTTGGAGAGCCGGAGTCAAAGTGTCCACGTGCGGAGTCGGTGTACGGAATTATCCGTACAGTCTCCGTCACACGGTGGCCCGGCCTGTCCAGTGGATTGCACGAAAAATGGACATCCCGAATTCAATTGGAAATCAACCATCCGTGCGGTTAGCTAGCTAGCCAGGCTGCAACACAAACCAATGTAGCGTAGTTCAGAATTTCAATTAGAAAACAAGCACTTGTCCCAGTGACGGGGCTTGCGCGGTTTGTGAGGGAACGGGTGGAAAGGATTTATGAAAATTAATTTAAAATTGTGTACAATCCAGCACGATTCGATGAGCCCGATAAAACCCACGCACAACGGGGTCACCCATCGTGCATGTACTCCTAAATTACACCGATCTGCTCGTTTCGGTCAGCCGACCGACAGCAGCTTCAGTGTTGTTCAATCTACGCTTCCGGATCGCTTTCCAATACTAGCTGCAGCTGCAGTCCTGTTTGTCGGCTATCGAATTCGGATCAAGCAGCCTGGGCAGCACTGGTAACCGATGCGCATTACATTCCATCATGAGGTTGCGGGTACGGTTGGAAGCGTACGCCGAAATATTTCTCCTGCATCTCCACTACACGGACCGTGCTTGGATACAAGATGGAGTCGCACTATCTGGGCTATAGAGAGTCCGGAGAAAATCTCCCCCCCAACCTAACAATAGCGCTCGGTGATCCTTTACGGTCATTGCTTTTTACGAACCAACTCTTGCTCCTGCTCGTATTTACCCGATCGCCCCGCACTGTCCGAAATACTTTCAAAATCCCTTCCGCAAACGATATCTGAGATGCAGTTGGTCGAAATCGTTGCATCCGGCCGTACAGCGGGAGGTTTCATGCTGTTCAAACCGTGTGTGTGTGTGTGGAAGGTGGCTAAACAATCGCCTAAACAATCGGCTAAAAAGGAGCTCTAGCGGCGTGAAGTTGTTTAGGTACTTCCCCATTCATCGAAGGCAACCCACTCACGGGAAGGATTGGGGGACTTATCTCGGATTTGGGTGGACCGGGTTTTTTGTTTTGGTAATTTAACATTACCGTGCCACCCATCCCAGGTTAGCAAGGTGAGATCAGCCCGTCCAGCGTGTGTAGTACGGAGAACCGGAAAGGAAGCTGGTTGCGTTCCCGGGGTCACACGCGCCCAACGCGCCTACCAAGTGGCACCAACGGCACCAGCAGAAGCGATGCATATAATCGATTTAATCCCATCCATAATGCATTAAACCATTTGCAATCTGATCAATTATGCAGCTATAGCTACGGCTTCAGGTTTGTACACTTTCTTTCGCCCGCTTTCCGGGAAGGTGTGCTGGCTTCACGTGCGTGCTGTGCCGGGCCGGGCTGGCGAAGTTCATTAGCAGAAAAGGTTTTAAAGCACTGGGAGCCGCTGATGGTGTTGCTGCGGTGATCTGCAGCTCGCGAGGGAAGAAAAAGCATTCGGAGCGATTTTTGGAAGCACATTCCACACTTTCTTGAAGGAGGGGGAGAGTAAAGTAATGATAAACGATTTAATTATAATAACATTCACCTCCGGTTTGAGGCAGGAAAGTAAACTACTGGAATGGAAAATATTGTAGTTTTCGTATTGTAATTCGAATTTGTAATTCCCTTTAATATCAACAGAAACGGCCCCTGGCGGAAAACAAATCCCAATCATAGAAGCAGAAATAGCCTTTGATTCGTTACGGGTGAACTTGCCATTATAGTGAATCATTAACACACACACACACACACACACGAACAACAAATAATCATTAAAATGTGTATTAAATAAATTAGCAGGCTTCAGCATCAATAATTTACACGCGTCAACAACAATGACGTTGACCTGCGATGTGGACTTGTGTGTTTATGTGTGTGTATGGCGTGCGTTAACGACGAGGGGTGGAAATCGATTTTCATTTCACTTTAATGTGCGATGATTGAGCGAGCCTTGCGGCTGAAAAGTGGCACCGGCCACAAACAAACATTCATCATTTGCAATTTCAATGCCCTGCAAGTCAATTGCATGCCTGCTGTGTATGTGTCTGTGTGCCTGGTTCAACAAGTGATTGAGTGGGGGAAATTAACAGTAAAAATAAAGTTGCCATGCATCTTCCCCTGTTGTTCGGACAGGAGGCGAAGAGAATCGCAGCCACTGAACAGCTTTTAGCTGAAAAGAAAAATCATTCAATTATACGATTAGTGATGCATTCACCGATCCGGTCTTTTGGTGGCTGCGCTGAATCCGATTTGCAGCTTGTGGTGTATTCAATTACATTCTCATTTCTTTCCCAGTCCGTTGGTAACCAAATGATACTTTCCATTCCAATGACAGTTATTGTTTGTAAAGTCACATTACTTTATTAAATCAGACACAATACGATCTTAACAATAGAAACAGTGCGTTGGTAGAAGATACATTGCCTTGTTGTACGTCTATTTCGTATCCAGCTTCCGCTGCTAGCAGGACCTTAGGACTCTATGGACCGTCCGCCTGCGACTGCACTCCTTCGCTGCCCTGTGTTGGTGTTGGTTGGTGCGATGAGTGCACACTGTTTCGCTTTCTTACCGCAATAAATAACCTCTACGGATGTTGGTCGAGGACTAGGTCTTATCCCTTGGCACCACCGGCTTTTTTCTGTGGATGGAAGAGCAACGAAAAGAATAAGCATCAAGCACTGTTACGACTACCCTCTGGGGAATTCATGCGCCCATTCGCATACGTACCGCTGGCGGCAGCACCTGCATGTCGGAGGCGGTGCAGAGCGATTCGGGATGCAGCCCACCGCGCAGATAGCAGACGCAATCGTTCGTCGTCTCCGTGCGGGACAGCTGGTCGGCCAGCACGGCCGCCACGATCGAGATGTACTGCTTCTTGTCCTTCGGCGTCTTCTGCTGGGCGTAGTTCTGCAGCACGAAGAAGTTGCCGCCGAACCGCTCGACGGCGGACACGGCGACCACATCGTCGTACTTGAGCGACTTCTTCATCTCGGCCGAACCCAGGGTGCGCTTCTTGTCGTTCATGTGGTACACGACGCGCTCGTTAAAGCCTGCAAACACAATGGCGTAATGAATGAGTGGTTGTGCGATTTTGAGTGGCTCGTGACCCAAACTTACCAACAATCGATTTGACCTTCGACTGGTCCTTGGTGTTCGTGAGTCCGACGCTCTTGAGCGGAGCGACCATGTTGAACATGATGCCGCGCGCCTTAACGTTCGCCATGCCCAGTGCGGCGCTCATTGCGCTTCCCTGCAGGTGGCACACAAGTTTGTATTAGTAAGGAGATTCGCAACGGAGATTCGCAGCAGGTCACACTTACCGGTTGAGCGATTTCGAACGAATCGGAACGGAAGACCAGCACCGACTTGCTGGCGGAGGCACGGAACGGATAGCTGAAGGCACGGCGCAGCGCGTACACCTCGGTCGTAGCGCCCAAGTTCTCGCGCGACTGTTCGCCCATCTTCTGCAGCAGCTGCAGGAACGCGTCCACCGACTCGATGCCCGTCACCAGCCCGCGGCACTGCTTCGGTCCGCTGCTGACGTCGGCCTGGCCGAGCTTGCCCGTGTAGTCCAGTTTGCCGCCGTTCGAGAACAGGCTCGTGTACTTGTCCGTCTTGCTGTAGCCGATCACCGCAACGTTCACGTCGCTGATGCCGGTCGCCTTCAGCTCCTTGCGCAGATCGTTGATCGTGGACTGCACCAGCTCGCCGAGCAGCGTGCCGAGCGACGTGTCGACCACCACCACCACGTCGGCCTTCTTCTGCGGCGCCTTCACCGAGTACCAGTCGCCCAGATCGACCGAGCGGCCCTCGTCGGTCGAGCACTTCTCGCACTGGCTGGGCAGCACGGTCGGGATGCCGTACAGCGTGCAGGCGGACACGTACAGCCGGGCAATGCCGCAAGCGGCCTCGTCCGCCTTCTCGCCCGCATCGTGCGCCGCATGGTTGCACGCCTCCTTGTAGCCGGTCTGGTCGCGCAGGTACGAGCACAGCTTCAGGGACGACTCCGAGCCGAAGAACTTGGCACAGGTCGGGCTGGAGTGGTCGTGCGAATCGTGACCGTGGTCGGCGACTGCCGCACACGCCTGGCTCGTCTTGTAGCTGTTCGCAAAGTCCGTCGACACCTCGGTGATCTTGCCGTTCGGCACCGCCAGATCGTCGTACGGCTCGTAATTGCCGTTGCCGAGCAGACCGCGCAGCCGCCCGAAGTAGAACCCGGACACGAAGAAGTGACAGATCTTCAGGTCGGTCGTACACATCACCTGCGCACCGTACTTGGTGCCGACCGTGACCGTGTAGTACTTGCGGAACACGTACACATCCTTCTGGTGGATGGGCAGATCCGTCTCCTTGCCGTTGTACTTCACCACCGCCTTGGCGGTCAGCTCGACCGTCGAGTCCTTGTCCACGAGCGTCACCGACTTCAGGCGTCCGCCGTCCATGTCCGCCACGATGCTGAAGTTACCGTCGACCAGGTCGGACGCGAGCAGGTACGAGCAGCTGCCCGCGAACGTAAAGTGCTTGTCGTCGAACGTGAAGAAGTGGCCACCGTCGCCGAGCTGGGCGTGCATGTGGAACATCGGCACGCGCGCAAACGGATTGAACGCGTACAGGCGCAGCTGGTGGATCAGGTCGCGCACCGAGTAGAACTTCTCGTTGCGCACAAAGTTCCACGGGCTGAACTGGATGCTCGACACGTACGGCAGGAACTTGAAGGTGACGAACGAGGTGAAGCTGTCGCTGCCGAACGTCGGCTCGGACAGCTGCACGTTCACTCCCGCGATGAGGCGCTCCACCGCCTGGTTCAGCACCTTGACGAGGCTCACGAACAGCGTCTTCAGCTCCTCCACATCGTTGACCGGCTTGTTGTCCAGCTTGCTGGTGATGTACTTGTTGATCGCGGTGGTCAGCTCGGTCACCTCCGGCATCGGGTAGACCGCCTCGACCAGCGACAGCAGCTCCTTCAGCAGCTGGTACGCGTACCGGTCGAACCCGTCGAAGTACTCCTTGAACGTTTCCTTCACCGCCTTGAACTCGTCGAACGTGTCGAAGTACTCCTGCACCAGCTTGTACAGCTCCTTCAGCTCCTTCTCCAGCACCTGGACGGCCTTGCTGAACGTTTGCGCGAACGTGCGGAACAGCTCCGACACGCTCGTGGCGATCTTGTTGAAGTCCTCCTCGAACACCTTCAGCGCCTTGACGGTGCGCTCGAACACGGCCACCACCAGCTTGACCGTCTCCTCGTACACGTTGAAGAAGATCGCCTCCACCTTGGTGGACAGCTCCTTCAGCGCCGGCAGTACCTTCGTGTTGAACGTTTCCATCAGCTGGGCGACGACGTCGTTCACCAGGGCGGACATCTTGCGGAAGCTTTCCACGTACACCTGCGACAGCTGGCCGAACACTTCGCTCACCTGCTGGAAGATCTTGGTGGCAGCCTTCACGAACTCAGCCAGGGCCGGATCGCTCATGATGTCCTCCTGCAGCTTCTGCAGCTGCTTGGCGTAGCTTTCCTGGAACTTGCCGAACTCGGGCAGCGCGCTCACCAGGTTCGTCGACAGCTTGTTCAGCTCCTCGGCCAGCTTGGCGTAGCGTTGGCTGACGTCCGCCCGCGTCACCTCGAAGTCGGCGTTCAGCTGGTTCTTGAGCGACACCAGGAACGCCTTCGCGTTCGCCTCGTCCACATTGTACTCGGTCGATAGGAAGTGGCTGGCGTCCAGCGTTACCTTCGCGTTCAGCAGTGGCTTACCCTCGCCCATCACCTTCAGCACCATCGCCTTGTCCACGCCGAACGTACCGTCCGCGCTGAAGAACTGGTCCTGCTTGAAGGCAAACTTGGCCGACGACAGACCGTTCAGCTGCGACTCGAACACCACCGGCCGGTTGGGCAGGAACTTGAAGGTGGAGGTGAGGTCGCCGCGGTACTTCTTCGCATCGTACGTGCCGTGCGCGCGCACAAAGTCGTCCCCGAAGCGGGTCAGCAGGAAGTCGAACGATTCCGGACTGCCGAAGAAGTACGAGCCAAACGTGTAGCCCTCGAACGGCAGCGTGAGCGAACCGGCCGCACTGGCCTGGCGGGTTGCGAGCGACATGGCCGAGTGGCCGCTGAAGCCACACTTCAGCCCCAGGCCCTTGCTTGACACGCTTGCCTCGGTCGTGATGTTGAAGCCCTTGAACGACTGGTCGCTGTTGGCGTAGCGCACCTTGGCAACGATCTTGTCGCCGGCCTTCTTGAACACGTCAAACTCAACCGATCCGTCCGCCGTCTGCTTGTCCCCATCGAGCGTACCCTTGGCCCGGATGGCCAGCGCCTTGATCGTCGGATGCGAGAACGTCAGCGCACCGTTCGCACTGACGCCGGTCGAGCCGAGCATCTTCGTTTCGCCGCGCACCGCAAACGTGGCCTTGTTGTCCGGCTCGTTCTTCTTGTCCAGATAGAACGACACGCTGCCGTCGAACGGTCCGAACTTGTCCTTGGGCAGGTTCAGCACACCCTCCACGGCGACCGTGCGCGTCGGCAGTATTAGGCTCGCTCCGGCCGAGGTCGGATGCACGTAGAACAGGTACTGGTACTTCGGCTGGTTCTTCTCCTTCAGCTGCACGTCCGTGGTGTGGTCGAACTTCAGCCCGTTGGCGCTCGTCTTGGCCGACAGGCCGAACTCGTGCTCGTAGCCCATCTGCTGCACCTCCACCGACACCAGCGCCTCGTGCTTGAACGCACCGGCCGCGCGCTCCAGCTTCGAGAGCAGCTCCAGCTTGGTGCACTTCTTCTTCTCGTCGCACACGCTCGTCTTGACGCGGAAATCGTTCGGCTGGACGCGGGACTCGTGCAGCACGGTGAACTTGCCCACCGAGGCCGTCAGCGTGGCCGACATGCCCGACTCGGACAGCTTCTCGCGGATCAGCTTGAAGGTGGCGGTCTGCTGCTTGTCGTACAGCTTCACGTTGCCCTGGCCCTCGATGACCATCGCCTTGCCCTGCTCCTTCACCGAGTAGTCGGCAAAGCCGCTCAGTATGTCCTTACCGCCCTCGGACGCGCGGAAGTTAACGCCCTTGCCGTTCGAGCCCGGCTTCGCGTTCACCTCCACCGAGAACTTGTTCGTGTTCAGCATCGGCGCATCGCCGTACAGCTTCACGTAGAACGTCTGGTAGCTGTCAAAGTTGGCCTCCACGTTCGCTTCCATGTCGAAGTTGGCCAGGTTCTGCACCTTGGCGTCCGCCTTGAATGCGCTGTGGCCGAGCGCCTTGTAGCTGCCCGACACCTTCACCGTCTTGCCCGGATAGCCGAGCGTAAAGTCAACGGACGGGTTCGTCTCCGACACGACCACCGCGTTCTCCACGCTGAACTTCTTGTCGTCGGCGGTCAGCTGCAGCTTCGTGTTGTACGCACTGTCGCTCGACTTGGCGTGCTTGAAGGTCAGGTCGACGCTGCGCACGTTCTCGAACTCCGACTTGAGCGTCGCGTGCACCTGGATATCGTCCATCGACGGGGCCTTGGCGGTGCCGGTGAACTCAAAGTTCTTGCCCGCACCGTACGACACCTTCAGGGCGCCGTTCGTCTGGAACGGTCCCTCCTCCTTCGCGTCGTACGTGTACGAACCTTCGGCCGCGATCGGGTCCACGTTCGGGAGGTTCAGGTTCAGCTTTCCATTGCCACGGTTGTAGTTGCCCTTGGCCTGCGTCGACACCGACGCACTCTTGCCGTTGAAGTCGACCGATCCGCTGTAGTCGAGCTCGTACACACCGTCGTCCGACTCTGGCTGCAGGTACTTGCCGCTGGACGATACGCCCACCTTGTACGATGGAGCACCCACGTCAACCTTCAGGTCGTGGGTGGCCGGCTTGCCGTGCCCTCCGGTGTGGTACCCACCGACCAGTGCAGCCGTAAAGTCCGCCCCGTACTTGCCGTTGACGTGGTACTTGGCGTGATGCTCACAGTACTCATCGACGACCACGCTCAGTTCCGTCACCTGGGGAAGCAAGCTGCCCGAAACCTTCAAGCTACCGGCGGCCGACTTGTAGCTACCAGCCGGCGCATGCTTTAGCGTCACGTCCAGCACCACATCCTTGCCTTCGAGATCGGAGTACTTGACATTGTGCACCGCGTCGAAGAACTTCGTCTTCACGTCCATATCCTTCAGCTCGCCGGCCCACTCGACCGAGCGCTTCTTGCCACCGGGCTGCTTGTCGTACACGCTGGCCGCCATCTTGCCGGAGCGCTTCTCGTCCTTGGTCGAGGCATCGCGCTGGAACTCGCCGCCGAACTGGCGTCCGGTCGGGAGCAGCAGGCTGACCTTGACGTTGAACTTGCCATCGACCGGTTTCGGGTTGCCCTGGCTCTGTACGTTCAGCTCGTACTTCTCCGAGAACACCTCCACCTTGTTCTTGCTGTCGAAGCTGGTCTGGGTGACCTTGTTCTTGGTTTCGAAGCGTACCTTCTTGCTGTTGTCCTTCTCAAAGTCGTAGTAGAAATCGGCAGCCACATCGTACACCGGTGCGTTCACCTTGAACTTGCTGTCCAGCTTCACCTTGCGGTCCTGCTTGACGAACGTGACCAGGGCGAACAGCTCACCCTGACCCTTGGCCGACTTTAGTTCACCATTTCCGTTGAAGAAGTCCTTCACCACAAACTGTTGGGAGAGTCAATGAAACATGTGGCGTAAGGAAAACTGAAACGAGTTGAGAGTTGTTTGCGGAGACTTACCGTGAATTTGCCGTTCGGATCCTGTCCCCGCTCTAGCTTGAAGTCGTACGTAGCGAACTCTTCCTTATCCACCAGCACCTTGGCGTTGGAGAGGACGTTCGCGGCCGAGAACTGAACTGTCAAAGAAAGCCTGAACAGCACAACCAATTAGTGATATCATTGCCCTGCCAATAATCATTGCGTTTCCTACTCACTTGTAAGGAGAAGCCTTCTCGACAGCGATGAGAGATCCCTCGAGGTTAAGCTCACCATCCTGGCTGGTGAAGCGGTTCGTGACGGCACCGTTCAGCTCGAACTTGGTACCGGTGCTGGCCGTCAGCTTGTTGCTGAAGCGGCTCTTGTTGGCCTCCACGATGCGCTTGGAGAAGAACTTGAAGAAGTGCTTGTTGAGCGAACCGCCCAGCTGCACATCGTAATCCCCGGGCGTCTTCTCGTTGTACTTCGCATCCACGTTCGCCGCAATCTTGTACTTGTCGTACCCGTACTCACCGTCCAGGTAGAACTTGTTCTTGTTCGTGGCAAAGTCCAGTCGGATCAGCTGCTTCGGCAGCTGCAGCTTGTTCTCCAGCTTCAGCGACTCCAGTCCCTGCGCCTCGGGCTTGAGCTCAAACTCAGCGTACTGGCTCAGCTCGTACTTGTTCGAGGGATTGTTGAAGTCCTTGCCGCTGGCGAACGAGAACAGGTTCTTGAACGAGTTGTCCGTGTACGCCACCTCCAGGTTGACCTTGAAGTTTTTGTTCGCATCGCTCGGCGTCTTCTTCTCCAGGTCGAGCTTGACGTGCTTCAGATCAAAGTCCAGATGGCCCACCACGTTGTTCTTCACGTCACCGACGTTCACGTCCACGTTGGCATCGAAGCTACGCTCGCCGTTCGACACGACGTGCCCGTTGATGGTCGTCTTCGGGGCGTACGGGCTGGTCCACTCGATGTTCTCCAGGTTGTACTTGCGCTTGCCGCCATCCAGGCTCTCCACCACGATCTTGCCGGTCGTCTGCACAAACTTGGACACCTGGGCGTCGCCGTTCGGCGAGCGGATGGTGAAGATCGGCACGTACTCATCGCGCCCACCGGACGCACCCTTCTGGAAGCCAATCTTGGCCAGGTACTCCTCCACGCCATTGTGCGCAACGGCGTACAGGGCCACCTCCTTGTCGTTGTTGTTTACTCCCAGCTTGAAGTCGACGTTGCGGATCGGTGACTCGAGCGTCGCCTTCACGTACAGCTCGCCGGCGGTCACACCCTCCAGTCGCAGGTTCGTCAGACGCTTCGTCTGCGACCCGGGGGTATCGAAGCTGAGGGACAGCTGCAGGTGCTGCGGGTTCGAGTTGTCGAACTTGCCCGAGAAGTGGAACTTCGGCTCCACCTCCAGGTACACCTCGAACAGCTCCTCCTGGTCGACCTTGTGTGCGGCGCACACCGTCACACCGATCACGCTGTACAGATTGTCGAAGCACTCGCTGAACTTCGAGCCAAAGTCCTGGCGTTTGGCGGGCAGCGTAATCAGCTGGTTGCCCCGTTCGCGCGTAATGATCACCTCGCGGAAGTTGACCGACACGAGCTCCTGCTTGCCCTGGAGCGCGTCGACCGTCAGATCGTAGGCGGTGGCATCGTGCAGCGCAAACTTGACGGCCGCACCGCCCGAAGAGTGGCCCGACACGGCCACCTGCATGCCCGTCATCACGTTGAACGCGTCCACGCTCATCGTTCCGGTCACCTCGAAGCTGCCGCTTGGCTGGAACTTCGTGTTGAACTTGGCGTTGCTGTAGTCCTTCACCAGGCTCTTGACGTCCAGCTCGAGAGCGGCATCGACACGCGCCACACCGGCACCCTGCGCCGAAAGCTTCAGTGGCAGACCGAGAGCGGTAGTGTACACCAGATCCGTGTCCAGGAACAGGGCATGGTGCTCGAACGTGTGCTCGAACTTCTTGGCCCCTTCGATCATCTTGTCGAAGCATTCAAGCGCTTTGTCCAGGAACTGCTCCGGATCGGTCGGCACGTTCTCGCCCGTGCTCAGGAAGAACAGCTCCGAGCCGAACACCTTCATCGTAACGTCCAGGTTGAAGTCCTTCAGCGCGTCATTGTGCAGATCGACGGTGCGGGCCAGCGCACGGATGTCCTCGCGGATGCCGCGGCGGAAGCGCTCCTTCGCCTTGCCGGACAGCTTCTGGTACTGTTCGGCCAGGAGATCGTACGCCGCCTGCATGTCCATGCCGGAGAAGAAGCCCTTCGGTCCGAAGTAATGCTCCACCAGCCGTTCCAGATTGTCCTGGCGTCCCTCGAGCTCGAACACGTTCAGCCCATTGCCAAACAGCTCGGCCGTAAAGTTCAGTCCAACCGACTTCGGCAGGAAGCTCTTCTGCGAGTAGATCACGCTCGTCTCGGCACTGGCGCCGACACCGAGCGACTCGACCGCGTACGAAAACTCCCGGTTGAACGAGTAGCGGCGCACATCGAACGGGAACTTGTTGGAGGTGCGGATCTTGCCAAAGTGCTGCCGGGCAGCGTCCCGCGTCGGATCGACCGACGCCCGCAGGCTGGCCAGATGGGACGTGATGAACGAACCGACCTGGTAAACCTTCTCCGCGTCCAGCAGTGCCTTCAGCTCGTTGGCAACGTTCGCCGACGGGCACTCGACCAGCGACAGGTACGCGTGGATGCGAATTTCCGAGTCTTCGTTCGTGTCCTTCAGCGTGCTGAGCGCCGCGTTGACGATCTTCTTGTTGCAGGAAGCGGCCGGGTAGGCTTGCAGGGCAGCCACGCGCACACGCGACGAAGCATCGGGACCGGCGCACTGGATCACCTTATCGAGCAGCGGGGCGACCAGATTGTCCGAGTTGCGGACACCCTTCAGCACCGCCACGATCACGTCCTCCTGGGCGCGCGACGTCGACTGGCATTTGCCCAGCTTGGCGCCGAACTTGTTCGAGATTTCCTTCACATCCGACGACTGGCAGCCGTGCTTCTGGCAGTACTTGCTCACCAGCGAACCCACGCTCAGGTACGCCTCGCGGGGCGGATTGCCGTCCAGCAGCTTGTTGACCGCCTTCAGCGCATCCTGCGTCATCGACTGTACCAGCGTGAGCGAAACGAAGGCGAGCTTCTGCTCCTGCGCACCGGTCAGCTCCTTGTTCTTGTACAGCTGCGTGATCGCTTCGACCGCATCGCCCGTGCCCACGCGGAACAGCGCGTCCAGGTACACCTTGCGCGCGAGCGACTTGTTCGAGTGTACGCTGCCCGCCTTCACCTGGTTGTACAGCGTCAGCAGGTCCTCCTTCTTCGAGTAGCGCATCAGCTGGATCAGCTCCACGAACAGGTTGGCCGTCTTCTTGCCCACGTTGCCGTTCGTGTACGATTCGACGGTCGATTTCAGCTCCTGCTTGATGACGGCCAGATTGCCGGCCGGCTGCTGGTCGGGATTTTCGAAGATGATCGTGCGCGGCTCACTCGCAGCGCCGAGGGCCGGCGCAGCACCCGCCTTGTTGCCGGTGAGCGTCAGCTTCGTCGTTACCTTCGCGGTCACGCCAACCTTGTCCTTCAGGTAGGGCAGATACTGGTACTCCTCCGACAGCTTGACCGCCGACAGCAGACCACCCTTGATCGTTTGCTGGGCATTGTACGAGCTTTGCAGCAGCGGCGTCGACTTGATGCCGGCCTTGCTGTTGACGATGCGGGTCACGAAGCTGTTCGAGAGCGATTCGCGGTAGGCACAGTTGCCCAGGTCGCGCACCTTCTCCACGACGGTCGCATCGCCGGACGGGTAGCTCGAGAAGGACGTCTGGCACACGCCGAACACGTCCGTCTCGGTGCTCTTCTCCTGCGCGACCTGGAACAGCGAAATCAAACCACGCTTCACGTTCAGCGAAAAGTCCGTATCGTCCGCTTCGGTACAGATCTCGGGCAGCAGCTCATCGTTCGACAGCGTGAACTGGACCGGCTTGCTGATGTCGGCCCCGAACGCCGTCTTCTTGCCGTCCGGTGCGTACGAGGTCAGCGAGACCACCTTCAGCGTGTACTGGCAGTTGTCGCCGGCGTACACCTCCACCTTGCCGTCGACCTTCAGCGTGGTCTGCTTGTTCTCCTTGTCCGACTGCTGAAGCTGCACATAGCTGTCCACATCATACTGATATACGAAACCGGGCTTGAACGTGTACTTGCTGGATTTGTTAGCTGTAGTGAGCAGGAGCAGGAAGCAGGAGAAACATTGCCGTTAGTAATTGCCCGTAACCCAGTCAGCCATAGATCGGTATCGTCCGCGGCGTGCTAAATACTTACGTGCTGGGCATCCCGACTTGCACGATGCTGTTGTCCGAGGGGGTAGGCGTAGAAAAGAAGCAAGCATAGAAGCAAATGATTAGTACGAGCGTAACCGTCCACATGTTGCATAATCTGCTGGCAGTCTGTTGACCTATTCCGGCTGATAGCGAGTGACGGAGCACTTGCGGCTGCTTACTATCAGTTTTATTTTTCGTACTGACCCACGTGACCCCCGGGGTGTCGGGAGGGCATCTACAAACGACAGCTTCGATTATCGTGAAAGTGCACACTCAGTGTTGTTGATAAGGGAAGTGGCAAAGCCGCATGCTAAACGCGGCACCGCGGACACTACAACCGCCCATGCCCGCTGCACACATTGTACGTCGGCTTTGAAGCCTTGCTCCTGAACTTGACATTGATCGAGAATGGTGGCCTACCAAGACTGCCAACTAGGCATCTGCTTATCAGTCATTCACCGGTGAAAAGGCATTGGCTTTAATGCATCCACGAGTTTCTAGAATCGTGTGCGATCATGTGTGAGTTGAAGCATTAGTAGAGTATGACATCTTGGAACTTTCCTTTTTGTACTTAGTCAAAACTATTTTGCAAATTTACTCGGAGTTGAGACCTCCTTCTTTTTGTCTACTATTCTTCCCGAGAAAACTTCAACATTCCAGATAGTTCCGGTGGCTGTAACGATTCACTCTCTAGCTTCTCAAATTGTTTGTGGTAAATCATCACAACATGTCAGTTCTACATTCTTTCTAGAAAAGACCACCAAGTAGGTACACCTGCTTGCTGAAAGCTCTCTCAGTTTGTAGTTAGCTGCAATATCTAAATATTTACATTCCTGACACACGGCTCTATCAGAATGCTTCAATCTTTCGAAAACACATTGCCACACGAAATGCGTCATTCTGTACAGCCCAGCAATAGACACAGCCACAGTCATTTGCTCTGTTTCAACGATTCCGCGTTCTAGAACACTCGGTGTGCTGGGTGTACACTGCCAGAATGCTGCCGAACTGCGACTTACCCTACACGCCCGCCGGTGCTTCTCCTGACTTCCGTGAGAACATCAACAACAACCTCGTTGGTTAAGCTAATTGAATTCATTGAAAAGTATGAAAACAAAGGCCAGTGCGTTGGTTGCTGCCACCGCCGCCGCCGCCGCCATTGTCAATCTTCATTAGAAAGACACAGGCACTGACTAAGGGATTATCCCAAAATTTGTATGTCGTGCTGAGTTGTTTGCTTCGCCCCGAAAAGATCCAGGAAAGACCAGTATCGGTGCGGGTAAAGTGATAAAAAGGTTCTTTTTTCTCAGATTCTATCTTGTTTTCGTGATACCAAAACAACACGATCACCACCTGCGCTGTTCAACAAACGGGCAGCACTTCTCACCCTATTTCCGAGCGTGCAGCGTTGACGATCCGTACATGCGGGACGTCATCAAATTGCCTATTACAATTTATTGTCTAAATTATCTCAACTGGTTTATGGGTACCGCTGGCCACAGCAGCCACTTGTTTCTCGCGCTTTGCTGTACTAATCGACACCCTCGACAGCAATACATTGCTCGGAAGTAATGCTAGCATCACCAACAACATGTGGATGCTCCAATGCTGAGAACCTTCGCCATCTCTTCCATCCCTGACGATATTTCACGCGTAATGTATAGGAACATACCTGCGGACACACTTTGAATCAGCACTAGCGACACCAGGAAGCTCCAGAGCAGCCTCCTTCCACCGAGGACCCACATCGTTCCGTGTCGTGTCCGTGCACTCTCACGCACTAAACCACACTTTCCACACTCAGGAAATGTTCACTACACCTTACAGTTCAACATGGAATGTAACCGGGGGGGTGTGGGCGAAAAAGATGAAACCGTTCTCTCCAACACTGCAGAGAAGACGGTTCACTCTTTACCGATCGGGCACTACGTACGTCACACAGCGGCTCGTCTGTCGTCACCAGCGATCCCGGGCGGGCCTCAGGACGGGAATAACGGATCCCGGCCACGGGTGCCTACTTTTATAGAATTTCCACACACACGCACGCACACATACACACAGCAATACAAACACTGCATTTGGGGTTTGAACGGGGGTTCACATCAGCGAACGGTGCTGATAAGGGGTTTGGAGAGCGTTTTGGTGACTGATCGGTGGACGGTGCTGGAAGCGGCCGGGATCGCGATCACCGAAACGGACACCAACACACCGGCGCGCGGGAAGCGATACCACAGTTGGTCACCTCTGTTCTGCTCTGCTCTCTTTCTCTTTCGCTGATGATCCAGTGGCTGCCGGATTGCCAGTTGAGTTCTGGGGGGGGGGGGGGGGGGGGGGGAGAGGACCTCAATTGAAGTTCTCTGTAGATCTGCGGTAAACATGCTGCCGAACACAGAGATGCCTCCGCAAGGGGGATTGGTTGGTGTTGGTGTACAATCAATGGGGTGCAATGTTTGCACTTGCACGTTTGATTGTTTGCACAGCGAGATCGAGGGATTTGAGGGAAGAAGCTCACACACACACAAACAGACATACACATGGGCAGAGAGACAGCCAAGCAGAGGTCGTAGATCCACATGGTTATCGGTGCGAAGATTCGTCCAGATCCGGCCAAGCGATGACGAACAGATAAGGTAAGTTGCTATTCAGCTCTGTGTGTATGTGTGTGTAAAAGGGGAAGTTTTCTACCCGGACACGGATATCGCAGCCAACCCGATCGGGAAAGGGAACGGTAAACGATCGATCGTACCGGTGCTGTGACGAGTCTGCGGGCGAGTTTGTTGCTAGCGCACGCTAGCATTACGCTAAGTTGTGAAAATAATGCACGCTTAGCATGATGCCGGCAATGATGATGACGAGCTAGGGATTACAGTGGGGTTCGGAGCAAGGTCCGAAGTGTATGTTTGACCGGGCGCGAGAACAAAGGCAATTAAACGTCCCCACCGCGGTTAGACTGGGGAGGGAAGCAGTTCGGTGTCGTTGAAAGCCGATTGATATGTTTGTGAACGTTTTATTTGTTTTCGTTTTTTTTAATTTTATTGTTTTTTGAATATTGTAAACGCAACTGTTGTATTTCACTCTCATAGCAATTGTTCTTTTCTAAATAAATTTATCTTATTTATTTCATCATACTGAGCATCATAATCTCTTATCAGACGGAGGTGTAAGATGACAATTACACCATTACAGTAAACTAACCTGAAAGAAAAAATACTATTAATTGCTTATATTAAGCCGTTTGAAAAGGCCACCGGGGAATAAAATCCCTCAATCGGGAATGAACTGTTCATTGCAGAAAGATGGATGATTATTCTCACAGCTGAACGTATGTCTTGCTAGATCGTAATCGCTCAATCACTTAGCGTATCTCGAATGTGTCTTCCCCGCAACGTTTCCTAGCAGTAAACCATACTGTGTTGGGGAAGAACGTACCAACAAAAAAAAAGAAGAAGTAAGGCCGCAAGCAATCGAAGCTTGTTAATATCGTATTATTTTACACCGAGCAATGCTTTGCTTGCTTCTTTTCGCTCCTCCTTACTGCGCTCACGAGAGGAGAATCCATTTAAATTAATTACTATCCTAGCCTAGGTTTGGTGAGCGCCCAGCACACATCCCGCTGCTGGTGACTCCCAGCGCTTTAAGCCAGATTAACGGAAGGGATATACCGCCCGCCGGGCTCTACCAGGCCAAGCGCAGGGGTTTGACTAAGGATTGAGTGATTGAAATTAAATCCCGTATTAAATTACAACCGATTCATTAATCAATCCCGCTACGGTGCGGGACTGGGTGGGAAACACATCGAGAAACCATTTATTTTGTCGTCTAGCGCAAGTAAAAGTCTGACCGATCTGGGCGTAGCGGATGGGAAGAAAATAACAGCGCCAGTGCTAGCGTGAGGGTGCAACTCCAAGAACCACTAGTGGCTGGGCACCAGGGAAGCCTGGGAAGGCTGTCCACTTGCTTGATTGATTGAGTGGAAAATCTCTGTAGGTGAAGTTTGATTTCCATAATGAGCGAATGCAATTTCTTTCCGTGCAAGACGGTCCCCGGTACCGGAGCGGTATTGAAAGGCCAGTTTTTAATCTTCCTGATTGAATGGTTACTTCGTGCTTTTAATCTCTCGTTTCTGCCCCTTGCTCCCTCTCTCTCTCTCTCTCACTCTCTTTATCTCTCTCTCTGCTATAACATTTCGTTTTCCACCCTAATCCTCAGTCCGTTCGCATCTGATCGTTCGGACGAGTTCGGCGATAAGAGCAGAACTATAGGGCGAGACAGTTTTAATTTCCACTAGATGGCTTATGTTGTTAGTTTCGGACAGTTGAAAATGGGTGGAGGAAAGAGCGGTCCAGTTTGTATTTCATCACACAGCGACAGACGGACAGCGGTACTGATTTGTTTGCATTTGGCCTGCGGTCATTGCTCTTTTGTGAGGAGGGTTGTGAAGCTTTCGAGCATAGTTAGAACGGTGGAATATGGTCGGCATGTGATTGATTTGCTGTATGGTCGTAGCCAAACCCTACGAACTCGCACTGGTTCGTAAACGATAGTTAAAATTGTTTCTTCATTTGCATCTATTTTTATCACAAAGAGAGCACTTTCTATTGACCCAATTTTTAATGAGGAAAATATCTGACAAGATTCTAGCTAGAAATTATAATAAGCTTTTAACTTATTCATCATGAATCCAACACACATTTCATCAATAATCCATTATAATATCTCCTCACTTAACATTAGGTAATTGTTGGGACTGTTTGATGGGAGAGTGCCCAACGTCCTGTCATAAACAGAAGGCATCCGAAGATAGCCAGAAAACCCGAACCAATACAAACCAAACTGATCAGGGCAGGGATAAAAAGGAGCGGTAGGGCAACATTCGGGGCTCTTGGACCAATTAGCGGGATAAAACGACTAATTTTTTGGCGCGTTTCACGTAATAAATGCTTGGCAAAGAATTCCTCCCGTTTTTGGTTATTTTCGTTTTCTAACAGTAATATTATTTTAACAACATCGTTAAAAATGTAACATTCGGATCAACCGTCACAGAACGACGTCATTGCCACCACAATCGACCGATTGTGAATGATAGAGTATTTCTCCTAATGTGTGCTGATCAGCTCTTAAAAATAGATTTGAACAATATTGGGCGGTAATTTCGCTTATTTCATCAATCATCCGTTCCAGATGCTTGGCTGCGGGTCTTGGCAGCACAAACAGCTCCCTCTTGATTCCCCGAAAGCATCCACCATCGTACGGAAAGGTCATGCTGCTATCGATTCGTTTGAGTTATGTTGCTATTTTCTTCCAAGAGAAATGCGCTCGTTGACCATCGCCTTTTGACACACGCTACGACCGAGCGATGAGCAACGCTGTACCGGGCCCGGAACGCCCAAATCAGTCGTACCGATAAGCGAAATTGCTCTCAAAGCAGGACGGCTTGGTTTCTGCTGCGTTTGAACGACATTTTTATCGGATGTTTACTTTTGCGATGCTGATTATGTGGTCAACACACCAGCACAGCACAGCATGTAAGTAAGCCGGCCCCGATTTCACCTCCGCGGGTGCACTTTCATCAAATTTCGGTTCCATCTCACCCCGTGTGTGCCAGATTCTAGGAAACACGGTGTACGAAGTGCCGTTGGGTGGCGGGACAGAGCAATCACTAGCGTCATTTGAACCTGTACTGGATGCTTACGGAAAAGATTTATTTCCACCTACTCAACAGTTTGTTGGAGATGGCTGATGAATAATCGATCGGCAGACGGATGATTACGGTAGTCGATGAACTGTTATTGATTCCGTAGATAAGAGCAACATTTATACTATTTCTTATAATTTTCTGATAGTGCTTTGCTTAGCTTTGCACTAATACTACAACAAGCATTTCGCTATTGCATTAATCAGAAGTAATGGCTGAGCTTCCATTGAGAATATGCTGCCCAAGTGTGCTTTTTGAATAAAACAAAAATAGAATGTTAATTTCTAAAGTTGATTCCACAAGACACATTCTCGAATTGATCATCCAATCAAACCGAAGCAAATCTCCAAATCCAACAGCGCAGCATACACTTCTCAACAAAGTATGTAGCTTGATTAAACCACTAGAGAATTCTTCCCTTTTCCGGCTCGCCACAAGAAGAAGCAACATATAGCACTCTGGGTCAACAAAACCTATGCTGCTAGCGGTTTGCATCGCACCCCGTCGACAGCTTCTCCGCTGATAGCACTGATAGCCGAGCCAATTTTCTCCGTACTGCGATAACCTATTATTCCGCTGCTCATATCAATCCGCAAACGGCAATATCAATCAAGCTGGTACGCTTTTGCTCCCGTTTTGTATGTGTAGTACCTTTCTGATTGGCCAAACACAAAAGCAAGCAAGTAAAAGACGGCGCTGGTAGAATCACACACAGAAACGGCCACAGCTGATAGCGGGGCAAACTTTTTAATTCATGCACACACTACCCGCCGCGAGCAGTGAGAGGCAAGAACAGTGTTAAGGTCAAGCATTCGAGCGATAATTATGGTGACTGGTCTGGAGCGGGCTTTTACAACTTTTTCTGTGCTGCTGTTGCTGCTGCTACTAAGCCATCGCGAAACCCGTCGGACGCCCAGCAAGACCCACGCGCCCGAAGAGCAAGAAGAAATATTATCAAATTTGGCAAACAACCTCTCAAGTGGAGCGATTATTTTAGCCGACCAACCGATCCCACCAAGGACTCGACGGTGCGCCAAACGGTGCTCGAAGGGCACACGGAGCATCACGATTGTCGTGTGCTGCATGTCCTACAACGGCTCGGCAATGGGCAATGGCTTTGTCTTTCGGATGAACTTTTCAACCGACATTAATTATTTAGACTACAGGCTTCATGGCTTCCATAATTTAGGCTTCCCGCATGCCTCCTCCGACCATCGCCGCCGCTAGCGGGGTCATCTCGTGATGTGCAGATCGTCGAGATGGTACTGGAATTTCGTGACAGTCTAATCAATTATGCAACGACTCGGTTCTTCCTCGGTAAAGTTTGGGGACGTAACACGACGGTCAATCTTGAACTGGGTGGCCCTGGAGGGTGTCAAGGTGCATGTGTGTGTGTGTGTGTGTGTGTGTGTGTGTGTGTGTGTGTGTGTGTGTGTACGTGTTTAAGTTTGAAGTATGCTAACAAGATCTTGAAACACTCACCTTTGTTCGATTAAATGATGGCTGGGTTTAGACCATGATCAGCTCCATTCACCTCCCCAGGAGTGGAGAAATACCAGTTGACGATCGATTCCCGTTCTATGTCGAAGAATAAACTAATCCCACGACAGCTTAGCCCGGTTGCTCACAAAAGCCACAGTGTCTAAGTTGCTAGTAGCTGTCATTAAAGACGCCATCAAGGTAGAGAGCAATGGAGAAACTTTGCGCCACTGTTGGGCTTCCTGGAGTCAGCCAGTGGAACACTAGAAGCCTTCCGTATGGAGAATAGTTTCACCTGACTACACCGCATCAAAGTTTCGTTGGCCCCGGAGCGAACGGAAGCGTGCCGATTGAAGAGACCCGAGCAAGCACCAAATAGATTGGAATGTCTGGTGCTCCTATTCAAGATCCTGTGTCTCCATTCTGCACCCTGTACCTGAACCGGATCGCTGAGAAAGGCTCGTTTTCTAAAAGATTAATTTCCACAAAAGAAACTCCACCCTTTCACGGGAGGCATTCCCGGAACGCCAACACCGTACAGCGGGTAGCATTTGACGTTAATCTCTGGTCTGGCCCGGTTGGCTGAATGCATCGCCGACTCAGCTGCTGTGCCATTTTCTTAGGATCAATCACTTACGCTTCGAGCCATCGATATCAGTCGTGCCTTTGCAGCGTGACACGGTAGCACCATCCAGTATCCCCCTCCCGCCGGGGTGGCACAAACCGAGGCCGAGGCTGGTTGTTGAAATTAATTTGCCGCTACCGCGTGCGCTACCCAAAACCCAGCCCACCGTTCGCGCTTAAATGGCCGCTTTCAACGCATCGACAAGACGTTTTCCAATTATGCTTCCAATCAATGAAAGTCAGCACCAATTTGTGCCCGAATCCTTCCGGCATTTTCATCAGCCCGGCGCTTCCGTCGTCCGTTTTAATAACCCTGGTGTCGGTGGAAATTTCCCCGAAGGGTTTTCCTCTCCCACCCCCCCCTCCCTCTCCCTCCTTTTTACCTCGTTAACGTTGAGAAGCGCGTAACTATCCCGCCCCGAGTCTTTGTCGCGCTGTAACCGGGAGCTCGCCTGAAGCAAACAGGAACACAACATCACACACCCTTCGGGCAGGCTCGGCCCCCCTTGCATAAGGCACTAAAACCGTACACCCACGATTTTGGGTTCGTTTTCGATCCGAACAATGGCACGTCACCCACACGCTTGACACTTTTCTGCCAGCGCGCCTTTGACAGTAATTATGAAACCGGCCAAGCTTGACCGGAGTGCGCAAAGAAAGGCCGAGGGCGGCAAACGGAGAACCTTTTCGGGATCGTCGGGATAATTGCCCCCGGGAAATGGGTGTAGCGAAAATGGTTGTCCGTATTCCCCGCGCGCACACGGGATGGTTCGTAATTATGGTTTGCCCTGCTGCCCCTGTGTGTCGATCTGTGGCCGGGTGGTTTAATCGGAATGGCATTGTTTTCCGTGCTGGTTTAGTGCTGTAGCTTGATGTTGTCTTATTTCTTTCCTTCTTTCCTTTTGTTGCTAAACTCATTCCCGTCGGAACAAAGTCATTCCAACGAATGCGTGCGATCGTATTGTGCTACTCAGGTTTAGCAAACTGCCGGTTTCTAACTTTCGGCAATATGAAGTGACAGGTATGTCCATCGGTTCAAGGTGGACAAGGTCCCGTCTAGCAGAGCAGGGTT
The DNA here is from genome assembly GCF_016920715.1 of Anopheles arabiensis. Taxonomy (NCBI): domain Eukaryota; kingdom Metazoa; phylum Arthropoda; class Insecta; order Diptera; family Culicidae; genus Anopheles; species Anopheles arabiensis. The sequence goes on from NC_053517.1 coordinate 10,912,511, forward strand.
TTGCCTTGGGGAAATGAAAGTGAGGCGTTTCTCGTGTTGCCATCCTGCACAGTGGCTTTGTTTCGTAGAATATAATAGCAGAACAAGTCAATCTAAACAATAAACAAGTTACTCAAAAAATAAGCATTTTAAAGGTCCTATTGTGTTTCCATAGGTGCCCGGAACAAATTTTTATCAGTTAATCAATTTTAATTTATATCAAAAAGACTGCCTTAGTTTAGTGGACAAGAAAGCACTACAAAATCGGAACAACCTCATCTGATGTCTCTTGATTGTGCTCTGGAAATCCTCGACAGTGTTATGTTTGTTCACAATTGCATAAACCACGCCGCCGAAGGAGCACCAAAGCCCAACACTCCCAAATACCTACAAAACAGTGCTTTCAAAAACAGCAAATAAGCTGAAATCGACAGGTCCGTTTTTTACTTTATGTTGCCTGTAGTTTGCCCAATTCGCTTATCGGTTCCCGGTTCTTTCCGTTTGGCCGTTCTTTCGGGGGCTGCGATGTCCAATAATTTCCAAGGCAAGGTTTTACGCCTGCCAGCCACACAGGCCGCTGATAAGAACTTCGGCTGTGCTGTGACTGCTGCCAGCCAGCGGTCATGGCGACAGTGCTTAATGTTTGCTTTACGATGCAAGCACTTTCTCCCTATCTTTGGTGTTTGCTTTCTCCTCTCTTTCTCGCGCTTGCTGGTCCGGGGCCGTTGTACCTTCCGGGCGGGCCGGATCTGGTCCGAAACGGAAAACTTTTCACCACCAACACCAACCACAACGACAGCAGCTCAACAGAAAAAGTGCGAAACTTTTACCGCACGATCGACCGATGTGCCGTAAGCAGGACGCGAATTGCACGAGTTCCTTTTTTTGCGTTGTATTGGACCTTCGAAGGCCGGGCAGGTAGTGCGTGGTTGGATACGAGCCATGAAATTAATACGATTAGAAGACGGTGAATTGTGACCAAGTTTGTTGTTGATTGCCTGGCATGATTTGCAGCTTTCGAGGGAAATATTGACCGACTGTTATCTCACGATCGAGTGTTTCGGTAGGAGTTTTACGAAACGAAGCACATTATTAGTATGCTTTGGCGGGAAGAACAGTGAGCTATGGTTTAGAAAGCACACTTTTCTCGCACGCAAACTCCAACCTACTGTTGTTTATTTGGCTGCAGTGCCGCTCGTCACGATAATTCACACATTACCGGGAAAAGCCACCCAAGCCCCCGGGAAGGACACTCGAAAGTCAACTAATTTCGAGCTGTCCGATGCACGCCCGCACATCCGACGATCAAATGCTAATTACTTCCCGTCCACGCGGGAATATGTCACTGTATCGCCTCTTCCATCCGCCCGTCAGATTCGCTTGCCTAGCAATGCATTCCGGCCCGGGTCTGTTTGCGGCGACGGCAGCAGCAGCAGCAGCAGCAGGCAGCAACGACATTCAGAACACGTAACGCATTTCGGCAGTTTGACAGTGACGATCAGCCTTCCCTCTCCCAGGGCAGAGTCAGCCTCAGTCGGCACGGTTCTTGGATTTGGGCACCCGTTTGCCACCGGTAGACGTGCCTCTTGACATGCAGCATCTCCCGGGTCGCTGACATTCACCTTGCGCGACACACACACGCTCGCACACACGCGAACGCAGTACCTCACAAACATGTTGTTATCGTGTTACACGTCGATATTGCTCTCCTCAGCCCGCGTCGTGCCTGGGCCCTGTCATCGGTGTCGAACTATTAACCATGCATGAGACAACCTGGGCGGAGGAGCATAATAACCCCATCCGCTTTGCCTCCACATTGCACCGACAAGGGACGGGCTCCCAGGACCGGTGCAGCTGTACATGCTGTGGGTGCCAGCCACCGTGTAGGACAATGGAACTAAATTAAACAACTGTTCCCCGGCGTACACTTGTTTGCGTCACTGTAAAACTGCATTAAATTGACACTTTGACTGTGGCGCCTGTAGTGCAGGGTAAAAAGGGGGAGTTTGAAATAAATTTTCATTAACAACGTAAGCATTTTAAACAGCGTCGTACTTCGTCGGTTGCAAGGGTTGCATTGTAGCACAAAAACCGAGTTTAAACCATTGCCCCAAATCTGTGGCAACAAAAATGCAATCGTCAAACTGTTGTCAGGTGGGCACAGTACAACCGCTGCTCCTGCATCCTTGCCACCCACATTCGTTCGTCTGACGATTTCCAATAAAGTGTACAAGTTGTTAAATAATTCCACCCGGTGGTGGGTTTTTCGGCTGGCTCGCCGGCCCGTTTCGCAGTGCAGTTGCCGCCTATTGTAACATTATTATGTTTGCGTTCCCGGTTCCTGCCGCGCCGGGCTGGTTTAATATGTTTTTGCCCTTTGGCTTACCGTGCGCTGTGTTTTTGCCCGTCGGTCTGGCTGGGTCTCACCCCAAAACTGGTAATATTGTAAAATTTTCATGCACACTTTGACACAAACTGGCAGCAACAGCGCAGCGTGGGAGCAGCGTTGTTAACAGCGTAATTAACATGCTTAACGTAGCGCAGGATGAATGCGGCGGTATGGTTTGCTTCTTTAATTTCCTGTGTTTTTTGGTGTGTGTGTGTGTGTGTTTTTTTTTTTGGGTTTGCCTTCGTTTCGTTGATCGTTTTTATGGCGATGAATTTCCGCGAAACATGCCAATTAATGTGTGCTGACGAGTTGAAACGCCGAAACGCGGTGCGCTTTTATCTGTCATTATTTATATACAACGAAAAAAAATATTCACGTGTTTTTTTACCGGACTATGTTTTCTCCCTTGTTTTCGTGGACAGTTTCTTATCAAAACTGTCATCAGCAGCCAACGGCAGGACGGGCCGGGTAGCGAAAGATCAAACCTGTCAGTCGGTGTCCTCACAGCCTCCGAGGGCCAGCCGTCGAGTCGGTGTCGGTTTTTTTCCCTCCGCGAAATTAAGATATATTGCTTCAGTTTTATTCTTGATAACACGCTTCGCCTCGGCAGACCGGTGGGCCGTCTTTTTCACTTTTCCATCCGTGCCAGGAGCCCGTCCCCTCACCGAGCGATAAGAAACAATTTGTCTTTGCTCAATTTTGGTGTTTAGTTTAACGGGTTTTTCTCTGCGCCCTCCCTTGCGCTGCACTGTGCGGCATCTCTTGCGACTGCAGCCCATGGCATGGGTTCAATTTGGCCACCGGAAACGATATCGAGCCAGGTAGCTTGGGTTCGGCGCACCTTCCACCCGGAAGTAGTGTCTCCTGCCGCATCATGCAAAATAGATGACTAGTGCTTCTTCTTGCCTGCTGCCGCTTCTGAGAACACGTGAATGGTGTAGCATCGGGGGTTTTTCCACCTTCTTTCGGTGCCATACCTTCGCTGGGTGAAATTTATATTGAAACATAAATAAAGGATGAATGAGCGGTGGCAATAGATGCTGGAAGCTCGCGAGGAACGGTAAAACACCCATCCTTTCACTACCCACTGCCCGCATCGTTCGGTTTGGTTAAGGTAAAAATGGAAATAAAGAGAAGGAAGAAAAAAAAAAGCTCCGTGAAAGGTGAAAAATGGATCTCGTTCGAAAGGTCCGCGATGGATAACGCGCCACCACCGATGGTGCGTGGATCAGGGACATCACCGACCGGGCCAGGTGGAAGGGCGGGTAAAGGGAATGGCAAAAAGCGTAAGAACACGTTACCGTTCGGGGCACTCGTTTCGCTTCTTTTAATGTGCCGTCTCACGCGTCTTCCTGAACGGAGCTGTACGTTCTGCATGGTCTTATCTCGCCTGACGGCGTTCACCAACCGATTCCTCACTATCGCACCGTATCGCCCGTATGCCGCGCATGCTGTGCTGGAAGGCTGGTGGCCCGCCTTGAATGAAGATAGCCGGCCCCTTTTCTAATGAAATTGTTTGATGAAGGATATTTATCTTGCCGGATACAAATGGCTACATTCGAGGAATGAGCGAGCGTTTTGTTCTGTGCTAAATGATGTATCCTGCCCCGCTGTTCCGGGAGCTGGGTCTGGTCGGAGTCGTCTCGTGGAGGACAAGGAGAGGCAGGACATCGCTTTGCTGGCTGCCGGCACGTTATAATGAACATGCAATTTTGTACACGCGTGACAAAACCACACATCACGTCCGAAGCTTGATGCGAAACAACAAACAACAGTAACAAGCCGAAATATAACAAAAAACACAAACTAGGCATAATCACACACACACGCATACTGTCAAATTCTCTAATAATAACCCCATCAATGGGGAAAACCACAATGCCGAGCACGCTTGGCCGCTTGCCATTGTGAATGAATGAATGTACGTCCTGGGCGCCCGCATCTAGCTGCATCAATCACACGGTTCACTGGTCGACCGGGGCTGGGTTACGTGGTTTTGGGGCATCACCGTGCATCACCTCAAACAAACAGAGGAGGAGGAAGATATTCTGGGTACCGAGCTCCTTCAGGAATAGGTAGCTCGGTTGTTGGGTTTACTTTATTTTATTTTATTTTTTCAACACGATTGACGTGATAAATTTGCACCGAATGCAATAATGGCTTATCGAAACGTGCCGGAATCCTGTGCTCAATTATTCAAGCGCATGTTAGTTTCGGCATAAACAGTTTCCCGCCCAGCTCGTGAGCCTTTTCTGGTGAATGATAGTTTCGTTAGAAGCGGTACGTGCATTTGTTGCCCAAGCAGAACATTTAACAGTTCTAGAAAATGGAAAATGTATCTGTTCATTATCGCGCAAAACGATGTACATTATTTAATATTTTGATATAGTCACGATTTGTAACGAGTTTGGTACGCCAAATCGTTTAAAATTTAATAAAATCTTTATAACAAATTATAACGTATTTCTCCACAGTTTTTTTTTTTTTGCAACAACGGGGCCTTTTCCGTTTTAAGTTCGTAGGCTGAAATTTCAGCCTGTCAGCTGTTTGCATTGCATAGCAGTTTTCGAGCAACTATCTAATTCAGTATAATATACAGGTGGGCTTATCCCAAGGTGTATGAATTTAGAAGACTGATTTTTATCGCTTCTGTTTCTGAATGAAGTATTAAGAGTGTTTTGTGTATTCGTCAAGCCTCCAGGAAGCTTGTTTGAGCAAAAGCTTTCACCCATCCTGCCAAAAAGTGATATTCAAATTTGGTTATAACAAACATGCTATGAGACCATCTGGACTACATACACTTCGATTCTCGATTCCATAACCTGATCTCTTAAATGCACCTTGGGATAAAGATAAACATCACCTTGTTTTACCAATTTTTCGAGCAGGTACTCCAATCTTATTCTAGCTTTGAGGCTTGAATAATCTAGACTGATAATTGCATGCTAGTTTTGTGTGTGTGTGGTTTCGTATGGAGTGATTACATGATTTCAGCCTCCAACTGTCAAACTCCATACAAAAAAAAAAACTGAGTAGAATCGTGAAGGGCCCCAGTAATGGAAATAATTAAATGTTTAATTTCCTCGATTAAATAAAAAGCAAATAGCACAATCCAACACAATCATTATAAACGAAATGGTGGTAAATGTTGCCGAAAAGTGGATATTAATGATACGTGAAACACACCACTTAACCGAACGGTTAGTTTTGCAATAAATGCGAAATTACCGTGCGACAATTATGTGCAACCTCACCCGAACAGACATTGGATCCTTTTCCATGCTCTCTAAAGTGGCACAAACCATCCCACTGCCACCCCTCGTATTTATGGACATTTTAAAAACTACTCATGATCTTTTCCACACCTTATTAAACCAGTCATTCAATAGCCGCTTGTCGCTGCATCGTTTTGGAGGGGGACAACAACTTCATTAATGCTTACCGGCACTGCACCTCATTTGGCAGCTCAGCATTAGGGAAACGGCACAACCGCCATCAGCCCTTCAAACCGCCGAAACAACGGTTGCCCGACGAAACCAACACGACGGCGTACCCGTGGTCGCCTCCACCCGACAGCTGCATGGCAGTTGCTTGCAAAATGACTTCCCACAAACCGCTGGCCCATTATCGAAAACAATATCATCAACAGCGTGTGCGCTTCAAGGCGCACGCTAGCCGAAAATTACATTCTGGCTGTTTGGCTTCACTTGCTTGGGCGCTTGTCTAGCGCCTTACGCTAGAGGCTCCGGCTCGCACATCGAGAAGACAATGTATTTTGCACCGCATGCATTAGACACACACACACACGCAAACACACGGGCGGCAGCACATTGTCTTCGAGGTGTATCAGCCGCTGTGCAACCGTCGCAGTGAGAGCCGTGGCGCCTCCATCGACGGCCTATCAAACATCGACCGAAACAGAAAAGATAAATCTGCGGTCCCTCCTAATGCGCGCTGCGGCAAATGCTTCCCCGTACGTTAGAAGCTGGAAACTTTTCACCACCATCTCAAACGATCACAGCCCAGCTATCTGCAAGCGGGTGCAAGCGGTATATGATGATGGTGTTAGAGCGAGGGAAGAAAATTGTGGCGCTATTTTTCATGCTTGCTTTTTGCGAAAACTCATCACTATACCGCCCTATCATGTATGTGCTGACAGCAGATGAACGCGTTTACGCGTTTGCTTGATCAAATGTGTTTTTTTTCTTCTATAAGATATGTGGAAAAAGATTGTAGTTTAAGAAGCAGGTTTTTAAATCATGCGACAGTATTTTGATCATTGTTACAAAATTTTATACAGAATCTTAAAATGAGTGTTACAGTGAAGTTCTTTTATGCGTGCACCTATGATAGCTGTATAAAAAAAGCTTTGTGCGAGCTTCTCTTGCCGGATCAAGCGAGTGTACTGCAAGAAAAAAATTACTTTAAAATATGACCTTTTGCTCATTTTCTGCTCCACACAACAGGCAAAACTAAAGCACAATGAAACATATGCTTCCCTTCTTTTTCACTATATCATTTGACTCTCCTTATCACGCCCTAATGGCCCAATGCCAATCCTAATGATTAAACCATACATCCCGACCCTTTCGACACATTCGGTTGCAATAATAATCATTCTTAATTCATCTACCGACACACTGGCCAATAAATTTAGCCCACCAGCGCCCGTATGGTTTTGCCCCCCTTCCTCCCGCTCATCTATTGGCTGCTGCAGAAACCGAAAAGTGTCCCAAATCATGCTTTTAAAACCCACCATAAATCTCTTCAACACTTCGTGTCCTCGCCCTTTCTTGACAATTCCGGTGGGTGGGTCCGGCGACCACTAAAGTGGAGAAAATGGGCTTCACTTTACCATGGAAAGCTGGTTTTTACACATACACACACACACACGCACCTAGAACACACACACATAAGTTTAATCCCATACAACTACTGTGCCCTTGCCTGGTGGGTTTCTTATCTCAATCGAAAGAGCGGTTTCCTGATCTTTTCATAAGAAGAATAGGGAGAAAAGCGTAAAAACAACACCCCCCCCCTCATACACAACACACACACAACCCAACCAAACAGAGATATAAATTACCTCTTGCCCCACTTGCCGAACAAATCCGTTGTCCACGCCCGGTTGTAGATTGAATCGGTCTTCCGATATCGAGGCTGACCAGCTGCTGCTGGAGTTTGCCCGCCCTGCAGGAGCACTATTTATGAGCCTGAAAAATGTTTGCAACATTTAATTTCTCACCCATTACCCGCAAACCCCCCCTCCACGGCAATACCCGTCCAGCGAGCGTGAAGGAAGCTGATGCTGCTATCTTATTAAAAACCAGCGTGCCCAGTTCAAGCAAAGTGCCTTCTCCTAGCGATGCAAAAGAAGCTTCATTTGCTGGTACGGGGCGTGGACTCCCTTTGGCACTGCAAGCAGCCACGATTCTTAATGTTTAGCACTACTAAAAGCTAGCATTAACATCGTCCCGGGGCGGCTGGGGCGGCTGGTAGTCTCGTGTTTGTTACGAGCTGAACGGGCACCATTTCCCCTAGATATACGTCTCCCCCCCCGAAAAGTTGTTCGTACGAAAGGAATGAAAAAAAAAAAGAGAAGAGCAAACACGAACTCACAGCGGCGCATAAGTGGCGCAACTCAAGAGGGTAAAGTCGTCTTGTCTTCCAATGAGTGGGAACACTTTCGAACGACAAAACCACAACACGAGAAAGTTCGTCTCCTGCGGGCGGGCACTTCCTGCTCGAGGGGTTTCGGTTTTGGACGGCGGAAAGGTAGTGGTGGCTCTGGGAGCCCCGCCTGCCTGGTACAATGCCTGTGCATTGTTCAGGCATTCAGGCCCACCCTGCTCACCTACGGTGACGCTTTCGCTAAGGATGCTCAAAAATGGCTAACGACAATTTTAAGCAAATGACACACCAACCCCCCATAACGTCTACACTTTTACGACCATTTTCAAACGTGTTTGCGTTTTACTCCCTCTCTCTCTCCCTTCCTCTCTCTTTCTCTCTACCACACACACACACACACACACACACACACTTGGAATCTGTTCAAGTACTGCTGCAGTTGCATTTACGAGCAGCTGTAGTAGCGCGCCACTCGCCAGGCAGCCCTGCGACTTTGCGGGCTTGATTATTCGTTTTGCCCCGAAAATTCCCATCCACCATATTGAAATGAAGTGCCAGATATGGCCCGTGTGTCTGCGAACGATCTTCGAGATCAGCGAGCAGCCGTCATCATCATCGGTTGGGTTGGTTTTACGTGCTATCTTCAGTCTAACGAGATGCTCGCCGGTTTTACTCCACGCTCGAGACTAGTGCTCCCCCTAGAAGAAGAGGATGAACGCTTGAGTCGGGCAAACCGGTTCGCCATAAATATTATTCCACTCGCTGCGGGAAGAGCCTTCGCACAGGAGCCGGCACCAAGCGCTGTGCACCTTTTGCCCCGGCCTGCCACCGGCCGCTTTTGCGCACCGAAAAAAAAAAACAACCGAGCGAACCGTGCGGCAATTTATTCTTTTAGTATGTTAATTTTGGTGCTGCACGCGAAAGAGGTGACGCGCGCTGGTGCTACGCTGGTGGTTTGGCGGGACTGGGGGAGCAAGGGCTGCGGTTACATGGTGCGAAAATTATTCCAATATGCCGACATTAATTTCTCCGTGCTGCTGCTGCTGCCTTAGCGCCCAAATGGAAATGGTCGTTCATTGCGGGATGAGGCTGCAACGTTGCAATTGACGGCGGGTAGGACAGCGAAGTGATTCTTTCCAGTGACTGGTGTATGATTTAATTGGACGATAGATGGTACGCTATTAGCTAGATATTTATCAAATAAATTAAACAAAAATATATATCAAAAACTATTTTGTGTATCAGTGAACAATTAGTATGTATCGTTCAGCTATTATTTATTAATATTTGTGAGAGATATTGCTTTATTTTTACTTCACAAATTATAAAAACACTGTCATGTGATCGTACTGAAATATTATACTCTGTCTCATATAAATAGAACTCATCCAATCTTAGCATGTATCAATATTGTAGTGGACGAAATATCTAAAAAACGTCTTTTTGTGTTTATAAAAGTCATTACTTTGGTTTCATGCATTACAATGATGGTGAGCAAACCCGTTTAATGCTTTGGTCTAGCTCTAAAGTTGTCAATTAACGTTGCAAGGGCTGAAAAATCACTAATAAATCCCTTCCTAATGTAACACTTCATATCTCATTAGACATACCCATAACTGTAACGCTAACGCTTTCCACACTGTGCCTGCTTTTCAATAGCTTTAGCAAATCAAATCCACAATCAACAATAAATCGAAGTAAAATTAACATGCCCATTAAATTAAAGTGTTTGCAAATCAATGCACTGGAACGAACAGTGGGGGAAAAATAAAGAGGATAAAGAAGCGACGACCCTGCCTGCTCCAGGGCAAATTTGTTCATCATCAGAGCATTAGCACGCTCCGTCACGCTTTGTCACGGCGGGCTCTGCGCTGTATCATGGCGCCCAGTGCCAGCTAGTTCCTCCCGTTTTTGCGTGATGCCACACAATTACTAACTAAATTAACTGCGTCCTGCAGCCCACTGGACACAAAGCTGCAGCTGGGACACGTGTGCAATAAATTTTAAAGCATGTACCGGGTGGGCCGCCCGCCCCTCCCAAAGCTTTGTAACGAGCCACGGGGTGGCAGCATGGTCGCGAACAAAACAAACGCCTGTTTAGTGAGCAAAATAAAAGTGAGTCCATAACACAACCCAAAATGATCATGTCGAGCGACACGTGATTGGGCCGCTGGGTGGAACACCAGGGCAGGTGTTAACCCCCCCCTCTCCCTCTCCTCCCTGCAGACAGGTGTTCTTCGCAAACTGCAACGCTTCCGCTACTATTTGTATGCAAATGTGTGCGCCTGAATCGGGTGAGGAGCAAAAAAAATTAATTTAAAATTTAATTTATTTAATTGATTTGCACCGTGCCACGGGGTGTGGGATAAGGGATGAACTGTCGACAAAAAAAACAAACCACACATACACACGCACGTATAACAATGACCCACCTAACGCGCCGTTTGGACGGTTTTGCTGCATTGAGTGTGTGCCCGTGGCACTGCATCAAATTTATTCTCTGTCTGCTGCATCTATTCTATTATAATGTGTGTGTGTGTGTACGGGCCAAATGGTAGGTATTGTAGGATCAGAACCCATTGTCAACCCTTCTGTCGATCCGTCATCGTGCATGTTTTACCCAAAGTGACGTGCTGTTGTACGCAGATTAGATGTACAGAAACAAGTAATGAAAAAAACTTTAAGCTTTTAAACCCCTTCACATCACTTCAGTAGGTTCCTCCTTTTTTGTAAGGATCTCTTTTTGGTACATTTGAATGCTATATTAGTTCCAAACGATCTGTAGCTTCTGTAAGATGCTCTAAATATTCATTTTGTTAAAGTATTGGGTTTCCATTCATTTGATGTGTTGAAAAATCTGTCAATCGGTTTTTTTCGCATCAGTTCTCGATTCTTAGAATAATTATATACAAATGATTGAAATTTTGCGGTTAGTTAACTCACAATTTTCTAGAACTATTTTCAGACTCGTTTCAATTTGAAATGAGTACCTCTTACACTTGTCAAGAAAACTATCATCACAAAAAGACTTTTCGTGCAGCTTAGATGATTCGAAACACAATTCTTCGAAAAAGTCTGACAAATCTTGCAGCATCTCGAAAAGCTCGGCTTATAGCAAATGGAAATGCCACATTTAATCCATTCCACGTGATTCGTGCAATCATGCTACAGCTTTCGATTCTCATACTTGCGCTCAATCGTTCTAACTGGCAATCGTCTGATGCCAGTTACTGAACTGTTGCATAGTATAAGCGGATGCTTAAAAAAGTAAGCTTTCCTCGAATCGATCAAATGCGCTAAACGCACAGACGAGGATTTTCTCCCACTCAATGACAATTACGGCCATTTAGAAGTTCACATCAACCGATCTTTAATACGTGCGCCTTGTGGACCATCACACGAACGCACCTAAGCCTCGATATTTACCTCTTCTAAAACGTCTCACCCTGGGAAATTCTCCCGAGCTTATGTTGGGCAGTGCGTTGAATCGTTGAATAAATCAGAAAAAGGCCTAAAACACGCTCGCAAACAAATCGATTCACCAACCCCTTGCCTCAACGCACCGCGTTCTTGTTAAAGGTTGTCGGACTAGGCGGATGAGAGATGGTAGTTGTCCTTTCTTTTTTTTTTTGCTTTCTCCCCATTCATCCCCTTACACATGTGGATTTCGGTGTGTGTGCGTGTGCAGCCGGCAATGCATAAAACTTTTTGCACCCCGCATTCCCGTTTATCAAACCAGCGCCAGGAAGCCAGGAGTTTGTTGGAGTGCGCTCGTTACCGATCGTTCGGTTCCCGCTGCAATGGCCCGACCAATTGGCATCGAATGCACCGAAAGTGTGTACGGTACAAGTTTCTCCATACGTTACCGTTCCGGGGCTATATGCCCCATTTTTCATATGTGTTGTTCATTGTCGCCCACCCACTCGCGGAAGGCAACGAAGTGGTGGCTGCTAAAACAAGCATAAAGCACCGAACAAGGCATGCACTCCTCGACAGCTCCACTGCTGCTACTCCCAACGTTCTATTTATGGTTGGGATTAACGGTTCGACTGCTTTCGAAGTGGCTGTAAACCTTGAGCTTCGGCCCGAAAAAGCCCACCAAATGACCTTCCTCACTGCACGAACGTATGGTGGATTTAGTGATAATACTAAAATCGCACCATTTCATTGGTGCTGGAAGCTGGAACACTACTAGCGCCACTAGACGAAATTGGCCGCTCGAAGGCCAAAAGCAGCCGGGATAGAATAACGCGAGAACGCAAAAGTTTGACCACGTGAGCAAAGGTTCGGGAGCGGTAAGGACCATACATTCAAAGCTCTTTCGCATTCGTTGCTCGTTATTATGCTCCCCGTTTGTGCAAGTAGTTTTCCTTATCATGTGTGTGTGCGGTCTAGTGTCGCTAGGTGTGGTGCATGAAAAATATTGCCCTCATGTTATTCATATGAAACGAAATTATTTTAAGGATTTGTTAGCTTTTTCTACATTGCTAGACATCAATTTTTTAATCATCTATATAAAAAGTGCACATCACACTCGCGTGACGTGACGATGCTCTTTAACACTGTTAAACAATCATCTTTACTGCGAGAAAGGCCTCAAACTTGATAGTGGGTATGAATTATTATAATTTTTATGATATAGTTTCTAGCAACAAAGTAATAAAAACCATGGCGCTATCATACATCAAATCATCAAAGACTACTTGCCAGGGGATGTTGAATGATGGAGCTCCGACGAAAGCATAAACCAGTACAGTATGTTTTTTTTTTGCGCGCGTATGCTAATGAAGATGAAAAGTTATTACCCCATACCAACACATGGCTGGCGGATTTGTTTCACCTTCTCCCATGCATCTGCAGCAGCAACTAATTTCCCCCATGTCAAAGTGGCTAGGTTTTTGATAATAATAATAAAGCTTCAGCAAAAGCAACGAAAAAAAACCAACCCTCCCCCCTCCCAAAGCTCATCCAAAGCTTTGTGCGCGTTTGCCGCAAACCAAAACCTTATACTGTCAGAACGGCAAAGGACAAAGTTTTTCCAGCACTCACATCTCGTACAAAACGCTCTCGGGAAATCAAATTTCAGAGACCACACCCACAGCAACACAGCGGAGTCTAAAATATCTGGCACCGTCAGAGCTTCCGTCGCGCTCGCCACCCGCCCAACCAATTGCGAGGACAAATGGCACGAAGATTGATTGTGAAATTAAAAATTAATAATCCCACCAAAGGGAACCACCGTACTGGCCGTACCAGTGCATGTGTGTACAGTGTTGTTCATTTTCAGGGATAAAATATTATCGGCATGCCCGATACCGTTCACCGGGAGGCAGCGTGGTTGGAGTACGTGGCGTTTGACCGGCGAACGGCGCGTCAACTCGTGGTCAAAAACAAGCCCTAATTCTATCAAAACGTGTTTTGCGCTCGTTCCCAAGCGTTGTTTTGGAGGAAGCGTACACGTTGTAGTATAAACACTGTTTCACAATGTTACTTTCTTTTTTTACCTCCTACTCTAGCACACAGCATGACCGAAACATAGCTGCATAGAGTACTTTTGCAATTAAATTATCACGTCACAGCAATTACCGCCACGGTTGAAATGCAAAAATAGAAGCGTTCAAGGACAGCGAGCGCTATGTGAAGAGAAATCAAATATCAAATAGCTTCCTTTTTTTGGCAAAAAAATGTTTTAATCAAGTGTTTTACGGTTGTAGAAGTAATGAGCAAAAATAATTGGTAATGCTTTGGAAACAAAAATAATCCATCAAAAGTCTTTGCAGATTCAAGACCCATGGTAGATTAACGGAATAGAACCTCAACGGAAAGTATGGAAACAGCAAATTCAAATTAATACGATTGACAGAGGTTTTTGATAAGCATTTGTCGTTTAGTAAATTACATTATAATTTGTAGATGTGTGATATTAGGTTCTCGTATAGCTCTTTTTCTTACATTTTCAATAATGCTGAAATAAAACCCGTCTCACGGCGATCGAATGCTTTCATCCCTCCATACTGTGCTGAACATTCGCATGCTATAACATTCCCTATTTTTGACGCTAACTCACTATTTATTCTATTACAGTTACCCTTTTAGTCGCCGTTTACCGATACTCGATTCAACAGCGCTTCGATATCAACCACGACCTCTTTGCAGCAAAGCAGACACATTTTGTTCCCCACAGAAATTAAATTATAGCGATCGCACGGTACACCAACTTTGAACATATTTTATTCGCACCCAAAACAGCAACGGCAAAAAAGTTCGATCGTTGCTGTGATACACGGATGGAATGGTGAAAAATTAGAGAAAAACAACAACAACAACAACAGCATTAACAAGAACAAACCCCAGCAAGTGACAACGGGGCCTGCCGAAAGGCCATTAAGTCAAGCATCAATCAGGATTAGGTCGCCCTTTCTGCGGTTGCTAGAGGGCTAAGCTACCCGGATCGGAACCCACTTAAGGACAACCCGCCATGATTAGCCTTTGAACTCCCAATCATTGACTCGTCGGTGCAAACCGAACCACCCAGCCTAGCCGCCCAAGCCCCCCCTCCTGTTCGTACAGGAAGTGGATCAATTGCAAAAGCTGGAGGGCAAATTTTGCGTCCATTTTTCCACGAAGAATAATGCTCCGGGGTGTGGGAAAAGAAGAAACTCTGTCTTACTCTCTTTCTCTCGCGCTCGGTATGTTTGATAAGAATAAAAATCCATTGTGCAGGCACTAAATAGCAATAGATGGGTGCGGATAAAGTTTGAGCCCTAATCCGGAGACTCTTCCCGTACCGTCCATGCCACGCCATCAACACTATCTACAGCAGCAGCAGCAGCAGCATGCACGAACAATGGATGCGTAGGCCTAAAGCCCGGCCTGACTAGAGGCCACCATCCGGGGGGGTGATGTGAAAAAAGTGTGATGAAAAATTTCAACCAATAATCCTTACCCGGGCTCACTTGCTGCCGGGACGGATGTGGCGATCAGCAACCTT